>NC_063188.1:73148866-73748866 GCF_023159225.1 Perognathus longimembris pacificus | reverse complement strand
TCAGAGTATAGGCCATTCTAACTGGGGTGAGGTGGTATCTCAGGGTTGTTTTTATTTGCATTTCCTTTACTTCAGCTAGCAGTCTTTATTCTCCTCAGCACAGCAGTAAACTTCTCCCCCCAAAAGAACTCTCTCTTCAACAAGAACAACTCTACATATGGATGTCCATGCAGCCCTTTCTTCCATAAATCTCTTTAGGCTATGCAAATACCAAGGGCTCACTAATCCACCCCTTGATGTCTTTTAGCAAAGTTTTTTTTGCTGGTCCTAGGGCTTGAACTTGGTCTGAGGGCTGTCCCTGAGCTTTTATACTCAGAGCTAATGCTCTACCACTTGACCCACAGCTCCACTTCCAGCTTTTCTGGTGCTTAACTGTAGTTAAGAGTCTCATGGACATCTCTGCCCGGGCCAGCTTCACACCATCGACCTCAGATCTCAAATTCCTGAATAGGTAGGATTACAGGCATGAGCCACAAGTGCCCAGCTGCAAAGATTCTTCTTAACCTTCCTTATCCCAGCATATGCAAGGAGTAAGAACAGAGTAATCTCTGGATAAGTCAAAAGAAGCCTGCCAGAATGTCTCTGGGACTACCCAAGGAAACCAACATTTAATCAGCCAAGGCTTCAAATGCTCAGGATAAGAGAACCAAGTGTCCTAACATTTCTTCTCTGTACTAGAGGGAAAGACATCAGGACAGGGTATTAAGGCAAAAAGAGACATTGAAACCCTTTGGCGTTCCCTTATGAGAGATTGAAGAATGTGCAAGATCACATTTAACAGCCACATTTTGAAAAGTAAACTCTCATTAGCCATTTGGCCCAGTTATTTAGGGATAGTTTTTACATACTTATTCATTTTCTGGGGCCTGAGCCCCATTATCAGGGCCTGAGCACTGTCCCTGGCTTCTTTTTGCTCAAGGCTAGCACTCTGCCACTTGAGCCACAGCGCCACCTCTGGCCATTTTCTGTATATGTGGTGCTGGGGAATCGAACCTAGGGCTTCATGTATATGAGGCGAGCACTCTTGCCACTAGGCCACATCCCCAGCCCTTAGGGATAGTTTTTAAAGACCTATTCATCTGGGCTTTGAGAAGAAGCTGTATATCAGTTGAGATGTTACCTAATATCTGAATCCATATTGAAATTGTCACACAAAAGAATTTTCCCTGCTTGCACAGGCACCTTGGCAAGGACAAACACTTGCTTTCATTCCATCCATAGTCCTGTTGTCTCAGTAGCCCACCAGTCAGAAACTTTATTTTTTCTCTTTTTTTTCTTTATTGTCAAAGTGAAGTACAGAGGGGTTACAGTTTCATATTTAAGGCAGTGAGTGCATTTCTTATCCAACTTGTTACCTCCTACTTTATTTATTTTATTTTATTTTATTTTATTTTTTTGGCCAGTCATGGGCCTTGGACTCAGGGCCTGAGCACTGTCCCTGGCTTCTTCCCGCTCAAGGCTAGCACTCCGCCACTTGAGCCACAGCGCCGCTTCTGGCCGTTTTCTGTATATGTGGTGCTGGGGAATCGAACCTAGGGCCTCATGTATCCGAGGCAGGCACTCTTGCCACTAGGCTATATCCCCAGCCCCTATTTTTTTTTAAGAAAAAAGAAATTCATCTGGCTCACATTCCTTTCTGGAAGAGTTGAAAAAGCAAAGGTTACACCAGCTCAGCAGGAACAACCCTTCCCCCATCCTTTTATTGTGTGCAAACTAGGAGGGATCATTTCTTTGGTCTTAGGTTCACTGCAATTTCCTTGGTCAGTGTTGGCTCTCTATTTTAAGAAGAAAAAAATTGTTTTGGTGCTGGTCCTGGGTTTGAACTGAGGGCCTGGGCACTATCCCTGAGCATTTGTGCTCAAGGCTAGTGCTGTACCACTTGAGCCACAGCTCCACTTTTCAGATAAAAATCTCACAGACTTTTCTGTCCTGGGCTGGCCTTGAACCATGACCCTCAGATGTCAGCCTGTTGAGTAGCAAGGATTTCAGGCAGGAGCCACTGGTGCCCAGCTCCTTTTTTTTGGTTTTTGTTTTTAAAATAAAACATACCCATAGCAAGTAGGGAGGGAGTATTTTTGTTTTTGTGTCAGTTGTGGGACTTGAACTCTGAGTTTGAGCTCTGTCCCTGAGCTCTATTGCTCCAGCGGCTAACTTTCTACCACTTGGGCCACAGCTCCACTTCCGTTTTCCTGGTGGTTAATTGGAGATAAGGATCTCACGGACTTTCCTTTCCTGGGCTGGCTTTGAACTGAAATCCTAAGATCTAAGCTTCCTGAAGGAGTGAGTGTTTTAAGCATTAAGTCTTAGCCAATAGAGCCTGGTCTGCATACTTCCACTGTGTTTCTCTGTTGCCCTCAAACACACCTGCCTCTGGTCCTGTGTTCTGGGTGTCAGTCAAGGCCATGAGCCAGGGCAGGCATCAGCGGGTTCACTCCACGAAGTGCTGACAGGCTCAGGGCCATATACCTTGTAGCACTTCTTTGACCTTGCTGGGGACTTTCCTGGTGCTGCCTGTCCAGGGTGAGATTTCACTGCAGGTGGCCGCTGCCCCTGTGCTGAAGTTGAGTGACCAGCTGTGGACTTGGTAGAGGGAGGGAGGTGGGTTCAGGGGCAGCAACCCAAAGGATACTGGTATAGATGGGAGTGGGGTGGGAACAGGGACCTCAGAAGACAGCAGAGGCCTCATAAATACGATCTTCCTGCAGGAGCCAGAGCTGACTTGATGAATGCACAGTGGAAGGAGTAGCAAGAGACAGGCTGGCCACTGGAGGGGGGGGTACTGGTTCACTTGTGGGAGTGCCAGGAGCAGAAGGGCCAGCTGCAGCTAAAGCAGATTCTCCCTTTATCTATACCCCTGCCTAGTAGTAATCCTCCTCTCACTCGAAATGATCAGAATCAACATTATTTCCCCAGGTGGAGGGCTTTGATGCTTACATCGGAGCACAGAACTTTGCCATGGTTGGGGCATAGGCATTTATACACCACTTTCACAGAGTTCCTTTTCCCCGGAGCTGGCTCATTCAACTTTCCAGGAAAGGCTTGAGATCCATCTCAAAGCCATCATCAGTTTGATGAGAGTTAAAGGCACCCCCTAAGTACTGGGGCTTGGGGGTATAAGGTAATAGAGATGCTGCTTCCCCTGCCCCAGTGAGGACTGGTAGTGCTGTTGCCACAGTCACACCCATTGTTTTCCTTCCACAGGTCACCACAGTCTTCAGGAGAAGCAAAGAAGGTGGCCTTGGCCCTGGGAGGACTCTGCATGAGACACCATAGCAACCAACTTTTTGTCCAACTCCATCTCATCCCAACTTCCTCTTTGAGAGGTCAGTGTTCCTAAAGATAGGTCTTATGCTTCAGGGTGGTGCCTGTGGCATGGTGCTTTGCAGCAACTCCAGCCCACACTTCCTTCATTTTGCAGCAGATCTGTAAGTTACGGTCAACAGCCAGACTGTCATCTTGTCCTCTGCCCAGCTCTGCTGTTTCCCCAGGCCTTTGCAATCTGGATCTCTATACCACATATAAAGTTTGTATCCAGGCTGCAACACCACCTGCTGGAGGCCTGAAATGTTCAGAGCCTTGAGAAACTACTTGAGCTGTTTCTGATTGCAGGAGGAGCTAGGGAATGACCCTCCCCACAGCGCCCCCTGGTGGGCGAGTCCAGAATGGTCCATCTGAAGCACTGGCTTCACTGGCCAAGCTGCTGTCCCTTTCCTATTTTTCTTTTGACCATGCATTTACTTCCCCACTTCAAGACACTATATTTTCTTCTAGTTGTGTTATTTGCTGTTTCTATGATTTGAGGTTTTATGTTTTTCTCACAGAGGCAGCAGGAATGCTAGGAAAGACTGAAACAGTTAGACAAGCCTGCTTGCAATGCTGACTGAATTGCTGACCTAGCTTTGTGATCTTCAACAAGTTCTTCAACTCTGAACATCAGCTCCTATATCTTCAATCTGTCTCCTGGAAATAATTCACAGCTGGAAGAAAAGATGGAGAATGTTCAACACACGGAGAGGTAGTAGTTTGACGTATGTGGTTGTGAAGAGAGACGACTGTGTGGCCAACTTGCCTGAATTTCCCTCCTACTTCTCCGTCCCATGGTGGAAATATTTTTAAATATTAAATGGTAGGTAGGAAACAATGAAGTTGTATAGATTAAAGATCCATATCCTGGGAATCATGGAGATTATTCTGCATATCTGGACAATGAAATAATTTAGACTTGTGGGACCCAGTACTCGGTGGTCCAGAGATAATACTTATTGATCACATTTCTCTGAATTAGCCTTATAGGTATTAACTATCAATCCTAAAGCGAGTTCTGTTTCTTAGGCATTGGTTTTATAGATGGGGACATTGAGGCATATAGAAGTTTGGGTTCATCCCAAGGATACTACATCTCCTGACAGATTGAGCCAGTTTTTTATCCCAGGAGATTGCTCTTAAGGCTGTGGACCCTTTAAGTACTGTGTACTCTTTTTCTACCTAGACAACAAAGAGAAGAGAGATACTGTAATTTATTATTATTATTATTACCATTATTATTATTATTATTATTATTATTACTACTACTACTACTACTACTACTACTACCAATCTTGGAGCTTGAACTTTGGACGGGGGTACTGTCCCTGAGCTCCTTTTGCTCAAGGCTACTTGAGCCACATCCCCACTTCTGCATTTCTCTGTGATTAATTGGAGATAAGAGTCTCATGGTCTTTCCTACCTGGGCTGGCTTGGAACCACAATCCTCAGATCTCAGCTTCGTGAGTAGCTAGGATTATAGGTATGAGCCACTAACACCCTTCTTGTTGTTGTTGAAGCAGGCATGAATAATAGAAGTAAACTGTCATTTTTTGAAGTGGCCTTTCTTTTGCTAAAATATTTTACAATATATATTAATTGTATTAAGTTCAAAAAAAGGAAAGATAAAAGAATAGACAGAGACAGCTCAACATCAGCATGGGTTTATTGGGAGGGAAACCTGCAGAAGACAGCCTCTAGCCAAAGCTAGAGACCTACTCTTTACTTATAGTCTGAGGTATTTATAGTGGGTCTGAAAGAATGCTAGAGTTGTCTGGTGGGGGTAGGTGAAAAATTAACATAACATGAGCAAAGAGTCATGGTGGGAAGTAGAGAGAAAGTGGCATGTCAGTTCAACAAAATAGGTCACATTTACTCAAGGAGAAAAGATAAGGTGTAAGTGTTTGTACATTAAGGCACTAGTTGGGACCTCAAAGTAAGAACACCTGGCTTTTAGGACCTAACAAATTATACAAAGTAATAGGTATAATGGATATATTATACTTTGATCATGTTCACTTCTTTCCCAGTCTTTGTTTTCCCTCCCTCTCACTTTCTTCCATATCCCTAATAGTCTTCTTTTACTTCCATGTCCTTTCTCCCCTAAACACTACATGAGAGAGAATATGTGATTCTTGAATTGTGGAATTGGTTTACTTCGCTTACCATGATGATCTCCAGTTCAATCTATTTTCTTACAAACAACATAATTTTGTTTTTCTTTATGGTGGAATAAAACTCCATTGTGTTTGTATATGCACCACATTTTCTTTATCAATTTTAGATTAATAGCTATAACATAAGCTAGGTTGATTCTATAACTTGGCTATTGTGAAGAGGGCCATGATAAATACAGGTGTTCAGGTATCCCTGCTGTAAGTTGACTTTAATTACATTAGGAATATACCCTGGGGTGGTATAGTTCAATCATATGGTAGTTCTATTTTTTAGTTTTTGAGAAATGTCCATACTGATTTCCACAGTGGATACACTAATTTACATTCTCACCAACAGTACAGAAGGGTTGTCTTTTCTCTCCCAGCCTACTCACCAGCATTTTTGTTTGTTTTCTTAATGATAACCATTCTGACTGAGTTGAAACCAAATGTCATTGTAGTTTTGATTTGCACTTCTTGTGAGGATTAATTAAGATCATATAGCTAAGTGTCTTCTATAGTTCCTACTGCATTTATTGGCACTCATCAATGTTTTATTTCTGTGAGAACAGAATGAGAATGACTATGCTATTCACCTATTTGTATTTGTGCATGTTTCAAATTTTCTAGGAATCATTTACTGTTGTTTTCAATGAAAATGGGGAGTGGTGGTTCATTTTGAGCAAAAAAGATAGATAGGGAAACATCCCCCACCTTAATCCCATGATCTCAGCTACTCAAGGAAAAACAGATCAGGAGGATCACAGTTTCAGGCCAGATGGGGGTAAAAAGTTAGCAAAATTTCATCTCTTATCAACAGCCGGGGTAGGAGAAACCTGCCTGTTATCCTATGTATCTGTGCATCCTATGCACCTATGCATCCTATGCAGGAGGTGCAAGTAGAAGGAACACATTCCAAGCCAGCCCAGGAACAAAGCTCCAAGACTTTCCTGAAAAATAAAAGCAAAATTGGATGGGTGTGTGGCTCAAGTAGTAGGGTACCTGACTAGCCAGCACAAGGCCTCAAATTCAAACCCTCATGCTGAAAACAAATACTTATACAATGGACAGAGGTTAAATTTTATTTTGGAGCCTGGAATCTATAGCTCATATCTATAATCCTAGCTACTTAGGAGGCTGAGATATGAGGATCATGGTTCAAAGTCAGCCCAAGCAGGAGAGTCAGTGAGACTCTTATCTCCAATAAACTACCAAAAAAGCTGGAAGTAGAAGTATGGCTCATGCCGGAGAGTGCTAACCTTGAGAAAAAGAAGTTCAGCAATGGCACCTAGGCTCTGAGTTCAAACTCTGGGACAGACACAAAAGATTATTTTTTAAAAGTAGTATGAACTATTAGTGTACCCAATTTTCTACCTTAGGTGTCATTCCAGTTTATATTAAACCTATTATAATAATGCCATTTATTTAAATTCACAGTTGTGATCTACCTCACTCTCACAAACTCTGCTTATTACAAATTCTTAAATTCTGTAATACTGAATACACACTCATTATAAAGAAACCTTCACAAAACAATTGCTAAATGTCTTTGCATTCCTCTGGTGCCTTCCTGCAAGAAACCTGACAAATGGAAGATCTCAGCTATGAGTGATTAAGGGTTCTTAAGCTATTTCTAGGGGGATGTTTTCTCTTGAGAATAGATCTCCTTTAAAGGGCAAGAGTAGAGAGGACAACTTTAGCTCCAAAGCCCCTCATACTGAAGTAAACCTTCATCTTATATAAATGGTGGTTCTGATATGTAAGCCTGTTAGTGTCCAAGCTATCTACTCTATGCTCTATAGTGGTAATAATTATTTTTGCACAGAATGTTAAATTTTATTGGATTGTAAATTTTTCCATAATAATTTTTGCTTGTACTTTGAAGCTAAATTTGGACTGTTCTTTCTCATACAAAAGTAGACAGAACATTTTTAGAAAAAATATTGTTCCAAACGACTACAAAAGCAATACTTGCAAAACTGTTTAGTGTAAATCTACTGAACAACTCATGGGGGGAAAGGGAAAGGGGGAAGGGAGAGGGGGGAATGAGGGAGGAGGTAGGAAACAGTACAAGAAATGTATCCCATGCCTAACGTATGAAACTGTAACCGCTCTGTATATCAGTTTGACAATAAAAAGATAAATAAAAAAAGAAAAAATATTGTTCCTAAACACCTCAAGGGGAAATTGGATCTGAAACATTAAAATAAATTAATTATTAATTTTATAACTCAAAGAACTAAAAGTAATTTATTTCAATTGTCCAAGACCTGTAAAATTGGAAACAAAGTACCCAATCATCTTGTAAATATTATACTGGAGCTTGGGAACATTTTAATTCATCCAGTTTATAGTTCCACACATAAAAGAAGAAGAAAAACACAGGAAAAAATTATATACAGATGTTGCATGCTGTCAGGCCAGACAAACAAAACACACACATATTCCAGAAGGAGTAATTTGAATAGATAATGACAAAACTGGAAATTCCTATGTCCCATTTGGTTGTAGGAATATTTTCTTTCTATCAATAGCAATATATCTGGACATTTGTGCATCAATGTCTATATAATAGAAATAATTATTTGCAACTACTGTTGTATTTAGACATTCTTTCTTTCTCTCTCTCTCTCTCTCTCTTTCTCTCTCTCTTTTGCAAGTCCTGGGGCTTGAACTCAGGGCCTGAGCACTGTCCCTGGCTTCCTTTTTGCTCAAGACTAGCACTCTGCCACTTGAGCCACAGCACTACTTCTGGCCGTTTGCTATATATGTGGTGCTGGGGAATCGAACCTAGGGCTTCATGTATATGAAGCAAGAACTTTTGCCACTAGGCCATATTCCCAGCCCCTCTTTCTCTTTTTGTATTTGTCTCAGTCTATCTTCTTGAGTCCTTTCTTTTCTCTATTAGATAATAGGCAAGGATTCCTTAGTGATCTTCTAGCATTTCATCTACAGCCACAAGAGAACACATGATATATGGTTCCAGCCTTGGGAGAGAAAAAGTTAAGAGTATGGAGAACTGCTTTGAAGAAACTTTAGGAGCTACATCTCTCAGCAATCCTTGGGCTAGTGGTCTTGGGTGGTTGGGAAAGTCAGCTGGAAGAGGAAGTTGATTAGCCAGCTTAAAGGAATGTGAATCTCTCTGTCAGAGTCCTGTTTGGTTACACTGAATTAGTAGTACACTTCTAGTCTCTGAAAATGACAATAGTTCTTTACTTAGCCAAGCTTTAGTCATCCTTCCAAACCTTCTAGGTCCCATTGGGCATTAGAAACGTAGGTTTAGCAAAGAACTCTACTAAGTCAGTTTAGTAAGAAACTCCTACCCCTCACTATCAGATCAGCTGTGATATATGATCTATTTTCTCTTCCTCCACCATGCCTAATGTCTGGTTACTTTGAGTTGTCTCAGCCAGACTCCTGTTAAGTCAATTTAGCCAGAAGCTCCCTTTTTCCTTGTGTTCCCTCTTAGTAACTTTCCATCCAATGGTCCCACACTGCTCCTTAACTCACTAATTCACACTTGGCTATGCTATATTTGGAGTTGAGCCCAGTATCCGCGCCCCCTCCACCACCCCCGACTCTGCCAACACACACTTCAGGACTCCACTGCAGTGATCCTAAACCTATTACAGTGAGGTCCAAATAAAGTTAACCTGCTTTAATAAATATCATTAAATAATTGTTTCTTTGACAAGAGAAAATGTTAACATCCCTGAAATAACTGGATTGATGGCAGTGATAAAACCCCAGTAGCCCCCTCATCTTGGGGGTACTGATCACTTGAAAGTGGAATTTCCTGAAGACAAAGGGTTCATGTGGTAAGGAAGGTGATGAAACAGGGGCAGGACAGGCGCTATGAAGTAGAGTGTGGGAGATGAAGGTAAGGTAGGCTTCTCAGGACATAGGCTCATTACAATATTTTTAGTACACTATAGACATACATGAGAACACATCCTACCTCTTCTTTTGAGTATATTTATTTATTCACATATTATTTTCTCAACTGTCCTTTTATTGAGCTTCATTGGAGTTGAACTCAGGAACTCAGTTTCTTTCTTGGTTTTTCCTGCTCATGGCTGGTGCCCTACCACTTGAGCCATACCTCCACTTCCAGCTTTTTTGCTGGTTCAATAGCGATAAGAGTCTCACAGATTTATCTGGCCTCAAACTGCAGTTCTTAGAACTCAGTCTCTTGAGTAGTTAGGATTACAGGCATGTGCCACGAGAACCCAAGTTAGATAAGTGTCTCAATAGGTAAAGAATTTAAAGATATGCAAGTGGCTATACAGTTTTTATAAAACAAAACGTAACTATTTAAGTATATTTTGTCATAGAAATATTTCTTTTGCATATTTTTATTTCATATGTTTACAAGTATATTTAAAATAAAGAATAATATGAATAAGCCATATGCTTCAACATTTTTGAGTAAGAGAGTGAAATAGACAAACCAAATTAACTATATGTTATTAACTGTTTAAGCTGAATAATAACTCTCATGTGCATTATTTATTTTTATTATTATTATTTGCCAGCCCTGGTGCTTGAACTCAGCACTGGCCCTGGCTTCTTTTTGCTCAAGGCTAGTGTTCTACCACTTGAGCCACAGAGCCACCTCCGGCTTTTTCTGTGTATGTGGTGCTGAGGAATTGAACCCAGGGCTTCATGTGTGCGAGATAAGCACCCTACCACTAGGCCATATTCCAAGCCCTTTATTTTATTACTTCATGTTTTAAAACTTCTATCGTATTTTTATGTTATTTCACAAAAATGTTCTCTGAGAAAATATAACTTAATATAAGCAAATAATACTACCTTTCTATTATATGTCCATATAGACATTTGGATATAACTCCACACTGTAAATTTATCAACTTTATAAGATTGAACAGCCAGTTAAGCATTCAGTGATGCTTGTTATATTTCTGATCATCTTTATTGCTCGCTATGTACATCATAAAAACATATACCTTGCTCTTCAAGGATATTACCAAAAGTAAGATAGAATACATGTAAGCAGAAATCAGCAACACAAGGCTACCAGTGCTAAATTAGAAGTTTCTAGAAGTGCTGTGGAAGGACAGTGACCTGGGTGAAGAGTAGCCATTAAAATAAAAATAAAATAATGCTTAAAGAGAAGCAAAAAGAGAAGTCTTAACATTCCTGTGTGACAGAGCTCATCTTTATTGTCATTTCACTAGTGATCAGATCCTGTCCTTAAGTCTGTTCACACCAATTATTGTGTACTTAGTACTTCAGTGTTGTTCTTAATAACTGTATAGCTGTGTTCTAGCTTGGGAACTATCAGAGTGATAGGAGGTCATACATACACTTATTAGAAGGCTCAGAGCTAAGGATACAGATGAAATAAAAAGAAGTAATGAAATAAAAAACATGAAATAAATAAAATAAAAACTCTTTCTGAAGGTAGAAATCTGATGCTCATTGGTGACTGATTTTGCTCTGTTTCCTGATCATAGTCAAACATCATTTCCAAGTGCCTTTTGTTTCAAGGAGAGACATTATAGCCACATCCTATCCAACAGAACGCAAGCACAAGTGATGTATGTTATTTCTAGGACGGCCACGTGATCTCTTACGTGACCATTTTCTCTCATCTCTTAAGTATAGAGTTTTCAGCAAAGTCAAGGTTATGATGTACAAGAGTCACATTAGGGGGCTTGGAATATGGCCTAGTGGTAGAGTGCTTGCCTCGAATACATGAAGCCCTGGGTTCGAGTCCTCAACACCACATATATAGAAAGGGCCAGAAATGGTGCTGTGGCTCAAGTAAAGTGCTAGCATGGAACAAAAAGAAGCCAAGGACAGTGCTCAGGCCCTGAGTTGACGCCCCAGGACTGGCATAAAAAAAGTCACATTAGTTGGTACTTGATTGCTACTCAAAGGATAGATATCCAGGGCAGCCTCTCAATAAAGAATATCCTTATGGGCCTTTGTTTGAATTAAAAATGTTTTTCTTTAAGCTTCCGAGACTCATTTGTTGGTTATTATATCAACTGGCCGTACTTACTATAACTAATTTTTTTTGGCCAGTCCTGGGGCTTAATCTCAGGGCCTGAGCACTGTCTCTGGCATCTTTTTGCTCAAGGCTAGCACTCTGCCACTTGAGCCACAGTGCCACTTCTGGCCGTTTTCTATATATGTGGTGCTGGGGAATCGAACCCAGGGCTGTCATGCATACGAGACAAGCACTCTTGCCACTAGGCCATATTCCCAGCCTCTACGGTAACTAATTAACACACTTCTGAGTGTCAAAACAAGCTTAGAGGCAATCTATCTTTATTCATGTATCATATATTATTGATAATAATCAAATAAGGACCAAGTAGGGCTGGGGATATGGCCTAGTGGCAAGAGCGCTTGCCTCGTATACTTGAAGCCCTGGGTTCGATTCCCCAGCACCACATATACAGAAAATGGCCAGAAGTGGTGCTGTGACTCACAGTAATGCCACCAGCACAACAATGTTCATCGCAGCACAATTTGTCATAGCGAGAATCTGGAACCAACCCAGATGCCCCTCAGTAGACGAATGGATCAGGAAAATGTGGTACATATACACAATGGAGTTTTATGCCTCTATCAGAAAGAATGACATTGTCCCATTTGTAAGGAAATGGAAGGACTTGGAAAAAGTTATACTAAGTGAAGTGAGCCAGACCCAAAGAAATATGGACTCTATGGTCTCCCTTATTGGGAATAATTAGTACAGGTTTAGGCAAGTCATAGCAGAGCATTACAAGGCCCAATAGCTATACCCTTATGAACACCTAAGATGATGCTAAGTGAAATGAACTCCATGTTATGGAAACAATTGTTATATCACAGTTGTAACTACTTTCAACGTCCTATGTGTATCTGTAGCTTCTATTATTGATGATGTTCTTGTATCACATTCCTGTGGTTGTACCTACACTATCTCTGTAATCTTATCTGAGTATATTGGAAACCGTGTTTATTGGTATTGGAAGTAGGAAATTCAAAGGGAATACCAAATTTGAGAGCCACAGGGTAAAAAAGAGAAACAACTACAAAAGCAATACTTGCACAACTGTTTGGTGTAAGTGAACTGAACACCTGGGGGGGGGAAGGTAAAGGGGGGGAGGGAGGAGGGTATGAGGGACAAGGTAACAAACAGTACAAGAAATGTATCCAATGCCTAATGTATGAAACTGTAACCTCTCTGTACATCAGTTTGATAATAAAAATTTGAAAAAAAAACAAAGCAAAACTAAAAACAAAAATAACAGATGAAATTTACAAAATTACTACAAAGAAGAAGCCGGGTGCTGGTGGCTCACTCCTACTGTAATCCATCCTAGTTACTCAGGAGGCCCAAGGTCTGAGGATGGGTCTCGAACTCCGGGACTGAGTTGAGCTTCAAGGCTCGAGGCTACCGCTCCTACCACCTGAGCCACAGGGCTACTTCCGGTTTCCTGATGGTTCATTGCAAATAAGAGTGTCACGACTTTCCTGCCCGAGCCGGCTTTGAACCGGTACTGCGATCCTCAGACCTCAAATTTTTGAGTAACTAGGACTATCGGTGTGAGCCACCAACGCCCGGCTAGAAGCCTATGTTTTGAAGTTAAGAAAAGTCCACCAAAGAGGCCGGAAGTGGACTCAAGTGGTAAAACCGCCGGCAGTGGACGTATGGCGTCAGTGCTAAAACTGCCGGAAATGGTCCAAGTGGTCAAGTGCTAGCCTTGAGCAAAAAAAAAAAAAAACAACCAAAAAAACCCCAAACCCTCTGGGATAGCACCCAGCCCTGAGTACAAGCTCCAGGACAGGCACACAAACACAAAAACATACCAAAAAGAGCATTATCAGTTCTAGTAAACGGAAAGACTACTAAATACATATGATTAACAGAAAAGAGTGCAGATATTAAGTGAAATATTTTATAAAATTAACATTAATGAACTAGACCCACAGGTATCTACACGGAAAATTAGTACATTTTTA
Organism: Perognathus longimembris pacificus; assembly: GCF_023159225.1. Classification (NCBI taxonomy): domain Eukaryota; kingdom Metazoa; phylum Chordata; class Mammalia; order Rodentia; family Heteromyidae; genus Perognathus; species Perognathus longimembris. The sequence continues at coordinate 73,735,424 of NC_063188.1, read as the reverse complement.
ATCTAATATGTGTGGATATATGCATAGGTTGCAAATATGTATTGCTTTACATATGCCCATAGGCATAATGATTTTATTAAATTTATGATAGCAGACCTCAGTGAGGATGGAGATAATAGAATGGGTGAGGTAAACAGAACATATGGCGAATGTATTCTACCAGTAACAAAGAATGAGGAGAAAATAGAATTTAATACTTAAATTAATACAACTAGGTATTGGCCATGTGGGTGTTTATTATAGTAATCTCTGTTCTTGCTCCTCTTCTTGATATTAATTTGTACTAAAATATATTTCATCCCCCCCCAGCAATCAAATAGCCACAAAATAGCCCAACCACTTTTGTTTCATGATGATAGGAGTAGACACAATCTGCACTTCCTCATAAGGCTCAATTGACTTACATTTGTACAGTAAGTCATACACATAGTGAAAAGCAATTCAGACAAATCACCATTATATTAGAATTCTAAGAAGTTCTCAAATGAGAGAAAGCACATGAAATCAGATTTACTTGTTCAGGTAAGGCCAGTAAATCTTAGATCACATGGAGTGCAAAGGTCATTCCAAATGGAATAACCAATGAGAGTGCTCACTGCCCTAGAGAAGTACTTGTGGAGATCAGAAAGTTGATTAGTGTTCCTCAAAAAGAATACACCCTAGCACTTAGCTTCATGCAGTAGCAAACATCTGGAACAATGCCTGAGAAAGATCACACTAGTAGACAACACCAGAGAAGAAAAAATGTACATCTACACTTCCAAAAATCATTTTCAACATACCCAGGCCAGTCTCAAGTTTCATCCATGTCCTTTCCCATACTTTGATTGAAAATATTCTAAAAATGCAAATTCAAATTCACCACAGTAACAATCAGAGCTCTTATTCATTAAGTATTTCCCATGAACAAGGCACATATGCCTTGTCTATTAGTTTCCTTATGGTTAGGTAGCAAACTGCCACACATTTTGAAGTTTAAATGACCCATTTTATTATTTTGCTAATCTAGAGGTGTTAACTCTAAAATATGTATATGGAACTATATGTTTCCTAGGGACTGTAGGCATTCTCTTGTACTTTCCACTTCCTAGAAGCTGTCTACATTGCTTGGTTAAATAGCCCCTTCCTTCATTTTCAAAGTCAGTAGTGTATCATCTTTTCTCCTTTCTTCTCTCTCTTTCCATCCTGAAATCTTTTATTGACTCTGATCTTAGTTTCTCCCTTTTCTAAGAACTGTAAGAGCTGGACAGTGGTGGCTCATGCCTGTAATCTTAGCCATTCAAGGTTCAAAGCCAGCCTGGGTGGGAAATTCTGTGACACTCTTATCTTCAATTAACCATTAAAAATAAAAAGCCAGAACTGGAGAAGTGGTAGAGTGCCAGCCTGGTACATGAGAGGCTAAAGGACAGCCCCCACTTAGACAATCCCTGAGTTCAAGTCCCAGTACCTGCACACAATACAACCCACCCACACACACACACACACACACACACACACACACACACACAGACTATGATTATGTTGGGCTTAGATAATCTCTCCATCTCAATATCCTAACTTCATTACATTTGAAAGGTTCTTTGTTCATAGAAATAAAGTCATTCATTCACAGGTCCTGAGGATAGGAACAGGAACATCTTTGATAGCTGGAGGTCTGTCACAACCTATATAATTTACCTTTCATTCTTCAACCGTATTTATGATATATACATTTACAAATGGGCTTAGAAAGGTTAACTAATATTCTGGACTTGACACAGCTTGAAAGAGATAGAATCAAACAAGAATAGAAAATCTGGGAAGGTAAGTAAAGACCCTTGCAATGCTCTTGCTCACATCTGTATTTTTTCCTCGTTACTTTCCCTTCTGCTCTTATCTTATGAGAGCACGAAGATTCCCATGTTAAGCCTCCTTGTATCACTAAATATGCACTGAAATGGATCCACTACGAGGTATAATGGCAGAAGCTAGGTTTGGAAATATAAAGGTCTACATTCAAATACTGAAATTCAGAAGCAGGGCTATTGGGGAAAATTAGTTAATACCTCTGTAATTTCATTGGTAAATAATGATTTTAAAGATTCCACTTGGAAGTAGGTTAGACAAATAACATGGTAGCCTACAACATCAATGTTTAATTTCTCTCCTCTTATTGAACTCTCAAAGCCCCCACAAATCACTTGTCTTCCACTATCACATACTTCTTACCCCAAACATAAATGACCAAGCTGGGCATTGGTGGCTAATGCCTGAAATACTAGCTACTCAGGAGGCTGTGATCTGAGGATTGCCAGTTCAGATCTAGTGACAGATCCGAGAGACTCTTTTCTCTATTTAACTTGCCAAAAGCTGGAAGTAGAGATGTGGCTCAAGTGTTAGAGTGCCAGACTTGAGTGAAAAAGGCAAAGGCCAGTGCAAGGTCCTGAGTTGAAGCTCCAGTACCAGCACAGACACAAAAACATACATGACCTCTAACTTCCCAAAGCATGGTTTTATGATTTCCTCCTGTTATTTCCATGCCACCACACCTGGTAATATTTTTACTATATGACATATTCTTTATTGTGCAATAATCTCTGTGGCCTTGTCTTGTAAATGTGATTTAGTTAAGTTTTTAAGAACACTTGACAATACCCTAGAGCCTAAATTCTGTTCCTGGTTATTCTACTGGAGGAAGTAGATAGAAGCTGAGGCCTTAAGTTGCACATTTCAGTAGGGTTTGACTATAAAGAAAATTTCTGTAAGAAAGTGAACTTGGGAAGATAATGAGTTTACCATATCATATTTTCATAAGATCCCATCAGAATGGGGACAAAAATCTCAAAGAATATGTCTGAATTTGCAATATTCTAGGCATCCAGAATGCCAAATATGAAAATAAAGAGATGGATGGATAGATGATGAAATCAGGGAAAACTGCTCCAATTCAGAATTTCTTATGTAAGCTGTTGGCCTTCCAGAGCCGTAGAACAAGTTGGACAGACAAGGCCAGAAAGAGATCAGACATTCCTGTCTGTACACAACAAATCAAACCACAAGGACATTAGGTGAATGCCTCAGGGTCAAGGGGCACATAAGTGGTACAGACTGAACTAGATGTTATGTTCCCGGTCTAATTTTTCTGTTTGTTTCTCTCCATGAAGTCCATCTCAGAATTATTCATTCAATACAGCCATCTTATTCCACAAAACACATCAAAACCTGGGAAATAGCAAAGACTATGGACTAGCTAGGATTCCTTCCCCTGGTAGGGTTACAAACTGGAGATCTGTCATGCAAGATTCTAATCCTCTCATCCAAAGTGGTAAAAAGAACTCCCTTGACTTTTAAGAATTCACTTAAGAACACATGGAAAAAAATTTCCCACTATGTGTTTTGTTCAGTTTCTATTTATGGAAGGCCACTCTAACTGCTTGAAACACTTGAAGGGCCAAGTCTGTGCTTACTGTGTGACAAGGGCTTTTCATTTACTATCTAATTCATACAACCCTAGAAACCAGTACTTTAAGTACCTCTACCTTTATAGAGAGAAAATAGCCTTGAGGCAGGTGAGCTTTAGAAAAAGAATGCTTAAACCAACCCCCTCTCTTAGTCATGCCCTAGGAGACCCTGAGTTCCATTTTCTCCCCTGTCCCTCCCATGGCCACTCAACCCTTAGGGGTAGTTAGTGGTCAGTTTGTGATTGGGACTTCTCTCTAATGATAAAAAAGAAAGCTGGGTTAGTTCTAAACAGGAACATTACTGGTATAGTGGAAATGTATGGGACCTTACGCTGGCATTTGTATAACAAACTCCTATTTAAGACTTCATGCAGATGGATTGCATCTCATATATACACTTAGAACTATAGGATGGTAACCTAAAAATATCTATGAAGTCATGATCTTCATTTTCCCTAAGATCAGCCCACTCTCATTACTCTGAAGTGCTCCCACATTCTCTGAAATCTAGAAAGCTGAAATTTTCTTAACCATGCTTGTTCTTGGGCCATCTAGCCCAGTCCTGCCATTTTCATTATGGTCTCTCTGTCTCTGTCTCTGTCTCTCTGTCTCTCTCTCACTGGTCCTGAGCCTTGAACTCAGGGTCTGGGTGCTGTTTCGGAGCTTTTTTTGATCAAGGCCAGTACTTGAGCCACAGTTCCACTTTCTACTTTTTTGGGTAGCTAATTGGAAATAACAGTCTCACAGACTTTCTTTCTCATGCTGGTTTTGAACCTGAAATCCTCAGATCTCAGCTTCCTGAGGAGCTAGGATTATAGGCATGTGCCACTAGTGTCCTCCTCTCTTTAACTCATTGCTTTGCCACTTTATTTCTCTCTTGTTCTCCCCCCTCCCTCTCTCCCTCTCCCTGTATCTCCTCCCTCTGTCTCTCTGTTTCTCTCTTCATTTCATTTCTTGTTGGAGTTACCAAAAATCTGGAATCTTCACTCCCTTGACTACCCACTGGTAACAGCCTCAGAGAGGTGAATCTATTTGAGCAAGCTAGTATCTGGAATCTGGAATATTAAGAAGGATTAAAAAAACCCAGCATGATAGCTGTAGGGCCTCCCTCAAGGGAGTAAAAAGTCTCCCTTTGGGAGATAGAGATAAGTTTGGGGAGGGAGATGGCTGTAAGCTAGCAGATGGAATCTAGATAGTTGGAAAGGGAGGGGAAGGCTCTTCAGGCTGAAGAAATCACAAAAGCAAGATGTGGATAAATTCACCATGTCCTCTGAATAAAGCAGGTCAAATAAGGTGGTATTGCAGGTATATGAGCCTAGAAACCCTGGAGCCATCCTACACTTCATCTTTGCCTGTCCGTTCCCAGTTTCCATTAGGTCCTTACAAAATTCACTCTTTAAATGCCTCTCTGCCTCTTCATCTCCATGGCAACAGCCTTCAGGCTCACTCCCCTCCCCCTTGCTTCATAGGTGGTCTGCCTGCATTCTGCCTGGGAGATTGCAGAAATTCAAGTCTGATACTGTTTCTGCCCTGCTCAATGACCTAGCCAATATATACCATGCCCTACCCGCTTGGCACCCCCATTCCAACATTTTCCCCCGCCCGGGCCATGACCTTATCATCCACTGGGCTCACAAATGAGATACACACAGCGCCTTCTATCTATGAACCTGCTGTGTAAGCCAGGGCAGGAACGAAGGGCTGGGGTCAACTGATGCTTTCCAGGGACACAATCCGCCTCCAGCCCCCGTGCTCTCACCCCGACCACTGGCCTTCTGTGTGAGTGGATTTGAGACCCACTGCTTCACAAGACCTACGACCAATCTTAGAATGACTGTGTCACACCGAAGAATACAAGAACACTATAAATACAAACCCATTATGTATAAGAATGCAAAAACACTATGAGCATTGTTCCTTGCATACTCCAGTCTCCACCAATCCCTAGTGTCATGTCCACCTTTGTCCCACCCAGTAAGCCTACTCCTTTTCCTATCTGCTAGCGGAAGTCCCTGTGGAGAATCTGCCTACTTCCTCTTCGGGGTTCCGGCGAGTGCGTGGCAGGAGAGGCGGGGCCAATTCTCGCGCGCGCTAGCAGCTGTGGAGAGTGCCCGCGGCTACTGCAGGCACCAGGCAGCTTGCCTGAGCCAGAGCTTTGTGACTCCGTGGTGTGCTGCTACAAAGACTATTGACGTTAGCGTTTTCAGCGGCGGAGCCTTCTTAAGGCAGATAGCGCCGCTTTCCACCGAAACTACAGGCCTTTATCGCCAACCTTGCCCTTAGGTTTCCAGCGCCTAACGAGAAACATGCCTCGGGGGCGAAAGAGTCGGCGCCGCCGTAACGCCAGGGCTGCGGAAGAGAATCGCAACAATCGCAAGATCCAGGCCTCGGAGGCCTCTGAGACCCCGATGGCTGCTTCTGTGGTCCCCAGCACCCCTGAAGACGATCTGAGCGGCCCTGAGGAAGACCCAAGCACTCCGGAAGAGGCCTCCACTACTCCTGAGGAAGCCTCCAGCACTGCCTTAGGACAAAAGCCCCCTGTAGCCCGGAGCAATTTTCAGGGCACTAAGAAAAGTCTCTTGATGTCCATATTAGCCCTCATCTTCATCATGGGCAATAGCGCCAAGGAGGCCCTGGTCTGGAAAGTGCTGGGGAAGTTAGGGATGCAGCCTGGGCGACAGCACAGCATCTTCGGAGATCCCAAGAAGGTCGTCACGGAGGAGTTTGTGCGCCGAGGATACCTGATTTATAAGCCAGTGCCCCGCAGCAGTCCGGTGGAGTATGAATTCTTCTGGGGCCCTCGAGCACACGTGGAATCCAGCAAGCTGAAAGTCATGCATTTTGTTGCAAGGGTTCGTAATCGATGCTCCAAGGACTGGCCTTGTAACTATGACTGGGATTCAGATGATGATGCCGAGGTTGAAGCTATCCTGAATTCAGGTGCTAGGGGTTACTCTGCACGCTAGGGAAATCTGAGGCAGACCCTTAGGAGTGGAAAAGAGTTCAAGGTATCCCAAGGAGTAGGTGGCCTGGGTCTTGTGTTGACAGTAATGTGGATCGGGGGAGGGTACTGTACTTGGTATTTGTGATCAGTGCTAATTGTTTAACTGGGAAATAGAATGCTGGCTTTAGATATTGTACACTTGTAATCATTTTACAATGCTTTGATTAAGGATGACAGTATGTTTCCATTTAAAATTGGTGTTTTTTCCCCTCTGTCATTGAGATCTGTTATAATAGCTATGTTATAACTCTGAAATGATTTCATTATATTTTGTGATGTGGTAAACAATTATATCACTGAAATAAGTTGTACTTTGGAAGTTTGATATAACCAGTAAAATGTGGGAGGAGGATGAGGTAATTGTCCATATCAGACCTTTCTGAAATCCTTTTTATCTGCTGTCTTGTAAAGTACACACTACTATGAATATGATTACTGACATGAAAATATACACAAAATAAAAGCATAGTAACTAGTACATGTTGTCATTTATTGCCCACCTGTTATGTGAGAACAAAGTATGTCTGTTCTAGGGAGAGGCCTTACCACACAGCCCAGGTTCCAAAGGAGGTTCTGGATTGTGTGGGAGAGAAAAATAGGGAAACTGGCAGAACAATAACTGCTATGCTAGAGAAAAATCATGGAGTTCAGGAAAATACAGAAAAGCAAACACGACTCCCTGGGGAGATGAAAGAGGCAAGGAGGCATCACAGTAGGATACTTGAAAGTTCAAGAGATGCTCAGAGATTCTAGGGGAGGAATGAAAGTGGCGTCAATGGATACTGTACTGTGATGTGGGGATGGATATTTATTAGATAATTAAGTCAGATTGGCAGGAGGAGGTGTTGCCAAAGAGCAAGGATATCAAATGAGTCTGTGGAAGTAGAAATGCACTTTAAAAATCTTGAGAACAGGGAGCAGAGTGAGGAGTGCTTGCATGAAAAAGCCTACTGTGGGGCACTAGAGAAATGAGAGGGTATTGTTGATAAACAACACTCTGAAATGCCATTGGAAGTGGGGGAGGGAGTAAGGTGAGGGGCTGAAGGCAGCATGGACACTGGAAAAATCACTGAAGTACTGGGGTTCTGCCAAGGGAAAAGAAAGAATAAGAAGTGAGGCAGGGAAAGAGGAGCAGAGCCACTTCCCCAAAAGGAGGCAGTTGTCACTGGCTTTATTCATAACAAAGCAATGATGACGAACAAGTAATAAAGGAAGAAAAGCTCATATATATATATATATATATATATATATATATATATATTTCCAGTTCTGGTCCTTGAACTCAGGGCCTGAGCACTGTCCCTGGCTTCTTTTTGCTCAAAGCTAGCACTCTGCCACTTGAACCACAGCACCACTTCTGGCTTTTTCTATATATGTGGTGCTGGGGAATTGAACCCAGGACTTCAAGTATATGAGGCAAGCACTTTTGCCACTAGGCCATATTCCCAGCCCCAGAAATGTTCATAAAAAGCAGAGCTTCTATGTCACTAGAAGAGGCACATGGAAGAATCATTTTGTGACACCTCTGAACGGTAAACTCATAATTCTCTCATAGAGGTTGTTTTAGTACAACCATTGTTAGAAATGTATGTGTGTATTAGACACACACACAGAAAGAGAGGAGGAGAGAACAAGAGGGCACTAGCATTTTCCCTTAACCCAGTTTAAGAAGTCAAAAGGACGGGCTGGGGATATAGCCTAGTGGCAAGAGTGCCTGCCTCGGATACACGAGGCCCTAGGTTCAATTCCCCAGCACCACATATACAGAAAACGGCTAGAAGCGGCGCTGTGGCTCAAGTGGCGGAGTGCTAGCCTTGAGCGGGAAGAAGCCAGGGACAGTGCTCAGGCCCGGAGTCCAAGGCCCAGGACTGGCCAAAAAAAAAAAAAAAAGAAGTCAAAAGGTCACCGTCCCCTAGCATATAGAGGCCTAAGGTACATTAACTCACATAGAGTCAAAGTTTGAGAACAAGGAAGTCAATGAACTTCTCATCCATCCTATCACAGGCTCTCTGAATCTTTCACCTCCCCAGACCCTGCAAGCAAATCTGGAGAGGTGGGAACCACCTCTCCACTCTCCTTAGATAAACATTCACAAGAATCTTTGACCAGCTCTAGATCCTACCATATTTTCCCCTAGGGCTAAATGTAGGAACTGAGAATGTCCTCTAATAAGAGAGCTAAGCTAATCTAGCCAGCCTTGTGAGGTTCCCAGTAACAACAGTCACACAGAAGTGTGACCACAATTTTTCCTACCTTTTCACCTCCAGATTTACTCAGAGAGCCAACTGTATGCAAGCCAAGACCCTGGTACAAGTTAGACAAAATGAAGAATTTCCTGCCAATGCCCAGGGACCCATGCTTATGAGCCTGAAGGCCAGAGAGGCTTGAGACCAAAGTGATAGCTGTGAAGTCACAGGAATTCCAACTTCATTCAGTAATCTAGAGAACAGTGAGAGCAACATGAGAGAAAGCAGGCACAGAAAATCCACCTGCGTTCTGAGGCCCTCAGAGGCCCTATTTGTCACAGCAGCTCCACAGGTGGACAAGTTGGCAATTCAGGGCAGAGATTACCAGATGACTTTCCTGCCTAGAGACACAAATGGCAAGAGACAAACCCTATACAACACCACATATCCATTGCCTGCAGCCCAGCAGCTATCCTCCAGGCAACACCACTGTCTCTCTCTGCCTGCCAATTCATTCACAAGATTTCTGCCCTCAAGGAACCTCAAAGTTCCAAGCTTCAGCCTCCCATACATGTGGAGAAGGAGGCCCACTTGAATGAACTTCTCCCTCATTTACAGGAGGGGGTTCATAGAAGTCGCTCAGCTCCAGGTAAGTCAGCCAGGAAGTGGCAGGGCCTGCAGATGACAGCTGTCTCCAGGATCTGCTTTTTGCCAGAGGTTGGCCCCCTATATCCCTGCCAGGCCTGATTGCTCCTAGCTCATTTTACAGGAAGCTCCAGCTACCTCAGGGGAGGCTTTATGTCCTCCCAAAGAGTATGTGAATCTGTGAAGTCTTTAGCTATGGTGGGAATAAACATCCAAGTGTTTATCCAAGTGCTTGTTAGCAAGTGCAGGCCAAGAAGCTTAATGCAGTCAGTGTAGCAGCAGTATCCAGCCAAAGGGGAGAAAGTCTGCCTCCAGCCAAACTACAGAAGAGCTGACTGCTGGAACACTGAGATCCCTGGGCAGAATCTCCACTGTGATTAGCAAACAAAGGCTAGTGAACTTTTCTAGCCTAGAGAGGGAGTACTCCAAGGGTTAGGTACCTATCCTGTGGCCTGAGTTGCAGTCAGTCTGCACTGCAAAGAGTTAATTTTGTTTGGATGAGGTAAAAGCTGTCAGAGGGCGGGATTTCCGGTGGCTGTGAAATGAATGGCAGGCCTGAGGGAGAGGCAAGCAAAGGGGCTTCTGCAAGGTGCTGAGCAGAGGGGAAGAATCATTGTAATATTTACACCATATCTATGAGCTTGGAGCTGTCTGCAGCCCCCATGTTGTGAATCTTTGGCTCTGCAAATCTGAAACTAAGCAGGGCTCAATCCAGCAGAGATTCCATTTCCATGAAATGAGTGGGAGAGCTGCAGTTTTAGTTCCAAGGATCACTGTCAAGCTGGAAGGAGTTTCTGGGTCCTAGCACATTCCAGTTGTTTAGAGAAATGAAAGAATAGAGAGCCCTCATGTCCCCAAGGCAATCAAGAGTAGTAGATGGCTTTTCTGTTTCCCTAAATTATTCCAGACTCATTTGATGGTTGTGTTTAGCAGTGCATCAAGCATGCACAGTACATACCCCCAAATCCAAAGTGGCCAATTTGGACAAGTTAAAAACCAATATCTGTCAAGGAAGGTAGAAGTGTTATCTATTTGGTCCTGAAACACACTCTGCAGTGTTGCAGGAACCGACTTCATAAGCAGGATATCTGTGGATTTTATCCAAGCCGGGATAGTCCTGTGTGTTCAAATTCTTCCCCAGCCCATGGTGAGAATGACCAATGTGATGCTGAAATAGAACCAGGAGGTGTGGGAAATGAGGTTAATACACACTCTGGTGTTTGCTGCCAATGTCTCATCATCCTGATTTTCCCTGGCTCTTTGGCAGGTGTTCTTCATTGGTCTCAGGTATGGGATGATTATTTCTTTGTCAGGCAAAGGTGTCTACCCCTTCACAATCTATTTCTCAGAAAAGTGACTTACTGCACACTTAATCAAGGCCTCAGACCCTAGGTCCTAGCTTTCTCACAGTGGACCAAGCAAAAAGTAACATTTCTGGGTCTGTAACCTTGCTCTGGGATACTGTTGCAAATGCAGGGTTCAGAATGGGCTACATGGCTTCAGCATTTTAGAAAAACAACCTGGGCAAGATACTGGCAGCATGATAAACAGTTGGCAGCTGCCTATAAAAAAAACAGCACAGATTAATGGCAGCTGCCTTGTAGCTGGTATACAAGCATTGGACTCAGCAATCATGTGCAGAATAGATGATAACCATGGAGAGAGGCGGGGGGGGGGGGAGATTGTGAAATTATTGTTCCCAGGAAGGAGGTTTGACATCAGCTTCCCACCTAATTGAGGCACAATTCCTGTTTTCTGAAATAAACAAGTTTCACTAGCCATAAAAGTATCCAAGAATAATTAGTAGCAAGATGTACCCAGGCCTACACAGTATACTTCAGGACAACCGGTAAAAAGGCAGTTAAACATCAAGGAGCTAATGAAAGTTACTTGGAAATCAATATGGGGCCAATTTGATAAAATAGGACTTTGCTTAGTCAAGACTACATTGTATTAGAGTAGCCTGAAATTATAGAAGCAGTTCCTAGGGTAAAGCAGACCCCAGTCTTGCACTGCTGATCCACCAAGAGGAAAAAAGGCTCACACAGGATGACTTCGAGGAAAGAACATACAGTTAATGAAATCAGGCTCAATCCCTGACTGGAGAACTCTCCCCCCTCACCCTTCACTGGATAAATGACATCCTTGCCCATGTCATGTCAACACACAAAGTGCAGAAAAAGCAGCAAAATTCCCTCCTGTAATTCTGACCAAATAGACTCTGAGTTATTCTCTGTCAGTCTACTCTCAAAAGTCACATGGCCACTATTCGATCACAAGCTATAATATTTAGCATCCATTCATTCAACACCTATTGATTAAGCCTGCCGTATGCCAGTCACACTGATTGTCAACCTGTGGTATACTTGTGAACAAATCACAACTTGACTTGCTTTCCAACTACAGCAAGAAAACAGATGACGTGAACTTGAAATTAAAGAGTCATCATGGGCTGGGAATGGGGCTTAGTGGTAGAATGCTTGCCTCAGCACCACATAAACAGACAAAAGCCAGAAGTGGCACTGTGGATCAAGTGGTATAGTGCTAGCCTTGAGCATAGAGAGGATCAGGGACAGAGCACAGGCACCAGCAAAAGAAAAAAAAGAGTCATCACTTCAGGTATGGGGTGAAGGTGATGGTGGTGGTGGAGGTGGTGGTGTGAGCTAACACAGAGCCTAGTAGAGAAGGTGGCACAGGTCACAGGGGACTCTAACACAGAGAAGGAGTGTGCAATAGTATAGGGTAAACAGGATCATCTTCAAAGGAGGAGTGACATTGGAAAATGGGAATGAAGAAAATGAAGGTGTTTTCAGTCTTGTTCACATAAAGGAGATATTGTCCTGGCATTGAGAACATTCTACAAAAAACTCTAAAATCAAGCAAAATCTAGTACATTTGAAGAAGAGCAGAGAGTAAGTGTGCTTAGCCTGTAGTTCGCCCAAGGGAAAAGAGAAGACATAGTCAGGGAGAATAACACAATTCTGATTTACTAGGTCCAATCACTCCATTGAAGCAAGCTTCCTATTGCTTGCCATAAAAGATGTGAAGGAGGCAGTAAGGGGTTGAGCAGAGGGATACCATGCCTTTAGGCAGGTTCACCTTAATTACTCCATGTGTTTGTTGGGGGGCGAATGAATGAAAGCAAGGATGGTATGGAAACTCGGCTTGGCAAGGAGCAATACTTGTAAACCAGATAAGAAATGATGGAGATTTACACCATTCAGATAACAGGAGATAGAACATGGAGAGCCATGCATATTAAAGCTGAACCCCTTGATTCTGGTTTGGGTGTGGCATCCTAGGAAGGAGTAAGGCTCAGGTCAGGATGATTTCCCCTTAAGCAACTAATGCATTGCATGTTGTATAAATGAAAACTGGGGGAATGGAATAGGTTTGCAGCTGGAGAGGTGACCAGGAATTCAGTGATGCACATGCTTAGCACAGTTGTTTCTTTGACATTTTTTGTGAATTGCGTTACAGTTGCATATATTCATTGGTAATGTGAGTAAAGGGTCAGATGCATAGGTGGTACCCACAATTAATGAGGCAACCTTAGAATAATGGGACCAGATGGACCAGTTGTATCCCATGTTTTATGAAGGAGAGACAATCCTGTGACAGGAAACATGTAAAGGAAAGTGTATCAAGAGACAGACATTCACTGAGACCATGGCTTTGTGGTAGAGTGCTTGCCTAGCATTCATGAAGCCCTGGGTTCTATTCCTCAATGCCACATAAAAAGAAAAAGCTGGAAGTGGTGCTGTGGCTCAAGTGGAAGAGTGCTAGCCTCGAGGAAAAAAAGAAGCTCAGGGACAGTTCTTAGGCCAGTGTTCAAGTGCCAGGATTGGCAGAGAGAGAAGAGAGAGAGAGAGAGAGAGAGAGAGAGAGAGAGAGAGAGAGAGAGAGAGAGAGATGGCAGTTCACCCTGCTCAAAATATTGATAAGAGGGGACATAAGAGGAGGATGGAAAAATGGGACTTTGCATTTAGAAATGCAGATGTCCCTGGGGAACTTCTTAAGAGTAGCTTCATGGGAGGACTGGCTGATGAAATCTGCTTTGGACAGGTTTCACTGACAAGGGGACAACAGAAGTCTGTTTGTTTAAAGTAGTTAGTCAGTGACTAGGAAAACACTTGGTAGCATAATGTGGGGAAACAGATCCACGCTGGTGGACACAATACTATTGCATTGTGGACACAATACTATTGCATTGAGGACAACGTACTGAGAGGAGTGAAATGACTACCACAAGGGTGGTAGAGGGAATCCTTGCTGAAATACATGGGGAAACAAGATGACCCAGAAGTCCCTAATAAAGAGAAAGGCTGGGCACTCACAAGAATTTGTTTGGGGTTTTCTTGGCTAGGCTGAGCTCTGTCCGATAGACATTCTGGCCACCTGAATTGAGCTACTTGAGGTCATGCCCCTGAACTATTTGCTGAGTCCCCATAACTGTTGAGCATCTATATGCCGCAGAAAAACACACCAGGGCAACTCACCTCTGCTTAATTCTTCAAAGAAGCCATTGTGGGGGTGATACCATTATGCTCCTGTTATAAGTAGGAGATGGCTGTGCAATGGTGGAAGTGGATTAGTCAAGACTACTTACAAAACCATGTGCAGAATGATGCTTGGAGCCCAAATGCTCTGCCTCCAGGCCTTCTCCTAAATAGAGGCTCAGGCCTGTAGGAAGCTTTCAGTGTAGCATTACAATGTAGAATGGCCTGATTTTGTTTTTTCTTTCTTTTTTCCCCCAGTTTCAGGGATTTGCATTCCAGACTTTGCCTTTGCTTGGTTTGCTTGCTGGGCTATCAGTCTACCACTTGGGCTACAGTTGTAGCTCATTGCCCACCCATAAACTGGTAACAAATCTGCTCTGAGAGCCGTAGCCACTTGTAGTGACCCCATGGAACTATGCTTATATGTCTCCACAATTGCCTAGTTTTCTGCTATGTAATTGCACACATGTGTTCTGTTCAGAGGCAGAGGCTGAGCAGCTGTGCCATTCAGTGGCCTTGACTTGCTTATATCAGACCTCTCTTGTGATGGCTGGTCCAGCTTTATGTGGACAACCACAGTACAACACTGAGCTGTTCTTGCAGTGGTATCTAACACATCCTTACTACACAGAGGCATGTTGCCTGCCTGAGGCAGCAGAGTAAATTATTAAGAATGATGAAAACCGTGTTTAGTCTTAAAGGCCACTAGGCTACTTAGATTATTACCATTTAATACACACAATCACACATTAACAGTGTGATCATTTACACTAAGGTTTTGTGCATATGTGTAAGTCTGTGTGAATGTTCCCTTCATTCTGTCACCTGACCCACTTTACCATATATGTTAAGGGTTGAGCCCATCTGATATGACCCCAAGAAATAATAGCCATAGTTAGATGCTGCTCTCATATCAGTAAGACTGGGTTCAGATATTGGCTTCACAAGGTTGAGTTTCAAGATTCAGAATTCAAACTCATGTCAGGAATGAATAGACTTTTCCTAGTGTGTTCCAGGGACAGTAGGCTGGACTCCAACAGAAGAAGGAACACAGGAGGAAGAGGAGTCCTGCGGCACCACAGTGCAAAATGTGGGGCAAAGGGAGATGACTTTCCAGATGAGCTGCTCTGAGTCACACAGTCACCTCCAACCCACTCCAACTCCCTTAAGCAGAAATGCCAATCAAGACTTTTGGTGCTTACCTCCCTGCTGATGGACACTTAGCATCTTCTCAATATGCTTTCCCTAAAGTAGTGCTTTAGTTTCCACATTTAACTACATCTCTGGCTGTCCTGAGGCCAGCTCTTCCCAGATGCTTCCCATCCCTGTTGCAGTAAAGGTTGCCAAGTTGCTTTGAGGCCCCTGTATACCCTGAGAAGCTCTGAGTTCCAGAGCAGCTGCCAGGCCTGGCTTATGGGGACCACTGATGTCCTGATATAAACCATGCAACTCAAGTAGAATTATGCTAGGCCCATGCTGGGATGACTGTCCACCTGATACATAGCTTGAGGTCCCAGTTGAAGTTATCTATGCATGTCACCCTAAGATTCCACCTACAAATCATAAACAATATGTCTTGCTTTGTAGACATGAGGAAAAAATAAATCACCTGATCTTCAAAAACTCCCAGACTGGGACTTGGCAAGGTGGCTTTTGTCTGTCATTCCAGCTACTTGGGAGGTGGAGATCAGAAGATAGCAAAAGCTGCCCTTTGCAAAATGGTGAAAACTTACTTGAAAAATAATGTGAAGTAAAAAGGGATGCAAGCAAACCTCAGTGGAAGAGCACTAGAAGGGAGATACCCTGAATTAAATCCCCTGGGGATTGAAGGGGGGATAAAGAATTCTTTGCTTAAGGCTTGTCACAATAACTTTTGTGGGACCAAACTTTAATTTTTCAACATCAATCACTAACAGATGTAAACATTAGCATAGTCATTGATAGTTGAATTCTACAAACAAGTCTGGCAACATATCAATAATCTTCCTCCCAATAATCTTTGTCGTAATCAAAGGACCCTCCCATGTCCCTCACATTCTGTACTCACCACAGCCCTGTGCCAAGCTTTCGAAAAGGGTCGAGTCCACAGGCAGCGATTTCATCTGTACCCTTTGGCCACATGCCTGGCCATCAGAGTTATTCCCCAGTGGGTGCTATTGCTGGACATTACTACAATATGTGTTTCTCACCATCACAGAGCTGAAATAACAAGAAATGGCAACTAGAAAGAACAACAAAGACTCAATTGCTAATGGTCTCTTAACCATGTTGTTCTCACAGCAATTCCAAAAGCACATTATCACTGTGTTCAAGCTTCTACTGGGCCTGGATGGCCCAGGGTGAAACTTACTTGGTAGCTTTTGGTATTTTATGATTGTGGGAAAACTTCACCATCCTTGTAAAATTTCTGTAAGCACTGAAAAATGAAAGACGCTGGGAAATATTAACTTGAATTCCACAAACCACAGGTTAGCTGTGCTACCACTGGGGTGGAGACTGTCAGCAGGAAGATGATAACTGTGATAACAAAAGTCATAACAGCACACGTGCACATATCCCCTGCTGTACACACTCATTTCTTTGTAATATGTATACCAGTTTTCTGGATGAGAACATTCCCTTTTGATTGAGAGCACCGGCTTTTGCCAATGCTGATCTCCTCAGCCTCAGAGCAGAGATTCATAAATCATTAGGCCAAGCTATCTGAGTCTCAGATGTCAAACAAGCAATCATGGAGACTCCTGAGAGCACCTCACTGGGATCACTAGCAAAGAGGATATACCTTGAGATATTAACATGCCTCACAAAAAAGCTAGAATTTGGTGCTCTGTCTCATCCTTATAATAAGAAGGTGAATTTTGAAGGAGCCCTGCCAGGTCTACATTATTTCCCCTTAGAATGGTGTTCCCTCCCTTTCTTTTGTACAGTCATGGTCATTTGTAAAAATATCTGGTTTCTAGCACAGGTCACAGGCCCTTTTGCTGACATTCTCAGATACTTCTTGATATGGCACACCCTTAGTCCACAGACAGTATTTCATATCCCTATAAACACTAAAAAATGACCTTAGGGAAGATAAAATAATCATTAGGCTGAGTGGTCGAAAGTCACAAACTGTGGATACATACATTCAAGCTTAGTTTCTTCTTTCCTCTCCAAACCTCTTCTATGTAATGTCTGGGAGGACCACAATCTAAAGTGATTAGTGTCTTCATTATATAAGTAGAAGACACAGAGAGTCAGAGATACAAAGGGAAGAGAATGCCATCTAAAAAAGCTGAGGTTTGATAGAGGCATTTTACCAGCCAAGAAACTCCATCTTGAGGAGGTGGTACGTTCCTGTTCTTGTCATTTGCTGTCACATTCCTAGTCCCTCAAACAGTAAAATGGTGCATATATCTTTATTGCAGACAGAACATCTGTGAAACTTGGTAACAGCAGCCAGGTGCTGGTGGCTCACACCTGTAATCCTAGCTACTCAGGAGTCTGAGACCTAAGGATCGCAGTTTGAAGCCAGCTGGGGTAGGAAAATTGGTGGGACACTTATCTCCCATTAACCACCAGAAAGCTGGAAGTGGCACTGTGGCTCAAAGTGGTAGAGCATTATCTTTGAGCAAAGAGCTCCAGGACACCTCCCAGGCCTTGAATTCAAGCCACATGACCATCAGATAAAAGAAAGAAAAGAAAATTGGTAGCAGCAACTCTGGGAAATGAATACACACAGCAGTATGAAAAGAATATAAACAAATTTGTATATTTCTTAATTTACCCTATGTGTACCTGTGACACTGATCCTATTCAATTATTTCAAAGCATACAATAATATTAGTCATTTGAAGGGATGTGATATGAAATAAACAGGATTGGAATTGTCCCTATTTTCCTGTCCTGTCTTAATGGCCCTATGAACTCTGTCTTTGTGGGCCTCAAACCCTTTTGTAGATAGACATGCTGCAAGATTCCTTCAGCTCAAGTCTGGTGACTGTATCATGGTCACCAACAAATATCTGTACATCTTCTGACCCCTTCCATGAGGCTGGTGAGATAATCTTACTCTATTCTAATGGGAGCAAATAGAAGCTAGTCCAGGGGTGAAGAGACAGGTACTCACAGCATCTTTGCTCTGTAAGATATACCGTCACACATATACTGAGAATCTCCCACTTTCCAGGAGCCATGTTGGGCTCAGTTCTGGGATATTGGTGTATAACGCAGCTGCAGGTGATCCCACCTATAAAATGCCTCTGCCATTGGAACCTATTCTGGAAATAATGTAAGATGTCACATTTCAAAACAGTGTTCTGTGTGCCTGTGTTTATGAATCACTGTGTCTCTATGTGCCTTTAGTCTCTTTCTCTGTGGATGTTGTTTCTTTTCTGTTTCCTCCTAGCCTTTCTAATGAGGTTAAATTTGTTTTAATTCATTTATACCCTATCACAGATATAATTCTTCTACATAATGTAATCCTCATTCCAAGGGCCCACACTCACTTTCCACCATCCCAGGGGGCATTAAAGCACATCTTAATATCGAGGATAAATTGGAAAAGAATGGTAAATCCTTCCTTTTATCATTTCAAATTAATGTTTTCGTCATACAGCTTTGCATTAGGAAAGACACAAGGTTCACACCCACAGATGCTGTGGCCATGAGAAAACCATCACCCCACAATGAACACACACACACACACACACACACACACACACACACACACGTGCTGTATCTATTCTCCGTTCTGTTCCTGTTTGGAAGAGAATGTCAAATGTATAACTGCTGCTTTCTGGCAGAGAAACCAAGAGGGAGAGGTGGCTAGCTCCAGGCGAGGAAGGCCCATGCGATGCCCTGGGCACCGACTTCTACAACTCTTTCCTGGATAACCGAGTAGGACAGGAATGGTGTGAGTCAAATTCTACAGACATTATAGGGAAGAGATAATTGGTCCTCTTGTTCCCAGAAGTAGGCAAACAAAAAATTCATTCAAGAATCATTACCATTGGATAGGAGAGAGCAAACTAGGCAAGAGATCCAAGCATACCAGTTCTGTGGTACACTAGTGGTCAGAATGGAGGGACAGTCACCAAGTGACAAAGATGCTAAGAATAATCACTTACATTTAGGGACAGATGAGGCCTAATTCCTCTGAAATGTGAAGTGTGTGCCCATCTCATTGCAATAATGGTATCCAGGGTACATAGTTTCATTGTTTCTAGTTGCTTGTATATTTGCAACGTTTTCATTGGCTCACTGATTTGAATAAGAAACATATTAAAGTATAATTTAACAGAGAACAAAGAAGGAAAGAACTATCCTAATGTTTATTAAGGTCAAGGACGATGGAAACTAGGGCTCCTGTTATTTTCCACCTATGTTTCTAAACCTAGGTCTTCTTTTTCTTCTACAGGCTTGACCAGGAGGAACAAATTAGGATTGCTTTAACAAAGAAATATATTTGCTTCAGCTCTTAGAGGTCTTGCCAACCATATGGAATGTGTGGAAGACTACAGGACCTGGAAAGATCTTTCAAGGAACAATGGAGGGAATGGAAAAGACAGTGTGTTGAGTCACTCCTGGTCATTTGGGTTGTTAGATGCTGTGGTATGCTGGTTATGCTTTGAAAAGGTCCTTATCTGTTACAGTGTATTCCTGGAGAAAACAATTAGTTGAGAATGCTTGCCTGTCTCTTATTCCCAGGTGAGGGCTGAGTGGGGGCTGAGTGGGGAAGGGAGAAGAATGGTGGAGGGAAGATGAAAGAAGAATCAAAGAAAGTTAATGATTGTTGGAGCTGATGAATCTCAAACTTAATGGGTACAAGGTGGGCATTACATTAGAAGATAATCTCTGCTTTTTTGTCTTTATGTTTTCATATTAAAAAGCTAATATTAAAAATAAGTAATACTCATATAAGTGAGTGTAATCGGGGGTAAAGAAATAAGGAAAAGAAAGCACCAGCAATGGTTTACTCTTGCGAAAAAAATGAGAAAGCACCTGTGTTTTTTGCTTCAGCGAACCATCGGTATTTTTCCATTTGTAAAATTGGACAGACATAAGACAAATTCAAATAAATGGAGCCTCACAAGAAGAAACTACAACAGAATAAAGTAATGAATGCCTTCCTGATTTGTTATTCAGTCATATTTTATTTTAAGTGTGTGTCATTACTTGCTACCATTGCTGTTGAAAAACATACCTATTGTATATAAGATATTTTGAATTTTTGGTAAGAATATAGAATGTATTGTGCTTGAGGATTTTATGCCTAAAAAGAAATGAGGATGTAGTCATTATTTTTAAGAGACATTGGAATATATATATATATACACATACATATACATACTCATATATACCTAAATACATGTGTGTCTATATACACATGTGATGTGCATACAGGCACACACACACACACACACACACACATCTCATTCCCTTTATTACTCTTTACAACTTAATTTTTTGTGTGTATGCTGGTTGTGAGGCTTGACCTCAGGGCCTAGATTCTTTTCCTCAAATTCTTTGCTCAAAGCTACTGCTCTACTGTATAAGACAGAGCGCTACTTCTGGCACTCAGGTAATTAATTGGAGCTAAAAGTCTCATGGGGGCTGGGAATATGGCCTAGTAGCAAGAGTGCTTGCCTCATAAACATGAGGCCCTGGGTTCGATTCCCCAGCACCACATATATAGAAAATGGCCAGAAGTGGAGCTGTGGCTCACATGGCAGAGTGCTAGCCTTGAGCAAAAAGAAGCCAGGGACAGTGCTCAGGCCCTGAGTCCAAGCCCCAGGACTGGCAAAAAAAAAAAAAGTCTCATGGACTTTACTTCCTGGATAGGCATTGAACTGAAATTCTCAACTCTCAGACTTGTAAGTATCTAGGATTAGAGGCATTGCCCACCAGGGCTTGGCTCCATATGCATATTTTGCATGAATAAGATCATAAAAAAATAAAGTTTTGTGCCTAAGTAAATTTGCTTGACTGTATTTTGAATAATGAAAACAAAGAGTTATTATTGTGATACTAACATTGAAACTGATTTGAACACTCATTACAAACACTGTAGCTTTCACAATGATACAGTCAGATGTAATCAGAGCTGCTTCTAGACATCTAGGACCTCTTATCTCCATAGACCTGTTTGATTCTAATGACAGAGCAAGAAGCCTCCAAGGCAATTTTGAGGTTGTTTCTGGCAGTGGCAGCAGAGAATGGGATCAAAGGTCAACACCTAATACTGAGCATGAGCACACTTGCTCTTTCTAGCATCCAGCTCACACACACTGAATCAAGCTTTGCTTCTGCACATGCACGGACACAAACACGGACACACACACACACACACACACACACACACGTTACAAAAGAAAAGAAATAGAGCTACAGGACCAGCAATCATAATGAGGAATTTGTGAAGCAACTGAGAGGTGAAGAGAATGGACCCTGATTTCTAGAACTCTTTCCATTGTCCATGGAGAACCATCATGGGGAATAAATCTGGATACACCTAGGCAATGGTGGCATTCAAACTGATGAACAAAGGGCATGCCAGTCAGATCAGTATCCAAATCAACCTATAAATGAAATATTAAAATGGAGTGCTTTTAGTCCTCTAACTGAATGATTTATGATAAAAGTATTGTGCCCATGACAGCCAGGGTAGTTGGACAGCCAATTTCTCATGAAGGGCATATACACTGCTGACAGAATTTGGGAGCTCTTTCCCAGCCCATTCCTTGCTCTAAGGAGTCCAGATAGGTCAGGTATTCTTCCTATGCGCATTACTTCAGTTTCTACCTTCTCAGAATGTTTACCCTGTATGCTGGTAAGGCCCTGAATCAGAGGGTAAACAAAAATTATTAATAAAATATTTGGGGGTATTTTCATTATGCCACTTATGGTACCACCCAGAGATGATCAGAATTATCATCAAAGGAAAACAGTTGGGGAATTTTGTGAAATAGTGATAGAAATTCCAGATTTTCTCCCTAACATTATGATTGGCAAATGTCTCAAATTCCAATACATGTTTCTCTAAGCAATTTCTCATTAACTCTCTCTTCTCAGCCAGATAATGAAGTCTGGTAAATTATTACACAAGGAATTCTTTCCTAATTTCATATCAAAATTCACATTAAAATTAAATGAAAGGTTTACAAAGGTTTTGATTGAAAGAGTAGAAAGTGACTGAGTTTCCTGTGTCCTAGGAAACTTTGGAAGAAAATGCCATCACTTTACTCATCACTTGAAGATACTGATGGGAGAAGTTCAGAGCCTTAGTTATAGTAGCCCTCAAGTAGGTATTGATAGTGAGGCTGTTTCTAGTCGTTTGTTTTCATCCTGATGACACAGACATGCTTCTGTAGAAAAACTTGCCGTGTTTTCTGCAGTTTCTCCTATGAGGCCTCAATGCAAGGGTACCCATGGGTATCCATGCCCCTGGATTCTGGGCAATTTGATTTGGAAATGGATTTTCAAGTGTTCCTCTTGATTTCTATTAAGATTTAATGAAGCCATGAATGCAGAAACACAGAAGATTGTCAGGGATTAGGGCATAGGCCTGGAAGCCCAGCACTCAGGGAGAATGTGAGTTTGATGATATCATGGACTATTTAATGAGACACAGTCTCACCAAGAAAACAAAAAAGCAAAATCAGAAGAAAAGGGAAGGGGAACACAAGGAAACTAAGATTCTTGACATCATGTCCTCATTTACACTAAACTTTGCTTTACAACTGGTGATTTGAAAAACTAGCCAAATGTAATATTTGACTTAACAGTTTACAAACTGCCTATGCAAGAAACAGAAAGATCTAATCTGCTCATTCAGCCTCGAACCTTGTGCTCACCATTGATAAAATAGAGTCTGATCTGATGACAGGTTTGATATTTTGAGACTTATGGAGTGAAGCATTGTGGGCCTTTTTTTCTTTGTGTACCTGTACTGCGGCTTGATCTCAGAGCCTGGAGGCTGTCTCTCAGTTTCTTTTACTTCAGTGATATACCACTTGAGCCAAACCCCAACCTCCAGCTTTTTGCTGACTATATGAGATAAGTGCTCACAGACTTTTCTGCCTATGCTGGCTTTGAAACCTGATTGTCAGATCTCAGCCTCCTGAGTAGCTAGGGTTATACTCATGAGCCCACAGTACCCAGCTGACTGTGGCCATTTAAAAATTTTCTTTTACTTATTTACTTTAAAATTTTAATTGTTATTATAAAGGTGATCCATAGAGGGTTACTCTTCCATAAGTCCGGTAAAGAGCTCATTTCTTTTTGGAGAATGGATTGTGGGCATTTTTCAGTTTGTTTGCATCATGCAGAAGCAGGTACTGACCTTGTGGTGAGACAGGAGACTACAACATGGCTGCCACCATCACCTTCCACAGTAAACAAAACCAGTTGTCCACTTGCTCATAAAAACCTATTTTGACCATGTGAGACAATAAAAGGACATTCTTCACAGTTTGGAAACATACAGAGGATGAGAGGATGGACATCATGTGCTGTTTTCCCCAAACACACAGGGGCTTTGAAGAGCTCACTAAGGTCACAGGGGCCTATCAGCTGGCTCATCTTGGTTGTTGCATGGCATGTATACATGACAAGAAATGCCTGCTTGGCAACAAGTGAGTTGTTTCTGGAAAACAAGACTCCTTAAGAACTCAAGGGGACGAATGTCCTCCCCAACTAAAGACAGTCTTCCAACACTACACAATGTGTCAATAGATGCACCAACTTCATTTGATTGACTATACAACAAGCCTCTTTCCAGAAATCCACAGAGTTCTAGAGACATGGGTATCCAGTCCTGCCCTCACTGCAAGCAAAGTCTCCCTGTGAAGATATTTATTGCCATCACTTTAGATTAGGACAAGAGTTCATTATAACTCATTATAAAACACTCCGTACGTTATGTTTAATTTAAATTTGGATTGTATTCACCTAGAAAAATTAGAAGAAACTTTTCCTAGTGGGAAGATACCCTTCTGATAAGCACAATCAAAGAAAAAGTGCAAATACCTTAGCTCACCTGGGGCACCAAACAGAGTAATTCATTTTTTATACTATGTGTAAATAGTGGAATGTGCAATATTGGTTACTAGTCCTGTATTGTGTTGGTCATATAGAAATTAATAAGTATTCTTTATAAACTGTAATCCTTCTAATGATTTGTTATCCTAGCGATGTTTTTGAAAAAAATTAAGTTAGTGCTAAGAACTGATGGTTCACACCTGTAATACATGCTCCTCAGGAGGCTGAGATGTCAGAATCATGTTCAAAACCAGCTGAGGCAGAAGATTCCATGAGATTTTTATTTCCAATTAACCAGCAAAAAGCTGGAAGTAGTGATCTGGTGCAAGTAATAGCGAGCCTTGAACAAAAAATAAATCAAGAAAGAATCACAAGAATCAAATCCCTAACTTCAAGCACTTGTACCGGTGGTTATTAAAGGGCCTTTCACTTGCTAGGCCGGGGCTGTACCACTTAAGTCATGCCCCAGCTTTACCTCTATGTAGTTTTAGATGTGGGAGACTGGATTAATCATTTTATCTCCTTTGTGAAATGAGCATGATTATAGCGTATGACACACAAAGGTTGTTTTTTACTTTTTCATTTGTATCCACACAGGATTTTGGAAAGTTCATATGTACTGCATCCTCTTCTAAGAATCAGAAGTGCACCATTTAAGAAACAGGTGTAGGGCTGGGGATATGGCCCAGTGGCAAGAGAGCTCGTCTCGTATATAGGAAGCCCTAGGTTCTATTCCCCAGCACCACATATATAGAAAACGGCCAGAGGTGGCGCCGCGTCTCAAGGGGTAGAGTGCTAGCCTTGAGCAAAAAGAAGTCAGGGACAGTGCTCAGGCCCTGAGTTCAAGGCCCAGGACTGGCAAAAAAAAAAAAAAGAAACAGGTGTAGCACCATGCCCCTGGACCCATTCTGACTCAGAAGATACACAGTACAAATATACATTTTACAAAAGGAAATGAAGTGAAACAAATTAATAGAGAGGGCAAACATCTCAGGAAATGAAGATGGACTAGGTTTTAATTGGAGGGTTTCTGAGAAAATCTTTTTGGGTGATGTTTGAGGCCAAACCACAGTGAGGAGAAGGTACGGTATGGGAAAAGTGTGTCCAGACAGAGAAATGGTTGCAAAGGCCCTGACATGAAAATATAGACAGGGAATGTAGAGTTTACAAACTGCGAGTTCTCTAGGCAGCAGAAACTGTACTACACACCTGGTATTATTTACACAATGAATCCTCTCCCCAACAGCAGTACCTAGGTGTTACCAGCATAATCAGCCTCATTTCACACATGGGGGATGCAGGACAGAGTGTGGTTAGGTTTCAGCTAGGGGTGGAGAGTCAGAAGAGTCAGAAGGTTGATCCATAGCCCATGCTCTCACCCACCAATCCACTTTGCCAGGCCTTAGGTGGCTCCATATTTCCAAGGAGAGAAAGAAGGCAGAAAGGATGATGACTAGCTCCTAAGCACACAGCAAGTCAGGAGACAAGGTGGGGAAAATCCCAGGGCCCTGCCTCGCATGGCAACCTGAGTGTCAGAATGGAAGGCCTATCTGATGCTGTTTCTGCCCTCCATGGCCCCCCACAAATAAATCTTTTCTGAGTCCTCTGTGAGGGCAAATCCTGTGTCTGACACTGTGCATGAGGAGTACTGGCATGGAATTAGAAATAATAGGGTGGATGTTACTCTAATTTGGTGGTTCACGTTTTTTCCTGGCTGTACCTGATGTTCCCCATTCCAACCCTGTGCATTCTTTCTGTCATCTGATACATCTGTCTCTCCTCGGGGACTGAGCTCTTTGATGTCAGGGAGCAGGACTGTCTCCTCTTGAGCCAGGCCTGCACCAGACTCTCAGGGGAAAGTTTATGAATAGATTCCCAGATATTTGTCCCACTGACAGAGACACATAGCCAACCATAGGAAGTGAAGGTTTAAGAGGATATTCATGTCAGCATCAATTGTAGTGACAAAAGTTACCACATGCTGGGTGTCCTGTTTTTGCAGTTTCTCTGTGCTCTGGGAGCCATCTCCCTGTCTGAGGAGACCGCCTGGAGGTTGGATCAGTGGAGTTGGGTGTAAAGGTGGGAGAAACTGGGAGAG
Organism: Perognathus longimembris pacificus; assembly: GCF_023159225.1. NCBI lineage: Eukaryota > Metazoa > Chordata > Mammalia > Rodentia > Heteromyidae > Perognathus > Perognathus longimembris. The sequence goes on along the minus strand of NC_063188.1, from coordinate 73,709,529 downwards.
AGGCCAGAACTTGGAGGAGATTTGCCACATGATAGAAGACGTCAGTGGATTGGAATTTGGTTGAGAACCTTCTCCCTACAGCACTACTCAAGGGCAAGTCTCCTTTTCGGAATGTTTACCCCAAGGTACTAAGATCTTTGAGACCCAGGCAGTATGTGTGGAGTACAATGAAGGGGAAATTTAAGAGTCCCAGTGGCTGGGAGCTGGTGGTTTACAACTATAATCCTAGCTACTCAGGAAGCAGAGATCTGAAGTTCATGGTTCAAAGCTAGCCTGAGCAGGAAAGTCCGTGAGACTCTTATCTCCAATTAACCACCAGAAAAATGATGTGCTCCTGTGGCACAAAGTGGTAGAGTGCTAGTCTTGAGCAAAAGAGCTCAGGGACAGAGCCCAGGCCCAGAGTTCAAGCCCTACAACTGACAAAAAATGTTCCAGGACACCAAGAATAAAGTCACAGCCATTTTCTTGTCGACACTCATATACCAGCCTGCACCTAATGTTCTTACAACACCTGCTGTGGATGGAGATCTATGAGAAATAAAGTAGTGCTAGGATCAGCAGCATGAGACCAGGATCCTGCTGAAACTGAATAGCCTTGTCTTGATGCTATTGGTACACATACAGCACAGCCATTTTCCGTAAAGTATAATTCCTATTCAAAGAACATCTGAGTCACCTGGCATGTTTGTTAGTACACAATTAGATACTCTGGACAGGGATCTTCTTATATGTTTAAGTCCACTAGGATATTTCAGAAGTATACTCATGTGTGGAAACACTGAACTCTAGTACAACAGAAACCATCCAGACCTATTCATTCCATTTTTTGCAAGTTATGGGGCTTGGACTCAGGGCCAGGGCTCTTTCCCTGAGCCAATTTGTGCTCAAGGCTACTGCTCTATCACTTGAACCACAGCGCCACTTACACCCTTTTCTGGGCAGTTTATTGGAAATGAGTCTCATGGACTTTTCTGCCAGGGTTGGCTTTGAACTTCGATCCTCAGGTCTCAGCCTTCTGAGTAGCTAGGATTAAAGGCATGAGCCACCAGCACCCAGCTCATTCATTCAAGTTTGACAAGAGTATTGTATCATGCCTGACTGGTTTTCCTATATGAGTAATCATTTATTTGTTTATTAATGAGAGTATGGACTAGCTGAAGGATTTTATGTACAAGAATTTTTTTTGCCAGTCTTGGGGCTTGAACTCAGGGCCTGAGCACTGTCCCTGGCTTCTTTTTGCCCAAGGCTAGCACTCTGCCTCTTGAGCCACAGCGCCACTTCTGGCTTTTTCTATAAAATGTGGTACTGAGGAATCAAACCCAGGGCTTCATGTAAACGAGGTGAGGACTTTACCACTAGGCCATATTCCCAGTCCTTAGCTGAAGGATTTTATTAACTCTTTGAAGCTCTGTAGAAATTGTACTTTCCAAGTGTTAAGTTGTGGATAGCAAGTGATTCTCCTGCATTTACTAACAGTATTTTAAAAGATTGTCTTATTTGGGGTGTGTGTGTGTGTGTGTGTGTGTGTGTGTGTGTGTGTGTGTGTGTGTGTGTGTGTATACTGACATTGGGGCCCCAACTAAGGGCCTGGGTGCTGTCCCTTAGTTTTTCACTCAAGAGTAGTGCTTTATCATTTGAACCACACCTCCAACTTTTGGCTTTTTGCAAGTTTATTGGAGATAAAAGTCCACGAACTTTTATGCCTAGCCAGGCTTTGAACTTTCATCTTCACCTCTCAGCCTTCTATGTCGCTAGGATTGGAGGCATGAACCATCTGCACCTGGCTTCTTATTTGCTTTGTGTCCAGTTGTTTGGTTTTGTACTTCTAGTCCCTGGAATAGTAACAGGTACTCCTGTCCAATCTGCTGAATAACAGAATCTATAATGGGTAGATATTGTCTTGATTGTCACTTTGTATCTGATGAAATGGGAAGGTCAGAAAATAAACAAGTAATTACAAATTCAGTTTTTATTCCTTTTTTTTCTTGCTAGTACTGGGGCTTAAACTCAGGACCTCATGCTCTTACTTAGCTTTTCCCAGTGAAGGATAGTTCTCTACCACTTCACTTCCAGCCTTTTCCTGGTTAATTGGAGAAAATAGTCTAAAAGACTTTTCTGCCCAGGCCACCAGTGCTTGGCTATGAATTAGTTTTTTTCTGCCTATTTTTTTCTGTATAAAAAGATACAGGAAAGTCTCAGAGCAGCTAAGATCCAAGCCATAGGCTACAAAGGTAGCAAATACCCTAGTCATCATCTTCTTCTTGGCCTACTTGTCCAGAATTGAGCAACACTTTACTCAACTGTAGCTGAGTAAATGCCTTTACTGAGGGGCAAAGAAGAAAAAACTCACCACATTTCCCTTCATAATCAGTGTATAATTCTAAAGTACTTTCCTTTAATTACTTCTACCTGAGATTTGGGGCTGTTTGGAAAATTTCTTCTATAGGACACCTTCCTTCTTTGTCACTATGAAGGCCTCCCTCTGCTTACAGAGGAGCAGGGTTATGTTAGGTGAAAGCTAGGGCTATGGTCCAATCTAAGAGACCCAACTGGGCCCTCCCTCCTCATATACTGGAGTCCTGTCTGGGAAGTGCTCACTTGTTCTCAAAGCCTTTCTCCCCCTCATGTATGGGATCTGAGAAGCTTTCCTGGTGCTAGCTATAAATATGGTAGAGCTGGAAGGGAAGTAAGATAAATGCAGGTTGTCCAGACAAGGTTCATTTTTGTGCGTGGCCTTGTAACCAGCGTACAATCTTGTCTCCCTGTCTTCCTCTCCTTGCTGTACTCTCTGGGTTCTATCATTACAATACAGATCAAAATTATTAGAGCTGGGCTGGGGATATGGCCTAGTGGCAAGAGCGCTTGCCTCGTATACTTGAAGCCCTGAGTTCGATTCCCCAGCACCACATATACAGAAAATGGCCAGAAGTGGCGCTGTGACTCAAGGGCCAGAGTGTTAGGCTTGAGCAAAAAGAAGCCAGAGACAGTGCTCAGGCCCTGAGTCCAAGGCCCAGGACTGGCAAAAACAAAAACAAAAACAAAATTATTAGAGCCATTTTGACTGAAGCAGACTGGTACATGCAGGTGATATCTGAGTGATTTTCAGTAAAGTGGCACCACTGGGTGTTTTTATCCTTCCCAAATTTATGTCAATAGAGAAAAGTATACTATAGAGAGTACTTCTACAGGAAGGCACATGGCTAGTAAGGTAGGGGAACTACCTCTCAGGCCATCAAGGGCTTTCACATTCCCTTTTGCTACTTAACCATCAACCAGAAAGAAAATAGTTTATTTGGCTATTTCCTCTTTAACCTGCTTCCAATCCCAAATCCTCATGTTCCCTGGACACCTGTTAATGACTTCAATTTTGTCCCTCCTGCATCTTTGGATATGTAATGATCACCGTGTGTGTGTGTGTGTGTGTGTGTGTGTGTGTGTGTGTGTGTGCGCGCGTGTGTGTGTGACAGCACTGGGGCTTGAACCCAGGGTTTGAGTGCTTTCCTTTTGTTTTTCTTCCCTCAAGACTGGTGCTTTACTACCGAAGTCATAGTTACACTTCTTATTTTTTGGGGGGTGGTTAATTGGAGTAAAAGTCCCACAGACTTTCCTGCCTGGGCTGGCTTCAAACTGTGATCTTCAGATCTCAGCATCCTGAATAGTTATGACTACAGGCATGAGCCCCCAGCACATACCTCTTTCATCTATTTATACATGTTATTCAAACTCCACATCTAAATCTCCGATATGAACACAGGTCCACACCTCAAGGTAATGGATTCATTCATTCATTCATTCATTTTGAAATTTAAAAAAAACTCCACAGGAAGGCAAACTAATATTCAAAAGTCGTCACAAGTGAGGGGGATTATACTGTGTCATGGGGCTCCTTCTCAGGGTTTTTATAAGCAGAGCTTGTCTGTGTCCACAAAAATAAAAATTCTCAATCTGGTGGCATGACTTAAAGCAAGTGTGAGGCACTGAGTTAAAACCTCAGTAGCAGACACAAAAACTTAAAATACAAACAAATCTCACCTGAAACCAATAAGTCTTCCATTCCGGTTGTGGGGTTGTGGCAGGCAGAGAGCCATGAGATTGGCAGTCATCTTCCCACTCACCTTCACATATATTATGTACACTTAAGAGATTACTATAGTCTGTATCTATCTTCAGTAATTTGTATGTTGAAAAGCAATCCCCAATACAACAGCATTAAATATATCCCTTTGGAGGTGATTAGGTCAAGAGCATTCAGCCATCACACATGCCAGTTTTCTTATAAAAGGGCTGGAGGGAACCTAGCCAGGTCCCCATTTGCCTTTCTGTCCCTTCTACCAACATAATGTTGGACATAATGTTCCTCTCTCTGGAGGAGGCAGAGTACTACCTTGGAAAAAAAAAAAACAGCAGCCCATGGTCCAGACACCTCTAGAGCAGTGGGAAATAAATTGCTGTTCCTTTTAAATGACTCATTTCAAGTGTTTTGTTGTAATAGCACAAGAAGACAAAGACAGGGCCAAGTTGGAAACTACTTTAGGATTCTTGCTAAACTGTCAGAGAAGTTAAAGTTGATAACTGCTAACCAGTTATTATGTTTTGGACTTATATACTTAAAGATATACCTTAACAGATTTAGTGTGAGCTAGGTGCTTATGGCTGATGCCTATAATCCTAGCCACTCAGGAAGCTGAGATCTAAGCATCACAGTTCAAAGCCATTCCATGCAGGAAGTCCATAAGACACTTATTTCCAATTAGTCACCAAAAAGCCAAAAGTGGAGCTGTTGTGCAAGTTCAGGGACAGTGCCCAGGCCCTGAGTTCAAGCCCTAGGATTGGCACAAATGCACACACATGCACATGTGCGCGTGCACACACACACAAGACATAGTGAGTGCTGGGAATATGGCTTAGCAGTAGAGTGCTTGCCAAGCATGCACAAAGCCCTGGGCTCGATTCCTCAGCACCACATAAACAGAAAAAACTGGAAGTGGCGCTGTGGCTAGCCTTGAGCAAAAAGCCAGGGACAGTGCCCAGGTCCTGAGTCCAAGGCCCAGGACTGGCAAAAAAAAAACAAACCAAACCAAACCAAAAAACTGACTTAGTATGGCACTGTAAGAGGTAGTGAAACCTTCAGATGACATAGAAGGAAGCTCTGTCACTATTTTGGTTTTGCTAGTATTTGAGTCAGGGCCTCTGTCTCTCTCCTAGTTTTTTTTTTTTTTTTTTGCTCAAAGCTGGCACATTACCAGTTGAACTCAGCTCCACCTCTACAGCCATGGGGGAGGGGGCTGGTGTGCTCTTGAAGGGGATACTGGGATCCTGGCCTTTTCCTCTCCCTTTGCCACCAGGCAAGCAGCTTTCCTTTTGTGAGAGATGTATGGAGAAACTAAACACTCTAGTCCAGCCCAATCTGAGGGATGTAGCCACTCTGGATAGCCGGAGAGAGGCAGAGCAAAGTGATCCATAGCCCTTCCTACCTGTACCACAAGTAAGGGTGGAAGAATGAGAGTGCTAAGCAAGCAGACTATAGCTCTCTATTTAGTAAACAAAGCCAGCAGACATCATTCTTCAGTGGCAGTCAAGATGTGCAAAAGCTGTAACTCTCGAGTGATCAAAATGCGCTGTCTCATGGAAAAGGTAAACTAATGTGGTATGTTCTACATAGGTGTAGTGTAGTGAGACACATTGAGGAGAGCTAAGGGCCACTGGATGAGGGGCAGCATCATCACATAGATAACAGAGGGGTCAGCTTCACCTTCAACTGCTGTCCCCCACTTCTCCACCCAGTCCCCCACACTGTCAACTCCCATGGCTCCACTCTTCCTTGCACTGTATCTGGGCTTCCCTTCACAAGCTAGCTATTTTCTTATTGACTATCTCATTTCTTAACCCATTCCCTGCAGCCACATGCATTTCACTTATTACCTCTGGGAACGATACAGTGATCACATTATATTACAGCACTGGGCACTTAATGAGAGCTTGATGAGTGAGGGAATGGGTGAAAAACACATTATTGACAAGGCAAATAGAGCAAATAACAGAAGTCACTCCCACGTTTAACAAACATTTATTAACACAAAAAATGAGTAAGGCATGGCCCTCTGTTTTCAGGATGCCTGGTGAAGAGAGGCAGACAATCACAAAGCTACAGTAGAATCACAGTAGAATAAGTACTATCACCAAGGTATGGACAACATACTTTGGAGGCACAGGAAGTGGGATAAAGATGGGGAGGGAGGAACAATTATCTAACTTATACTGGCTTACAGTATCCAAGGCAGGCTCCAGAGAAGTCATCTGTGAGGGCTTAAGAGGAACCACTAGGTGAATGGTTAAGGAAACCTTAATCAGCCTTGTGGGCTGAGGCTCAAGAGACCTACAAAAGGCCAGGTAAATGAGGGGTTCAGGGAACCAGGCATGAGTGAAAGGCATAAGGAAATAAAAAGGGAATAAGCAGGACTGCTAAGCACAAACCCATAGCTCTACTGCAGAAATAAAAAAAGTATTTTCCCATGAAGGGAAAGACTCAAAGCAGAGAGGTGGGCCACAGGTCCTCAGACATGGGTCCCTACTACCTCCTCAGTCAGGCCAGGGAGTTCAAAGCCCAAAAGCAGAGCTTCACAGTTGTAATCTGATTTCACTAAGCTGCACAATTATCACAACCCACCTATCAGAAGCTATGAAACAAATAAACAAAACCAAACAAAAATACAAAATAAACATTTAAACACATTTCTAAAAGGCAAAGTCCCTAAAGTCTTCATCTTTTTCAGATGAATTGATTTGTCTAAGTAGCTCTACTTCCTTCAGGAAATGAGGAGTATGAATCTGAGAGAGAAAGGTGGATTAGTGTTCAGGCTTTGCTGCTATCTCACAACTGGATGGTCAGATAAGGGTTTTAAAAGGTCCACCATTTTTCCACATTGTACTTATGCATTAACATAAAAACCAAATTATATATATATATATATATATCTCAAACCCCTTTGTCTTATAACTCCTGCCACTTCCTCTTACTTCTTTTATACCCGTCTGTATCTTAAAATTCGTAAATAAAAAAATAAAATTTAAAAAATTTTAAACTTTTTATTTGTATGGTTTCTTGTCTTTATCATTTTCTATGTAAATTTTAAGCTTGTTTTCTTTTTATCTTTAAACTATTATCCTTCAATATTTAACATTTTCATTTAAGTCTCTCTACTAATGTAAGGTTCTTTTTATGCCTTCAAATTGTTTTTCTCTAACTTTTTAAACTTTTGGGGCAACTTTTATTTCTGGTTTGCATGGTTCTGAATTTTCAACTTTTTAAAAGTTTCTCTGAATTTAACTTGAATTTTCACTCCATTCTGCACACTGTGAAGTTTTTACATTGTGAAAATGTAATAAACACTGGATTTTTAAAGATTTTTTCCCCTAACTTTTAAAATAAAGTGAGGTTTTCACTAACTCTCAGTAAACTCTTTTTATTTCACCTCTTTCACTAACTTTTTGGTAAACTTTCTTTTTAACTTTGTTTTATCTCACCTATCTTAAATTTTAAGAATTTCTAAATATTCTATGCTTAAACATCATTAATAAGAATAATTTTAAAATCAAAAAATATTTAACTATTTCTTCTAAAAATATTTAACTTAAGGTTTTTAACATTTAAAAATGTTCTTCCAAAACTCTTAAAAATGGGTTCTTTAAAAAATGTTCCTTTTAAAGCTTTAAATTTTTTTCTGTTAAAATATTTTGTTTTTCAATATTTGGCTGGTTACCTACAGCTGGTACATCCATTCTAAAACTTTTCTTTTTCTAATGAATGTTCCCAGACTCTCCACAATATTTTTTCTAGAAATGAATGGCATACATAGGAGTGTCAGAATATCTCTTCCCCCACCTTTTGCCATTTTGAGCATTCTTTTCATTTTTACTATGCTCAGTGTGACCATTTTCAACCTGGTCTCCCTCCCTATCTCTTAATAAGGCTGGTCACTAGTTAGTATTCGGTTCTTGTCTTCTACAGACCCATAGGCCACAGTAAAATAAGTCCTTTAAATCCAGATGCCACATGTCATATATAGACATTATTGTCATTGTCCGTTCTAAGTAGGTTTTTCTGTTACTTCAAGAGGTGCTCGTTGTTGTAAGGGTATCATTATAATTGTCCATTCCAGGTAGATTTGTGTGTCACTTCAGGATCCTTACCTAATCATTTTACTCTTTTTTTTTCTGGTTAGTGCCCTGGTAAGACTAGTCTTTCTCTAGACACTGCTTGTGGTAGAATAGTAAATACCCTTCACTGTAGAGTAAGTCCTCAATGGTAGCCTTGGTGATGATAGCATCATCACAGCTGAACCACTGATCCTCTTGTTGACGGATGAAGCTGGTGTAGTGGCCACTTTCCAAAGTTCCATGGTGGTTAATCACTGCAAATAAGGAATACTTATTCTCATCAGACAAACAATTTGTTGGTGGCTGGCCGTCTTTCATGATGCTCTCTTTAGTAGAGGCCAAAAATGGAGTCATGTCCAGCTCCAGAGGAAAAGAGATAAAAGTATTAATCTTTCGCCTCTGTTTGCCTACATGTTCAAACCGCTTGAGATGAAAACAGGCCACCTTAGGCAATTTCTTCATTGTGAGCTGTTTGGTAGATTCTTGGTAGCTTTGGCAACTACTGCACTTGATTTTGGCACTGCTTCCTAGGGGCTCTGGCCTTGTAAACCACTTTAGGCAATCGGTAAGGGAGGGGATTCCTGGTATATGGTCATCCCTGCTCATTGTGCTGTCAGCCCACTCTGAGTTTTGGGAACTGAATGTGGCATAAGAACCAGGTAAATCCAAGCTGATGTCCCAGCATGGGTCTATGGTGGTGGAGACACTGTGACAGGCTTGACATGTCACATCTGACTGTAAGCCACCTGTAAAGATTTGGTCTATGATGCAATTACAGCAGTTGGGATTGCTGGTTTCCTGTTCATCACTATCATCTTTACTATGTCTATGCAGCACATCTAATATTGCAATAAGAAACTCGTGGGCATCCTGCTGCCTGTACCCTGCTAAATGTTCTGCATGAATCCATATCAGGTGCAGTAACTTATAGGGAATATGAGGAGTTCGGCTCCCAGAGTACATAGCATGAAAAAGTGAAGACATTTCACATACCAAACACAAACTGGGGCTTGTCATTATACATTTGTGCTTATCAGATAAGAAGAAATCCTTCAGCAGAGGAATATGAGTAAGTGCCTGCACAATACAATTCATAAAACAGGTGTTCCCAAGGTTGATTAGCCCTCTCAAGCCTACAGTATAGACTACCTTTTTCCTCCTCTTTTTCTTGGGTTTCACCAAATTGAGCTCCTGTTCCTTTGATTCACAGGTTGACTTATTATCTTCAACCCCCAATGGCATAGACTGTTCATAGGAAAATTCAGTTGAGGTGGAAGTTAACACTTTCATAATTTTCTCTTTTGTTTCTTTGGCAATCTGTTCTATATCCTTGTCATATACATAATCCTTACACATAAAGCAATATATAACTCCATGATAGAGGTCTACTGCTAAATTGTGCTGTTGGGCTTCTGCATGTTTATGAATATGTTTCTCAGTAAAGCAGCCAAAATAAACACAGGACAGACAAGAGTGTAGTCTGTTCATATGGGTACTACATACATGACAGATGCATGACTTTGCCTTACGTTTCCTAGTCTCCGGGGTTCCACTCCAAACGAAACGCTGGTAGATCATTCGCAGATTCTTCTGCCAGTTTTTGGCTACTTTAAAGCTCACCACGTGAGAGCAGCCTGTGGGACCCTGATCAAACTCAACCTCCTGCAACCAGTCCCCAAAGCCGCCTGGATCGCTAAAGCCGTCTAGGTCACTAGGGCAGCTTCTCCGTGTCTGGGGCCTGGATACAGGCCGGTATCTACGCCGGGATCGGCGCCAAGCCGGGGCACGCGATGGGAGCGGCGGCGGCGGCGGGAGCCGGATCGGAGGCGGGGGTGGAACTAGGAACCTTAGCGGGCCGCGGGTGCAGCGGGAGCGGGACTGGGGCCGAGGGCGGGGCTTGCGGCGCGGGCTAAAGGACGAGGTGCTGCTGTGATAGGAAGAGGGGGTTGGTAGGAGCACCTTCTCATCGCCACTGCCGCTCCGCGGCAAGTTCTCCTCGGGCGCAGGTTCGGTCTCTAGCCCAGACTCCAGCTTCATCTCGGCTTCCTGGACCGCGTATGTCTGCGCTGCCCCTGTCGCCTCCTCCTCCATTTTCCCCGCCTTCTCAGCCTCCTGCTCCACAGAGGCTCCTCCCCCGCCGCCCGAACTCAAGCCCGCATCAGAGTCGGAGGACCGGGAAGCTTCTGGAACCTGGGCCATCATCAGCCCACTTCCAGGCGGGAGAAGAAATGCGTTTGCAAACGATCGGCGCCTGTAAATGAGAGGAGATAGGAACTTGTGAGAAGGAGGTACTGGGCGCCATGGCCGCAGTGCGCCGCTATGGCCCTAGGGACCCCTCCCACTGGCCTTGGAGCTCCATCTGCTGCTGCCCTGGTCTTCACCCCCTCAACTCGGGCTCCCAGAGCTGGTGTGCACACGAGATGGTTACCTGGTTTAAAAGCGATCTGTTCCTGCGGATCTTGGGGTAGGGGCGGCAGAAAGGAAAAAGAGAAAAGACGGGGGATGGGGAGGGAAAAACATCCTGAGCTTTCAGGGTAGAAAGAATGGAAACTTCGTTTTAAAAGGCACCACCCTCTGACTGCCCTTTTCTTGCGCAGCCTCGCATTGGTACAGCTTTCTCTGACGTTCTTTCCCTGTATCTTTAAAAAAACAACAACCCACTAAGGTCAACATCATATCTTAAATATGGCTGCAAGGAGGCTACCTTTGAGAAATGGACTCAGAGAAAGAAAGTGACCCGCAGCCCTGCCCCCTCCTAGCTTACCTATGCTTCGGGGCCCGGTCTGCTCCATCTTCTGCCCTTCCCACCAAGCTCACTTTCGGTACTCCACGCTCTAGCGCCCTCTCTTGCTCTTTCGCTCTTGTGCTCTCGCACCTTTTTTCTTGCTTCGGTCCCTTCATTTCCTAGGATTTCTCCCACTGTTCAAATCGCTTCTCACTTCAAGCGTCGCTAGCTCCAAGCTACCACCATCCACGAAGAACGACCCGCAAAGTCTCAGCTTCCTTCACAAACCGTCCCCGCAACGCCCCCAGCCCCGTGTTTGTATAAATGCCTTGGTTACCTTGGGCCCCAGGCGCGTGATATGGAACGTCAGCAGCTGCTGCTGTCCAGGCGCTCCTCAGCCAGTCTTCTCTCCTGACCTCTCCTGAGGGCTGGTCACAAGGGGGCCGCCCCCTGGTCCCTCCCCTCTCGACGTGCGGCCCCCAGCCCGGGATTCTGCCCTCCAGCAGTGATGAATGGCAAGGCTGTCCCGATCCTGCAGACAAACCTCTTCCTGAAACAGATTTTTTTTTTTTTCTGGAGGCAACAACCGATAGATTTTATGGAAAGCTCCAGGAATGGAGGGTTCAGGCTTCACCTGCCTTTAAGCCCCTTCTTTACAGAAAAAAACCCAAACAAACATTAATCAAGATTCAGATGGGGAGATACAGGGATGGCAAATCTCTGGCACAAATCCTCCAGGACCCTTTAGAATTTGATCTCTGGGAGTCAAGTGGAGAGGGGGATATTATACTACAAAATAAGGGAAAAGGAAGCATAGCAAGGAATTAAGGGTCTGATAGACCCGAACCGAGCTACTTGCTGCCGGTGTGAGAGCAGGCACCATATTTAAACTCTCCGAGCCTTAGCTGTAATCATTTGTTAAATGAAAATTGAAGTAATCTTAACATTTAACATCAAGTCATAGTGGATGTAAAATGAAGAAAGGTCATATATCAGCCTTTACCTTTCACCGCAGTCTTTCTCAGTCTCCACCTTGGGATCCTCACACAGCACAGCGTGATGCATGCAGTCTCTCAAAAGTTTCTGCTCCTTTGCACCTCTCATCCCAACAAGGCAGTTTATATACTGGAGCTAGAAGCCAACATTGATACAAATCAACCTTTACTATGAGGCTAGGGTGCATTGTAAGGGACTCACATTATAAAAATTTGTATCCATAACTCACATTATAACAATTTGTATCCGTACAGAGAGTTCATCCCCTGGAGAACTTTCCCACCATTTCTGACAGAAACAAAATTCAAGGTTACAATCCCCCCAGGAAAGCTGCTATCTACAGGTCATGCTGCCCTTCATGTCTAGTCTAAAGATTATTACTGTTTACCAGTGAAATAGTGGTATAGTAATCACTCCAGTACACTTCTGCATCCCACTCTCCCTTCAAACCTCAGGATTCAGATTTCTTTCTCTCAAATGTAGCATCTACTAGATGACCCCTTTCCACAAATGTCAGTGATTTTTAAAAACATTCTGTAGACCCATTAATCTATTTGAAGCTTTTGACCAAGCAAGCACAAAGCAACATGGACTTGGATTATCCAATTTCCCACAGTGACTATAGGTTGAGAGGTTGAAATAAGAGTCAGGCTCCTTCAGAGGAACTTGTCAGCAGGGAAAGAACATTGTTAAACTTTTACATCATTATTAAGTTTCCAACCATGGGCAAACTGTGTATCCTCTGTGAGGCTCAGATTGCTCTAGTAAGAGAAGAGCTGGTTCAACCTGTCTGGTAGTAAGCTTTCCATGTCTGTAACAAATACTTAAACCAATCAGTTTAAGGGAGGAAGGGTTCATCTGGCTCATGCTTTCAGAAGTTTCATTCTATGTTCATTTGGCCCCACTACCTTTAGGCATTTAGCAATAGTACGTATAGCACATATTGTTAGAATGGTGTGTTGGAGCAAAGCAGCTTAAGGATTAATGTGAGGTTTCAGGGGGCTGATTGTAAAGGCCTAGACACATTGAGCACAAAGGTGAGGTTTTCCTGCTCCCATGCTTCACTACCGTTTGCGACAATGAGTCTGGTAAACTGTATGAAAGAGTAATGAATAGTAGGATTGATTTCATAGTATGTATGATATATTATGATTCTCTTCATGGGTGGGTGCCTGTGGATTTCTCAATCAAGGCTAGTGCTCTACCACTTCAGCCCCAACTCCACTTCGGGCTTTTTGTTGGTTAATTGGAAACAAGACACTCATAGGATTACATACATGTGTGAGCTACTGGAACGTAGCAGCGATTTTTTCAAACACACCAATGGAATTTCAATTTTTTTGGCTAGATTGTTTATAATGAACACCCATACTTGGAATTTTTAATATAGACAACACAATTCAGAGGGGCTAATAACATAGTTACGTATATTTTATTTCAAAAATTCAGAATTACTCTGTTCTGCTCCCACCTACCCCACTTCTACATTGAATCATTTCTTCTGTAATAGGTCTTGTTAGAATGGTGTGCTCTCAGGAGCTCCTTTTGCATTTTCTAGGATCATACACAATATCACCATGATTTTCAGTTTGGTTTATGAAATCCTAATAATTGACTTCTTGCCTCAGTTCAGGGTGATGGCAATAAAGTATATACTCTCTTCACAAAAGACATTTTACTTGTAGTGAGGAAAAGAATAGACACTCGGGTTTCCATACTGCTGTGGATTTCTGGAAAGAGGCCTGCTGTGTAATCAGCCAAAGGAAGCCTGTTTATCTATTGACGCTTCAGGTAGTGTCCTAACTAGAAAAAATGAGAATGTCCTGTTGAACTTGGATGTCTTTGTGTGGGAGAAGGGGCCTTTCTTCCCCTTGAGTTCCGAAGGAGTCTTATTTTCCAGAAACAACTCACTTGTTGCCAAGCAGGCATTTCTTGTCATGTATACATGCCATGCAACAACCAAGATGAGCCAGCTGATAGGCCCCTATGCCCTTAGTGAGCTCTTCAAAGCCCCTGTGTGTTTGGGGAAAACAGCACATGATGTCCATCCTCTCATCCTCTGCATGTTTCCAAACTGTGAAGAATGTCCTTTTTTTGTCTCACATGGTCAAAATAGGTTTTTATGAGCAAGTGGACAACTGGTTTTGTTTACTGTGGAAGGTGATGGTGGCAGCCATGTTGTAGTCTCCTGTCTCACCACAAGGTCAGTACCTGCTTCTGCATGATGCAAACAAACTGAAAAATGCCCACAATCCATTCTCCAAAAAGAAATGAGCTCTTTACCGGACTTATGGAAGAGTAACCCTCTATGGATCACCTTTATAATAACAATTAAAATTTTAAAGTAAATAAGTAAAAGAAAATTTTTAAATGGCCACAGTCAGCTGGGTACTGTGGGCTCATGAGTATAACCCTAGCTACTCAGGAGGCTGAGATCTGACAATCAGGTTTCAAAGCCAGCATAGGCAGAAAAGTCTGTGAGCACTTATCTCATATAGTCAGCAAAAAGCTGGAGGTTGGGGTTTGGCTCAAGTGGTATATCACTGAAGTAAAAGAAACTGAGAGACAGCCTCCAGGCTCTGAGATCAAGCCGCAGTACAGGTACACAAAGAAAAAAAGGCCCACAATGCTTCACTCCATAAGTCTCAAAATATCAAACCTGTCATCAGATCAGACTCTATTTTATCAATGGTGAGCACAAGGTTCGAGGCTGAATGAGCAGATTAGATCTTTCTGTTTCTTGCATAGGCAGTTTGTAAACTGTTAAGTCAAATATTACATTTGGCTAGTTTTTCAAATCACCAGTTGTAAAGCAAAGTTTAGTGTAAATGAGGACATGATGTCAAGAATCTTAGTTTCCTTGTGTTCCCCTTCCCTTTTCTTCTGATTTTGCTTTTTTGTTTTCTTGGTGAGACTGTGTCTCATTAAATAGTCCATGATATCATCAAACTCACATTCTCCCTGAGTGCTGGGCTTCCAGGCCTATGCCCTAATCCCTGACAATCTTCTGTGTTTCTGCATTCATGGCTTCATTAAATCTTAATAGAAATCAAGAGGAACACTTGAAAATCCATTTCCAAATCAAATTGCCCAGAATCCAGGGGCATGGATACCCATGGGTACCCTTGCATTGAGGCCTCATAGGAGAAACTGCAGAAAACACGGCAAGTTTTTCTACAGAAGCATGTCTGTGTCATCAGGATGAAAACAAACGACTAGAAACAGCCTCACTATCAATACCTACTTGAGGGCTACTATAACTAAGGCTCTGAACTTCTCCCATCAGTATCTTCAAGTGATGAGTAAAGTGATGGCATTTTCTTCCAAAGTTTCCTAGGACACAGGAAACTCTTTCAATCAAAACCTTTGTAAACCTTTCATTTAATTTTAATGTGAATTTTGATATGAAATTAGGAAAGAATTCCTTGTGTAATAATTTACCAGACTTCATTATCTGGCTGAGAAGAGAGAGTTAATGAGAAATTGCTTAGAGAAACATGTATTGGAATTTGAGACATTTGCCAATCATAATGTTAGGGAGAAAATCTGGAATTTCTATCACTATTTCACAAAATTCCCCAACTGTTTTCCTTTGATGATAATTCTGATCATCTCTGGGTGGTACCATAAGTGGCATAATGAAAATACCCCCAAATATTTTATTAATAATTTTTGTTTACCCTCTGATTCAGGGCCTTACCAGCATACAGGGTAAACATTCTGAGAAGGTAGAAACTGAAGTAATGCGCATAGGAAGAATACCTGACCTATCTGGACTCCTTAGAGCAAGGAATGGGCTGGGAAAGAGCTCCCAAATTCTGTCAGCAGTGTATATGCCCTTCATGAGAAATTGGCTGTCCAACTACCCTGGCTGTCATGGGCACAATACTTTTATCATAAATCATTCAGTTAGAGGACTAAAAGCACTCCATTTTAATATTTCATTTATAGGTTGATTTGGATACTGATCTGACTGGCATGCCCTTTGTTCATCAGTTTGAATGCCACCATTGCCTAGGTGTATCCAGATTTATTCCCCATGATGGTTCTCCATGGACAATGGAAAGAGTTCTAGAAATCAGGGTCCATTCTCTTCACCTCTCAGTTGCTTCACAAATTCCTCATTATGATTGCTGGTCCTGTAGCTCTATTTCTTTTCTTTTGTAACGTGTGTGTGTGTGTGTGTGTGTGTGTGTGTGTGTGTGTGTCTGTGTCCGTGTTTGTGTCCGTGCATGTGCAGAAGCAAAGCTTGATTCAGTGTGTGTGAGCTGGATGCTAGAAAGAGCAAGTGTGCTCATGCTCAGTATTAGGTGTTGACCTTTGATCCCATTCTCTGCTGCCACTGCCAGAAACAACCTCAAAATTGCCTTGGAGGCTTCTTGCTCTGTCATTAGAATCAAACAGGTCTATGGAAATAAGAGGTCCTAGATGTCTAGAAGCAGCTCTGATTACATCTGACTGTATCATTGTGAAAGCTACAGTGTTTGTAATGTGTGCAAATCAGTTTCAATGTTAGTATCACAATAATAACTCTTTGTTTTCATTATTCAAAATACAGTCAAGCCAGGTGGCAATGTCTACTACCTGTAGTCCTAGCTGTTCAGGAAACTGAGATCTGAGGATCAAGACTCAAAGCCAGATGGGAAGGAAAGTCTGTGAGGCGCATTTTTTTAAAATTTGCCCTGTTATGGGCCTTGAACTCTGGGCCTGGGCTCTGTTCCTGAGCTCTTCAGCTCAAGGTTTGTGCTCTACCAGTTGAGTCACAGTGCCACTTCTCGTTTTCTGGTGGTTAATTGGAGATGAGTCTCGCAGATTTTCTTCACAGAGCTGGCTTTAAACCATGATGCTCAGATCTCAGCCTTCTGAGTAGCTAGGATTACAGGCATGATTAACCCATGCCCCACCTTTTTAATGAAAAAAAAATCTGTGAGATTCCTTACTCCAATTAACCCCCAAAAAACTGGAAGTGGTATTGTGGCTCAAAGTGCTATTCTTCAGCGAAAGTTCTCAGGTACAGTACCAAGGCCCCCAGTTCAAGCCCCATGGTGGATCAAAACAAACAAACACTGGAGCAAAACAACTGAGATACAAAAGCTTACTTTGGTATGATCTTAAAAATATGTGCATGCAAATAGTATAAAAGGGAATGTGATATATAACTATATATGTATATATATACATATATATATTCTAATATTCTAAGGTTGCCTAACAGTATTGGCTTCTACCTCATCTTTTTTAGGTATAAAATTCTCAAGCACAATTCACTCAGTATTCTTACTATATGAACAGAGTAACATAAACACAATTTCTTTATTTGTTCTCCTACAGTAATGATAACAAGATGATACACTTTTAAAATAAAATATGATTAACAAACCAGGACGGCATTCTGTCCTTTCTGTGTTTCTTGTTTCTCATGATGGGACACCATTTATTTGAATTTGTCTTATGTCTGTCCAATTTTACAAATGGAAAAATGCCGATGGTTCGGTGATGCAGAGAACACAGGTGCTTTTCTCATTTTTTTCACATGGTTCCCATCGATAAGCCATTACTGTTGTTTTCTCTTCCTCATTTCTTTACTGTCTATTAAACTCACTAATCTGACTATAACTTTTAAAAATATTAGCTTTTTAATATAAAAACTTAAAGACAAAAAAAGCGGAGATTATCTTCTAATGTAATGCCCACCTTATACCCATTAAGTTTGAGATTGATCAGCTCCAACAATCATTAACTTTCTTTGATTCTTCTTTCATCTTCCCTCCACCATTCTTCTCCCTTCCCCACTCAGCCCCCACTCAGCCCTCACCTGGGAATAAGAGACAGGCAAGCATTCTCAACTAATTGTTTCCTCCAGGAATACACTGTAACAGATAAGGACCTTTTCAAAGCATAACCAGCATACCACAGCATCTAACAACCCAAATGACCAGGAGTGACTCAACACACTGTCTTTTCCATTCCCTCCATTGTTCCTTGAAAGATCTTTCCAGGTCCTGTAGTCTTCCACACATTCCATATGGTTGGCAAGACCTCTAAGAGCTGAAGCAAATATATTTCTTTGTTAAAGCAATCCTAATTTGTTCCTCCTGGTCAAGCCTGTAGAAGAAAAAGAAGACCTAGGTTTAGAAACATAGGTGGAAAATAACAGGAGCCCTAGTTTCCATCGTCCTTGACCTTAATAAACATTAGGATAGTTCTTTCCTTCTTTGTTCTCTGTTAAATTATACTTTAATATGTTTCTTATTCAAATCAGTGAGCCAATGAAAACGTTGCAAATATACAAGCAACTAGAAACAATGAAACTATGTACCCTGGATACCATTATTGCAATGAGATGGGCACACACTTCACATTTCAGAGGAATTAGGCCTCATCTGTCCCTAAATATAAGTGATTATTCTTAGCATCTCTGTCACTTGGTGACTGTCCCTCCATTCTGACCACTAGTGTACCACAGAACTGGTATGCTTGGATCTCTTGCCTAGTTTGCTCTCTCCTATCCAATGGTAATGATTCTTGAATGAATTTTTTGTTTGCCTACTTCTGGGAACAAGAGGACCAATTATCTCTTCCCTATAATGTCTGTAGAATTTGACTCACACCATTCCTGTCCTACTCGGTTATCCAGGAAAGAGTTGTAGAAGTCGGTGCCCAGGGCATCGCATGGGCCTTCCTCGCCTGGAGCTAGCCACTTCTCCCTCTTGGTTTCTCTGCCAGAAAGCAGCAGTTATACATTTGACACTCTCTTCCAAACAGGAACAGAACGGAGAATAGATACAGCACGTTTGTGTGTGTGTGTGTGTGTGTGTGTGTGTGTGTGTGTGTGTGTGTGTTCGTTGTGGCGTGATGATTTTCTTATGGTTTTAGCATCTGTGGGTATCAATATTGTGTTTTTCCTCATGCAAAGCTGTATGAACAGAATATTAATTTGAAGTATAAAGGGAAAGTTTTGTCATTCTTTTCCAATTTATCCTTAGTGTTCAGATATGCTTTATTGGCCCGTGGGATGGTAGAAAATGAGTTTGTACCCTTGAGGATGAAGGGTACGTTATGTAGGGGAATTCTGTCTGTTATAGCATATAAGTGAAGTTAGGCAAATTAATTTACTCTTATGAGAAGGGATAGGAGTAAAGAGAAAAGAAGCAACATCCACAGCGAAGGAGGCAAGTGGCAAATATAGACACAGAGAGTCACAAGCACAGACACATAGAGTACTGTTTTGAAATATGTCAGATTATTTCCAGAATAGGTTCCAATGGCAGAGGCACTTGATAGATGGAAAATTCAACTGCAGCTGGACAGTTCATCCTGTTGTAATTCTCATGAAAAATTGTTAGAATTCACTGTTACAGCAAATTGTTCTTTGGCCACACACATTGGAGTCAACTTTGAAATACAATAAGATCTCAATCATGAGTTAGAGAGAGAACAGTTTAATAACAGCACAGTATTCCAGCTGCATAGCCAGGTCAGCACAATGTAGAGACTAGAAGAAGAAAGTAGAACTTCACCCTCTTCTCACCTCACCTCTTGAACCAGTTGAAATTTGTACTAAAAATGCAACATTAATTATGTGAAATAAATTGGTTTCTTTGAATTTGTACTACAACATGTACTGCTGTAAAATTTGAGATTCTGCTATCAGATAGTCTGTGTCAGTTGATTTCTTCAGTTTATGGCATCTATAACCCTCTGGAGGTTTGAAACTTCATAAAATAAATTTCAAAAAAAATCTATTGTATTCCATGTAAGTTTGAACCAGCTCACAGAGTGTGAGCTTGTCCAAGCATTATCATCCAATGTTTAAAAGCTGCATCTTTTCACTCAGGGAGATGAGTATTAATTTTTTGATATTAGTTAATTGTGTGTGTGTGTGTGTGTGTGCTCACACATCATTCCTGTGGTTTGAACTCAGTGCCTGGACACAGTCCTTGAACTTGTATTTTGCTCGACTAGTGCACTTGAGTCACAGCCCCACTTTAAGCTATTTTTGGTAGTATTTTATTGGAGATAAGTATCTCAAAGACTTTTCTGCCTGAGCTGGCATTGAACCATGTTCCTCAGCTCTCAGGCTTCGGAGGAGGTAAGATTATAGGTGTGAACCACTAGCATCTAGCTATTTTGTTTATTTTTTTTTGCCTTTGCTTTGTTTCTAAGTATAGTCCCTTGAATTGCTATATCCACTCTATCCACCATAGGTTAAAGGAAGGGGAATCTTTTCTTAGTGTGGGTAGAAAGCTTGAAGTTCACAACAGCTGGGGCCATATCAAATGTTCCATCTGCACAAAGAAGGCACAGTTGTGATAACAGTTCTCTCCCCACCAACACAGTTACTCCTCAACAATATATTGGCACTGGTACATGTGATAGATAGTACAAGTGTGTATGTGTGTGTGTGTGTGTGTGTAAATGTGAAAGGAAGAGACTAGAGAGGAGAGAAATAAAGTACTCAAGAGGTGAATGGAAAGGAGAAGAGAGGACAAGAGAGGAGTGGAGAGGAGCGGAGAGGAGAGGAGAGGAGGAAGGGAAGGGAAGGGAAGGGAATGATTGGAACATGGAGAGTAGGGGAACAGAGGGGAAGGGAAAAGAGGATAGAAAGAAACAAATTAGCCTTGTATTGTGTATCAATGGTTTCTAAGCTTAAACTTCTTAGAGAAACTCCTATGATACATCTTCCTTCAAGGTTGTTTTCCAGTCTATATAATGATTTGAAATACTGCCTGTGTCCCCTGTGTGGGTGTGAAATATAAAGTGATATCTGAGAATGTCAGCAACAGGACCCATGATTGGTGTTGGAAACATATTTGTTCACAAATGACCATGATTGTAGGGAAGAGGGAAGGGGACTCCAGTCTAGGGAAGAATAGTGTGTGCTTGACAGGGTTACTTAAAAATATACCATTTAGTAATAGGTTGACAAAGAACACCAGGATTCGGTTTTCTTTGTAAGGGATGTTAACATCTCAAGGTACATCCTCTTCGCTAGTGATCCCAGTGAGGTGCTTTCAGGAGTCTCCATGATTGCTTGTTTGACACCTGAGACTCAGATAGCTTGGCGTAAAGATTTGTGTCACTCCTTGGTTTCTCTCTGGTGCAACAGTTATGGGAATCTCTGCTCTGAGGCTGAGGAGATCAGCATTGGCAAAAGCCAGTGCTCTCAATCAAAAGGGAATGTTCTCATTCAGAAAACTGGTATACACATTACAAAGAAATGAGTGTGTACAGCAGGGGATGTGTGCACGTGTGCTGTTTTGACTTTTGTTATCACGGTTATCATCTTCCTGCTGACAGTCTCCACCCCAGTGGTAGCACAGCTAGCCTGCGGTTTGTGGAATTCCAAGTTAATATTTCCCAGTGTCTTTCATTTTTCAGTGCTTACAGAAATTTTGCAAGGATGGTGAAGTTTTCCCACAATCATAAAATACCAAAAGCTACAGAGTAAGTTTCACCCTGGGCCATCCAGGCCCAGTAGAAGCTTGAACACAGTGATAATGTGCTTTTGGAATTGCTGTGAGGACAACATGGTTAAGAAACCATTAGCAATTGAATCTTTGTTGTTCTTTCTAGCTGTTCTTTCTTGTTATTTCAGCTCTGTGGTGGTAAGAAACACAATTTGTAGTAACATCCAGCAATAGCACTAATGGAAATATCTTTGATGGCAAGGCACAGGGCCAAAGGGTACAGATGAAAGCACCGTTTGTGGACTGGACCCTTTGCAAAAGCTTGGCACAGGGCTGTGTTAATACAGAACATGAGTAGCCCATTTGGGAAAGTCCCTGTCCTTATGGTAGGTTCCTTTTGATGATGAAAAAGATTTTGAGACAAGAACTTTGCTTGTGTTGCCAGATTTCTATCTAGAATTCAAGTATCAATG
This sequence comes from Perognathus longimembris pacificus, assembly GCF_023159225.1. Taxonomy (NCBI): domain Eukaryota; kingdom Metazoa; phylum Chordata; class Mammalia; order Rodentia; family Heteromyidae; genus Perognathus; species Perognathus longimembris. The sequence continues at coordinate 73,687,768 of NC_063188.1, read as the reverse complement.
ATTATGCAAATATGTTCATCTGTGAGTAATTGATGAGGAAAAATTAAAATTATGTCCTACAAAGAGTTTGTATGACAAACTCCAAAGAATTCTTTACCCCCTTAGGTGCTGCAGGGGACTGAATTCTGGGCATCTCCCTTCTAGTGCTCTTCCACTGAAGGTATGCTTCCATCCCTTTTTACTTCACATTATTTTTCAAGTAAGTTTTCATCGTTTTGCACAGAGATGATTTTGCAGTCCTATCTTCTGATCTCCACCTCCCAAGTAGCTGGAATGACAGACAAAAGCCACCTTGCCAAGTCCCAGTCTGGGAGTTTTTGATCAGGTGATTTATTTTTTCCTCATGTCTACAACGCAAGACATATTTATGATTTGTAGGTGGAATCTTAGGGTGACATGCATAGATAACTTCAACTGGGACCTCAAGCTATGTATCAGGTGGACAGTCATCCCAGCATGGGCCTAGCATAATTCTACTTGAGTTGCATGGTTTATATCAGGACATCAGTGGTCCCCATAAGCCAGGCCTGGCAGCTGCTCTGGAACTCAGAGCTTCTCAGGGTATACAGGGGCCTCAAAGCAACTTGGCAACCTTTACTGCAACAGGGATGGGAAGCATCTGGGAAGAGCTGGCCTCAGGACAGCCAGAGATGTAGTTAAATGTGGAAGCTAAAGCACTACTTTAGGGAAAGCATATTGAGAAGATGCTAAGTGTCCATCAGCAGGGAGGTAAGCACCAAAAGCCTTGATTGGCATTTCTGCTTAAGGGAGTTGGAGTGGGTTGGAGGTGACTGTGTGACTCAGAGCAGCTCATCTGGAAAGTCATCTCCCTTTGCCCCACATTTTGCACTGTGGTGTCGCAGGACTCCTCTTCCTCCTGTGTTGCTTCTTCTGTTGGAGTCCAGCCTACTGTCCGTGGAACAGACTAGGAAAAGTCTATTCATGCCTGACATGAGTTTGAGTTCTGAATCTTGAAACTCAACCTTGTGAAGCCAATATCTGGTCTTATACTTACTCAGCACATGGGCAGCATCTCACCATAGCCATTAATATTTGGGGTCACATCAGGTTGAATCAACCCTTGACATAGACAGCAAAGAGAAACAGGTGATAGAATGAAGAAGACATACACACACACACACACACACACACACACACACACACACACACACATACACACACAGAGAGAGAACAAGAGAGAGCGAACGAGAGAGAGATAACTATGCATTAATCCTTAAACAATCATACTGCGTATCTGCGTGAGCGTATATGCTTAAGCACAAGTAGCCTAGATGCCTTTAAGGTTAATCAGGGTTTTCACTATTCTTAGCAACTTACTCTGTTTTGGTATTCAGACAACAGGCCTTTGTGTAGTAAGGCTGTGTTAGATACAACTGCATGGCAAGTTCTTAGAGCTGGACCAGTCATCACAAGAGCTGTTTGACTAAGTAAGTCAAAATCATAGAATGGCACTGCTACTCAGCCTCAGCCTCTCAACAGAGTACATGTGTGCAATTACAATGCAGGGCCACACAGAAGACTAGGCAGGTGTGGAGACATACAGACATCGCTTCCATGTGGTCACTACAATTGGCTCTGGCTCTCAGAGCAGATTTGTTACCACCTTATGGGTGGGCAATGAGCTACAAGTGTGGCCCAAGTGGTAGACCGATAGCCCAGTAAGCAGGCCAAGCAAATGCTGGGTATGGAATGCAAATCCTGGAAGTAGCAAAGAAAACATTGGGGCATTCTACATTTTAATGGTACACTGAAAGCTTCCTACAGGCCTGAGCCTCTATTTAGGAGAAGGCCTGAAGGCAAAGCATTTGGGCTCCAAGCATCATTCTGCACATGGTTTTGTAAGTAGTCTTGACTAATCCACTTCCCCCATTGCACAGCCATCTCCCACTTATAACAGGAGCATAATGGTATCACCCCCACAATGGCTTCTTTGAAGAATTAAGCAGAGGTGAGTTGCCCTGGTGTGTTTTTCTGGGGCATATAGATGCTCAACAGTTATGGGGACTCAGCAAATAGTTCAGGGGCATGACCTCAATTCAGGTGGCCAGAATGTCTATCGGACAGAGCTCAGCCTAGCCAAGAAAACCCCAAACAAATTCTTGTGAGTGCCCAGCCTTTCTCTTTATTAGGGAATTCTGGGTCATCTTGTTTCCCCATGTACTTCAGCAAGGATTCCCTCTACCACCCTTGTGGTAGTCATTTCACTCTTCTCAGTACATTGCCCTCAATGCAATAGTCTTGCTTCCACCAGAGTGGATCTTCTCCACAGTCCTTCTTCCCCACATAAGCCACTATGTGTCTTCCTAGTCACTGAATAACTCGTTTAAGACTTTCTATACAAATAGACTTCTGTCATGCCCTTGTCAGTGAAACCTGTCCAGAGCAGATTTCGTCAGCTAGTCCTGGAATGAAGCTGATTGTACAAGGTCCCCCAGGTCTGTGCTCTCCATCTTTAAACCTATTCCATTCCCTATTACCCACTTACACAAATTCTAGTCCATAAGTTTCTTAGGGGGAAAATTCTAAGTGGAACCTTGCTCCTTCCTAACATGCCACACACAAAACACTAGGAAGTCAGTGGGTCCAGGTTAAACATGCATGTCTTTCCATGTCATATCTCTTGTTACCTGAATGGTCCAAGTCTTCATCATTTCATGACTGACTTACAAGTATTGTGCTCCCAGCCTGGCCCAGTTTCCTTACCATCCTTGTTTTCATTGATCCTCCACATTGAGTAATTAGGGTGATCCTTTCTTTTTTTTTTTTTTTTTGGCCAGTCCTGGGCCTTGGACTCAGGGCCTGAGCACTGTCCCTGGCTTCTTCCCGCTCAAGGCTAGCACTCTGCCACTTGAGCCACAGCGCCGCTTCTGGCCGTTTTCTGTATATGTGGTGCTGGGGAATCGAACCTAGGGCCTCGTGTATCCGAGGCAGGCACTCTTGCCACTAGGCTATATCCCCAGCCCCTAGGGTGATCCTTTCTAAAGGCTCTGCTCAATCACTCCCTGCCTTTCCCCCCTCACCTTTCATGGCAAGAAATAGGCGGTTTTCTTCAAATGGCCTAATTTGACCTACATAAATCAGAATTGTGTTAATCTCCCTGACCTATCTTCTTTTCTTTTCTCTGTTGCACACTGCATGCTAAACACACTTGATGATTTTCCTCAAATACGGTAGGTGTTGCTTAATTTTAGAGGTTTTCTTGATAGGATGTTCTTTTTTTTTTTTTTTTTTTTTTTTTTTTTTTTTTTTTCGGTAGGATGTTCTTGATGCCAGGATAATATCTCCTTTATGTGAACAAGACTGAAAGCACCTTCACGTTCTTCATTTCCATTTTCCAATGTCACCCCTCCTTTGAAGATGATCCTGTTTACCCTACACCACAGCACACTCCTTCTCTGTGCTAGAGCCTCCTGTGATCTGTTTTAGCTTCTCTAGTAGGGTCTGTGTTAGCTCACACCACCAACTCCACCACCATCATCACCTCCACCCCATACCTGACTTGATGACTCTTTCACTTCATGTTTACTTCGTCTCTGTTTGCTTTCTATGGTAGGTACCATTCATGAGAAAGCAAAGGAACTTGTGATTTGCTCACTAGTATACCACAGGTTAACAACCAGCATGACTAGTATGCATTAGGCTTAAAGAATAGGTGCTGAATTACTGGATGGTAGCTTCTGAAGGGATATTGGCCATGTGATTTTTGAGAGTTGACTGGAAGAGAAAGACTCAGAGTCTATCTGGTCAGAATTATAGGAGGGAACTTGGCTGCTTCTCGTGAACTCTGTGTGTTGACATGACATGGGCAAGGATGTCATTCATCAAGTAACCTGGGGGGTGGGGTGGGGTGAAATTTCTCAAGTCAGGGACTGAGCCTGATTTCATTAACTGTGGGTTCTTTCTTTCCTCTAAATCATCCGTGTGAGCCTTTCTTCCTCTTGGATGACCAATAGTGCCAGACTGGGATCCACTGTTTCTCTAATGCCAGGATACTCCAGAGTTATTCTCCAATGCAGTCTTGGCTGAGCAGAAATGCTGTTTTGTCAAATTAGCCTCATACTGATTTCCAAGGAAATTTCATGAGTGCTTTTATGCTTAGCTGTTTCATGGCTTGCTTTTTGTTTTTGAAGTAACCTATTTGAAGGTCTGTAAAAATCTTGATACTAAATCTTCTTAGGCACCTTCATCACTATCTGAAACTTCAGCTGGAATTGGTGTCTTTGCCTAAGGATATTGGGTGGGATTTCAATGTTTACCAACCTCACTGGGGACAAAGGTTACAGAGAGTCTCTATCTCCCTTTCACCGTGGTTATTTATGATCTGTGTTGCTTGTGGCTGCTGAGGCCAAATCTTATATACTGGCTGCAAAGCAGCTGCCATTCAACCCTGCTTTTTTTTCATGGGCAGCTGTCCACTACTTGCCATGTTGCCAACATCTTGTCCAAGTTGCTCTTCTCAAAGACTGAAGCCTTCCAGCCCATTCTGCACCCTGCATTTGCAACAGTATCCCAGAGTAAGGTTACAGACCCAGAACTGTTACTGTTTGTTTGCTCCACTGTGGGAAAGCTAGAACTTCAGATCTGTGGCCTGTTGGAGCTTGCAGTGTGGTCACATTTGTGAGGACTATCTTGTGAAGAAGTAGACACTCTTTCCTTGCAAAGAATAATCATTCCATACCTGAAACCGGTGGATGAAGCCTGTCATTTTCCCATGCCTCCTGGCCCTTCCTCAGCATGATTTTGGTCACTGTGACCCAGAGTAGAGATGGACTTTGAATACACAGGACTCTGACTCACCTAGCCTCAAGGTAACCCCAGATGTCTTGCTGATGAACTGTGTCCCTGAAAATTGCAGAGTGGAGTTCCGGCTTGACTGACACTGAGTTCATGTTAATGTTTTCCCTGGATCAGTGAGTTGACACTCATAACTTCCTTGAGAGACCTGACTGAGATTTTACCTTAGTCAACCTGGAGGCACCTACCATGCATGGTTGGTGCACTGGTAAGAGACAATGTGCAACACAGCCATCAAACTTGTCTGGAATAACTTAGAGAAACAGGAAAGCCAGCTGCTACTCTTGATTGCCTTGGGGACTTGGGGCTCTCTATTCTTTCATTTCTCTAAACAACTGGAATGTGCTAGGACCCAGAAACTCCTTCCAGCTTGACAGTGATCCTTGGAACTAAAACTGCAGCTCTCCCACTCATTTCATGGAAATAAAATCCCTGCTGGAGTGAGCCCTGCTCAGTTTCAGATTTGCAGAGCCAAAGATTCACAACATGGGGGCTGCAGACAGCTCCAAGCTCATAGATATGGTGTAAATATTACAGTGAGTCTTCCCCTTTGCTCAGCACCTTGCAGAAGCCCCTTTGCTTGCCTCTCCCTCAGGCCTGCCATTCATTTCACAGCCACCGGAAATCCCGCCCTCTGACAGCTTTTACCTCATCCAAACAAAATTAACTCTTTGCAGTGCAGACTGACTGCAACTCAGGCCACAGGATAGGTACCTAACCCTTGGAGTACTCCCTCTCTAGGCTAGAAAAGTTCACTAGCCTTTGTTTGCTAATCACAGTGGAGATTCTGCCCAGGGATCTCAGTGTTCCAGCAGTCAGCTCTTCTGTAGTTTGGCTGGAGGCAGACTTTCTCCCCTTTGGCTGGATACTGCTGCTACACTGACTGCATTAAGCTTCTTGGCCTGCACTTGCTAACAAGCACTTGGATAAACACTTGGATGTTTATTCCCACCATAGCTAAAGACTTCACAGATTCACATACTCTTTGGGAGGACATAAAGCCTCCCCTGAGGTAGCTGGAGCTTCCTGTAAAATGAGCTAGGAGCAATCAGGCCTGGCAGGGATATAGGGGGCCAACCTCTGGCAAAAAGCAGATCCTGGAGACAGCTGTCATCTGCAGGCCCTGCCACTTCCTGGCTGACTTACCTGGAGCTGAGCGACTTCTATGAACCCCCTTCTGTAAATGAGGGAGAAGTTCATTCAAGTGGGCCTCCTTCTCCACATGTATGGGAGGCTAAAGCTTGGAACTTTGAGGTTCCTTGAGGGCAGAAATCTTGTGAATGAATTGGCAGGCAGAGAGAGACAGTGGTGTTGCCTGGAGGATAGCTGCTGGGCTGCAGGCAATGGATATGTGGTGTTGTATAGGGTTTGTCTCTTGCCATTTGTGTCTCTAGGCAGGAAAGTCATCTGGTAATCTCTGCCCTGAATTGCCAACTTGTCCACCTGTGGAGCTGCTGTGACAAATAGGGCCTCTGAGGGCCTCAGAACGCAGGTGGATTTTCTGTGCCTGCTTTCTCTCATGTTGCTCTCACTGTTCTCTAGATTACTGAATGAAGTTGGAATTCCTGTGATTTCACAGCTATCACTTTGGTCTCAAGCCTCTCTGGCCTTCAGGCTCATAAGCATGGGTCCCTGGGCATTGGCAGGAAATTCTTCATTTTGTCTAACTTGTACCAGGGTCTTGGCTTGCATACAGTTGGCTCTCTGAGTAAATCTGGAGGTGAAAAGGTAGGAAAAATTGTGGTCACACTTCTGTGTGACTGTTGTTACTGGGAACCTCACAAGGCTGGCTAGATTAGCTTAGCTCTCTTATTAGAGGACATTCTCAGTTCCTACATTTAGCCCTAGGGGAAAATGTGGTAGGATCTAGAGCTGGTCAAAGATTCTTGTGAATGTTTATCTAAGGAGAGTGGAGAGGTGGTTCCCACCTCTCCAGATTTGCTTGCAGGGCCTGGGGAAGTGAAGGATTCAGAGAGCTTGTGATAGGATGGGTGAGAATTTCAATGAGTTCCTTGTTCTCAAACTTGACTCTATGTGAGTTAATGTACCTTAGGCCTCTATGCTAGGGGACGGTGACTTTTTGACTTCTTAAACTGGGTTAAGGGAAAATGCTAGTGCCCTCTTGTTCTTTCCTCCTCTCTTTCTGTGTGTGTGCCTAACACACACACACATTTCTAAGAATGGTTGTGCTAAAACAACCTCTATGTCTTGAGAGAATTATGAGTTTACTGTTCAGAGATGTCACAATATGAGTCTTCCATGTGCCTCTTCCTGTGACCTAGAAGCTCTGCTTTTTATGACCTTCTCTTCCCTTAGTACTTGTTCATCATTGCTATGTTAGTGACAAGCCAGTGACAACTGCCTCCTTTGGGGGGCAGTGGCTCTGCTCCCCTTTCCCTGCCTCATTTCTTGTTCTTTCTTTTCCATTGGCAGAACCCCAGTACTTCAGTGAAGAAGGTGTGATTTTCCCAGTGTCCATGCTGCCTTCATTCCCTCACCTTATGCCCTCCCCCACCTCCAATGGCATTTTAGAACACAGAATGTTGTTTATCAATACCCTCTCCTTTCTCTAGTGCCCCACAGTAGGCTTTTTCATGCAAGCACTCCTCACTCTGCTCCATGTTCTCAAGATTTTTAAAGGGTATTTTCTACTTCCACAGACTCATTTGATATCCTTGCTTCTTGGCAACACCTCCTTCTGCCAATTGAACTTAATATCTAATAGATATCCAACCCCACATCACAGCCCAGTATCCCTGGATGGTCCTTTTTACTTCTCCCCTAGCGTCTGTGAGCATCTCTTGAACTTTCAAGTATCCTACTGTGGTGCATCCTTGCCTGTTTCATCTCCGCAAAAGGTGGTATTAAAAAAAAAAAAGAGGTGGTGTTTGCCTGCTTCTTCTCTAGTATAGCAGTTATTGCGCTGCCAGTTTATATAGTTTTCTCTTCCACACATTTCAAATCCTTCCTTTGGTACCTGGCTTGTGGTATAAGGCCCCTATATGGTTTCTTCTCATATAATAGGTAATCATGAAATTACAAGGCATACTATACTGTGTATTCAGAATTTCAGTAAACATTTTCTTGGAAAATATCAATCTTTGTACAGAAGAAACACAAAATATGTAAGAGGATCACATAAATGAGCTTATTTTATCTCATATACTCAGACATACAGGATGCATTTTTTTCTGCTGAATCCATCCAAATGTACAGAGATCAGTCACTTTATTCATATACATTTTCATGTTGTAGAAATGAGACAAATTTTCTCAAGACAAGTAAAACTCTCGTGTTAAATACCAACGGCAACCAAAGTATGATTTATGAATATAAAATGTCAACCTCAAACAAGTTAAAAATGGAAAAGTTGCAGTAATTGTTGCAATGTCTAAATCTAAAGTAATCCATATAAACTAAAAATCTAGTCTCAAACACATTGTTTTCTTCCCTTTCCTTTTCCCTTTCAAATAATTAATACTCATTTTCCTGGGAGATCTTATGACTCTTCCACTTTCCCTTTCTTATCAAGAAAGCTATCACTATCTGTGGCTTGTGTTTCTGGTAGAAGTATAGGATGTGTCTGTGCATTGTGAACTGGGCTTGGTACCAACACTTGCAGGGACTTGAACTATGTCTTGACCAACAGTCATTTGGTTTTCACTCTGGCTCTTGATTCATGGTGTTTCAGAGCCTCACTGGATTTTAAGGCTAATTCTTAGGATCTCTTTTATAGATGTTGACCACAAACTGTATAATGTCCATTTTGCTATTTTTCTCATATGCTTTAGGTCCCCAGAAGGTTTCATACTCAAGTGGACTACCCTGTTTCACTGGCTTATACTCCAGGTACCTGTGCTGTACAAACTCCTAGGTAATTACCTTCTTTAGGTTCCCAAACATTCTGTACTATTTTCCCCCAGCAGCACCCCTAATTTTTACATTAACTCCCAAATAAATCTCTCCTTACACAGGTGCCCACCATGAAAATGTTGCCTCACTTCATTTTTTGAAGCTTTTCTCCCATTTGATGGTGCTTGGGGATCTTCGGTTTTTCCAGGCCCTCAAAACACCACAGGCCTTGGAGATTCTTTGCTTCTGAAAGATCTCTGAAGTGCTTAGCTCTTCTGAGATTTCATGGGACTCTGAAATCCTGACAGACTCAGACCTGAAAAGGGAATTCAAGGCCCTGAGGGATTTGAAGGTGCTTGGGTCCTTGAAGGTACTGCTGGCTTTCATTATACATGTGGGTCCCTGGGATGCAGAATGGTTTTTTTTAATTTTTATTTTTTTGGTTGTTGTTGGTTTTGAGGCTTGAACTCTTGGCTTGGGTGATGTCTCCACTTCCAGTGAGTCACCACTGGATTTCTGGAAGTAGGGTGGTAGACATTTGCCAGCTTCCACACCAGAGGGAGAATGGGGAAGCTGGCAGGCCAGTAGGAAGAGTGACTGGGAAGAATTGGGCAAAGGGGAAAGAAATGGCGACTAGTCCTTGCATTTTGTAATTATTTCTCCAGTTTTGCAAAGCAGTGGGTCTCCAGTCCACTCACACAGAAGGAGAATGGGGCGGGGGGGGGGGGGGCGCTTGAGGAGGGGTGTGACCCTGGAAGGCATTAGCTGACCCCAGACCTTCTTTCCTGCAGTTGGCTTGCAAGAAGGTTCATTTATAAAAGGTGCTCATGTGTATCTTTTTGCATGAGCCCACTGGATAATATTGTTATGCCTCAAGTGGGGATGTGGGGTGATGACCTGAGGTGGAGATACCAAGTGAGCTGGTCACAAGAGCCAAGGAAGATGTACAAAGATACAAGTTAGCAAGGTTACTGAGACAGGATCAGACTTGAATGTTTGCAGCCTCACAGAGGAGCAGGCAGTGAGCAGGCAGTCTGCAGGCAGACCACCTAGGAAGCAAGGGGCCTGGATAGTGAGCCTGAAGGCTGTTGCCATGGGAATGGAGAAGCAGAAAGGGTGACCTTGGAAAGGCTTCAGGGACCTAATGGAAACTCGGAATGGAGAGGCAGAGATGGAGTGCAGGTTGGCTCCAGGGTTTCTATGCTCCTGTCTACCTGCACACCACCTAATTAGACTTGCTTTATTCAGAGAACATGCTGAATGCATCCACATTGTGCTTTTGTTCAGTTTCTTTTGCCTGAACTGCCTTCTCCCTTCTCTCTATTAAACTCCTTTTTGTTGCTATTTTATGTGTGTGGTGCATGTGCATCCTCATTTAGTTCTTTGCTGGAGATCCTATATTCTTGAAACCTCCAACAGCAAAAAATGAAGACACACTAAAAAGAAGTAAAGTGGCAAAGCAGAGAGAGAGAGAGAGAAAAAAAGAGAGAGAGAGAGAGACCTTTAGGGGAAATTGTGAGCCCAAGGTATGATGCCTAACAAGAAAACACATGGTTAAATTTTTTTTCAGCTTTCTAGGGTTCATACATAGTGTGGGAGAAACTTATACTAATAAGAATGGGATGATCTTAGGGGAAACAGGGATCATGGTTTGCCAGAGTTCTACAAGGGATCTGAGCAGGTACAAAGTTGCCATATTATAGTTTTAAGTAAATATATATATATATATATATGTATATGTGTGCATATGTATATATGTATATATATGTATATATATATGAGATGCAATCCATATATACATGAACCCATAAGTAGGAGTTTGTTACACAAACATCAGCCTAAGGACCCATATGCTTCTTCTGTGCAGGTTCCTCAGTTTGTCTCCTCTCCCTCTCCCACTTCCCCTCTCCCCCTCTCCCCCCTCTGTCTCTCTCTCGCCCCCTTTTTCTTTCCTTTTTCCTTTGTTTTCTTTTTCGTACTGGGGATTGAACCCTGGATGTTCCTTGCATTTGCTAGGCAAGTGCTTTGCCACTGAGCTACTTCCCAGCTCTAGGTGTCTCAATCTGGTTAGAACTGACCCTAAGTTTTTCTACCCTTAGGGATAAATCCTAACCACAAACTGACCACAATTACCACACCCCCCACACGCAAGGGAAAGAGGCCATGGAAGTACTAGGGAGGAGATAGAACTCATGAGAGAGTCTCCTAGGGCATAGCTAGGAGAGGGAGTCAATCTCAGTGTTCTTTCCCTATAGCTCCAAGGGTATTTTCTCACGTGTAAAAGTAGAGATAACTGAAGTACTGGCTTCATAAGGTGTGTAAATTAAATACCAAATGAAAGACCTTCATCACACAGTAAGCACAGACATAGCTTCCCAAGTGTTTCAGGCAGTATGTAAGAGTAGTATTCCATAAGTGAAATTTAAGGAATGCCTGATGAGAAATATTTTACATGTGCTTTTAAGTGAATTTTCTCTCTCTTTTGGTGCTGATCCTGGTGATTCAACTCAGGGCCTAGGTGCTGTCTCTGAGCTTCTGTGCTCAAAGTGTTATACAGAACAGCTGCCCTTTCTTAAGTGAATTCTTAAAAAGTAAATGACAGTGGAGGAGAGAGATTAAGAAACAGTAACAGTGGGGGTATACTTTATCAATGTACATTATATACATATATGGAAACATTACAATGGAACAACTTTGTAGAATTAATTCACATTAATAAAAAGAATAAAGGGAGGGGAAGGGGGGAATGAGGGAGGAGGTAACAAACAGTACAAGAAATGTATCCAATGCCTAATGTATGAAACTGTAACCTCTCTGTACATCACTGACAATAAATAAGAAAAAAAAACAAGAGTTTTAAAAAAGAATAAATAAAAATCCCTCTTGCTCAAGAAACTTAACATTGCCATGGATATTTGGAGCCAAGATCCAAATAGTAAAGGAATTTACTAACACAAGAGGATAAGAGAAACAGTAGTTTAGAGTTTAGGTGAGCTGCTAGTCAACCAAAGAGGAACAATAGTGCCCAGACAATGGGATTGTGTATCTTGGCTTCATCTATTTTTGATAGATTTTTGATCTATCTCTTGAGCTATGCTTTAAATTCTGCTCTCAAAAGAGTATCTTGAGCCCTAAGCTTTCATATTTGTGGTTCATCTGGCCCATTTCCTGGTCTTGAATTTCTTCCTTCTTAGTATTTCTTAGTATTTCTCTGTCTGCCATGTCATATAGGGCATCCTCCACATTCCAGTCTTGCATTAAATTCATTATAATGAAGTAGGAAGAATAAAATATGAAAACAGGCAAGTAATTTTTTGCCAGTCATGGGGCTTGTGCATAAGGCCTGGGCACTGTCCTTGAGCTCCTTTTTTTCTCAAGGCTAGCACTCTACCACTTGAGCCACTGTACCACTTCCGGCTTTTTCTGTGATTAATTGGAGATAAGAGTCTCACAGACTTTCCTGCCTAGGCTGTGGTGAAACACAATCCTCAGATCTCAGCCTCCTGGGTAGCTAGGGGTACAGGTATGAGACACTAGCACCTGGCACGTAACACTTTTTACTTGTTTGATTAGGTGACATTAAAGGCTTGCTTGGCACAACTTCAATATGTAACCTGACTGGGGGAAGGGACTTTATCTTGTTTACTCTTTTTGACCTTTCCCAACTTTTGGTGTAGTTTGTGGAAGAGGATATGACTGTATCTAGCCAATAAATTCTTGGGTGGGAAAATGTGTGACACTGAGAAAGTAGAGTTATCAGCTGATTTGTACACAGTAAGGTCCAGACTTTTGCATATGTATAGAAGAGGAATGACTTTATGTAGACAAACAGGTATTGAAATTAGATCTTAGAGTATAAGTTCTGGCCTGTTTTGTGTCACAGGGTTTTTGTCCTTGATAGGTTCACCTAATATCTCGTCTGATTTTTTATGTAGAAACAGGAAAGACTGATGTCTCTAGCCTGGTGTGTTCAGGTTCTTGTAAGTGTCTCTGAAGAAAATTTATTTGAAATGCCTTCCAGGTTTGATCTGTGCATGTAAGGGATTTTTATTAAGAGGAAAAGGTAGAAGGAAGCCATAAATTCAAACCGTGTGTGTGTGTGTGTGTGTGTGTGTGTGTGTATTGTGTGTGTATGAGAAAGTGAGAGAGAGAGCGAGACAGAGAGAGAGACAGAGACAGAGAGCAGGAAAGAGAGAGTGGGAGAGAATAGAGTTATAGGTTACTACAGGGTGAATCAGAAGAAAAACTCAAACAGTGAATTTAATATTATACCCTCCCACAGGCATTTTGCAATAAGCAATGCAATACATTGCTAATTGAATAAAATTTCAGGACAAAAAGGATCAAATGAAGAAATGACCTCCAGATGAGGCTAGTGACTCAATAGTGGAGACGAAGAGCAGGAAAAGCCATAAGGGGGAAGGAGTCATTGTCAAATAAGCCTGGCAATGAACTCTTCCAGCTGTATGGGATACCTGCTTCATAGAGGAGCTGAATGAATAGTATTGCATAGACAAGTTCTAGATCTGAAAAGGCCTGAGGTTTTACATATCCATGTATTCTCTATATTTCTAGACATAACTTTGTTTCTACTGCTACCTGGAGTGCTGTTGGGTGAAGAGGCAAGTTAAGCTGTGGTTGCTGGCTCTCCATTTGACCTATATTAGCCTAAATTAATAGCAGAGTTACCATGGAACCTGAAGTACTAGTATTGTGATGTGGATTGAAGAGGATGACTGAGTCAGGGATTCTACAGGGGATTAGAAAGTTTAAGCTTGTGTTTGAACAGTAATACACTGGACAACAACCTTTCATTGTTTAACTCCCTATGTCTACAACTTCTCAGGAGAGAGATGTGCTGAGTTTGTATCTTGATTTAGTGAGTGGTACAGATGAGGCAGGACAACACATCCTTTGAGCCCTACTCTTTTGTTTCCATGCTTTTCCCTCTCTACCTTCCTATTCTTCAGACCTGAAAGGAAGGTCCCAACAAAGAGGAAGGGTAAGATCCTGGCCTGATAGCAGGGGAAGTGGCCTTGAAGGGATGTGGTTAACAAGTGATTGCTAAAGAGCATATACTGGCTCCACTCAAATCCCCAGATAGAGGATACAACTGGCTTCCCACTGCTTTATGCCGGACTTTGTCTTTTATATTGAACTAGATTAGAATGCATATGAATATAGAAGGCTTCACAGAATCCAAGACTACATAGGAGGAGGTACTTTTGAATGACATCTTTTCTCCAGCAGTTTGAGATTGTATGCCCAGGGCATTCACAAAAATAACGGTCAGTCTTTCAAAGGGTGTCTCTGTGCTAATGGGATTTAAAAAATTATTTGTTTGTTTTTGCTAGTACTGGAACTTGAATTTAGGGCCTCAATGCTCTTATTTAGCTTTTTGGCTAAAGATTGATACCCTACTTGATCCATGTTTCTACTTCTAGCTTTCTGCTGGTTAATTGGAGATAAGAGTCTCACACTTTCCTTCCCAGGATGGCTTCAAACCTGGATCTTTGGATCTCAGCCTCCTGAGTAGCTAGGATTACAAGGCATGAGATCCAGATTCTGTTCCTTTCTTGTTCTCACTTTTCTTGGCCCATAATAAGTAGATTATTTATACTCCAGTGATAATTATTGTAGGATAATGTTATCTTTTATTTGAGGTCTTCATGATGCTTCAGAAGATTATATATGTATTTCTTCATAGATAGTTTTTGATGAGCAGCTGGAAAAAATATTTATGCCATGTTCAAGGGCCTATTTGTGATAGAACAGTAAACATCCCTCACTGTCCAGTATGTCCTTAAAGCGGGTCTTGTTGAAGACAGCATCATCACACTTGAACGTCTGGTCCTTGTATTACTAGATGAAGCTGATGTAGTGGCCTTGGTGATTAACCACAGCAAACCGGGAATATTCTTTTTGTTTCTACTATTTGTTGACAGTTATTGTGCATGTATTCTGTTCTCTTAATTGAGACCATGAGATTTGTCAAATCCAGTTGCAAGGGAAATAAAATGTGTGTAGTGATCTTCTCTGGCCAAGTGTTCAAACCACTTGAGATCAAAACAGGCTATGGCAGCTAATTTTTCCATTGTGAGATGTTTCATAGATTTCTGGTATCTACTACAACTGCTTCATTTAAGTTTGGCCCTCCTATAAAGGCATTCAGGGCTTGAAAATCTTCATAAGCAGCCTATAAGTCTGATGCCTCCTGCCGTATGTTTGTTCCTTGTTTGTGTTCTTCCTCTCTGGGATTCTGGGTCAGGATGGGAAAGAAGCCAGATAAGACTAAACTGATGTCCCCCGTGGGGCTATGGTGGTAGATATACGATGATAGGCTCCACAGGTGACAACAGACTGCAGGCCACCTGTAAAGATTTGGTCTATCATACAGCTACAGTGGTTGGGATTGCTGGCTGCCTTGTCAACGTCATCACCATTGCAGTGCCTATATTGGACATCTAATACCACAATGGCAAACTTTTCAGCATCCTATCACCTATACTCTTAAGTAAACTATAGACAATGTGAGGAATACGATGACTGAAAGAGAGCTGACACAATTCCAAATTTGGCATTTGACATTCGTGACCATAGAGAGGGAAGATATTCTTCAGTATTGGTTTGTAAGTATAGACTTGGACAATTCAGTTCCTAAAGAATTTGTGGGAATTGGGGGGCTGGGCATATGGCCTAGTGGCAAGAGTGCTTGCCTTGTATACATGAAACCCTGGGTTCGATTCCCCAGCACCATATATACAGAAAATGGCCAGAAGTGGCGCTGTCTCTCAAGTGGCAGAGGGCTAGCCTTGAGCAAAAAGAAGCCAGAGACAGTGCTCAGGCCCTGAGTCCAAGCCCAGGACTGGCAAAAACAAAACAAAACAAAACAAAAAACCATAAAACAAAAACCAAAAAAAAACCCTCAAGAATTTGTGGGAATGGGATTGAGGTAGGTTTTATTCCCTTTTGGGTTGTTCCCTAGGAGTTCTGGCTACTGTCTTATGGGTTACCAGGAGGAATATTTCTTTTTTAGAACAGTACATTTCTAGTGAGAAATTTCAACTAAGGCGAAGATTTGAAATTTCTGAGTTTTCCATTGCTCTTCTCTTGCAATTTTCTCAGTGTCTTGGCTATGGAAGAGCTCCAAGTATATGCTATTCCACCCAAACCATGTAGTAAGGAAACAGTAATTCCAGCCTAAAGCCATGTTCATAGGATGATCCCACCTCCCCACTAAAATACATATCTGAGCTGGGTGCTGGTGACTCACACATAAAATCCTAGTTTCTCAGGAGACTGAGATATAAAGATCACAGTTCAAAGCCAGTTCAGGCAGGAAAGTGCATGAGACTCTTATCTCCAAGAGACCACCAAAAAGTCAGACAGTGCTAGAGTGCAAGCTCTAGGAAAAAAAGCACAAGGACTGTGCCCAATCTCTGAGTTCAAGCCCCAAGAGTGGCACAGAAAATACATATGAGCTGGGTGCTGGTGGCTCACGTCTGTAATTCTAAGTGCTCAGGAAGGTGAGATCTGAGAATCACTGTTTGAAGCCAGCTCAGGCAGGAAAGGCCATGAGACTCTTATCTCTAATTAATCACAGAAAAAGTTGGACCTGATGCTGTGGCTCAAGTGGTAGAGTGCTAGCTTTGAGCAAAAGGAGCTTAGAGATTGCACCCAGGCCCAGAGTTCAAGCCCCAGGAACAGGGAATAAAAATAAGATACATATCTGAGAAATCTCAGGATGCCAGAATTTATTATTTGTTCTAGTCAACACCATACAACAGGCCTCCTACTTTCTTTACTGAATTTACTGAAAAGGTCTTGCAGTTGTGAATATGTATATCCTACACTCAGAAATATCTCTACCAGGTATCCAAGAGTCATTCCTTTGAAATGCAATCATAGGGAAGGGATGTTCCCTCAAGGGGCCTTCTCTCTCAGTTTGTGGAGAACAGACTTCCAGCCAGCAGTCACAGCTAGCCTTATCACACATAGATTGACTGATAAGCCCTCTGTCATTGTTACCTTCTACCCTGCTACCCTCAGCAAGAGGCTTGATCATGGCAAAATAGGACTCACATGACCAGCATATTTCATCACATATTGGAGGAAAGTTCCCAGAACAGATACAGAAATTGAATAACACAGGAAAGAAACTGTGGTGAGCAGATACTGTAGCTATAAAGGTTTAGAGAATACTTCTGAATCTCAGTCCTTTGTGAAAGACAGGACACTGCCTCCACCGGCTTTAGGTACTAAGGCTTGGGAGATGGAAAACTCCAGCCTCCATGCTTAATTGGAGAAGGAAGCCCAGGATAGGAGAAATTTTTGCCTTACCCTCTTTGAAGCCTTTCAAAACGAAGTCTCTAATATGTTTCTGTAACTCCCCTCATAATTTCTGTGCTACTCCTTTCATCCCTCTTCCCAGTAACTGCTCTAGATCTAAGCAAATCTCCGAATCCTCTTTCATTCCCTCCACCACCCCCACAATGTCCCTGGCTGCTGGGTTTATTTAAAGGTCTAGGTTAACTTGAGCTCCAATTACTCTTCATCCAGGCCTGACCTTTCCATAGATCTAGTCACAAGGGAGGGGGCACCCCTTTGGCCTGCTCTCTAATGAAAAAAATATGTTCATTGAGGTCAGGTAGGACAGAGGTGGAGCAAAGGAAATTCTTTGGTATGAATCCCGAAGGGACCATTTCAAGGAGTAAAGTGGATATTCTGGAGTGGCAAGGGCAGGAAGCATAACCTTGGACATATTCAGCTGACTGTGAGTTAAACCAGTTGCTAGCTGTATGCATTCAGATAAAACATAGAACCCCTCTGAGCTTTAGTTGTGTCATCTGATGCTTAAAAGTGGAAATAATAATCCTCACCTTTTATGAACACTAAATCACAGTATAGACAGTTTCTGACTTATGAACAGAGTTCAAATTTTTCAATGTGATACTGGTAGAGAGGTATATTTGTTAAGTAGAAAACATTTCAAATGTTGAAATTTGATCTTTGTCTGGATGGATAAGGGAGATAAAACACTTTTTTAAAAGATGCTGTCCAAGAGCAGTGAACCTCTGTTTGTAGTCAGCTACTCAATCACAAACAGCCAGAACTTTTCAACAAACTGTATTGCTAAGTTATGACAGATGCTAGGTTACATGTATTGAATATTTTCCAAGGAACAATATTTTCAATCTATGATGGGTTTATCCTGACATAAATCCAGCTAAGCTCAGAAACAACAAGAGAAATAAAAGATTTTTTTATGGCAGACATTAACTCTCACTGTTCTTTCTCAGTCTCCACCTTAAGATTAACATACAGCACAATGCCTGAATACAGGAAAAGCTCCCACTTTGCTACTTCAAAGAACTCCTAAAGTTATTGCTCATCTCTCCCTTTCATCTCTATTAGGCAGTTCATGTACAGAACCATGTAACCAACAAATACAAATCAGTCCTTTACTACCCTAGGGTACGAGGCTGTGTGTGTGTGTGTGTGTGTGTGTGTGTGTGTGTTGCTATTGATATCTGAGCTCAGGGACTTGAGCTTTTGCTTGGATTTTTTGCTCAAGGATGGAGTTCTACCACTTATGCCACACCTTCACTTTCAATTTTGGTTGTTAGCTGGAAATAAAAGTTTTGACAAATTGTGTACTCTGGCTGACTTTAAACCTCCATCCTCGGATTTCAGCCTCCTAAGTAGCTAGAATCACAGGTGTGAGCCACCAAGGCACCCAGACTGATAGATTGTATTGTAAGAAACACATAGTGAAATAATTTGTATCCCTAAAGAGTTCATAGCCCTAGAGGTTTGTTCCTTTCTTTGGCAAAAACAGCATCCAAGGTCATAACCCCAAGAAAGGTACTATCTGTGGGGCAAAAATTATGTTAAGTGAAGTAAGTCTGGCTCAAAGAGGTTGCATATTTGCTCTGATATGTGGAAACTAGAATTGGTTTATAAACATATAAGTAAATACCTTCGGTGGAATTCCTTAGAAAGTCAAAAATCATAGTTCAACAAAATAAAAAAGTACTTGAAAACAATTGGGTGGGGTAGATGCAAAAGGCTAGAGGGTAGATGAATGAAGAGAAGAAGGGGAGAGAGAATGTAGTAAACAACTCAATGTGTATGCTACAAAATTAAGAAAAGCGAGGGAAGGAGTGCTTGGGAAGGAGTGCTTGGGAAGGAGTGCTTGGGAAGGAGGGGTGTGAGAAAAGCCCCTTTTTCCCCTATCAGAGTAGTTTGCTTCCTTTCTGCTAATCTTCAGAGAATTGTTTTAAAACAATTCTGCTTTCACCAGGTGGCTTGGTCCTTGTTAATTACATTTTAGTTACATCCTTTTCTTGCTGAACTTTAATTAAGACATTCTGTTAGAAGCTCCTTGAACTTTAATTACATCCTGTTATAAGCCACTTTTTTTTTCTTTGCCAGTTGCAGGGCTTGAACTCAGGGCCTGGCCACTGTCCCTGAGCTTCTTTTGCTCAAGATTAGCACTCTACCACTTGAGCCACAGCGCCACTTCCAGCCTTTCCTGTTTCTGTGGTACTGAGGAATCAAAGCCTGGGCTTCATGCCATGCTAGGCAATCACTCTACCACTAAGTCACATTCCCAACCTAAGCCATTTCTTTTGCAGATTGGATACAGTTGGATACAATCAGAGCACAAGGTCCGGGCCTACTGGATTAGGGATAAAATGGAAGCAGTCAGCCTGCTCTGTGTGCTTGCTTGTCAGATTTCTGGCTGGTAGTGCACCCTCTTGCAGAAGTAAACTTTCCTTGCCATGTTCCTTTTGAGTCCTTATTCCTATGCAACACCCCGACATCCCCCTTCTAACAGGGATCAGAATGATGAAAGGGGTGACAGTGATCAAGATATATTGTATTCATGAAGTACTTTGTTGAGTGGCAAGTCCTTTGTAAAATTATTTGAAGATAATAAAAATATTTGAATAAAAAATTATTCCAATGATTGTTTTGCATTCATGCAAAGAAAGAAACAGAATAATAAATGGCCTGAAAATTAATACTTACATACATTTTATGCTACATTAGTAATATAGGTGCGTTGCTAATTATTGTATTCATGCTTTCTTATTTCCTAACACTGTAACCAAGATTGATGATCTGAAAAATTGGCTATTACAATCCTTATTTTGTGATTAGCAAATACAGTATTTTCTGAATTTCAGTAGACAAGTTTCACATAAGATTATGAGCTAAACTGCAAAGATACATCTTCATCTTTATTACTTTTGTTCTATTAATATTTTAGAGTTAAAAGTGATTTTATCTAGTAAGTATATACTCCTCAAAATTCTGATGATTTTTCTGAGTATTTTTTTCATTTGTTTTTTGGACACGTAGATTAGACACTTCTGATTTTTAAAAATTATTTCAAATATGTGATTTCAGAAAACGAACAAATAAGTAGCATTTACATTGTTCATCACTGATGAACATGAATTTTATTTATGTGAACTTCAAACAGAATGTGATTCTAATTCTTTGCAATGTAATTGTCCAGCCGTGTCACTTTTCCATAATCTATTGAATCTAACAACTGCTTCACTAAGAAATACAGAAAAAATTTTGATTGAGGAGAAGGTAGGAACAATTCTGAGCCTACTTCTTTTTCTTTGTCATAGTGTGATTTGAATTCAGAACCTCTCACTTGCTAGGCAGTTGAGCCATGCTCGTAGTCCCATTCCAGGTAATGTTTGAGGCCAAACCAGAGTGAGGAGAAGGTAAGGTATGGGAAAAGTGTGTCCAGATAGAGAAATGGTTGCAAAGGCCCTGACATGAAAATAAGCTTCTGTTTTGACAGGGAATGTAGAGTTTAGAAACTGCGAGTTCTCTAGGCAGCAGAATCTGTACTACACACCTGGTATTTCTTTACACAATGAATCTTCTCCCCAACAGCAGTACCTAGGTGTTACCAGCATAATCAGCCTAATTTCACCTATGGAGGATGCAGGACAGAGTGTGGTTAGGTTTCAGCTAGGGGTGGAGAGTCAGAAGACCCAGGTTGATCCATAGCCCATGCTCTCACCCACCAATCCACTTTGCCAGGCCTTAGGTGGCTCCATATTTCCAAGGAGAGAAAGAAGGCAGAAAGGATGATGACTAGCTCCTAAGCACACAGCAAGTCAGGAGACAAGGTGGGGAAAATCCCAGGGCCCTGCCTCCCATGGCAACCTGAGTGTCAGAATGGAAGGCCTATCTGATGCTGTTTCTGCCCTCCATGCCCCCCCACAAATAAATCTTTTCTGAGTCCTCTGTGAGGGCAAATCCTGTGTCTGACACTGTGCATGAGGAGTACTGGCATGGAATTAGAAATAATAGGGTGGATGTTACTCTAATTTGATGGTTCATGTTTTTTCCTGGCTGTTCCTGATGTTCCCCATTCCAACCCTGTGCATTCTTTCTGTTATCTGATGCATCTGTCTCTCCTCAGGGACTGAGATCTTTGATGTCAGGCAGCAGGACTGTCTTGTCTGGGACAGTATGTAGGCCCTGAGTTAAAGCCCCGGTCTGAAAAAAAATAGAACCTGCAATCCTGCAATCCCGTGTGTGTATGTGTGTGTGTGTGTGTGTGTGTGTGCGCGCGCGCGTGCATGCGTGCACGTGATTGTGTGCATATGTGTATTTGTTTCCAAAAGAAAATAATCATATCACAAAAAATTGTTTATCTTAATTTAATTCTTCTTTTTTGTGCCAGTTCTGAATCTTGAATTCAGGGCCTCATACTCTTGTTTGGCTTTTTTGTTCAAATCCTCTTAAATTTTTTGTTCATGATTCTACATTTTTATTCTTTTTTGTGGTAGCAGGCTTTGAACTCAGGGCTGATGCTTACCCTTTTAACAATGTCTCTAGTCTGGGTTTAGGCTGGTTAATTAGAGATAGACTTTTCGGCCTGGGCTGTGTTTGAACTGTCGTTGTCCAGATCTCAGCCTCCTGAGATAGGGACGTTCACTGGAAACAGGTTAATTCTTATCCTTTTTTTGTTTTGCCAGTCATGGGTCTTGAACTCGGATCCTGAGCACTTCCCCTGAGCTCTTTTGCTCAAGCCTAGCATTGTGCCACTTTGAGCCACAGCTCTATATTCAGTTTTTGGGTGGTTAATCGGACATAAGAGCGTCATGGACTTTCTTAGCCTGGGCTGGCTTTGAACCATAATCCTCAGCTTCCCGATTAGCTAGATTTTTCATGTATGTATGTATGTATGTATGTATGTATGTATGTATGTATGTATGTATGTATTCATTCACTTACTTATATTAAGCCAGGTACCTGTGGCTCACATCTGTAATCCTAGCTGTTCAGGAGGGTGAGATATGAGGATCACAGCTCAATCCAGCTCAGGAGGTACATCTATAAAATTATCTCCAATTAACTAACAAAACAAAACAAAACATAAAATCAACAAAGCCAGGAGAGGAGCTGTGTGTGGCTCAAGTAGTAGAGAGTTAGCTTTGAGCTAACTCAAAAGAGGCTCAGGGACAATGTCCAGGCCCTGAATTCAAGCCCCAGGATAGGCAAATACACACACGCACACGCGCACACACACACACACACACACACACACACATTGTTATCTTAGAGGTGATGTACAGGCCAGTTACATAAGTCAGGTAATGAGTACATTTTTTTTTTCTTTTTACTCTTTTTTTTTCCTTTTTTGTCAGTCCCGAGGATTGAACTCTGGGCCTGGGCACTGTCCCTGGGCTCTTTTTGCTCAAGGCTAGCACTCTACCACTTGAGCCACAGACCTACTTTCTGTGATTAATTGGAGATAAGAGTCTCTCAGACTTTCCTGCCAGGGCTGGCTTTGAACCCTGATCCTCAGAACTCAATCCCTTGAGTGAATAGCTAGGATTACAGGTGTTAGGAAAATGGAGGAAAAAAGAAAAGAAATAGGTGGGACTTGAACATCAACAGGCTAGGACTGTTTATTCAGCGAGGGAACCAGACTTTCCCATGGGTTTGGAGGTTGTGCGACGGGGTGAATTTGGGACCAGACATGGGGTCTGAGCAAGGCTGCAGAGGTTAATGAAGGAGCCACTAGGTCTAGGAAGTTGGTAGCTTTTCCTTGGGTCCACAAAGGGTTCTTTACAGCTGGGCTTAGGTGAATTACCCTGCCTGCATATCAAAGCAAGTTCAAATAGTCCTGAGGTTTTGCTTGGTGTCTGTGTGAACCTGGGGCAATATGTGAGCCATTGGGTACCTGATGCTTGGCTGAGGTTTACTCTTTAACTTATTTTTTCCCCTTTATTGTTAAAGTGACATACAGAGGGGTTATAGTTTCATATGTAAGACAGTGATTACATTCCTTATCCAACTTGTAACCTCCTCCCTCATTTCCTCCCTCCCCCTTTCCCCTTTGCCTCCCCCCCATGAGTTGTACAGTTGGTTTGCACCAAATGGTTTTATAAGAATTGCTTTTGGTAGCATTTGTCTTTTTTATCCGTTGTCTCTCGATTTTGGTATTCCCTTTGCTAGTTCTAATACACATATATACAGTATCCAGGGTACTCAGATGAGATACAGTGTTACTTTGTTTCTATTTCTTTAGTTTGACAAAAACGTAGTTATGCCCAAGTTGCGAAACAACCACCAAAAGACCACCGAGAGCCAGACCTTCCGAAATGAAAAGCAAGGCTTTATTCAAGCGGGCCGCGGCTCGGGCCTCATCCTACCCACCGACACAGTGGAGGTTAGGAGGAAGCCCCGAGCTGAGATTTCACAGGGCTTATAAAGGCAAAAAACCAAAGTTACAGCAATCAGGTGTTCAAGCAAGATTAGGATACGGGTACAAATCTGATTGACTCAAGGCTTGAGGCATTCCGGGGCGATTAGAGTTAAGCATTCCCAGGCGCTTTGAGTTAAGCAGGGAGTTTCCTGACTGGCTGGGCCCTAATAAGTTTGTCCTGCTAGCCGGGATAATTGGTGGCCTGGGTTACTCATAGTTTAAACTGACAACAAAACGGGGTATAGTGCTAGACTTGAGCAAAAAAGCCAAGTGAGAGGCCCCAAAGTGAAGCCCCACTAATCACACACACTCATGTGCACACGCGTGCGTGCGTGCACACAACTTTGAATGGACAAGCCCTTGCCAATTAGCATATATTTGTTGCAGTTTACTCTGTTATTGACTAACAATGTGCCTCTGTACATGTTGCTTAAAGCTCCAGGTTTGCTTTCTTTGATTCAAGAATGGAAATCCCCGCTTCAACATTATTGTTAGAAACAAATTGTAGCAAAGCACATTATAAACCCCCAAACACTCTCAAATTACAAGTGATCGAGTGTTGCAGTTACCTTCTTTAGTCCAAGTGAATAGCTCTGCTTGATAAAGGAAAAAAGTGGAAAATTTGTCAAGGAAAATGAATTGCAATGATGTGTTAGTATACAGTATCCACATCTGCTAATAACATTTTAAATTATAAGAATCTGAGAGCAAGTCTTCACTTGAGATTCATTGATTGTTTGGAATATTTGTATCATGTGCGCTAACAACAGTGACAATGACAACATTGATGATGCTTTGCCTTTCCAAAGCCTATAGCCTTCCTGATTTATCTTACCAGATGTTCTGGGGAGCTGTGTCTGTACTCGAGTGTTAAATAAGTGCATGTCTGGGACCACAGTGTTCCATTGCCATGGTTTCAGTGGATTTCATAAACTGTTGCCTAGCAATCCCACCCGTCAGCAGCTATTTTCCTCTTTGCACTGTCTTCACATTATGTCCCCAGCAAAATGTAGCCGAGCTTCTAGCTAATGGAAAATTCTAGTCTCTATACTAAGTTTTATCTCCCTACTTTGGGCTCTTTGGTTTCCCTGTATTTTCTTTTTTTTTTCATTAAAAAATCAAGATGCCAGGTATCAGAGCACTTTAGAACCTAGTAGTAAAAATCAAATGTGTGGAGTCCAGCAGACTTGCAGTTCAAATCCAATTTATTAGCTACTTGACCTTTAGTCAACCACTTAATCTCTCTGTGGCTCATAGTCCTCATCTGTAAAACATGATAATTACATTCATCTCAGGGTAGTATCCTAAGACTAAATCAAATAATGTAACTAAATGCACCTGTCAGTTTAGAAAGA
Source organism: Perognathus longimembris pacificus (assembly GCF_023159225.1). Lineage (NCBI taxonomy): Eukaryota > Metazoa > Chordata > Mammalia > Rodentia > Heteromyidae > Perognathus > Perognathus longimembris. Next base: position 73,662,994 of record NC_063188.1, on the reverse strand, counting down.
CCCAGTAGTTGTTACTGGCACCATTGAGAAAGCCGGTGGAAAACACATCTTCCTAATGAGATGGTGGGAGTTTAAAATGCTTTACAAAGTATTAATTGAATTTTCTAGTGATGATAAGTGATATAAGAGTACAATGCAATCATGCATTTATATGCGTTGAAATGTTGATCAATATAGGGGCCAGATGCCAGTTCCATAGGTCTATGAGACCTTCTCAGAGGAGTGATCACACTATATGTATTTATAATTTTATTTGTTGTTTCTATTAGCTCCTAATAGACATCTGCTCCTACACCAGAGTAGCCACTGTCTCACAAATTTCTACAGTGGGCTTGAGGATTGTGGATGTGTATAGTCTGGTCTTGCCATTTGTCACTAGTGTTACTTTGTGACAGCATCTTTCGTGTGTGTGTGTGTGTGTGCGCCTGTACTGGGGCTTGAACTCAGACCCTGGGTGCTGTCTCTGAGCTTCTGTGCTCAGGACTGGTGCTCTATCACTTGAACCACAACTCTATGGTTGGCTTTTAATTGGAGATAGGTCTCATGGACTTTCCTGCTCAAGCTATCTTTGAGCCATGATCCTCAGCTATCAGCCTTCTGAACAGCATGAGCCTGTGATAACATCTTTAGCTTCCAACTGGCTTCCCATCTTGGGAAGCCAGAGTCAGAATTTGAACACCTCACTGTGTGTGTGTGTGTGTGCACGCACGTGTGCGTGTGCACATGCCTGTGCACGCATGTGTGTACTACAGGTTGAACTCAGAACCTCACACGCTCACTTGGATTTTCTGATCAAAGGTAGTTCTCTACCACTTGAGCCACACCTTCACTTCTAGCTTTTTTGGTGGTTAATTGGATATAAGTCTCATGGATTTTCCTGCTCGGGATGGCTTTGAAGAGAGCTACTCAGATCTCTCAGCCTCCTGAGTAGATGTGATTATAGCCATGAGTCACCAGAGTCCAGCCTCACTGGTTTTTGTTTTCTGTTGACTCAATTTGTCTGTGGTTTTCTCTGCCTTCCTGCTACCCCTTTTGGGATTCTAATGATATTTGTCTTTTAACTCCTTAGAACCTAGCATCTCCTGTGTTCACCCTACACTTCTCAAACATGGGGCCAAGAGAGTATATGCTTCCAATTCACCATCTTGCCCTTCCTCTCTTTTTTTTCCTTGTGATTATTCATTTTTACTATAGCAATTCGATATGTTTTTGTAAAAAATCACTTTCCCCCCAAACAAATTCTGGAATTATTAGAATCAAAGACTACCAGTTTTTGTATGCCACAAGGATGGCCTTTGAATGGTTTAAATAATGATTTCAACATTCATCCATTATTTTACCAGTTGAATAATTTAATTTTAATATATTTTAGGAAGTTGTGACTACAGTGCTTCTTAACTAGTTGTTAAAAACTATTCACACAACCAAGTACCAGTAACTCATGTCTGTTATCTTAACTACTCAGGAAGCCAAAATCTGAAGATCAGGCTGGGAATATGGCCTAGTGGCAAGAGTGCTTGCCTCATATACATGAAGCCCTGGGTTCGATTCCCCAGCACCACATATATAGAAAATGGCCAGAAGTGGCGCTGTGGCTCAAGTGGCAGAGTGCTGGCCTTGAGCAAAAAGAAGCAAGGGATAGTGTTCAAGCCCTGAGGGAAGCTCCAAGGCTGGCAAAAAAAAAAAAAAAATCTGAAGATCACTGTATGAAGCCAGCCTGGCTTTGTTCTCCAAAATAACCAGCAAAAGTCAAGGCTAGAGGTATGGACTAAAGTACTAGATGAGCAAGCAAGCTGAGTAAGTGTGAGGCCTTGACTTCAAACCTCCATAATACAATAAACAATTCTTTCTTTTTTTTTTTTTTCTTTTTTCTTTTTGGCCAGTCCTGGGCCTTGGACTCAGGGCCTGAGCACTGTCCCTGGCTTCTTCCTGCTCAAGGCGAGCACTCTGCCACCTGAGCCACAGCGCCCCTTCTGGCCGTTTTCCATATATGTGGTGCTGGGGAATCGAACCTAGGGCCTCGTGTATCCGAGGCAGGCACTCTTGCCACTAGGCTATATCCCCAGCCCCAACAATTCATGTATATAGAAAAACTACTTAAAAACATGAGGCTTAAAAACAGAAGTGTAACTAAAGTGACTAATCCTTCATAAAACTATTCGCCATTAATTTTCAATTTTTTTATTACCATAGGTTACTTGTCCAAAGATGTTTTATTGTCATATTTACATTCTTATTCTAATTCTCACAGATCAAATATACTCCTTCTGACACTCTCCCTTATTTCTCTTCCCTTGATAGGTTTCATTGTTCTATTTGTGTGCATGTGTATAGAACACTTCTAACATATTCATTCATACACACCCTGTCCTTTCACTCTCCCCTTGGGACCCACCTTCAAACAGAATCTATTTTGTATTCCTGTCATTTATTTTTTAATGTTCTACCTATTAGGGAGAACATACAATATTTCAATATTTGCTTTTCTCGGTCTGGCTTCACCCACTTTTCTTTTTTTTTTCCCTTTTCTTTCGTCGTCACAGGGCTTGAACTCAGGGCCTACGTGCTGTTCCTGAGTTTTTTAACACAAGGTTAGCATTCTACTACTTTGGGCCACAGCACCACTTTTGGGTTTCTAGTGTGTAATTGGAGATAAGAGGCTTTCAGGCTTTTCTGTCTAGGTTGGCTTTGAATCTCGATCCTCAGATCTCAGCCTCCTGAGTAGCTAGGATTACAAGTGAGAGTCATCAGAGCTCAGCTATTTGTCTACAAACAATAATTTCATTCTAATACCCAACTTCAAGTTGTATTATAAAGCTATAGTAATGAAAACAGCTTGGTATTGGCACTGGAACAGGCCTGAAGACCAATGGAACAGAATTGAAGACCGGGAATGAACCCACAGAACTACGCCTACTTAATCTTTGATAAAGTGGCTAAAACAATAGTTTGGAAGAAAGATAGCCTCTTTAACAAATTGTGCTGGAAAAACTGGTTCAACACATGCAACAAACTAAAACTAGATCCTTATATATCACTCTGCACCAAAATCAATTCCAAATGGATTAAAGACCTCGAAATCAAAACAGACACCCTGAAAACACTAAAGGAAGGAGTAGGAGAAACACTTGGGCTCCTTGGCACAGGACGGAACTTCCTTAACAAAGACCCAGAAAGGCTACAAATCAAAGAAAGCTTGGACAAATGGGACTGCATCATACTTCAGAGCTTCTGCAGGGCAAAGGACATAGCTCGCAAGATAAACAGAAAGCCCACAGACTGGGAGAAGATCTTTACCAGCCATTCAACGGACAAAGGCCTCATATCTAAAATATGTGCAGATCTAAAACAATTACCTTCCTCCAAAACAAAACCGCAAAGAACCAATAGCCCCCTCATCAAGTGGGCTAAAGACTTACAAAGAGACTTCTCTGATGAGGAAATGAGAATGGCCAAAAGACATATGAAAAAGTGCTGTACATCACTGGCCATAAAAGAAATGCAAATCAAAACAACATTGAGATTCCATCTCACCCCAGTAAGAATGTCATATATCAAGAAAACTAACAATAACAATTTTTGGAGGGGATGTGGCCAAAAGGGAACCCTACTTCATTGTTGGTGGGAATGTAAACTGGTTCAGCCACTCTGGCAAGCAGTATGGAGATTCCTCAGCAGGCTAAATGTTGAACTCCCCTATGACCCAGCAACCCCACTTTTGGGTATCTATCCAAAAAACCACAAACAAAATCACAGTAAAGCCACCAGCACAACAATGTTCATTGCAGCACAATTAGTCATAGCGAGAATCTGGAACCAACCCAGATGCCCCTCCATAGACGAAAGGATCAGGAAAATGTGGTACATATACACAATGGAATTTTATGCCTCTATCAGAAAGAATGACATTGCCCCATTTGTAAGGAAATGGAAGGACTTGGAAAAAATTATACTAAGTGAAGTGAGCCAGACCCAAAGAAACATGGACTCTATGGTCTCCCTTCTTGGGAATAATTAGCACAGGTTTAGGCAAGTCACAGCAGAGGATTACAAGAGCCCAATAGCTATACCCTTATGATGACATAAGATGATGCTAAGTGAAATGAACTCCATGTTATGGAAATGATTGTTATATCACAGTTGTAACTACTTTCAACGTCCCATGTGTATCTGTAGCTTCTACTATTGATGATGTTCTTGTATCACCTTCCTGTGATTGTATCTACACTATCTCTGTAATCTTATCTGAGTATATTGGAAACCGTGTATACTGGTATTAGAACTAGGAAATTGAAAGGGAATACCAAAATTGAGAGACACAGGGTAAAAAAAGACAAACAACTACAAAAGCAATACTTGCAAAACTGTTTGGTGTAAGTGAACTGAGCACCTCAGGGCGGGAAATGGTAAGGGGGAGGGGGGAGGGGGGTATGAGGGACAAGGTAACAAACAGTACAAGAAATGTATCCAATGTCTAACGTATGAAACTGTACATCAGTTTGATAATAAAAACTTAAAAAAAATTTCATTCTTCTTTGTGGTTGAATATTACTCTATTGTCTATACATATATGTGTATATAATTTATGCATTAATATATGTATATATAATATGTTATAACACAATTATATTATATATTATTATAGTACTATATGTTATATAGTACTATAATATACCATATTCCTTATCCACTCACTGGCTAATGCAGATCTAGGCTTATACCATATTTTGGCTGTTGTGCTGCTATAAACAGGGTGTGCAGGTGCCTTGACTGTATGGTGACTTTCTTTTCTTTGGCTATATACTATACTAAGATACTAATTTAGTATATACTAATATAGCTATACTAATAGCTAGAGAACATAGTAGTTCTATTTTAGTTTTTTGGGGAACCTCCATAATGATTTCCATTATAGAGCCTTCACTCTCGTAGCAAAGGAACATGTTCTCTCACCTTATAGGCATAAGCTGAAATGTGATATTTTGAGATCAACTCTGAGCTTCTATATATTATTTATCTTTCTGTGTCTGGCTTATTTCAGTTAACCTAATGCCCTCTAGTCCCCTCTATGGAACACCATTACATATCACTAGTTCATTTAAAAAAGTCATGTGTCCCTGGCACCAATGGTTCAGACTTGTAATCATAGCTACTCAATAGGCTGAGATAAAGATTGTGATTCAAAGTCAGCCCAGATAGAAAATCTGTGAGACTCTTATCTCTAATTAACCAGCAAAAAGGCCAAAAATACAGATGTAGCTGAATTGGTAGAGAGCCAGCAAGTGAAAGCCAAGACAGAGTGCCCTGGCCCCAACTTCAAACCCTAGTACCTGTACAAAAAGCGAACAACAAAAAAAGTTATGTGGTATGTGCTGTTGAAGAAGAACATAGTCTCCTGAAAACTCGTTATCTGGACATATATCCCATGTTCTGTCACTTCCTAAAAGAGATGCCCCTTAAGGTAGGCCTATGTGCAAGACTAAAACTGACCCAAATCAAGTCAATCATGAAGTTTTTAGTAAGCAGAACCTTTCTGGCAAGAAGCTAAATTGAGTCTAATATTTAAAGCTTTTAATTGCGCTTATTTCTATAAAAAAAATCTTAGCTATTGTGAGGCTTAGAATGTGAGGATCATGGTTTGTGGCCAACTTGATCAGAAAAGTTTTCATGATCCCTTCCCAGCCCATAGTTAGGCATAGTGGTATGTTCCTATTGTTCTAAGCCACAGGAGAGACTGAGATTGGGAGGGCATCTGATCTAAGCCAGCTGAGACCCGGCCATGAGACTCCATATTCATGGAAGGTAACCTGGGGGTGTGGCTTTGCCTATAAACTCAGCGATGTGGAGAAGGCTAAAGTATGTGAATTATTGTGCCCTGCTGGGAAGCAAGACCCTGTTTCAAAAGTTACCAATGAAGCTGGGCGCTGGCGGCTTATGCTTGTAATCCTAGCTACTCAGGAGGCTGACAATGAGGATCACAGTTCAAATCCAGTCCAAGCAGGAAAGTCCATGAGACCATTATCTCCAATTAAAGCCTGCCCTTCTCACCCCCGTACCCCCCAAATCAGCCAGAGGTGAAGCTGTGTCTTAAGTGGTAGAGTGACAGCCTTGAGCATAAAAGCTTGGGGACAGCACCCAGATCCTGAGTTCAAATTGTAGGACCAGCACACACACACACACACACACACACACACACACACACACACAATTATCAGTGGAAAACAGGGCTAAGTCTGTGGTTCAGGTGGTAGAGTGCCAAGCTAGCAAGCACAAGGCCCTGCGTTCAAATTTCACTATTGCCAATTCATTAAAATATTGCTAAGAAAGCTGAGCAGGAATAACCTTGCAGAAAAAAATGTGAATAATTTTCAGTATTTCATTAAACTCTGAGAATTAATTTCCTGCCAGAACAAGACTCATCTTTGTTCCTCATGACATGAGATAATTTTAATCAAAACTAGAGAGTTTACTTCTGACTTCCAATGGATGAATAAACACCCATTTGGATCATGATTCTTACCCTTTCCTTCAAAAAATATGTATTAGGATTGTAGGTGAAGTCTTTCACAGGATGGAAAAAATGTTATGTAAAACCATAAATAAATTTAAAAAGTGAATAATTGTGTCAAAGCCAAGTGTGGTACATGCCAGTAGTTTCAGGAACCATTGAGTCTTAGACAGGAAGATTCCTGTCCAGGAATTTGAAGGCAGCCTAGAAAACAGAGAGCTATTGGCCCCCCAAATGATATCAGCAATAATAGATGATAAAGGAGATAATCCACAGCTGATGAGTGTTTAATGGAGAAATATTTTTCAGCTCAGCATACAATGAAACAGAAATGACAAGTGTTAAGTTATGGAAATAATCATTTTCATTCAATTTTAAGATCAAGATATAATTTACACACTTGTAAACAAAAAAGAATAATTAATCCTAACATGTTGAAACCTAAACAAGAACAGCAAAAAGGAAAGATTAAAGCATAAACAGGAAAAATATATCCAGAACAGATTGGAAATGCCCGATAGTTGCCTAAAATATTGTCAATAAGGCAAAATTGAAATATCAGTGATATAAAGAATGATTTTTTCAAGTGGTGTTTTAATTTCCTGTATGGTATCACATTTCTTTTGTAGCTTTCCACCTCTGAGATTGACTGTAGAGTAAGAAGGGTTTAGACGAACAATAGTGTTAAAACCAGCTTTGACGGGCAAAATTATATCATTTCTCCAGTTACATAGCAAAACATCTCTGTCTGCCACTAAAGCTTAGCCACAATATTGAAAAGTCAGAGGAAATGATATTAACAGAGAAAAGCCTCCATTGTGGAGGAAATTAGAGGAAAGAGACAAAAGACACCATGAACCAGAAAACTGCTAGACATGTGTAACCTGAATCTCTCTCTCTCCTAGGTATTTAATATTTTCCAGGAGGTGAACTTTTACTCAATTGCAATTTAGTACTCTCCATCAGGTAGAACAAAACAAACCCCACAAAATCATATGGTAGATTTAAAGTTGATTTTTATCAGTAATTAAATTGAGTGAAAGTACAGTGACTAGAGGTCATGATTCACCAGACAGGATTAAAACAAAAAAAAAAAAGAAAGAAAAACCTTTTCAAGCATATCTAGTTTAAAAGTAAGAGGTAGAACACTATCATGAAAAGACTAATGAAATAAATTTGGCATGTCTATATTGCTAAAAAACCAAATAGACTACAAAATAGCAGTAAGATTAACTAAGGAGATGAAGCACTTGTGCACACAAAAATATAAAAGTTACCAAAAGAAATTAAAGAAGGCAGGAGCAAATGAAGGCTTCTCATGTTCATGGATTAGAAGGCTCAATATTATTAATTTTTAAAATAGCCACACTGCCCAGAGCAATCTACATATTCAATGCAATCTTCATCAAACTCCAATCCTAAAATCCTAATATCCATATAAAATCATGAAAGACCTAAAGTAGCCAAAGTAATTTTTCAAAGTAGAAAAAAAGTCCAGGGGCATCAAACTTTTGGTTTACAAAGATGTTTCAAAGATATAGTAATCAGACCAGTATGATACTGCCGTGAAACATACACAGAGACCAGTAGAACAGAGTAGAGTCCAGAAGCAAACTTATGTCTGTACAATCAATTGATCTTTTTTTTTTTTTTTTGGCCAGTCCTGGGCCTTGGACTCAGGGCCTGAGCACTGTCCCTGGCTTCCTTTTGCTCAAGGCTAGCACTCTGCCACTTGAGCTACAGCGCCACTTCTGGCCGTTTTCTGTATATGTGGTGCTGGGGAATCGAACCCAGGGCCTCATGTATACGAGGCAAGCTCTCTTGCCACTAGGCCATATCCCCAGCCCCAATCAATTGATCTTTGACAAAGGTGTCATAGGACACAATGGGGAAAGAATATTCTTTTAAGTTAATAGTTTTGGAAATCCTTCCCCATCCAGCATTGGACTTGAACTCAGAGTCTCACATTATTCATTGTTTTTGTTTTTTTTTTTAATTTTTGGTCAGGGTTTGTGCTCTACCACTTGAGCCACACCTCCACATACTGTGTTTTTGGTGATTAATTGGGGATGAGTCTCTTGGATTCCAAGAGACTGGCTGGCTTCCAACTACAATCTTCAAACTGTGATCCTCAGATCTCAGCTTCCTGATTGCTAGGATAACAGGCATTATCCAGAAGTGCCTAGCATACATAATTTTCTTTAAGATATATAATCTCTCTCTCTCTCTCTCTCTCTCTCTCTCTCTCTCTCTCTCTCTCTCTCTCTGTGTGTGTGTGTGTGTGTGTGTGTGTGTGTTCTGGGTCTTAAACTCAGGGCATGGGCACTGTCCCTGAGCTTTTGTTTTTCAAGGCGAGTGCTCCACACTCCACTTCTGGCATTTTGGTGGTTAATTGGAGATAAAATCTCACAGACTTTCCAGTCCAGGCTGGCTGACCTTGTACTGTGATCCTCAGATCTCAGCCACTTGAGTAGCTAGTAACCATTAATGTCCAGCTTATAATGATATTTTAGGTATTTTGTTGTTATTGTTACTGGTCATGGGGCTTGAACTCAGGGCCTGGGTGCCATCCTTGAGCTCTTTTGCTCATGGCTAATGCTCTACTACTTTGAGCCACAGAGCCACTTCCACTTTTCTGGTGGCTAACTGGAAATAAGAATCTCATGCACTTTCTTGCTGAGGCTGGCTTTGAACCACAATCCTCAGATCTCAGCCTCCCGAGTAGCTAGGATTGCAGGTGTGAGCCACCAGTGCCTGATAGTTTTTTTGTTTTGTTTTGTTTTGTTTTGTTTTTTTGGCCAGTCCTGGGCCTTGGACTCAGGGCCTGAGCACTGTCCCTGGCTTCTTCCCGCTCAAGGCTAGCACTCTGCCACTTGAGCCACAGCGCCGCTTCTGGCCGTTTTCTGTATATGTGGTGCTGGGGAATCGAACCCAGGGCCTCGTGTATCCGAGGCAGGCACTCTTGCCACTAGGCTATATCCCCAGCCCCATGATAGTTTTATTTAAGTTCATTTTTTAGTGAAAAGTTAACTAACTTTAAAAAAATATACCACTGCATGAACACAAATGCATTTTATTTTTTATTTGTTTTTTTTATTATCAAACTGAATTACAGAGAGGTTACAGTTTCATACATTAGGCATTTGATACATTTCTTGTACTGTTTGTTACCTCGTCCCTCATTCCCCCCTCCCCCTCCTTCTTTCCCTTCCCCCCCCCCCCCCATGAGTTGTTCAGTTGTTCAGTTCATTTTCACCAAACAGTTTGTAAGTATTGCTTTTGTAGTTGTCTTTTTTACCCTGTGTCTCTCGATTTTGGTATTCCCTTCCAATTTCCTGGTTCTAATACCAGTATACATGGTTTCCAATATACTCAGATAAGATACAGAGATAGTGTAGGTACAACCACAGGAAGGTGATACAGGAATATCATCAATAATAGAGGCTACAGTTACATATGGCACGTTGAAAGTATTCACAAATGCATTTTAAAACTTTATATATTTATTTCTTTTAACTATATTAAAGACATAGTTAATAAGTTCACTATACATTTGTATACCTTAAATATATACTCAGTAATATTGTGCTCACTCATCTTATAATGATGTGGGACAATATAATGCCATAGTTGACTACAGGTAACTGAATTGCAAAAAGGACAATGGTATAATGGGTAACTATAAACAGCAGGGCTGGAGGTTCAGCTCTGAGTGATAGCATCTGGCCTTGCAAACACAAAGCCTTGAGTTTTAATTTGGGTACTAGCACAATTAAAAAAAACATTTTTAAAAGAAGCTTAAAGAGAAACTAGTGACTCTTCACTACATAGTTCCTGTGTTTCCCTTTCCGCCTGAATATGACCCTACCCTTCTCTTTTTCTGGATAAGAAGCAACCTGCAATGGTTTCTGATATGGGTCCTGGGTCAGGAAAGACTTCTTCACCAACCTTGCTCAAACACCACACAATGAAATTGTGTTATTCTTTTTTATGGTTATATTTTCTTCCTTGGTCAGCTCAAATGTTTCATAACAGAAGGTATACAAGTCATACCCACAAAATAATAATCACAAAGTATAAGATTATCTAAATAGTAACCACAGCTTGACAAGGCTATACTCATAGAAATCATTAGCATAAATTACAGATTTAAATAAAACAGAATAACTGAATTAGTTATAACTTAGATAAATCTTGGAAACAGGATGTAAAGCTTTATGCTTGAAAGAAATAAACTTTAAATTTTGACAAAACATGCTCAAAATAAAAATATTCACCCAAATTTGCTCAAATTTATTGTCTACTATTAGGATTTGAGGGTCCAATTTCCTGTAATTTTACCGGCACTATATATCCTCAAACATTTTCATCTTTTTATATTCTCATTGGGTAAAAAAAGGCAAAAAAAATCTGAAATTATTTTTCACTTTAATATGACATACAACTTATATGTGTTGATTCACTACTTATATTTACTAATTTTCATATCATTTGTCCATATTGTATTTTATTGCCTATATGTAATTAGCATCTTTATTGGAAACAATTGTCCCATTTTGTTGATGGTTATTTTCTAGAGATAAGTTGTTAAATTGGGCATAATCAAATTTATCAATATTTCTCTGCATGAATACTGACTTACATGTGAATACAATGAAGTAGTTTCTCATGTTTTCATATGTGCTTTTGACATTTTTACATTCACTTTTTGCATGTCTGATCCATTGAGAATATATCTTAGTAGAGTTTGTTCGTTCGTTCATTCCTTCCTTCCTTCCTTCCTTCCTTCCTTCTTTCCTTCCTTCCTTCCTCCTTCCCTCCCTCCCTCCCTTCCTCCCTCCCTTTTCTTAATTTATTTTTAATTTGGTGCCAATACTTGAACTCAGGGCCTGTGCTTAGCTTTTCAATGAAGGCTGGCACTCTATCGCTTTCAGCCACATTTCTCATGTGGGTTTTAGTGGTTAAATGGAGATAAGAATCTTACAGATGTTTCTGCAGGCTGACTTCAAACAGTGATCCATAGATCTCAGCCCCTTGGGCTGGGGATATGGCCTAGTGGCAAGAGTGCTTGCCTCTTATACATGAAGCCCTGGGTTCAATTCTCCAGCACCACATATACAGAAAATGGCCAGAAGTGGAACTGTGGCTCAAGTGGCAGAGTGCTAGCCTTGAGCAAAAAGAAGCCAGGGACAGTGCTCAAGCCCTGAGTCCTAAGCCCCAGGATTGGCAAAAAAGAAAGAGCAAACTGGATTAGAAATGAAAATGATTAGTAAAATAATGAATTGCCCATATCTCAGCCCCCTGAGTAGAATTTTTTTTGCCAGTCCTGGGGCTTGAACTCAGGACCCAGGCACTCTCCCTGGCTTCTTTTTTTTGCTCAAGTCTAGCACTCTACCACTTGAGCCACAGTGCCACTTCTGTTTTTTTCTGTTTTTGTGGTGCTGAGGAATCGAACCGAGGGTTTCATGCATGCTAGGCAAGCACTCTACTGTTAAGCCACATTCTTAGCCCAAAGTAGGATGTTTTTTAAAGGAATGTTACTTTGTATTTTACAAAAACTAGACAATGCCTAATGAAATATAATCTGATGTGAATACTTTCACAGATTTGAAGTACCAATTTTATCATAGCCTTCAGAACTTACTACCTTTCGGTTATGTTCAATCTTCCTTGACTCTGCATCTCTTTATGTATATCTCTGAACCATCTGTTTATGGTCTGGCCAAGCAGTCATACGAATTAGAAGCAAATAAGTTACAAAGGAAGTTAGTGATGCAGTTGGTTTTACATCTAGGTTCCCCATCAAGAAAATGTGAGGAAAATACTGCTAGAGAGGTGACTATTGCATCTGTCACACTCCTACTAATTAGGACCAAATATTTCCCACTAAAATAATGTTGTTGAATACACAGGCTGAAGAAGAAGCCATTCCTTAGTCTTGTATGCAGTGCTTTGGCACAGGTGTAAGTTGAAATACGGTTTTAGAGTCACCTCTGACTAGAGAATCTAAAGATCTCAGAGATGCAGTCACTGCCAGGCTAGATTCACCTCCCCTGGTGTGGGGATGCTAAGCTTACTCCCTTATCAGTGCTCCCCTTTTCACCCTCTCCCCTGGGCGCCCGACCCGCGGGCAGCCAAGGTGGAGTAAAGGGACACAGGCAAGCCTAAAGTGCACGTGGCCGAATGAGATCCCCTTTTCCTTCCTCCTTACCCACCAAGGAAGCCAGGTGCACATGGATCTCAGAGACGCTTCGGAGAGCAATCTGGTTTATTCAGGAGGGGCTTACAGTAATATAGTGATGATGACGAGCATTGAGCAGGAGCTGGCGATAGGCTGGCAAGCTTGTCCTTCCAAGAGCAGCTCCCAAGGACCTCCCTCAAGGGTTAACGTCACTTCCCATAGTATCGCCCTCTGGGCAAAGCCCATGAAAAGGGAGCACACATGCTCGCTGGCGCAAGGTGGGGGATGGTCTCAAAGCTACCCCTTCTGGTTCCGGATCCAGAAGGAGATAGGTGTGGCTTACTTCCACACTGCCCTAGGGCTGGTGGAAGGGCGGCATCTCGGGAGCACTCTCATCACCCTTCCCCCCTCAAGGCCAAGCTGAATCCCCAACAGTCACTACCACACAACTTCCCCTGTTCTCCCTGTTCAAAGGCCTTTTTCCTAACTACCATGCCTACCCAGGTTTCACTGGTTTCTTTACTGGAAGAAATGTGCAGTCAATAAGACATCACAAGAAATATCTCTTCACATACTTCTGTACTCTCAGAAGGGATCTTTACTTGCCACTTGTCCAGAAACATTTAGTACTAGTATTCGTAATAAATCTAAAAGATAATGGTACTTATTTTGATCAGCTTTCACTTATGGGTAGCAATGACTTAAACACTAAACTATCCATATATGAATGGTCTGAAGAACAGAATATGCCCTCAGTAAAACCTTTTACACAGACACAGAACTATGAATCAAATTATTTTAGCTTTAAAGGAGGGAGTACACCCAATCCTGGGAATCACCCAATCTTATGTCAGCGGTTTCGATTATGTGAGCCCAGTTCATCAGTGGATAGAAGTGTACTCTTTCACTCTGAAAATGAGTCCTCCTCTGTGTTTGATTCTTGCTTCTATACTATCCCATTCACTTTGTGTGCATATGCATGTGTGTATGTGCATGTGTGCATGTGCACATGCTTGTGTCCCTCTGTGATGGTACTGGGGCTTGAATTCAAGACCTTGAGCTATTGCTGGCACTCTACCAGTTTAGCCACATGGCTAGGTTTGGCTTTTTCTTTTTGTTTTTGTTGTTGTTGTTCTGTCAGTGGTGGGGCTTGAACTCTGTGCCTCACTGTGTGCCTGAGTCTTTCAGCTCAAGGCTAATGCTCTACCAATTGAGCCACAGCACCACTTCCTAGGTCTGGCTTTCTAATAGCTAATTGGGGACAAATGTCTCTCATATTTGTTGACCTGGGTTAATTCTGAATTGCGATCCTCAGATCTCAGCCCCCTCAGTAAATAATATTATATGTGTGATCATATTCACTTTTGTTTGTTTTCTTTTGTGTTTTTATGGGATCCTTTTCCCTGTGTTCTTCCTTTGTGCTTCAAACACATTCTCTTTATTCTCTCTCTCTCTTTGTGTATGGATATATGTGTGTATGTATGAGAGAGAGAGAAGAGGAGAGATTGAGAGATTGAGAGAGGAGAGAGAGAGAAAGAGAGAGAGAAGAGGAGAGATTGAGAGATTGAGAGAGGAGAGAGATAGAGATGAGAGAGAGAGAGAGAGAGAGAGAGAGAGAGAGAGAGAGAGAGAGGCTTGAACTCAGAATCTGGGCACTGTCTCTTAGCTTTAGCTTTTTTAGCTTTTTCCACTCAAAGCTAATGCTCTACCCAGTTGAGCCACACTTCCACTTCAAGGTATTGTTGTTTATTTTTTTACAGTTAAAGTAGAGGCTGAAATTAGAGTAGTTCAGAAAAATAAGGGGAAACAAAAGCAATTTTAAGAACTTCTCTTAATTACCTTTGGCTTTCTTATGTCACAGAGAGGTCAAACTAGATACATAATATTGGAGAATGGCAATGTTACAAATAAAGTAAGTGGTGGTCTATTTCAACTCAAGGCATTTAATGCTGAGTGAAATATTACCAGCAGACATAGCCACCTGCAGATGTGACAAAGTGCATGCATTAGAAAGCCCATCAATAAGTACGACAAATTAGAAGGGCCCGGGCCAATTAGTAATGGGAAGTATCAATGGATACTTGTGTGGAAACGGTGTACATGCCAGAAAGCACACAAGCATTCCCACCACAGGAGAACAAAGGGGGTTGGAGACAGCAAAGAGCCATCTTCTACTAAAGTTCAACCAATCAAGGGAGGTTCACATATTTGAATTACTGAATAAAAAGTAATGTATCTTAAGTGATTTGTGAGAAAGTATATGAACCCCATATTTCTCATACCAGTGAGGAATCTGGAGGAGTCAGCTTCACAGGCAAAGTATAAAATTGATGTAGTAAATCTTAAAGTGCATGCCTGCCATCATATAGCCACCTCATCTTTGCACCACTCTTTTTCTCCCAGTCCATCCTTTGTGCTTGGATTAGTGAGTCTGTTTTTGTTTCCACTTTCTGTGGTCTGCTTCTCTTCTTTCAGTCCTTGTGGTTAACAGAGCACAGCATTACAAATGCCATGCACACCATGCCTTTCTGAAACTGATTCAATATCTCAAATACAGGTTAGTAATTTCCAGATGTTGAGCCTGTGTGTGTGTTTGTGTATGTGTGTCTGTGTGTTTGTGTATGTGTGTCTGTGTGTGTGTGCATGAACACATGGGCAAGCATGTGCATGCACTGGGGATAAGGAGTCCTGGGGATAAGGAGTCCTGGGGCTAGAACTTGGGGCCTGGACACTGTCCCTGGGTTTTTGTTTGTTTTCTTCTCAAGGATAGTGTTTTACCACTTGAGCCACAGCTCTACTTCCAGCCTTTTGGTGGTTAATTGGAGATGAGGATCAAGGACTTTCTTGCTCAGCCTGACTTTGCACTTTGATCCTCAGATCTCAGCCTCCTGAATAGTTAGGATTATAGGTGAGACTCTGTAATCCTTACTTTAAAGTATGTTTCACATTCTTTGTTGTTGTTGTTGTTTGAGAGAGTGTTTTGCTCAGTAGCCTAGGCTAGCCTGGACCAATGGCCTGTGAATTTTCTCCCACCCCTGCCAGTTGCTGGGATTAGAGCTGTGCCCTACCATACTCAGGCTGATTTTCTCGTGTTTCTAACCACACACACACAAGTTGCTCTTCATGGCCAGGATTATGGGCCATTGCTCTTTATATTCCTAGCATCCCAGATATTCTCTGAAAGATGATAACCACAGGCTCTTGTTTATTGTGTTAAGGATTTTTTCTAAGGACCCAGTAGATGTAATATTGTGGATGTAATATTCATAGGGACCTTGCCCATATCCTTTCACTCATCTCTAGCCCTGTAGGGGAGATGGTCTGCTGTCGGGTGTTTATAGCAGCCCCTCTCCCCCGCGCTCCCCTGACCTGCGGGAGAGATGGGGAGGGCACGCCCTGACCTGACGAGCCAAGAAAGGAAAGGGTCGACAGACTGCCCACACCAAGCCCTCCCTCACCGGAGGACAATCAAAGGCATCTGGGAGTCAAGTCAGTGCAAGATCTCCTTTAGTGAGGGGAGCACATGCAACTTATAAGGCACAAGAGCAAATCAGATCAAAGATCGGCAGGAAGGGGAGGGGTGTACGTGCACCTATCTAGGGACTGTAAGGGGAGGCATGAGCTGTCTGTAAGGGCCAAAGAGTTGGGGACCAATCCTAGAGGCGGCCAGATTTTTTGTCACAGCCCACAGAACCGCCTCTGGGTTCAGCGTCAGGTGCCATCTTAGCCACACATGGCCCCAGGACTGAGAAACAGGCGGGGCCAGCTAGTTGACTTCCTCTTTGTGATCCAGGTGTGTCCCACAGTCTGTTTTGTTGCCCTTGAGTCCTTTCATGAAATTACATGGCCTATGTGGACAAAGCTAGGCTGCGTGCATGTTTATAGAATCTCAGAATAACTTCTTATTCCCCCTGGAATAGAGGAGAGAAGAAGCTTAGTGAGGAGCTGCCCCTAGGAAGGTAAACCTTAGTAATTTCACATTCATTCACCTTAGAGTATGTCTGTGCACAATAAAACCTCTTTTTACTTTAGTGTATGGCTATGGGATCAATAGCAATACAGTGATTTAGCACCAAACGGGGAACAAGGGAAGCAGGGAGATGACACAATGCTAATCATGTTTCTGCTGTGACTGTAACTAATGTGCTGTTGGAATCTATCTAAGCTCACGGTCTCTTCATCAGGAAAATCTATGGAAAGCTAACCAAACATCTTTGCAGAAGTGATGCTTGTGGCCATAGCAACCAGTGCAGTGCTGCTTAAAGACTGCTGCGTCACCTGACAAGCAGACTGGTGTCATGAGGTATTGAATGGTTTGACTTATTTCCCTTGGCAATAAACACAGCAAAGAACAATTTTTCTGTACAGATGCCATGACTGAAGGCAGTATTTGTCAGATGTCTGCCATTTAAAAACCAACTGTAGATTTGGTTCTATGTCTGACAACAACTGCAGTATACTATTATTTATGGGTATATTCATTTGAATCAGTTTAGCCCAAATTCATTTAAAGGAAATGATAGCCATTCATGAAATTCAACAACAGAATCTCACGATAGAGATGTTATAATAAACGCAAATTAAATGAAAAATGTTGAAAGATAAATGAAACCAAGCGGACAAACTAAGTCTATTTAAGCTCTAATGGCAACCTCATGTGTCAGCTCATTCATTCATCATACTATAAAATAATGTTAGTATTGTAATTCTTGTTTTAGAAATGGAGAGACATACCCAGTGAGTGGATGTATATTTCTTACAATTCAACAGCCTTGTGGCAGAATCAGTATGGAAACCAATGGCTCTTTCTTGTCACAGCCCAGAAGGAGACAGGAGAGGCAAATGATATCCTAGGAATTTTGCCTGAGTTTGTCCCTGGTTTCTTTTTTGTTTGTTTCTAGCTTGTTTCTAATCATTTTTCAGTCAGTTTCACATCTAAAGAACTCTTGCTTATTTTGTGGAAAATTAAAATAGCTCACATTTAGCCCAATTTTATTTAAGTCATGTTTTTTTTTCCATCACATAGTGATCAGGAAAATAGCTTAAGTATATGTAAAACTTATCTCATGCAATTTCATAAGCAAGTTAGGCTCTGAAGAGGATCTTCAATTCCAAAGCTGTTTTATCATTATTGCTGTTGTTGTTATCATTAATATTATGAGAGGATGTGTAGAGTTTAGAGGAAGTTTCAAAGCTCTGAGATATGCACATGAAAATTTATCAGGGTAATTCCTACATTAACGAGTTCATGGAGGAAAATATCTTTTGATTATCTCCATATTACAAGTATTTGGTGATGTAATGATGATAAATACTTCTCAGTGATCTGGAATAGAATGGAATTTCTTTATCATGATCAAGTGCACCTACATAAAAGCATTGGAAACATTGTAGTGGATGGTACACATTTTCCCTTTCTGATCATCATGTAGGATGACCAGTTCAATTCAAATTGTATGGAGTGATAAAGTAAGAAATGAAAAGTATAATGCTTCAAATGATAGAGCAAAGGACATTGCCTTTCAAAGATGATCCGATGGTATATATTGACTAAAGGTGTTCTATAGATAAAATTTTGGAATTGTTACATATTTCACAAAGTTTATGAGTAAAAAATCAGTATTCAAGCCAGGAGCTGGGGGTTCACATCTGTAATCCTAGGTACTCAGCTGGCTGAAATCTAAGGGTCATGGTTCAAGCTAGCTGGGGCCAAAGAGACCATTTAATTCTTATGGCCAAATAACCAGCAAAAAGCCAGAAGTGGAGCTCAAGTGGTAGCGCACCAGCCTCGAGCAAAAAAAATTTGTACCCAGGCCCTAAGTTCAAGCACAGTACTGGTAAAAAAAAATCAATATTTAAAAATAATTGTTCTAAAAATTGTGTTAAATGAAGTAAGCCAGACCCAAAGAAACATAAGTTGCATGATTTTCCTCATCTGTATTAACTAGAACGTGCCTATAAATCTAAAAATAAGTACACTGAGTGGTAAAAGACAAAAAAATACACTTGGACATGATAAATTATACAGTACTCTAGACATTCAGTTAGTGAGACCAATGGAGACTACTCTTAGGAGAGGATGACAGAAGCTCAATAGCTATGTGCATATGATCATATAAAATGATAGCTATCGAAATGAACTTCAAGAAATAGAAACAGGGCTGGGGATGTAGCCTAGTGGCAAGAGTGCCTGCCTTGGATACACGAGGCCCTAGGTTCGATTCCCCAGCACCACATATACAGAAAAAACGGCCAGAAGCGGGCGCTGTGGCTCAAGTGGCAGAAAGCTAGCCTTGAGCGGGAAGAAGCCAGGGACAGTGCTCAGGCCCTGAGTCCAAGGCCCAGGACTGGCCAAAAAAAAAAAAAAAAAAAGAAAAAGAAAGAAATAGAAACAAATGTTTTTGATTTTTCGACTTTGTTGCTGTTTTTGTTTTCTGTACCTTTTGTCTTGTATGTATGTTTATCTGTTTTGGTGAGGGTAAGGAGGAAGCACAGGAATCGTGAGACAAAGGGTGAACAAATGCAGCAGTGATATTCATGAGACACTATGTGGAAAATGAACTATACAACTTGTTGGGAGGGTGTGTTGAGAGGGAAAATCTGAAAGGAAGGGAAGGGGTGACACTGTTCAAAAAGAAATGTACTAATTACCTGACTTAGGTAACTGTAACTTCTCTGTAATCACCTTTACAATAACAATTTAAAAAGTAAAAACAAATAAAAATAATTTTTCTCTATGCCACACAAAATAAAATTTCAAAAAGTATAAAATTTCAATGGCATTAAATACTGGAAATTAATTGAAAAAAAGACGAATAGGACTTCTATACAGAAAGTTTCAAACTTTATTGTGAGAAGTTTAAGAATGCCATATCTGACATAGGTCAACACATGCATGATTGTAGCTTGATTTTATTTAAATCTGCATCTGCCCTTCACATATAATATAAACATTAACAGTGGGTCATATTACTTAGCAAAACTTCATTTAGAAAAGAATAAAGCTGGTGTAAACCAACTGAACAACTCATGGGGGGGGAGACGGAAAGGGGGAGGGGGAAGGGAGGAAATTAGGGAGGAGGTAGCAAATTGTACAAGAAATGTACCCACTACCTTACATATGAAACTGTAACCCCTCTGTACATCACTTTGACAATAAATAAGTAATTATTCAGAAAAAAACCAAAAGAATAAAGCTGTAAACATGAAACTGAAATCTGGGTTTTACATGACCCTCAACCAAAATCCTAAGCACAAACCATTGACTTGCATCCATCTAACCTTTACACAGGAGTTGATGGTGGACTGTCAGCTATATTAGCAATATTTTATAGACACATCCTTTTCTAAAGAAACGTCCTATTCAGAATACAATGCATTAAAGAACCCTATTTCAATGAAGTTTTGTGTAGAAAGACACATTGCATGTAATTTTGCAAAAGCCCAAACAAAAACTCCCAACAGAATAAATAGATTGGTTAAGTATAATTTTGATATTTACACCTAGAGCAATGTTTTAAATCTCGATAGCTAAAACATTAATGTCACATTTGGGATTGCTTAAGGAAAGTAAACAAAGAGAGCAGCATGACAGATCTTTTACATGAATTATGGAATTATGCTAAACATTTCTTTACATTTTAGCTCTTTCATGTTTACTTTATGTACAGTAACCATCACTCTTCATTTTCCCTCATAGTTAATGGGCAATTGTAATAATGAGTGCCTCTTTCCATGCTTAAAAACAATACAAGCCAGGCACTCATTGCTCATACCTGTAATCCTAGCTACTAGGCAGCTGAAAAAGATCTGAGGATCTCAGTTCAAAGACAGCCTGGGTAGAAAAAGCATGTGAGACTCTTATCTCCAATTAACCACCCCCCAAAAAAGCTGGAAATGGAGCTTCCAGTGGTTCAAGCAGTAGAGCTTATCCTTCAGCAAAAAAGGCTAGGGACAGCAGCTAGGAACAGGGTTTCAGGCTCCAACATATTAAAAAATGTGTTATTTTTTCATAACTGAAGATAATTTTGACCAAATTTGTTTCTATCTCAAGAGTATAGGATAAACAATTCTTTAAGCAATCTTTCAAAGAATCTTTACATGTGGACTTAGGTATTAAAATGGCAGTAACATATCCTGTGAAATACAAAAAAAATAGTATGTTGAAAAACAGAAATCATATAATTTGTATTCACTATGGCACATGTGTATACTACTAGCCCTAGAGGGGTCTCTAAATTCAATAGACTGTCTTCCTTGACATCAGGACCAGCTTAACTTCAGTCTTTTGAGTGGGTTCCAGCTTGTCGGCTTCTATCTCAGGCTCTTACAAATACAAAATTGAGCCCTAAATTATAGCACAGAAATAATATTCATTCCTTAGCTTGTAAAATAAAAACCTTTAGACTAGCAATAAATGTGATTAATTTAAAAACAAATGGCAACTGTCTGCTGTTACTATAAATGAAAATCTGTTAAACTGAAAGCTATATGTAGGTGTAAAGGCTCATTAAGTAATCTTACATGTTCAAGAGTTTGAGATCTGAGGAGTGCAGTTCAAAGCCAGCTGGTGAAGGAAATTCCATGATACTCATATCCAATTAACTAATAAAACGAGTGGAACTCTGACTCAAGTAGTAGAGTGCCAGCCATGAGCAAGAAAGCTCAAGGACAGCACCCAGACATTGAGTTCAAACCCAGGACTGGCACACCTACAATCACACAGAAACAGACAGACAGACAGAAAGACAGACAGACAGACAGACAGACACACACACACAAGCACAAGGAATCATAGAATTTCTGGGGAAATGATGAACATATTCATTCAGGGTACATGTTTCCTCATTAGACCCAATGTCATTCTCTAACATAACAGAAGACTGTCTCTATACTAAACTATTATAAGCAAAAATACAATTTCCTGATAAGAAGTTGTAGCAAATGTTAAGGCACCTGAAACTGCAGGCACATTCTGCTTGCCTTAGTCATCTCCTAATCCTCTGAATTTAGTTCTTGATCTTATTCCTGCATTCACATTTCACACTGAGAGTAGAATATTGTGAACTGGGTAATACACTTGAGTGGTCGATTATTCAATGACATCTATGGCAAGTTGGTTACACATTTTGAAGATTTTTTAAAAAGTACATCACATGGACATTGTAAGCACATACACATTCCAATGAAAACAAGTGCTTGCATGCTTATATCATGTTCAGACAGGTAAAGAAAGCATAAGATATTCCATTGTGGAGATATTTTGGAAAATTCTGCTAGAAAATTGAAATGTGTCTACATCCTCAATAAGGAGGTCTACTTGTCTCTCTCATTCCCCTCACCATGAGGAAGACCGTGATCCTTTGTTTGCTTTTTTATTAACATGAATAAATTGTACAAAAGGTGGTATTTCTTTTTTTGTTGTTGTTTTTAAATTTTTTTTTTTTTTGCCAGTCCTGGGTCTTGGACTCAGGGCCTGAGCACTGTCCCTGGCTTCTTTTTGCTCAAGGCTAGCACACTGCCACTTGAGCCACAGCGCCACTTCTGGCCATTTTCTATATATATATGGTGCTGGGGAATTGAACCCAGGGCTTCATGTATATAAGGCAAGCACTCTTGCCACTAGGCCATATTCCCAGCCCCAAAAGGTGGTATTTCTTATATGCATATAATGTACTTCGATCAAATTCATCTCCTTTATTATTCTTTCTTATTATCCCACTTTATTTTGGAAACCGGGCCATGATCATGATCCTTGTTCTGTTCTGCTGAGGTCACAGACCACAGCACACCACTAGGCCAGACCAGACCTGGATGCCTACTCCTACTTCAAATTAAACTCCTGATAGTGCTAACAAATCTGTCAGTTTTTAGCCTATCATTCATATATAACTAAGTAACAGAAGCAGGCTGGAAACTTTATTCAATGGCTAATTGTCGGCTTCTATCTCAGGCAGAAGAGAAGCTTATGCTCTAAAAATAGAACATCACCTCTCCAACTTTTAAGACAATGCTTTGATATACAGTCCATATACAGCCTACAGTTTTCCTGTACCTGCCTCTCAAATTCTGGGATTACAAGATTGTGCCATCATGCTTACAGGGGCTTTGGATTTTTGCTAGGGATGTATTGTTAGGGAGTGTAGCATGCATGGTATCATCGAAACTTTTCATGGGGAAGGGAGAAGGTGTTACTTATTTTTTTTAACTTGTGAGTCATAGGATCTGTCATAGTACCAGTAAATGGTGTGTGTGTGTGTGTGTGTGTGTGTGTGTGTGTGTGTGTGTGTGTGTGTTGTATTGGACCACTGGAACTAGGGTGCTTTTCTTGAGCCTTTTTTTTGTTCAAGGCTAGCACTCTACCACTTGAGCCACAGGCCCACTTATGGCTTTTTGGGTTCTTCATTGGAGATGAGAGTCTTACAAACTTTACTGCCCAAGATGGCTTTGAACTGTAATCCTCAGATCTCAGCCTCCTCAGTAGCTATTACTGGGGTGAGCCACTGGTGCCTGGCTCCAGTGAGTTTTTGTTAAGGTAAGGAGGCCAAGGTTGTTTGTCTGAAGTGTTAGGATGGCTCCTGGATGAGACTGAGCCCCTCTGGAGTCCCTTCCATCATTGGAAGTACATAGTAACTAGTCAACAATGGGGGCAGATGGGGTTATCAGCATTCAGGCCTTCCGTTTTGCAACCAAGCGACATGGCTGTTAGGATAAAACACTATCAGTAATTTCAAAGTTTATTCTGATGAGAAAAGGATTAAGAACCTACTGGCTAGATCTCAGTCAACAAGAAACAATGAAGATGACAGAGGGAAAGATGGAATATGGCCTCTGGTATAGCTGTGTAGGCAAAACACAACAGAACTGAGCAGCACTAGACATGTGCACCAATAGGCATGCATACTGGGTGAAGCACATGCCTCATGGCTGAGATTTCTTTGCCTCTCTGGAGAACCAGCTTTCCTGAGGACAAGAATGGATACTTTCTGCCATATTTTGCTTGGCCTACAGTCCTTCAGCTGCACCATGTTGTCACAAATGATTTGGTGAATAATATTCTACTACACGCATTTAGCACCTTTTCTCCATCAATTCATGTGTTCATAAATACTTAGTTTTTTCCTTCAAACTTATCTACTGTAAATAAAGTTACAAGGAACATGAAAGTGCAAAATTTTCTTTAAGATATTGGTTGAATTTCCTTTGGAAATATATCCCGAAGCAGATTGACCAGATTGTATGGTAATTTAAATTTAATTTTTTTGAGGAACCTCTGTAGTGTTTTCCGAAGTGGCTATAACAATGTCAGTTGGTATTTATAGCAGTACTACACAAGATGTCCTTCTCTCCAAATCCTCACCAACATCATTGTCTTTTCTTTTATAGATAAGTACCATCTTACTAGGCAAAAGGAAATATCTCATCATGATTTACTTTTCCCTGACAGTTAGTAATGTTGGGCAGCCTTTCTCCTTTGGAGAAATGATGAAGTCCTTAGCCCACTTTTTTGTGTATGCTAGTTCTAGGGCTTACACTCAGGCCCTGAAAACTGTCTCTGAGCTTTTTTTGTTCAAGGCTAGTGGCTTTACCACTAGAGCCACATGTCCATGTTCAGATTTTGGGTGGCTAACTGGATAAAAGTCTCTGGGGAGAGAAGGAAATGCGGAGTTACTAATCAATGGTCATATCTTTCAGTTAATAAAGATTTATAAGCACTAGAGAACTAATGCATAATTGTATTTGTAGTCAACAATGATCTATTGTACACTTAAACATGGGTTAATGGCAACTCATATTAAATACTATTGTCATAATACAATACTAATAGCAACAAAACATTTCTTGGCAGTACAAAGGTTGAATTGAGGGCCTCATGTTGTCTTGGCTTGCTTGCTCAGCTGCTGTTTTACCCCTAGATCCATACACCTCCTAGATTTTGCTAGATATTCTAGAGATAGAGTTTTGAAGATTTTTTTTTTTTTGGCCAGTCCTGGGCCTTGAACTCAGGGCCTGAGCACTGTCCCTGGCTTCTTTTTGCTCAAGGCTAGCACTCTGCCACTTGAGCCACAGCGCCACTTCTGGCCGATTTCTGTATATGTGGTGCTGGGGAATCGAACCCAGGGCCTCACGTATACAAGGCAAGCACTCTTGCCACTAGGCCATATCCCCAGCCCTAATTTTGAAGATTTTTCTGACCAGGCTGGCTTCAAATTGAGGTCCTCTAGAGCTTTCCCTCCTCAGTAGCTAGGATTACCTGCCTCTGGTGAAATAAAACACTTTTTTTTCTGAATATAACTGTTTTTGCTATTGTATTTTTGTTTCTGGTGTTTGATCAAGTTAGCCCTGTTTCTAATTTGTGTGTGTGTGTATGTGTGTGTGTATGTGTGTGTGTATGTGTGTGTTGGTCCTGCGACTTGAACTCAGGGCCCGGGCACTGTCCCTGAGCTTTTGTGCTCAAAGTCAAAACTCTACCACTTGAACCACAGCTCCACTTTCCGCACTTTGGTGATCAGTTGGAGATAAGAGTCTCATGGACTTTCCTTCCCAGCCTGGCTTTGAACTGTAATTCTCAGATATCAGCCTCCTGAGTAGCTAACATTACATCAGTGCCTGGCCTTGCTTCTGATTTTTTACAGCCAAGAAATTATTACATTTCCAGGACAATAATGATTAAGAACATGATTTACTGCTCTTTACCTGTTTTGTTATATCATGATAGGTATTTCCTCATAAACATGTGATTTGATGCAGGACAGACTTCATTAATCTGTGTCTATTGTCTTGCCTTGAGCATGCATAGGCCCAGACTAAGTAAGAAAATAGCATTTGGTACTGTAAAAGCAAACAAATATTTGAAATTTACACTGGTGAGCTATTATATTCCTATGTTTTTTAACCCAGGGATGAGAGTGAAAAACTGTGCACAACTGAGTGTGCAAGCTTGTGATGAGTCTGAAACTGGAAAATCTGGGATCTTCTTTTTTTTTTTTTTTTGGCCAGTCTTGGGCCTTGGACTCAGGGCCTGAGTACTGTCCCTGGCTTCTTCCCGCTCAAGGCTAGCACTCTGCCACTTGAGCCACAGCGCCGCTTCTGGCCGTTTTCTGTATATGTGGTGCTGGGGAATCGAACCTAGGGCCTCGTGTATCCGAGGCAGGCACTCTTGCCACTAGGCTATATCCCCAGCCCCTGGGATCTTCTTAAATGTGAAGGTAACATTCTCCTGCATGGGGGTCATATCAAATAACTAAATGATAAAATATTTCAAAACAATAATTTTGTTCTTATTTTACAGGTAGGCTTTTACAAAAATCCAGTGTTTCTAGCATTCCAGGCATCAAAATAACCAAACATAAGTGACCTTTTAAGAAGAAAAAAAATGTTGCTAAAATACACTTTTATGTAAGAACTAAAATACATGTAATGAATGAAAATATTTGGGCAAATTGGATAGTTTTTTACCATTTAACCTACAAAAAAAATTATCTGATAAGCCATCTGAGATGTAATCCTATATACTCAGGAAGCTGAAATTGAGGATTGTGGTTCAAAGCCAGCCCAGGCAGGAAAGTCAGTGAGACTTTTATCGCCAATTAAATACCGAAAACATTGGAAGTGGAGCTGTGGCTCAAATGATAGCATGCTAGGCACCCTCCCCACAAAAAGCCCTCAAAAAACCCTCAGGAACAGCACCCAGGCCCTGAGTTCAAACCCCAGGCAAATTGTACATTAGTAATTACTTACAAACTAAAAAAGTAACATTAAAAAACTCCAAAGGATAATTTCCCACATAGTTCATAACCCAATGATGGGAGAAAAGCATGTCAGAAGTGTTGAGAGTCTCATATACCTAGACCTGGGGGAGGCGGGGCGGACATTTGGGAAGCTGGAACTGGCTACCAATGGCTCGCATCTGTAATCCTAGTTACTTAGGAGAATGAGTGGATTTCAGGCAAGTCTGGGCAGAAAAGTTCACAAGACTCATTGTCAACTGAAGTGCCAGACTTAAGCCAGGCCCCATTTTACCACGTGAACCCCATTTTAGAATCGAACCCTGAGCCAATCAGATTTGTACCTGTGTCTTAATCTTGCTTGCTTGAACAACTGATTGTTGTAACCTTGTTCTTTGCCTTTATAAGCCCAGTGTAATCACAGCTCAGGGCTTCCTCCTAACCTCCGCTGTGTCGGTGGGTAGGATGAGGCCTGAGTCGCAGCTCGCTTAAATAAAGCCTTGCCTTGCTTTTGCATTTCGGAATGTCTGAGTCTCGGTGGTCTTCTTGGTGGTGGTCTCACGACTTGGCACAACATCAACTTAATAGCTTAATAGCAGGAGGCTAAGATTTGGAAGATCTTAGTACCAGGTTCCCCCAGGCAAAAGAATCTATGAGATTCCATTTCAATGGAAGAAAGCTGGATATAATGGTGTGCATTCATCATTCCAACATTCCAACATTACCAGAAAACCTAAAAGAGGGGTAACATGGGCATGTCTGGGCAAAAAGTGAGATACTATTTTAAGAAATAATGAGCTCTCTCTCTCTCTCTCTCTCTCTCTCTCATACACACACAGAGCTTTGGAGGCAGACGATTACTCTTTATCCTTTTTGTTCTTTTGTCCACATATCTCAAGTATGCATTTTATTTCTTTTGTGTGTTCTGTCCCAGTAGGAATCAAAATGGTGAACAGGAAGAGCAAGGAAGTGGGCCTTACTGTCAGACTGCAGCAGGAGCAAAATGTAGCAAACTCTCCCCCTCTAGTGGACATTTTAGGAACTGAAATGCCACCGACAGCGTTGTCATGAAAAGCTGTCCAAGGCGTGGAAAAAGATAATACTAGAGGTTTCACTGCAGTTCTTCATATTATATGGGGTTTGCTGCTTCATAGGACTTTCAACAACACAGTAGGCATGAAATGATAAGCTAGAGTTGGTGCTATCTTCTTACTGCTAAGATATTGGTGAGACTTTTAAGAAGTAGAGCCTTGTGGGAATGAGACTTTCAGGTCATTGGGGACAGACCCTAGAGGGAAAAATGAGCACGGATTAAACTTTGTAAAATAGAGAGAAAAAAATCCTTTCACTATATATGTTTATTTAAGTCAGTTATTTGTTGTGAGGATGGAAAGCTAACATACAAGATCACATGGAACTTTTATTTATATATTTCTGAAGCCTCCATTTTGCTTTTTATTAACAGATCCATATTATGTAGTAATAGTAGAATATTTGAATAGTATTCAAGGACTTCCCTTTCTGCAGTACCTTGTGTTAGCTATCTTTTGGTTTTGACACTAGCCTTCTACTAACAATACTAAAGTCATTTGTCATTATGGTCCTGAATTGCATTGCTCAGATTAATAGCAATGTTGAGCTTCTTTCCATGGGTAATTTCTATGTTTCTTTTTGCTCATTTCTAAGCAAGTTGTTGGATTCTTAGATAGACACTTATTCCAGGTTTTAGAATTCAGTTGTGTATTTAATTAGATTGTTACATAAGAAAGCAATATAAGGGGCTGGGGATATGGCCTAGTGGCAAGAGTGCTTGCCTCGTATACACGAGGCTCTGGGTTCGATTCCCCAGCACCACATATACAGAAAATGGCCAGAAGTGGTGCTGTGGCTCAAGTGGCAGAGTGCTAGCCTTGAGCAAGAAGAAGCTAGGGACAGTGCTCAGGCCCTGAGTCCAAGCCCCAGGACTGGCACAAAAAAAAAGAAAGAAAGCAATATAAAATTATTTCTAGGTGAGACACCAGTGGCTCATTCCTGTAATCTGTGCTACTCAGGAGGATGAGATCTAAGGATCATAATTGAAATCCAGCCCAGGCAGAAAAGTCTGTGTGATTCTTATCTCTAATTAGCCATCAAAAATCCAGAAGTGGAGCTGTAACTCAAGTGGTAGCATGTCAGGTTTGAGTGAGAAAAGCTCAGGAAAAGTGCCCAGACCCTGAGGCCCTGAGTTCAAGCCCTAGGATGGTACAAAAATAAAACAACTTTTTTCTAGGTACTATATCAATCAGAATATAAAACTTCAAAAAGACGCAAGATTAAATGCCATGAAATAGGAGTAAGTACAAATAATATATTCAGAACTTCTTTGGGGAATACTGTAAAATAATTTTAAGGTAACATTATCAGTCCTATGTCCAATGTGTAGATAATGTGTGATTTCCGTTGCCTTTGCTTTACTGTATTGTTTCTCTTCACCTTTACTTGCAATGTGTCATCCAGGAACAGAGTTACAGTTATATAAGTCAGGCAATGAGTACATTTCTTTTTGAACAGTGTTACCCCTCCCTCATTTTCGCCTCCAAACCTCTCTCTCCCAAGTTGTAGAGTTAATTTCCAACATGGTGTCTAGTGAATATCACTATTGCTTTGGTTCAGGTTTGGTCCCACCATTTCGGTGAGTCTCCAAATCAGGTAAACTTAATATAAGACAAAGGGGATGGAAATTTTTAAAAAAGTGATATCAGGGAATAAACCAAAGGGGAAAATGAAAGAAAAGACATAACTGCAAACAGTACAATATAAAAAAAAAACACTGTTTCAATTTCTTGGAGTTCAGTTCAATAAGCATCAGTCAAGTTGTTTAAATTAGGAATTTAGGAGTAGTTTACTTGAGTGGTCCTAGCCCACTCTTGACTCTTGGTAGGAGACTTCATAGTCTTTCTAGAGAGACTACAGTTTTGATTTTATAAAATTTAAGGGTGAGCCACTGTTTGTAGCTCTATCAGTAGTCCTAGACACCCTGGAGGCAGAGATCTGAGGATCGAAGTCCATGAGACTCTCCAATTAACCAGCAAAAAGCCACAAGTGAAGAAGTGGCTCCAATGGTAGTGTGCTAGCCTTGTTAAAAAGCCAAGAAAGAGCATAAGGCCCTGAGTTCAAGCCTCATACTGGCACAAAATATTTTAAGGGTGACTATTTGGTTTACATCATGTTAAGCCTGTGTGGGTATATTGAAAGTAGACTTTAAGGCATATTAGTTATATTTTTGCAAAAAAGGTAATTTTTTATTGGTTATAGGGCTTGAACTCTGGGCCTGGGAGCTATCCCTGAGCTCTTCAGCTCAAGGCTAGAACTCTACAACTTGAGCCACAGCACCACTTCAGGTTTTTGAGTGGTTAATTGGAGATGATAGTTTCAGGGGGAATTTTCTGACCAAGCTTGCTTCCAACCATGATCCTTAGATTTCAGCCTCCCGAGTAGCCACTATTATAGGCATGAGCCACCAACACCTAACTTAACTTTACTCTTTCAGTTAGTACTTCTAGAGTTTTCTTGTATTTTCACTCTGAGTACTTAGCCATGAAAGTAAGACTTACAAGAGTGTTGGGTCTCTCTCAGCAGGGTGTTCTGGAGTTTTTCACTATAAAACTTGATCTCACTGAGAGGCCAGCAAGTCAGAAATTCAGGTGTCTAACCCCAATCCTCCTCCCAAATGATAATTCAAGAAAAGTATGGTTTTCTTTCTTTCTTAAGAGTGAATTATTTTTGTGTTGGTCCTGGGGATTGAACTCAATGCCTGAGTACTGCCCTGAGCTTTTTGTTCAAGGCTAGTGCTCTACCTTGAGCTCCAGCTCTACTTCAGACTTTTTGCTGTTTAACTGGAGATCAGAGTCTCAGGGACTTTCCTTCCTGGGCTGGCTTTTAACTGTGATCCTCAGATCTCAGCATCTTGAGTAGTTAAGATTACAGGCATGCGCCAACAGCACCCAGGCACCCAGCTAGGAGCAAAGCATTCTTAGGTCAAGATGTATAAGTTGACTCAGGCTAGGATGTGACAACACCTGACAAAGTCTGCAGGGTAGATTCTTTGCATCCTATATTTGTATCTAAGAGATCAAGAATACACAATTCACAACTGAATATTTATTTCTGAATTATAAAGATGTCTTTGTAAGTTAGAGAACTCTCATGACTCATAAAAATAATTTTAATGCTGATAGCGCAGCCTATCCTTTTTTTAACCTTTGTTTATGGAATGGGGGTCTTGCTATACAATACCCATCAGCCTTCCTATGTAGCACAAGTCAGACTTAAATTGCATTTCTCCTGCATTGGCCTGTGAGTACAGTGACTACAAGCACAAGTCACTACCATGAGCCTGTTTTTATACTTCAGCATATTTCACACAAATTGATGTTTGTTATAAACACATGTGCTTATAAAGCAAACATACTTTTATTAAAGCACCTCAAGCTTGGCACTAATGGTTCATGCCTGCAATCTTAGCTACTCAGGAGGTTGAGATCTGAGGTTGTGGTTTGAAGTCAGCCAAGACAGGAAAGTTCTTGAGACAATTATCTCTAATAAACTACTCTGTAAAAAATCAAAAGTGGAGCTGTGGCACAAGTGGTAGAGTGCTAGCCTTGAGCAAAAGAAGCTCAGAGACAGCACCCAGGTCCTGAGTTCAAGCCCCAGGACCAGCAAAAAAAAGCATCTGAAAAATATTAGCTGATGAGTAAACGAGTTATGCCAAAAGTAAAGTGTTATTCTATTCGTTACTATCTCTGGTAGTATAATACATAGAAACCCCATAATTTGCATTGTAAATGGGTATCATACCTTCACATGGCATTTTCTCAGGCTCTCAATCTATTGAGAGGTAGTGGGATTGGGGCTTTGACTCAGGGCCTGAGCACTGTCTCTAGCTTTTTCTGCTTAAGACTTGCCCTTTGCATCATGCCCTTGCCCATGCGTCTACGTCCAGCTTTTTGGTGGTTAGTGGGAGATAAGGGTCACATAGACTCCTATTCATGCTTGCTTCAAACTGGGATCCTTCAGATCTCAGTCTCCTGAGTAGATAGGATTATAGGCAATGCCTGGCTTCTAGATTTTGTAAGATCCTCCCCTTCCGTATCATGTCATCTCCATAATCACCCCTTCTTTTTAGCAGTGCCAGTACCTGTTGATCAGCTTCCATGTTAGGACTTTAAAATATCAATGTCATCAGCTTAAGAAGTAAAACATTCAACATAGACCAGGACATGCCTATTCTGTCAGGACCATTAAATGAAAGTCTATAGGATAGCGTGGTAAGAAATACCATGCACAAAAATACCAAGAATGTTATTTGATGAGTGTGTGGTGAGAAAGAAGAGATGGCAGGATTTTCTAAATGTCAAAACTGGCCCTCAGAAAACTTCATTAACCTGCCGCCCACTCCTTCCTGTGTATCCTCTCTCTGCCCATGGGAGGCCCTGAGATGAGCTCAGTGAGCTCGTGCATCATAGGTTACTGTGACCACCTTTTTGCTGTGAGAGCTGTGAGCCATCATTTCAACAGCTACTAGGTTAGCATATGTGTAATCTATCTAGCAGTGACTCATAAGGTCTGAGGTGATTCTGATAATAGGAAATTTTGTATCACCACTAATGTATATTCAGCAATTCTTCTACTGGATGGTGACATAATGTTACGATTATGTGTGTGTGTAGGCACTGGGGCTCAAATTCAGAATTGAGAACTTACTGTCTTTTTCATTCTATGCCGGAACTCTAGCATTTGAGTCACACCTCAAAAAGTTCCATGGGCTTTTCTGCCCCACTGGCTTTGAACCTTTATCATCAGATCTCAGTCTCCTGAGTAGGTAAGGTTACAGGTATAATCTACCACCAGTACCTGGAAACAATTACTTTTGTATCAAGTTAAAACAGCTGAAGTGAACATTGGAGAATACTTAATATGTATTTCTTGTAATAGCTGAAATCCACAAATAAATCAACTGTGCATGGACAGAAAAGTGCTCAAATAAATAGTGTCCTCTGAAATCATGGCATTTTATGTATCTATGATATGGAATAATCTAAGTGCCACACAGAAGAATGAAAGGATCCAGTTATTGTAAAGGACATAGTGTATGACTTTTTAATTTAAGGATATTAGCCACAATGTAAAGATTTGTCAAACCAACAACTCTTGTTCATTTTACTCATTCACAGACATTTTAAAAGGAAGCTTACAATGTGCTTGAGGACAGTTCAACACAGTATCACAAGAGGCTTTTTATCAGAATTTAGCTGTATTTCAGAGTATTCAGCAAGTGCTTAATCTCTGCAGCTGTGCCCTGGGGACAGGTGTGTCCTGACTGTGTTTGGGGCAAACATTATATTTAAAATGTAATTGGACAAAAGTAGTTAACATAGGATGATAACAAAAAGGATAAATATCTCAACAGATAATAACAAAAGGCAGACATCTGACCACCAAAGGTCTCATGACTATAAACCTAGCTACTCAGAAGGCTGAGATGTGTGGATACTAGTTCAAAGCCAGCCAATGAGACTCTTTATCACAAATTAACCACCAAAAGCCAGGAGTGGACGTGCAACTGCGGTTCACCCCTATAAGCCTAGATACTCAGGAGGCTGAGATCTGAGGATTGCAGTTTGAAGCTGGCCCAGACAAGAAACTTCATGAAACTTTTATCACCAAATAACCATCCAAAAGCCAGAGGTGGAGCCATTATTTGTTTGGTAGATTGAGCTCGAAGCTCAGTGACAGTCCACAGGCCCTGAGTTCACGCCCCAGAATTGGCAACAAAAAAAACCCCCCAGAAGTGGAGCAGTGGTTCAAGTGGTAGAACATTATTCTTGAGTGAAAAAGCTGAGACAGTGCCCAGGTCCTGAGTTTAAGCCCAGGTACTAGCACAAAAAAAGGAAGGAAGGAAGGGAGGGAGGGAGGGAGGGAGGGAGGGAGGGAGAAAGGAAGGAAGGAAGGAAGGAAAAAGAAACAGGAAAAAAGAAAGAGAGAAAGGAAGGAAGAAAAGAAGGAAAGAAAAAAGAGCTGACAATACTATGTAAAATTGAAGTTCAATGTCAGAACAAAACAAGAAGGTACAAATGCAACATAAACCAACCATACGGCTCTTCTTTACATAGGATACAGATTGTAATATCCCATAAAACAATCCAAGAAGTACATCTAAGGATGTCATTATGTGACTAGAGTGGCTTGCATGACAGAAAAGACAGAAAGAAGGACACAAATGATGGATTAGAATATGAATATAAGTAAAATATTCAAATCTTTTGCTGTCACCGTGTGTGTTTTCAGATATATCCTTTCATTTGGGACTACATGGGACTGTTCTCCAAAGTTACTGTGAATGGGAGACTGGATAGGAGCAGGCAAAGTGATGTGAAAAATCTATGTTCTGTCTTAGGAGAGTGTGAAGAGCCGCAGGGTGCACGTGCTGGCTCTCGGTGGGTGCGTCCTTTGCATGCAGATGGATTTCTGCCCCAGCCCCGCGCTGCACATGATCCTCACAGTGCATGCTCACATCAGGCATTCTTAGCTCAGAGCTGTGCTGTAGGAGGGGGCGTCGAGGTCATCGTGGTGGTGGTGGTGGTTTCTTTCTGCTGTCTTCTGTTTCTCTCGCTAAAAAAACCTCTAGGTACAGCCTCAGAATAGCCCTTTCTGCAGTTTCAGGGTGACTGGGGAGAAGCCAGAGGGCTTCATGTGGGTCTGGCTTTAGGTCTGGGTGGTGAATGGGTTTCGAAGTTGTCATCATTCCTGTCATGCTACCATCTGTCATGGCCTGGACCAGGGAGAGAGCAAGGTGGCCCATGGCCAGGGAGAATTAATAAGAAGGGGGTGAACTAGAAGGGGGTGATGCTAGAGAGACTCATTGACTCCAGAGTGGGGCTTCTGGGGCAGAGACATGGATGGACAACCACAGGATAGACACCATTGCTACCATGGACGTTTGTCTTGGTGTCTTGGTCTGGACCAGGGAGTGAGGTGGCCCATGGGGCGGGAGGGTAATATGGGAGGCAGAGACTTGGGGCGGTGCAGGTGGGATTCACGTTGGGACAGACCCATCAATAGCCAACCACAGGACAGACACCTGGAGTCCTCCATGAAGGCCCCAGAAGAGTGCAGACAGGGTGATGAGGACAAGGCCTCGAAATCTGGAACTGGTAGGATCCAGTGGCAAAATGATATTATTTTGCTCACATATCAGAACCACGTGATCAGTAAAGAGCAAAAAACCTCTCCAAGGAAGCAAAGCTTTCACAGATCCAACCTCACAGACCACCCGCAGGGCTGCAGACAGGCTGCTAGCCCCGCCCAGCCTCCAGGAATCCAGCATGCTCACCAGCAAGGGTTGGGGCGGGGGGGGGGGGGGGGGGGGGGGGGGAGGCCATCTCCACTTACCAAGCATTGATAACAAAAATCTAAGACCTTGTCTCTTTTTCCAACAGAAATATAGTCCAATCCAGTAATTTGGGGCCTGTTTTAGAGGTAGAGAGGGCGCGGGCCAGCCCTAAAACCGTGCGTGAAAAGCTCCATGCTGCCTGTCCCCACTGCCTGGGGCGCCTCCTAGGGAGGGGGCGCCAGCTGGTCGACTGCCCTGGGCCCCGCGTCCCCGGAACCCAGTGCGCGCAGCTGCCACCACTGCACTGCGGCGGGCCTCAGAAGCAGAAAGGAAAGGGGGGGGCGGAGCGACGGCAAGCTGTTCCAGGCACTCCGCGCATCTCGTTGCCTCCACGCCTGCCATGCCCCAAGTATTGCTGGGGCCGTGCCCCCCCGCGGTGCCTGCCACGGAATTCGCGCCGCCTGTCTTGGGCCCCGTGCCCCCAGAGCTCAGCACGCAGCCACCGTCGCCATTCGCAAATCTCGCAAATCAGGGCCTGGAAATCCCGGGCGGAGGGGCGGGTGGGGGGGTGGGGGTCCCGGGCCCGGACAGCCACAACTGCCCTGCCCCCTACTGCCACTGCAGAAGCGCTTCTCTACCTCGCAACCACCACAGCGGGTTTCCTGTGGGACGCACAAAGCCGTCCCGTCCCACCTGGCGCTGGGCGACCTGCAAGGTCGCGCGCCCGGGGCTCGCATGCGCCCCCCTCTCCTCGGGGAGCAGAAATCCCTTGGCCCTTGGCCTGAATATCCCAAAAGTCCAATCCAGTCCCTTGGAACAGGAATCGATTCTGCCCCACTGCCTTAGCTGCCCTATGGGGGAACCAACACGCCCCGGAGAACCCACTCCAATTTCCCAAGGGCTGCTGATAGCTCCGGACTTTGTTTCCCATGGGCTTCCCACCCTGCCCCACGTTTGGGCCGCCATTTTGCTGGGCTAAGCTCTACACCTCCTTCCGTGTAGAGATCCTGGGCCTATCTGCCCCCACTGTGTGGTCCCTTATCGCTCTCAACACATATCCTCTGGCCAGTAGGAATAACTGCGGAAGTGAAGTCCACAGGCAGCCTCGGTCATCGTGTGGTTGTGAGAATGCCCTCCTGTTGGGGATTCAGCTTGGCATGGAGGGGGAGAGGGTGGTCCTGAGACACTCACTGCCTTTCCTCCCGCCCTGGGGCAGTGTGGAAGCTAGTCACTCCCATCTTCTGGGTTCTGCCGGAAGAGAAGCAAACCAGCCCCACCTCCCATCTCGGCCACGTGTGTAATGGCACCGGAGACCCGGGAGACCAAGTCCTTGGGAGGCTGTGGTCTCCGACCATAGAGGAAGTTCCGTGACATCATCGTAATGGACAGTTCACTAGCCAATCGTTAATACCCAGTTAGCCCCTCCTCTTCCTGCCACCATTACTGTTATATAAACCCCACCCTCGAATAAAATCCTTTGGAAGCTGGTAGACCATCGGACGGCTCCTCCGGGATCTCTGTGTGAGTGTCGTCTCTTGAGCTTGAGGGAGGCTGGGCACGCGCGCGGATTTTCGGCAGCCCTAACTCAGCTCAGCTTAGCCAGACAGGCACACGCTCTGCCTTCCCGCCGGCGGGAGCAGCGCGCAGAGCCGAGTGCTCCTTTCACAATTTGGGGCTTGGCGTCTCCCCGGGGAAAGGCGGGGGACGTGGAATTTAGGCCCCACACCCTCCTCCCTCCCTATACTCACCTAGGAAGCCGGGTTAGCACTGACACCTCAGAGAAGCTTCAAAGAGCATTCTGTTTATTCAAGGGAGAGGCTAACCGACTTATAGCAATAATGACAAGGGAAGGGGAGGGACTGACCAGGTGCTAACGATAGGCTAATGAGCATGTCCATCACGGTGATGTCACAGAACTTCCAACAGAGGCCCGGCCTCTTGGCTCAGCCTGGCGCCATCACGACACATGTGCTTGCCACCGAGAGGCGGGAGCTGGTTTGGTGTTTTCAACTTATAATTAGATTTTATGTGTTTTTGTGGCTATTGCACATGTATGTGTTATATAATGCCTATATATATGACACATAGCCCTGTGTTCTATATTATTGCTGTGTATTAACAATAAAATTGCACATTCTCACATTCCTAGGCTCAGCAGGTTATGGAGGGGAATCCTCAGCCAGTGGAATCAGCAGCTAATACTAAAAATATTAAATCTGGGATGAAGAAAGGAGATAAGGGATAATGCACGATGCCAGGTGAATCCAGGGGAAGAATGCTTGCTGGGGAAAAGGAGTGTGCATCCTGAATAGTGAAATGCAGGGAAGACAAGCAAATAAAATGTTAGAAAGGGTCTGAAATGTTGCTGAAAATTGACTGGAGAGAGGAGTTGGCTAAATTTTCTTCCATTTGCTGTTTCATATCTAAGGCAGTATGCTTTTTTTTCTCCCCAAGATTGTATTTAATGTATTTTGGAATCAATCCTTGTCAGAATATTACTGTAACAAACCCAAAGAACAGAGGTACTTTGTTTAATTTCAGTCATTATACACAATGTCAAGAGTTAAAATCTGTTTCTTCAGAACATTGTGGTTTGGCCTTATCCTAAGCCAACTTTTAGAGATGGTATAATATACTTATTTTTTCTTGTTATGTTTGAACTCAGGTCCCTATACTTTCTTGGTTCCTTTTCATGGTTGGTGCTCTAACATGAGAGTCTCCTCTCCAGCAAGAATTATTTTCTCATCTAATTCTAATTTTTAAATTTTCTATAAAATTATTATATTTTTCTAGTTGTACAAAGGAGTCAGTTGCTATTCAACAAAATCAATTTATGAACTTAATGTATTTTGATTGCACCCCTTTCATCCTTCTTCCTCATTCCTCCCAACTTTACCCCTCTTTTCAATTTTCTTAATTTTGTAGGCTATGCATTAAATTTATGACTATATTCCCCTGTTTTTCTCTTCATTGATTTATCCCTTCACCTTTGACCCCATTGCCTACTTTTCCAGTACCCATTGCTTCATTTTTATTTTGTTGGACTGTGATTTAACCCTTCTAAAGAAGTACATCATTGTATTGCTAAAATTTATTTATATTTGAAGTTTAAATGTACTAGACAAATGCTATGAAGCTGTCTTAATTTTCTGTAGTACTATTTTGTACTTTTTTATTATAAAATTAAAAATTGCTTAAGTCAAAAAAGAATTACATCATTGAATTGTCTGAGAATACAATATTTTGGTTAATGCATTTGTGTATACTTGCATATAACCACAAAGTGCCTAATATACATTTATAAATTAGTCTTAGCTTCCACATCTGAGAGAAAACGTTTTTCCCTAGTCTCTTTGGTCCTGACTTCGCTTAACATGATATTTTTCCTGGTCGATTCATTTCTTGATGATGCAATATCATTCTAATGAATGAGTTGATCCATTCATCTATTGAGGGACATCTGGCATGTTTCTATTCATTGGCTATGATGAATAGTGCTGAAACAAACATGGTTGTGCAGGTGCCTTTATGCTATCCTGTTTTGTAATGATGCTTTTGGGGAGAACTCAGTAAGGCTTTTTTTTTTTTTTAATGGAGACGTTTTGGACTTCTCTGCTGGGGCCAAGTCTCCAGAGTAGAAGGTTACTGGCTTGATGAAATAAACCTTGTAAGTGGATTTTTCTAAGTTATTAGATTCTATTAATATAAACTCTAAAGTTAAATAAATCTAAGGTTATATTTAAATCAAATTATTTCTGAGAATGGTATTTTAAGCAATATATCAAGCTGTAGATAAGCAATTCTTTGATGAAATACTTCACTGCTGTTTTTTGTAATCTGTACATTGGGCATCATTATGGGAAGTTTTGCATAGGGCATTTGGGCCTATTTCATTTAACAAAATAAAGATTGTTTCTTCTAACTTTCTGTAAGCTGGGCACCAGTGGCTCAAACCACTTATCCTAGCTACTCAGGAGGCTGAGATCTGAGGATTGCAATCCATGAGAATCTTATATACAGGAAGCCAGGAACTGGCACTGTGACTTAGAATAGTAGAGCACTAGTTTTGAGCAAAAGAGCTCAGGGAGAGGACCCAGGCTCTGAGTTCAAGCTCTATGACAAAAATAATGTCATTAATAAAAACAAAAAAAATACAACAAAAATCCTTTCTACAGTAGCAGAGGAATTTTACATTTCACTAAATCCTTTAGTTATTCAATGAGAAAGTTAGAAGCTCATTCTTTTTTAAATCCTGTCCTTGGTCTAGACTTCAGCTTTCATCAATGGATAATACTGCAAAATACAATGAAAGTGGATGTACTGTGGTTTATTCTTAGGTTTTCATTTGGAAAACAAACTTCATAACACAAAAATAATCCCACAATGTCCCATCCTTACTGTTGTTAATGTTGTCAAAAGAACTGGTGCCCTTGAGGCACAATGTAATTCCTTGTCTTTTTACTTTGTTTTAGTGCCAATCCTGGGGATTGAACTCATGGGCTGAGAACTGTTTCTGAGCATTAGTGCTATAGCTAGCACTCTACCACTCGAGTCACAGCTCTACTTGTGACTTTTTTGGTAGTTAATTGGAGTTATAACTCTCTTGGACTTTCCTGCATGGGCTGATTTAAAACTGTAATCCTGAGGATTATAGGTTTGAGCCACAGGCACTCATTTGGACTGCTTTTCTTTTCTTTTTTTTTGCCCATCTTGGGGCTTGAACTCAGTGTCTGCGTGCTAACCCTGAATTTCCTTGTATTTAAGACTAGCTGTCTACCCACTGTGCCACTTATGGGTTTTTTTTGAGTAATTTATTAGAGATAAGAGTCTCATGGACTTTTCTTCCCTGAGCTGCGTTTGAACTGTGATCCTCAGATCTTAGCCTCCTGAGTAGCTAGGATTACAGATGGGTCCCTGGGTGGAACTGCTTTTTAAAGCATTTGAGGAGGATCCGATCTATGGGTGAAAATGTAGACAGACCATTTAAAAATAATTACCCAAGGGCTAAACAGCCTTAAGGAACATATTTTATTTCTCTACAGTAGGAATCAAGCAAATGTAACATTATCATTTATATATTATACATATTTCACTTAAGCCATTTCAACAGTGACATTAATGTTTTATTCTAATATTTAGAATATTATTTTGATTCAAACATCTAAGTGATGTTTGCTAAAACACTTGTGTTTTTTCTTGGCTGAATTTTTACCAACAATATACTCAATTCTGACTTTCAACTCAAAATTTCCCTTAAATCAGCTCATTCAATATTGCAGAATCTCTTATGTTTCTTTACTTAATCAGAAAGTGTTATGTTTAAGAATACCATTAATGGATGTGAAAGTCTACCTTCACATTCTGCGTAGGGATTCATTCTGTATGTAAGCTAAAAGTTCATCCCTAGGGCTCTGTTTAGTTCTTTTTGTAAAAATCAATATCTGTGCTGTTGATGTTCCTTTAGTATCTTCTCAGTGAAGTTCTACTAATTAATGTTCCCAATTGCCATGTTTTCTTATAGATAAAGGGAAATCACAGATGTAAATGAAGACATCTGCAACCACACAAGTGTTGTCCTTCTACCAGACATTTTACTGTTGAATTCCTTACAATAAAAATTTACCTGCAAAGGATTCTTATGTGTCATATGTCAAATTTATTTGATGCTGTGGAAAATTGTATTGATGTGATTGAAATTATATTTTTGAAGTTGCACATATTATATATGTGTACATATATTATTTTGTGAACTTGTAAAGGTTGTACAAGCAGTTACAATTTAAGATGTCCATCTAAGTCTCCAATGAAACTTTGTTTTATTTGAGTTGGAATATAGACAAAATATTTTTGAATATGGGATTAGAGCCTAATGCCTAGCAAGCATTAGGCTTTTAGTTCAAACTCCAATATTGCTAAAAAAATTTAAATATTGATTTATATGAAAACATTTCAAAATATAGTTCTTAATTCAAAAATTTCACTTCTAGTTATTTTGTGATCAGCATATAGAGTTTGAAAAATAACACTTTTATTTCTGCTACCTATACCTAGGTGTTTTTTTATTTTATTTCCTTTCCCAATTTTACTATTGTATAAATTTTTGAGTAAAACTGATGATAGTAAAATCATTTTCCTATTAGTCATAATAATGGAAAATTTGTACTTTTTACGATGATACCTACAGTATTTTCAGAAGGCACAATTTATCAGATTGTGAAAAAGTCCATTCCTACTTTGCTTGGAACATTTGCCCTCAATGTATATTTAAGCACATCAAATACTTCATTGAGTTGATTCAGGAAAACATAGTACTTCATTTTGTCAGAAGGTAAACTTGCAATCTTTTGTTCTGGAAATGTTCCCATGCCTACTCTCCAGCTCAGAAAGTGAAGTTCCACAGCTTTATTATTTGTAAGCAGTGAATTTGTTACCAGGTAAAGGTTTGTGAAGTTTCCCTCCAGTAGTAGAGATTCTCCACTTAGGGTCTTTGACTTTGATCACAGAAGAAATTTCAAGACAGTCATAATGATAAGAAAACATGGCAGAGCTTTATTGAGTAAGCAATCAGGCAATCAAGCAATCAGAAAGACAGAGGCATACTCTAACAGAGTGTGAGTGCTCAAAGGGAGACATAATGAGCTCTTCCACATCAAGGATATATATGATAAAGGTAGGGTCTGTCTTAAAGTTACTCTAAGATAAGTGTTTGTTTATCTTTGCTCTTAATCACTCTTGGGATTACACTTTTATTACTTGGGCTCAGGATCTCTAAGACTGACCTGCTCTTTAAACTTTAGACATTATGTTTGGGCATCCCTTCTGGGAAAGAATTGCATCTTGACATAAAACAGATGTTTATCCTTGAGATAAGTACTTTGTGCCTGGAGGAGTCATTCTCTTACTATTTGCTTTTCCAGAATACATATATTTTTATGGTATCGCAGCTCAATTTTCAAAGCACATTAATTATTTTGGGTAAGCAGGCAAGGTCAGCTGGAGAAAGCTGTTCTTGCTGTTTTCTTTTTCCCTGTACAGCTGATGAAGGAGTATAAGGGTTAGAGCAAAGATGGCATCATTCTATGTTTCTAAATACATTGTTTCTGACTTCCTGAAGGTTATTTACCATGCCTCATTTCATCTAATGT
Source organism: Perognathus longimembris pacificus (assembly GCF_023159225.1). Classification (NCBI taxonomy): domain Eukaryota; kingdom Metazoa; phylum Chordata; class Mammalia; order Rodentia; family Heteromyidae; genus Perognathus; species Perognathus longimembris. The sequence continues at coordinate 73,621,062 of NC_063188.1, read as the reverse complement.
GTCCTATCTCATTTTCTCCTAAAATGAGTTCAGTCTATTAGTCTTAACTGAAGCTGATGGGTAAAGATAAAACTTTTGTGTTTGCTTCAAGCTGAGTAAGGGCATTGGCCCTTCTTAACCAGGGACCTGAAATTGTGTTCTATTTTATCAGTGAGTGACATGGGAAATGAAGTTGTTGAGTTGCCAAGATCAGATATCATTAGGAGCTTTGACTTCAAACTAATTCAGTTATGGGTATGTTGAGAGGTCCACTACAAGTTTTATAAGGAAACATTGAAGTTATGAGTCTGAGAAGGACAATGATAGGTAATGAATTCTCAACACTTTCAAGTTTATCTGATAAATCAGTGAGCTCAGAAAAATTGAAAGTGTCAGAAGGCTTAAGAATATGCTGCATCTTTGAATGCACTCATTCAACTCTGATATAGCTTGAGTGTGTCCTTATTGGCTTGAGTAATATTTAGAAAAGAAAACAAAGAATATTCATTTAAAGTCAAATTCAGATAAAATAAAAATTCTTTATGTATTTTCAATTTGACTAAGCTCATTATATTTTATCCAACTGAATGGTTGAAAAGTCTACAAATAAACTGCATAAAATAAATAATTCATTGACTAAAATGTAAGAGAGAGGAAAAGGAGATGCTAAGATTCTGTACCAAAAACATGCTCAGCAGAAATAACATGGCCTCACACACAGAAGAGTGGATAGTTTCATAAATTGTGTCCTGTCAAGGCCATGATAATTGCCACTTAAAACATAAAAACACAACAGCTATGATTGGTCCTCGAATAATCCTGGATTCTGCATCTCTGCCCTGGTCCAGTATGGTATGTGTTTGATGAACAAACCTACAATCCCTATTACTCACATGAGGCAGAGATCTGAGAACCATGGTGCAAAGCTAGTCCTCCTAGGAAAGCACATGGGATTCTTATCTCCAATTAATCACTGAAAAGCCAGAAGTGGAGGTTGGCTCAATTGGTGGAGTGTCAGCATTGTGCAAGAAAGCTAAGAGACAGAGCCCAGGCTTGAGTTCAATCCCCAATATGAAAACCAAAATGAAACAAATCCAACAACACTAAGACAAAAAAAAAACTTCATTAGAACATGGGAACCACTACAATGTAGTATATACAAGGATCATCTTTGAAAATAAAGTGCAAATGTGACTCTGAAAAACTAGATGGTGAATTTAGCTGATAGAGACTTTAATGCAGCTATTGTAAATTCAGCCAAATTATTTTTAAAATCTTAATGAATTAAAGGAAAATATACTCAAAGAGAATTAAAGCAAGAGCTCTCCAATCCAGCTGCCCTTCAGTAGATGAGTGGATCAAGAAAATGTGGTACATATGCACAATGGAATTCTATGCCTTTATCAGAAAGAATGATACCACCCCATTTGTAAGGAAATGGAAGGACTTGGAAAAAATTACACTAAGTGAGCCAGACCCAAGGAAACATGGACTCTATGGTTTCCCTCATAGGGAATAATTAATACATGTTTAGGCTAGCCATAGCAGGAGATCACAATAGCCCAATAGCTATGCCCTTATGAACATATAAGATGATGCTAAGCAAAATGAACTCCATGTAATGGAAATAAGTGGTATATCATTGTTGCAGTTAATTTCAACATACCATGTGAAACCGTACTTTTTCTTTTCTCTCTTGTATTCCCTTCCTGTGGTTGTACTCCAGCTATAACTGTAACTGATCTTAGTACCTCCAGATACTGTATAGACATGTATTGGAACCAAGGGAAGGGAAATTGAGATACAAAGGATAAGACAAACCATTGCAATAGTGATACTTACAAAACCAATTGGTGTAAACCAACTGTACAACTCATGGAGGAGGAGGGATCTGGGTGGGGAGATGGAGGAAAAATGAGGGAGGAGGAGACAAGTTGGATAAGAAATGTACTTGCCTTACATATGAAACTGTAACTCCTCTGTACTTCACTTTGACAATAAAGAAAAAAAGAGCTCTCCATAAAAATAAAAACCATACACTCTAATACAACTCATGAAGCACATCTGGAAAGATAACTGATCACTTGGTGGAATCAGGAGTAAAACGGACATGGCAAAAGAATCAATCATGTAATTGGGAACACAGCATTAGAAATTATTTAATCTGGACAGCACAAATAAAAGCATAAACAAAAATTAAGAGGGCACTGTGATAAAACACTCAGATACTCATATAGATTCATAGTAAAATACAGAAAAAATCATATATATGTGAATTTTTCTTGATGTTTTTAAGGTGGTAGAAATAGCACCACTACTTATTTAAAATAAAATGGGTTAGGATACAGTTTGCCAAACATCACTATAGTAATAACTATAATTCAAATGTCAAAAATAAGCCTGAGTACACAGTGACAAAAAATCCAGTCCTAGCCTTTATATTTTCATAAGGATTGAGATTTTTAGATTTCTAAAAGACAACATAAGAAAAAGAAAGTACAGGTTCCCTTCATTTTGGATATAAAATTTTAAAATAACACAAAAATGGGGAAGTTCATCAGATAGGGATAAATTGGACTTGATTACAATTAAGTTGTTCTACCCTAAGAAAAACATTGTCTGGAGAATTAAATAGCAAGCTAAAGACTAAGAAAAATATAAAGTGAAGATGCCGTAAAAGATTGGTATCCAAAGTATACAAAGAATTCTTCAACATTGATAACAAAATCACCAGCCAAATTAATAGGCAAAAATATGAGCAGACATCTTGTAAAGACTATATGAATATGCCAGGTAAGTTTAAGTTAAACTTCATGTTGCATTGAAAACTAGCTGAAAACAACAAGAACCTGTGTGCTAGTTATACTAGTTACTCAGGAGGGTGAAAACTGAAGATCACAGTTCAAAACCAGCCTGAGCAGGAAAGATGTGAGACTCTTAGTTCAATTAACCACCAAAAAGCTGTGAGTGGATCTGTGGTTCAAGTGGTGTAATGCTAGCCTTGAGCAAAAAAGCTCAGGGACAGTGTCAACGCCCCGAGTTCAAGCCCCAAGATTGCCCTACCACCACCACATGCAGACACACAGATACACACATACACACACTCCACACAAAAAATAAAAATAACAAGGCTAAAATGCACAGTACTGATTTTAAACATAAGCTAGTAAGGATGGATACCAACATGAGCTCTCATTCATTGTTGGTGGAAATGCAAACTGTGATAGCCTCTTCAGAAGACAGTTTGACAGTCTCTTACCAGCTACACATATTCTTTCTACGCAATCCAGAATTCTTATTCTTTGGTATTGACCAAAATGGACAGAAAAGTTAACATCTACACAGAACCAACACATGAATGCATGTAGATAATTGCCTAAAGTCAGAAGTTATCAAGATATCCCCTAATTAGTGGGCAGATAAAGCCTGTGATGTCCATAAAGTGATAAAAAATATGGACTCTCAAGACAGGTAAAGACCTGAGCACAATATAAGTATGCATTGCTTAAGTGAAAGAAGCCAATCTAAGAGCTGGGAATGTGGCTTAGTGGTGCTTGCCTAGTAAGCATGAAGCCCTGGTTTCGATTCCTCAGTACCACATAGACAGAAAAAACTGGAAGTGTTGCTGTGGCTCAAGTGGCAGAGTGCTAGCCTTGAGCAAAAGAAGCTCAGGGACAGAGCCCAGGCCTTGAGTTCAAGCTCCAGGACTGGCAAAAACAAAAAGCCAATCGGAAAGACTATATATATGTTTTAATCCATGTGTGTGACATCCTGTGAAAGGAACAATAGAGATAATGAAAATAGAAGTTATTCCTCTAGTGAATACAGGCAGGATTGGACTAGTGAAATATAAGGGACAGAGAATCTATGTCAATGATGTTAAGATGGTAGTATATCACATTTTACATGTGTCAAAATCCACACACTGGTGAAAGAGTATAGTACAATGGAAACTGTGGACTGCAATTCAGCATGGACTTCTTGATGTTAACAAATGTACTCCATGAAGGCAAAGTGGGAATAGGGGAAGCATTGAGACTAGGATTAAGCAAAATTCAGGAAACATTTCCCTATGAACTAAAACAACAAATTACTTCTCCTTCCTCCTCCTCCTTCTCCTCTTCTTTGTTATCTACAAATTATTGTACAAGGAATTTACAATTTAACACATCTGTCTACCTACCTATCTACCTATCTATCTAATCTATCTGTACATTATATCTTGATTAGAGTTACTCCTTCATTTTCCCTACTCCTACTACCTATCCCTTTCTGCTCCAGTCACATTGTTTCCCAGTTCCTTTTTTTCCCCACATGTACATTGAGCATTATGACTATATGTGTCCACCTTTCCTTTCACCTTTCACCTTCATGTTACAACTTCTTGATATTTATTCTGTTATATGTTAAAGGATCACAGGGTTTACACTGTAGAGTTTCACTCCTTCACGTACTATATATGCACCGTAGATTGGTCATACATACACACACACACACACACACACACACACACACACATATATATATATAATACACACATACACACAACACATATGTGAATCTGCTCCCATGTGTTTATCAGGAAGCTTGTATTTGGTCCATGATCCTTTAAAAGTTATCTGCTTAAAAAGATCTATTGCATACAGACAAATGAGAAGATAAAGGTGTGGACTGATACAGACTGGGCTCATTTAAAGTTAATAAGAGGAGGTGAGGGGGGAGAGAGAAAGAGGGCAGGTTGTGTGTGTGAGAGAGAGGGGGGATGGGGAAAGGAGGAATAGGGGAGAACAGAGTAGGCCTTTACCAGGTAGAAATCTGTGGATGAGCTCTAGATTGGGAGCTGGAGGTGGTTCTTCAGGCAAAGCGAGGGAGGGCCAAAGAATCAGAGATCATCCATACATGCTTGTAGTCGTCTCTGGTGCCAGGGTACCACCACAGATAGGACATTTCAGTGGGGAAGAGAACATTGAATTTTCAGATGAGAGGCTCCAATACTAGCTACTGAGCCTAGTGGACAATGAAGCCTGCAGTTAGGATCAGTGCAGTACAGTGAGAGCTGAAAGGAACACAGTGAAAAGACTACTCAAGGATAGCGTGAGTTGGAGGAGAATCTCCAGGGATTCATGAAGTTTTCATATGCTGGGACAGCTGGGCAGCCAGGTTCTGGACATCACCGATCCCATCTATTATAATAAACAGAACAGGATTGGAAGAAAAGGGCAGAAGGACCTCAAGACAAAGACTGGCAGCAACACCACTGGTGGTCAAAGTGTGGACCTGAAAGCTGCCAATCCTATCCAGGAGCAGCTGCACATTGCTGGCAGAACTGGGCCTGCCCACTACTGTTGCTATAGCTCCAAGGGCTGGACTAGGGAGGGGTTCCACACTGGAGATCAAACACGGACCTGCCTTTGTCGGTAACAGTCAGCTCCTGGAATTTAACCAGCCTGGCTTCTCTAGCCATGGTCTGGATGGTCTAGACCAGTCATAGTGAAAACATTGGATTCTCTCGGGGTTGGTGGCTCTCACTCCCCGAGATCTGTAGATGGCAGTGCTGCTCCTTGCAGTAGCGTGAGCCCCACTTTTTAGCTTGAAAAAATGGACTACAGGTTCTTTCATGAACAAGCTGCTTTTTCTGTTAGCTGCACCTAACACATCCCGCAGGTGGCGCTGTCTCCTCTGCGGGGCTCCCTAGGAAGACTCAAGATCTGGACTCAAAAGCAAAAAAATATGGAAAACAATTATTGCTCCAATGTGAGTGTGAAATAAAGGCTTATTAGAGGGAAGGAAATAAAACTCATTTAAGTAGGTTAAATTTGAGTTGGATATGTTACTCCTAGTCATATTTTTATCCTTCCAGATAACTTATTTAAAAAAACGTGGGACCACGAGTATTTCACAATGACCTGGTAGGCACTGGATGTACTTGCCAGGGCAGCAGCAGTCTTAACTGTATTTTATAACATGAGCCCTCTGTAAGTTGCATTTAAATGTTACACTGTTGAATGAGTGATTTCTGTTTTACATTGCAGTGGAATTGGTTTATATTTAGCTCTGTTCTTATCACATATGTAACATTACCACATAAGAAATAAGGGAGTGCTTTTCCTTTTATTATTTTTCCTTATCAGAATTATTTTTATCAAATATTATCAAATTATTTTTCCTTATCAGAAAAGAACTGTGTTTTGCTTGTCATAATTTTCTCTGTGAATCTTCTTGAGCTTATGATAGTTTTTGTTTGTTTTCTAAACTGGCATCACTGCTATCATTCACAGCATCATTGTCCAGACATCCTTATGTCAGCATCTAATTTAATATGAGATACTGTTTGCTGATTGTAGACTAATAATAATTTTAGAGTGTAGTTTCTTCTTTGGCCATGAGATTACTTTTTAAATATTAAACTTCCACTGGTGAAGTCTTGCCACATCAAAAGAGATGACAAAGACAGACTCCTTTCAGTGTTAAGTCCCCTGCTTAGGAGATACCTACTGCAAGTGGTCTTGCTGTACTCATCTTTATAATTTGAAAAGTATGCTGTTTTAATTGATACTCATATAGGGAATTAACTGCATGATACAACATGTATTGGGTTGTAAGAGCCATAGGTAATGGTTTTTGAGTTGTTGGTACTGTGAAAGATTTATTATCCTATTCAGCTCTTCCCTAAACGCTGCAACTATACCCCAACCTCTGATTTTCTTTCCTTCCTCTGAAGGAGAAAGAAAATGACAAATTTCATGGAGTACATTTCTAAGACTAGGACATTTTTGAAATAATGTTTATTCTGATTCTAAGTGTTATATATAGCAGACAAAAATTTATCTGTTACATGAATAAGAAAAAGCTATATGCTAATGGAGCATGCTTTTAAAATCCTTTGAAAACAGTCACCTTATATGCTTGTATTTGAACTTGCCAGTCTTCTTTTTGCTCATGTGTGTTCTCCTATGCCATAATTTCTATTGTATACTTTGCCTATTAACTCAAGAAGACCACTTTCTTTTGGACTTCGTTGAACTTAATTATACACGACCTAACTATATTCTAATAATGCAAATATCACCATAAATGGATAAAATTGCCAATGTGAAAATGTGTCCTGTGCTTTTAGGCTTTAACACAAATAGAAAAATGCTTCATTTTCATAAAAAATCAATATAAAAGGATTGTTTTCTGCTTATTAAAAAACCTGCATTTTAAACTAGCAAGTCTATTGAAAAGCTGCCTAGATCCATTAGCAGTTTGTATTTCTGCCTCTCTAAATGCTCTTGTCCTTTATCTCCAACTTTTCCTGGGATTTATGCACCTTTATCAGTTTATTAGGTGTGGCTCATGTGTAGAGCACCGTCTTGAGGAAAAAAGCTAAGGGAGTTTGTGGGTTTAAGCTTCAGCATCAACAAGAATTTTTTTTTAAGGGAAGGGGGCAGTTAAGAGATGTGGAAGTGGGATAATTAGTCCCAACTTTCAAATTAGCATATATTAGTTGTACAACAAAACTGGGAGGCATTTAACATTATTTAGTGCAGTGACTTAAAGTTAGTCAAGTCAGCCTGTGGCATTGATTTGGATCATGCAATGAGGATCTTGGGATACAAAAACAAAATTTCAATATCATGTTAGAGTCTCAATACCCATTATTCTATAGGAACAAAAGACATGATCATTTAACAGTAAATACTATGCATGATGCAAGTCTAATATAATTAAAAGATCTTTCTCTTCTGAACTGGAGTATAATTATGGAAACTGCTGTGGTGTGTCTGTAATTACTAAAGGAAAACAAGTATAATTTTACACAAAATGTTCTCTCAAAAACATCACAAATTATGTGATCCACTTATACTAGCAACATCCTTCCCTTAAAGACATTGTTTGATTTAGACATGCAGCCTTTCACTATTTTGCAGTTCCTCAAACGTCCCAATGGTGGGCTTTGGACTAGAACTTGCTTTCTTGGCCCAGCGCTACCAGCTTCCTGATGTTACTGTCTGAATCTGTTTGTTTCCCTAAACATGCTATTTTATCAGTTTGAAAAAGACTGGTCAGGTGATGTTAGCAACTGGCACAGGCATGCAGATACAGGGAGAGGTGTGGGTAAAGAGCCCCCATTTCCAGTGTAGGAACTCCTCTTTCATATTGTAAAGTACAGGAAATAGGATTCAGTGTTGCACTGAAAGGAAATGCTGTGAAGGCAGATGTTCTAAAATCGCTCTCTATTGTACCAGCAATAATGACACATGGTGAAGACTGTGAACAGGTCACCTCTCTCTACTGTCCCCACACTTTTTTTATATCGCAGAGATAACACATCTAAAGTTTTGAAATACTCAGGCATCAATCCTCCAGTGTGCTTTTCAGACTTGGTAGAAAGCACTAAATAACTCTAATGGACACAATGCATGTAATAAGTAATACTTTAGCTTAAAACAAACTTTCATTATTCAAAGAAATTATGTCATTTACAATTCCATCTTAAATATCTAGAGTTTCTGTTGAAAACATGTCAATCACATCAACTGATGTCTAATTTAACAAGCATTGTAAAACTATATGGGAGAAAAACTGTCCATGTGTTTCTTTTTCAAGAACTCTTTAACTGGGAACTAGCAGCATTCTTACACCACTAACACTTGACACATTTAGGCCACAAGATGTCACTCAGTGATACTGCATTTGCCTAGCACATGAAAGTTCTTGAGATCCATTCCTAGTGCTAAAAATATTGATAAAATGAATGTGGTTTTGGAATAATAATGGGACACTACTAGAAGAAGTAGCCTGTAATCCTAGCTACTCAGAAGGCTTGAGATTTGAGTATCACAGTTCATAGCTTCCCTGAGTAGGATAGAACATGAGATTTATCTCCTATTAACAGGCCGATTACCCAAAGTGAAGCTGTGGCTCAAAGTAGTAGAGCACTAGCTCTACTTGAGCAGAAAAGCACAGGGACAGTGCCTAGACTCTGAGTTCAAGCCCCACAACTGACAAAAAATCTGGCTTTTCAACTGGCCTCTGATGGCTCAAGTCTGTAATCCTAGATATTCCAAAGCTTGAGATCTGAGAATCATGGTTCAAAGTCAGCCCAGGCAGTGTGAGAGACAATTTTTGGCCCCTGTTTTGGGGCATGTACAGGGTCTGAGCATTGTCCCTTAGCTTTTCCCCTCAAGGTTGGCACTCTACCTCTTGAGTCACATGTCCATTTTTGGTTTCTTGGTGGTAATTGGTGGTAAGGGTTTCATGGACTTTTCTGCCCACGTAGCTCCTGAGATTCTCAGGTCTTAACTTCCTGAGTAGCTGGGATTAAAGCCTTGAGCAACCAGTGTCTTGCCAAGCTTCACTCTACCTCCCATCCGCGTGGAGGTCCTGGGCTTCTCTGCCTCTTCCATGTGTGGTCCTCTACGCTCTCAACGCATCCCCTGGCCAGTAGGGATTGACTGTGGGAGCGAAGTCCAAGTGCAGCCTCGGTTAGCGTGTGGTCGCGGGATACCCCCCCTTCCCCATTTTCCTCAAGGAAGACACGGGTGCGTGGGGTCCCGGAGAACTCTCAAAGGATGTTCTGAGTTTAATAAGGGAGGGGATAACAGTCTTATACCAGCAGAGACGCGCAAAGGAGAGGAACTGGCCAGGTGCCAATGATAGGCTAACGAGCGTGTCCATCACGGTGATGTCACAGCACTTCCTCTATGGGCAGAGACCACAGTCCCCCAAGGACTGGGCCTCTGGGGTCTCCGGCGCCATTCTGACACACGTGCTTGCCACTGAGGGGTGGGGGCTGGCCTGACTTCTCTTCCAGTTGAAGCCAGAAAGAGGGGGGCACGGGCTAACTGGGCCGTCCCCTCTTAAAGACACATCCATCCCCCACATCTCCCTATCTTTCGTTTTTTAAATAAGCAGGGGATGCTATAAACATATGGCATATGTAGGCATAAGGCAAATGTTGACAAGGTACATATGGGGCCTCTTCCACGAAAGGAAGGGGTGGTGAGGGGGCCATTCATTTGGCTCAGTCCAGAGAAGTTGGAATCCCAGTCCATTTCTGCGCCATTCAGGGTAAATGCAGACATCATTTCTCTTTTGGTGGTGAGGTAGAAGCAGGTTTAAATTCCGGCGACTCTGGTAGTTCACTGTAGCTGATAACTTAACACATATAGTTAGTAAAACATTCTTTTATCATAAACATTGAGGTGAAGTACTATTCTAATGCCTATTTTTTTGAACATTTTTCTCATAAACATTGAGGGCAAGGCACTAAACCCTTGCGTTTACTTTTTTTTTGGCCAGTCCTGGGCCTTGGACTCAGGGCCTAAGCACTGTCCCTGGCTTCTTCCTGCTCAAGGCTAGCACTTTGCCACTTGAGCCACAGCGCCGCTTCTGGCCGTTTTCTGTATATGTGGTGCTGGGGAATCGAACCTAGGGCCTCGGGTATACCAAGGCAGGCACTCTTGCCACTAGGCTATATCCCCAGCCCTTGCGTTTACTTTTAAAAACATTTTTATCATGAAATATTGAGGTAAAGTGTCAAAACCCTCAGCTCCTATTTCCCTCCAACGGGACCCCCTAAACCAAGCAGCGGGGGAGAGGAAAGGAAGAAACATGGTGCAAAATTCCTTTAGATTTTGTACAAAACTGTAGGCGATGCTGCCACAGCGAAATATTGCGCCACAAGAGACGCTCAAGGAAGAGTTTAAAAGCAAGCAAGGAAGGGAAGCTGGCTGCCTCCTACTGCCATTGCTGTTGTATGCAGGCAGGCTCCCCATATTCCCTTTGGAAGAGAAGAAGAAATCCAGCATGGTCCTTGTTTTCCTAGAGAAAACAAGAAGAAGACATTTCTACAGAGCGAGTGCTCTGGGCTTAGTTTTCCAATCTGGAAAGGCATATACAAGGCTCCTTCCCATACTGTTTTGGGAAGATTTAAAATTTCTTAAGATATTTCCTAAGATATTTAATGTAAGCATAGCTATCCTTAACTAGTCATGGGGGCTGCTCCCCCCTCTCTTTTTTATTATTTTTATTTTATTTTATTTTATTTTTTTCTTATGACATAGGAGGGCACCAGGCTGGGAGTATGGGCGAAGGTCATTTCTTCTGGAGCTGCTTCCTGCTGAAAGGGGGCGAGGTAGTCAGGGGCCCCCGATTTACCTGGCACCGTCCACTGTGGTTGGCAAAGGTCCCCATCATTACCACGAGAATGGAATGGCCATCAGGGCCAATGGGTGTCCTGGTCTCCTCTGGCCACCCTGTAGCTTGGCACAGCAATATGGAAAAGATGATGGACTTGAACTGCAAGTTCCCAGGTGATGACTTTAGTGAGAGATGTTACTCTGTTAAAAGAGACTTTTGAAAAGATCAAGTAAAATACTGACAAGTTTTCAGAGCTAGTTAACCTGAATGACATAGGAGAACATACCCTGGGCATAAGCCAGAAAAGTTCCATTTGGAGCATAAACCCAATCGTGGCTAATTACACAGAAAGAGAAAGAGGAATCACTGAAGGAAGTGTCCAGTGCTAGTGAACCGGTTTGGAGTAGCCAGTCAGAGGCAAAAATAAATAAATAAATGAATGAATGAATGAATGAATAAATAAATAAATAAATAAATATATATATCTGGCAGAAAAAAAGGAAAATGGACAGGTACTATTTCTCTTGATTTCCCAGCTTTGACTAGTTTTGAAAGGGCGAGACAAGGCAACTCCGTTTAGGATATGACACCATTCTCCTCTCACTCCTCTCCACATTCCCTGTTTTCCTGGACTGGCTGAGTCCCAGGAGTTTAGGCACTTGTTGCTGGGATGGCATGCTCCCATCCGCATTCACGGGGTTTGAACTCAGGGCCTGAGCACTGTCCCTGAGTACTTTTGCTCAAGGCTAGTGCTCTACCACTTGAGCCACAGTGCCACTTTTAGCCTTTTGCTGGTTCTCTTGAACCAAGCTCTCAGTCTGGCTCTTTGCTGGTTAATTGGGAGATGGAGTTTTAGAGAGATTTTCTTTTGCCCAGGCTGGCTTTGAACTGCATCCGAGGAGTCTTAGATATAAAAGCCCTTTTTATTTCCAATTGAAGCAACGAGGAAAGCAACAGAAATAACCCATCTGTAACTTATTGAGAACTGACCAAAAACCACTTGTCAATGTTTGTGCTGTAACACTTAGAGAACATGAGATCTATGTGCCATCAATCTGAATCATACCATTTGATCTTACTGGCAGGTGAAAGGGAACACAAATAAATGACAATTGAGAGCAAAGGGTTAGCAGTGTGAAAGTCTCCACTTTAGCAGTGGCTGCGTATTTCATCCCAAATTAGCAGGCCTTATGTCATGTGTGATGGAGTCAGGCAGGAGAGATGAATTGTACCCAGGCAAGGCTGTGGTAGGCTCTCAGAGACATCTCCTGTAAGATTGCATGCAAAATTCTGCACAGACTGGTTAAAGACATCTAAAATTCCCCAGCATCTCCTGGCTGGTTGCTCTGAGTATTTTCTGGCTTTTGTAGGCTGATGTCCTGGCTTAAGCAGGGTGATGACTTTAAGAGATTTTCCTAATCACAAAATCCCAAGATAACTCTGTGGGTTCGAACAGCTATGGTGCCTTTGACCTGGCAAAATGTTAGCACTCTGGTTGTTTAAATTTCCATCCAGGAACATACTTTCAGGCCTTTGTCTCAGCCTTGTTTGCATCTGAAAGACTCTGAACTCAAATGGCAATTTTTTTTTTCTTAATGCAAGAATCACAATTACAAATTTAGAAACACTTATCCATTTAGCCTTCCAATAAATTAGTGAGAATCATTAGCTTGCTTTGCCATATTTTTTCTACATATAGGGTTCTCTGTTTTAGTTGGAGAACTGGGGCTTTTCCTTATTTTAACCCCGCCTGCAGCTGTAAGTTTAACACACAGTAAACGACAGGACAGCCTGCAGGGGCACAGTGGGGGGTTTCTCACAGACAGTCCACAGGCAGCAGGCAGGCCGCTAGCCCCGCCCAGCTGCTGTGAAGCCAGCAGAGGTCTGCCAGCCACTGAGTCCCCGCCCAGCCTTCAGGAACTTGACGCCTGGGGCTGTTGTTAGAATCCATTTTATCTGTTAGCCAAGCTTAGAATTTAGCCCGCAACATCAGGGCTTAACAAATCTCCAACTAGCGAACATTGACAAAAACCGAGAACCCTTTTGCCTCCTTTAAAGCAGATTAGCCAGCCTTAGATGATAGGTAGGCGAGCCCGGTAAGTTCCCAGGCCTCAGAGGCGGGGGGGAGGGAGCCAGCACAAAGGCAGTTTTAGTCCAAAAACTCCGCGGGGCCCTGTGTATCGCGCCAGCCCAAAAATTCTCATGCTCCAGGCGCTCGGCGCAACATCGTCGCCGCTGCCGCAGCTCCTGGTGGCCCCAGAAGTGGAAGGGGAAAGCGAGGGGGGGTGGGGGGGCCAGTGTGAGGGCAAGCTGCTCCAGGCGTCCTGCGATCTTCATCACTTTCGCGCCCGCCATGTCCCAAACATTGCCGGGGCCATGACCCCTGTGGTGCCAGCTGCGGAATTCACGCCTCTTGCCCTTGGCCCCAAGCACGCAGCCGCCGCCGCTGACCGGGACCTAGAAGTCCCCGGCGGGGGACCCTGGCCCAGATGGCAGTAACTGCCCCGTGTGCTGCTGCCGCTTCTCTATCTCACAGCCCCTATGGTGGGTTTCCCTCACGATATGCAAAGCCACGCTGTCCCGCCCCGCCCGGTGCCGGGAGACACGCAAAGCTGTGCGCCCGGCCCTTGGCCTGAATGTCCCAAAAGTCTAATCCAGTCCCTTGGAACACGAACCGATTCTGCCCCACCTCCTTAGCCCGATGGGGGAACCAACACGCCCCACTCCAATTTCCCGAGGGCTACCGATAGCTCTGGACTCTGGGCTTCCCGCCCTGCCCCATGTCTGAGTCGCCATTTGCCGGGCTTCACTCTACTCCCATCCGCGTGGAGGTCCTGGGCTTCTCTGCCTCTTCCATGTGTGGTCCTCTATCGCTCTCAACGCATCCCCTGGCCAGTAGGGATTGACTGTGGGAGTGAAGGCCACATGCAGCCTCGGTTAGCGTGTGGTCACGGGATGCCCTACCCCCTTCCCCATTTTCCTCAAGGAAGACACTGGCACGTGGGGTCCCGGAGAACTTTCGAGGGATGTTCTGAGTTTAATAAGGGAGGGGATAACAGTCTTATACCAGCAGAGACACGCGAAGGAGAGGGACTGGCCAGGTGCCAATGATAGGCTAATGAGCGTGTCCATCACGGTGATGTCACAGAACTTACTCTATGGGCGGAGACCACAGCCCCCCAAGGACCAGGCCTCTGGGTTCTCTGGCCCCATTCTGACACACGTGCTCGCCACTGAGGGGTGTGGGCTGGCCTGACTTTTCTTCCAGTTGAAGCCGGAAGGAGGGGGCGGGGACAGGCTAACTGGGCTGTCCCCTCTTAAAGGCACAGCCATCCCCCACAGTGTTTGGACTGATAAGACTCTGATCTCCAATTAACCAGCAAAAAGCCAAGAAGTGGATGTGTCCTCATATTGTTGTGTGTGTTTGTGTGAGACCTGGGACTTGAACCTAGGGCCTGGATGCTGTCCGTGAGATTTTTTTGCTCAAGGCCAGTGCTCTACCACATAAGACACAGCTCCCCTCCAGCTTTTTGGTAGTTTATTGGAGAAAAGATACCCACAGACTTTCCAGCTTGGGTTGGCTTTAAATTTCCATCCTCAGACCCCAGCCTCCTGAGTAGAGAGAATTATACATATGAGCCCCTAGCAGCACCTGGCTCTAATTGGACATTGTACAAGGATCTGAAATTTGGTATCTGGGCTGAGTGTTGCCAGTGCTTTCACCACTGAATGTGGAAAAGTGTGTGTGAGTGTGTGTGTGTGTGTAAAAATTGTGAATATCAACCTTGCTCATATCCAGAAATATCTGGTTTCTCAATTCATGGTCACTACCCAGAATGTCTTCCTGAGTAAAGAAAAAATAAACATCCAGGGAAACAGGACACACACACGCACTCACACGCACATGCATGCACGCACGCACACACACACAGTTGGAATTTCCAACTAGCTCCTGCTAAATAAGTTTTTAAATACTCATGATCTGCTTGTCTCCCTGAGTGTGGACCTTTCCATTTCACCTGCATAAAACCTATACCTCCACATTTATTAGATGCCAAACATTTTGGCTACGTGAAACATGTCATTCTTCCCAAGGATAGCATTTGGGTTTACCTTGCTGTTTTCTCTTTACAGCAGTGATAATTATTTACATGGGATCTTGCTCCTTCTAAATAGAATCTGATTATTGGGAGACATTAACATCACCATTACATTGTTTCCATAGGACAGTTTCCTATTCACATAACCAAGCAGAAGAGAATGAAACAAGATGTACATCTGTTGGGGATTCATCTTGGCCTTAAGGTGGGAAGGGTGAGGAGAGCGCTCCCGAGATGCCACCCTTCCCCCAGCCATGGGGCAATATGGAAGTGAGCCACACCTATCTCCTTCTGGGTCTGGAACCAGAAGGGGTAGCTTTGAGACCATCCCCCACCTTGTGCCAGCAAGCATGTGTGCTCCTTTTTTGGTGGGCTTTGCCCACAGGGCGGTACAATGGGAAGTGACATTAGCCCACGAGGGAGGTCCTTGGGAGCTGCTCTTGGATGGACAAGCTCGCCAGCCTATTGCCAGCTCATGCTCAATCCTCGTCATCACTACTATATTACTGTGAGTCCCTCCCGATTAAATTGGATTACTCTCCGAAGCGTCTCCAAGGTCCGTCTGTGCCTGGCTTCCTTGGTGGGTAAGGAGGGAGGAAAAGGGGATCTCATTCGGCCACGTGCACTTTAGGCTTGCCTGTGTCTCTTCGCTCCACCTTGGCCGCCTGCGGGTCGGGCGCCCAGGGGAGAGGGTGAAAAGGGGAGCACTGATAAGGGAGTAAGCTTAGCATCCCTGCACCAGGTAATCTAGTCCGGCATACATCCAGCCTTTCATCAAAGCATACATGGTGCATGTATCCTGCACTCTCATTCTGTTCTATATGACATCACTGCATTAGACTAAAACGTGACTAAAACATATCCCTCTCTGAATACATACTATTTCTTCTAATAGTGTCTCATTATTATTCCAAAATCATATTCATTTTCAGCACTAGGGATGGATCTCCAGAACTTTCATGTGCTAAGCAAATGCAGTATCACTGAGCCATACTTTGTGGCCTAAATGTGTCAGTGTTAGTGGTGTAAGAATGCAGCTAGCTCCCAGTTAAAGAGTGGTAGTTATCACACTAATTTGAAATCCATTGTCAAAAGAACCCCATTCACAAGTTCTAAGGGGTGAGAAATTACAGAGAAACCACCATTGCCAAATGGACCTAGGCTCATCATGTGGTCACAGGCAGCAACAGAAGGCAAGTCATGAAATTCTCATACTGGAACAACACATACATGCTTGATCTGCTTGTGTAGATCTCCTTATTTAGAATGGAACTGGTGTTAAGAACTTAAAAAGGTAAAATCAAGAACTAATTGCATCGGGCTTTTTTTTTTTTTTTTTTTTTTTTTGCCAATCCTGGGGCTTGGACTCAGGGCCTGAGCACTGTCCCTGGCTTCTTTTTGCTCAAGGCTAGCACTCTGCCACTTGAGCCACAGCGCAACTTCTGGCCATTTTCTGTATATGTGGTGCTGGGTAATTGAACCCAGGGCCTCATGTATACAAGGCAAGCACTCTTGCCACTAGGCCATATCCCCAGTCCTGCATCAGGCTTTTGGCCTCCACTTTATGAGCTTGTAAGAGAATGAGAAAAGAATTTCCAAACTAGGAAGTCTCTAATTGAGCAGAGCAAGGAGAATTTTTCCTGTTAACTAGCATTTCCCTATTTCTCATTGCGAAACCTGTAAGGTTTGCACAGAGTTCAACGGGGCTTGTGGGCTTATTCCCTATCATTTGAAGGGACACCGAACAGCTCCCTGTTTAGCTCAAGAGCCTGGATATCGAGGTCATGATCAAAACTCAGTATTCAAGGACATAGCCCTGAGAATAAAGTAGTTCCATGAAGACAAGTGATATCCTAACTGGAGTTTATAAGAGACCATTTGAAGTGCCCAAGTTTTTCCCTTATCTAACCCACTGCAAACCTCTGCCAATATCCAGATTCCAAGACAAGAGGGTTTTATGTATTAGGGAGAACGAGTCCTCAGGTTATAGTGTCCAAACAGGAATATCAAGGTTGACATGTGATTAGACACACTTGAATTATTACTCTTTAGAATAAACACAGATGAGATGTCCTATCATATTCACCGGGGACAGAGATATACATTCATTAGTACCAGCTAACACAACCTCTAAGTACAACTCTTGGACCTCTGATTAATTTTAAAAATTATTCTGAAGGAACAAATCAAGTAGCACCTTACCTTGACCAAAGTCACCACACATCCTTGTAGTGTCTTTATCTTTACTATGTCAGGTTTCTATGTCTTCATAGAACTTCTAGGACTGAAAAGCTCACATGGCAATTTCTGGTGCTGTTTCATCAACCCTGAGACTGAGTTAAGACATGCACAAGATTGAGTATAACGAAATGAAGAGTACGATGATTGAAAGTCATCTGAACCTGGCTGCTGCACTGACATAAAAACCGAGCATGAAGTTCTCCATTTCTCCTGCTTATGTGCTTCAGCATGCTCTTGGTGTGTGATGGGAGATGATCATCTGTATAAAAGACAATGAGGGGCTGGGGGCCAGTGGCTCTTGTCTCTGATTAACAACCAAGAAAGCGAAAAGTGGAGCTGTGGTTTCAGTGATAGAATGCTAACCTTGAGCAAACAAGCTCAAGGACAGCATCCAGGGGAGCACAGGAGCACAGGGGAGCACAAACAAATAAACAAACAAAAGGCTGCTAGGATTAGTGAATCTCCACAGTGTATTTCACACAATAAGAGTAGTCATTACTGTCCTTTGAAACTTATTTCCCATCTTCTTCTGGCCTAATATACTTTGGCAGACCAAAGATTATATAGAGAAGTGAAACTTCATGGAATAAATCTATCATAGAATTAATAAGCAGTTTAACAAAATGAATCAGGAATCCAAAATAAAATGGTAAGGGAGAAGGGAGCTGATGAAAGGAAAGGGGAACAGGTGACAAATACAGGCAGATTACTTGATGTACATATATGACAGGGTGGGAAAGTTAAATGAGTCTCCATAACAAACCAACCTGAATTTCCAATTATTATTGTTAACATTCCCTTCATGTCAGGTCTTCAGCCCCTTCCACTACATTTCCTGGGGCAGCTTGTATCTTCTGCCCCCAGCTGCATCAGCAGAATGTCCCCACCCAGATCTGAACTCCATCCTGGCCTAGAACTCCGGCTAGGATAGGTGGACACTCCCACTTTCTGCCCAAACTTACTGCACATGCAGAGTACCTCTCACCTCTCTAGCCCCACATTTTACAAGCATCCATGTGGATAGGGGCAGGCAACAAATTTCTCCCTCTCTCGTGGGGAAGATGGCCTCACCAATAAACCTCCTTATAAACCTTCTTCTCCTGTTCTATCACTGCATGGTCTACTGGGATGGCTCGGATGGATTCTTACTGAAAGGAAAATTCCACCCAGACTATGGAGGTTTCAGCTGGGTAGGTTTGGCCTTGAAACTCAGTGAGCACCAAATATACAGCACCTGTGTCCACCAGAAATGAGGCCATCCTACCTGCAACCGTAATCACTACCTTGGGCTCCTGTGTGGTGATGGGAGTGGTCGGGTCCAGGAGTTCAGGGCCCCCATTCAGTCTTCTTCTTCTGCAGCCAGTCCCAGAATATCAGAAGGGGGCACTGGAGCCTGAGTGGCTGGCCATTGTCCCTGAGAGGATAATGGATAGTCCACGTCCCAGTATCTTAAATTTCCACACTGAGGGCATGGCTTGTTTGTCTTCCATGGCTGTAGGAAGTCTGTGCCTTTATGGCCTTGCCGAACACATCAGTAGCATGGTTTCCCTTGGGGACAGGATCCCTTCCAGTGCTCCCTTTTTCCACATCCATAACAGAACCCAGGTGGACTGTTGGGCTCGGGTACTCTTCTTTCTTTCCACACTCCCTTTTGCACCCTCTCCCCTAGTCACCTGACCCGCAGATAAGCTAGGGTGAAGCGGGGGAGTCAGCACCGACCTGCCGTGCACGGGGCCTGGCCGAGAATGTGTGCCTGCCTCCTTACCAATAGACAAAGTCAAGCGTACACATGCCTCGGGGTTAGCTTCTTAGCGCGAACTAACTTTATTGAGACAAGGACAACGGGAGATGATTCCGAGGGAAGGGGGTTGGCCAGGATGTCGATAGGCTGAAAGGTATCACCTGACCCCCATGAGCTATCGTCACTCGAGCCAGGGCGGAGCTGGTAGGCGCCGGGCTGGCTGGCTGGAGTTGGGCGCTGGGTGCAAGGGCGGACCCACAGAGGGCAGCTTGCTTCCGCATTCCCCCAGGGCTTGGGGGAGGGGCGGCGAGCCTAGGGGCCGGATCCCAACAGTGGACCCCATCAGGAAGGGGCTGGTTGCCAGGCCTGAGACTGGTGGATCTTTGCTAGCATCTAGTACTTGAATTTCTGGGCTTTTTCCTCCCTGTCATAGTATACCTCCATCGCCTGACCTGTGTCCTTTTAGCTTGGCTTGAATGTCTGGAGCCACTTGGTTAATGAAATGGGCTATTAAGCAGCCCTGTCTGTCAACAGACTCAGGGTCTAGGTCAGTATATCAAAGGAGAGTCTGACATAATCTAGCCCAAAAGGCTGATGGGTTCTCATCCCTATCCTTTATCACCTCAGTCATTTTATCATAATTGATGGCTTTGCGGCCTGCCTGTTTGAGACAGACCCTCAATCACACAAGTAATAAAAGAGTTTCGGCTTTGGCAACCCTCCTGGGAATTGTAATCCCAGTGGGGCTCCTGGTCCGGCACAGCCTTGGTCCCAATTGGGTGATCTGGGGTGGTTTAGTGGGCCTCATCCGCATAATGGTAGGCTTTTCCCCAAACCTCCCCCTGTTCCCCTGGCATTAGCGTGCCACTCAAGATTACATACACATCATGCCATGTTACCTCATATGATTGGAGCACATGCCACCATAGCTCCTTGATGTAGCCAGTAGGATTGGCAGAAAAGGACTCCAGGTGGGCCTCAATCTGGGATAAGTCATTTAGTGAAAAAGGAATATATACTCAAACTATACCTTTTGCCCTACCACCTTGCATAAGGGGAGTAGGGGGGCTGGAGCAGAGCGAGTGGAACCCTGAACATTTCCGGAGTTTGGGTCTGGGTCAGTGTGGCACCCAGTGTTTCCACAAGGCATATAAGGAGTTCCAGGGTATCGCTATGTCCGTCGCCTGGTGGCTGTTTCATGGTGGAGGTGTCTTTTTCTTTCACGGGGGCCTGAGTAGGAAGAGGGGTGCTGATGGAGAGGAGCTTCGGTTATGGCGTGTGTGAGAATGGGTAATGGTAGACTAAAGTTGGGCATCCAAGGCACTGAAGGAAGAAGTCTCGTGTCCTGAGGTGGAAGTCCTATCCCATGTGGTGGAAGTCCCACCTCCTGGGGCAGAAGTCCCACCTCCTCTGGCTGAGGTTCCTGAAGTGGGAGGAGGGGTTGCTGCACATGTCCAAAATGGCTGCAACTCATCCGCGGGATCCGGAAAAGAGTCTGGGTTATGTGGTGGCGGCCTCATGGCTAGAAGTATTGGAGTAGGTGAATGTGAGGTCCCAGAAACAAGTTTAGAGTGGAGGAAAGAGAAAGCCTCTACATAGCTGGTCTCCATTAGCTTGCCTGAATGCTTGCAGTAGTTGGAGAGATCCTGTATAACGTCAGGATCCAGTGTCCCATTAATGGGCCATGTAGACTGATTGTCCAATGAATATTTGGGCCAGATTTCATTGCATAATCGTATAAGCTCTTCAGGGTCAATATCAGACTCAAGTTTTAGAACTTTTAGGTTGTCTAAAAGACAGCCCAGGGGAGAGTCCTGAGGAATGTTAAATTGTGTCCCTCCCATGATAAGTGATTAGTGGAGCTGAGGAGTTAAATACCAAGCATCCTCAGTATTACTCTGGTCAGCGGAAATGTAGGAGACAATCATCAATGAAGTCGTCACTCTGGAATGCTGTGTCCTGGATCGAGCTAGGATGCTACGGTCGCCTGGAGTGGGGCTCGGAACTTGGCGCCAAGATTTTTTTCTTTTCTCTTTGTGTGGCTCTGAAGCCTTTCTAGTGTGGCTCTAAAGCCATGGCCCTGTGGCCCTACAGAAAATCGGAAAATCAGATCCAGCCCTCAGTTAGAGATGATCACTTACCCTGGGTGTGAGGGCAAATTTGCTGCTATTGAATGAAGGAAGGAGTTTGGTCAAAAGGAGGCCAGCTTGGCGGTCTTCTGGGTTGGTTTAGGAATGCGGGCTAGATCCTGGAGGTAGCTTGGATGCCCCCCAAAATGGGGGAGCTAATTGTTAGCATTTCCCTAGCCTCAGGTCCTCAGCTCCTCCCACTAATGAGCCACTCCTACTCACTACCTACCTATTTCCCCTTTACCCCCAGAGAGAGAAGCTGCCACCTGGATAAGGTGCAGATGCCATGTAGCTCCCTCTCCCATGGGAACTATGGCCCCACTAATAAACCTCCTTATGAATCTTCTTCTCCTGTCTGTGATTATCTCCGCATGGTCCTCTGGGATGGCCGAGACCTAATGTCCTTTCACTAATCCGCCGGGGTTCAGCACCAATGAAAGGAAAATTATCCCAGAAAACCACAGACCATAAACTGAGTCACGTAGAGCAAAAGAGCTTATTGCCAGCAGGGCCAGCACTGCCAAGTTCCCACTGAGCAGTAAAAGAAAATGGCCCAGGAACTCTCTCTCAGGGGGTCTTTATACCTTCATGCAACTAAGGTGGGAGGTGCTTCGCCTGCCCCTCAGGTATCATCAGCCAAGGGCAGAGTCACATTGCCAAAGGGCAGATCTTATGCCTGGGCCGGGGGCATTCTATAAGCTTACATTTACAATTCTCATTTCAGGTCTAGATTCCAAATATGAGAGAACAAATGCTGTATGTAGCTTAGTAAATGTGGTTTAACACAATCTACACTTGCATTTGTTTTCAAGTGAATGATATAATTTTTCTTTACAACTGTGTTATATATGTATATACATTATATACACACACACACACCTTGTTTTATCTGTTCAATTGTTTGGCACCTAGGCTGGTTCCATAGCTGTTTTTGTGAACAGTACTGATATAAACATGAATACGCTACTGTATGGTAGGTCGTCTCACATTCTTTTGGATATATATACTCAGAATCATCCTTTTCTAATGTCATCCTTACTTCAGTGATGTGTTTATTTAGAGTATGAAGACATAAAAGGTCAATCTAACTAAAATGAAGTGCTTTATTTATTTTTATTTACAAAAAGATTAAAAGCATAGAGGATCACAGACCAGTTAATTTGATCACAAAACGATGTTCATTTTATCTGGAAAATAAATATGTAAAGGGAAGTGATTCCCTGGGGCCTGTGGTGATTAGTCTACTAGAAATCCTGCCTTTCCTCCCCTCCCCTGGCCCAAGACCCCAGCCTAGTCTTGTGCCAGTCCTGAAGCCTGGCTTGAATCCCTGTCCAGTTCGGTGAGACCCAGGAAGAAAATCAAGGCCTGGGATTCTACCCCCCCCCCAACTCCACACAAGCACTGATTGCTTTTTTTATGGGCCAACTACACCCTAAAGGATATCAATTCAGGAAATGTTTACCAAAAAAAAAAAAAAAAAAGAAATTCTGCACTTAGGAAAAAGAAAACACAAGGAAAGCAAGAGGGCAACAGAGAATCAACTTCTCTGCAGAGCATGAAGGAAATGCAGGCCCAACAAAGGAGCTTGGGAAATAGCCAAGAATGCAGGGGCGCCCCTTATCAGGGGGCTGAGGTCTGAGAATTGTGGTTCGAAGCCAGGGCAGGTGGGAAAGTCCATAACACTCTCACCTCAACCAGCAAAAACCTGGAAGTAGGGGCTGGGAATGTGGCCTAGTGGTAAAGTGCTCGCCTAGTATACACGAAGCCCTGGGTTCGATTCCTCAGCACCACACATATAGAAAAAAGCCGGAAGTGGCACTGTGGCTCAAGAGGTAGGATGCCAGCCTTAAGCAAAAAGAAGCCAGGGATAGTGCTCAGGCCCTGATTCCATGCCTTAGAACTGGCAACAAAAACAAAACAAATAAACAAAAACCTGAAGTGGAGCTGTGGTTCAAGTGATAGAGTGCCAGCCTTGAGGGGGGCAGGAAGGTCAAAAACAAAATGGTATCAAACCCTTCCCTAGACCCTCTCCCTCCCCCTCCCGACCCCTTCCCAGCCTGTCCCCCACACGGAGCTCCAAGAGCCCCTGGGATCCTCCAGCTCCACATTGTGGCCACGTGTTGGGGCACGTGCAAGGAGCAGGGTTACCATAGGCAGTATGCTGATGTCTGGGATGCGGCACTGGGTGGGAATGGGTCAGGAGTGCGCTGGCATCGGGGGCGGGCACGGTGCGGAGCTCTGCACAGGGCGCCCAGTTGTCTGGGCGCGTGCATAGGGCACCTAGTGTCAGGAGCGCGCTGGCATCCGGATCGTGCTGAAGTGCCAGACTTTGAAGTCAGGCCCCATTTTACCACGTGAACCCCATTTTACCATGCAAACCCCACTTTACCACGTGAACCTGAGACCCAGGACAAGCCCATTAGGGCCCAGTCAGTCTAGAACTCTAACCGCTGGGAATGCTTAACTCTGACCACCCCTAGAATCGAGCCCTGAGCCAATCAGATTTGTACCTGTGTCCTAATCTTGCTTGCTTGAACACCTAATTGTTGTAACTTTGTTTTTTGCCTTTATAAGCCCTGTGTAATAGTAGCTCGAGGCTCCCTCCTAACCTCCGCTGTGTTGGTGGGTAGGACGAGGCCCGAGTTGCAGCTCGCTTAAATAAAGCCTTGCCTTGCTTTTGCATTTCGGAATGTCTGAGTCTCGGTGGTCTTCTTGGTGGTGGTTTCGCGACTTGGCACAACAGTGCATGGCCAGGGGCTCGCGCGGCTCCCTTGGGTGGCTGTGCCGCTCCTGGTTGCAGGGCCACTGTTGTAGATTCCTGGTGGAGCCCCGGACCCCAGGGGAGACTTCCAGAGGGTGGAGGGGCAGAGAGCCAAGCACCGTTTGCCAGGGCTGGGGCAGGACGGAGATGGCCTGCCTGACACCTGCGTGCGGTGTCAATGACCGTCCCATTTTTGAGGCCGGTGACCCCACAGGCCACTGCGGGGCCAGCCTCGAACCTGTCCCCTAGCTTCGGGAGGACCCCAAACCCGTCCCAAATCTGCTGCTAGGAAATGTTTTTTGCTCTTCATCAACATAATGACATTTATTGTTTTTTTCAGTCACATTCCTCTGTCTTAATTAATTTAGGTTTCTCAGATGAAGGAACTGAAGCATTATAAAAACTGAGTACTTTGTAAATTATTGTAGAATTTTCAAGTACCAAAAGATTGACTCTAGGTGGGTTACTGCAGAGTACAATACAATGAAACTGCTTAAGTAGACCACATTACTCACGGTTACAGTACGAAATGTTTTCTGTTCTTGTTATCCGCGTTAAGCTTGGAGATTCTGTTAAATTCTGCTAGTTGTTGGCTAAATCCTAAGTTTTCTCTAGCATTGCCCATGTGGTAGACAATACAATTGGTTTTAACAAGCACCATCTTGGTCGACATCAGGTAAACTTCCAAAAACTCTTGGAGGTGGAGTCCCCCTCCCCCAGGTAATGGGCGTGCCAAATTCCTCTAGGCAGGTTGGGGATGTGGAGACTCAAGCTCCCTGTATCCCTGCCCCCCTGAACTCTGCAACTGCCACCTTACAATTCAAACATTCAAAGGTGAAGGTGTCTTGCTGTGACCCTGTTAAGGCTCTGACCAGCTCTGCTGCCATTACGGCATGCCACGTGTCTGTGTTCTGTTCATGTCCTGTCTCCCATCTCCTGGACCTTCTCTGGTCATAGCATCCCACTTCAGCTCCCCATTGGAGCTGAACTGGTTTCTCAAAATGTGGCTTCTCTGTTTCCACGCCGTATAATCTGTGAAAATTTTTGTTTGATGGAAAGTTTTTTTTTTTCTAGCTGACCATGTGGTTCTAAAATATGGGCAAAATAATGTCTGTGACTCTTACTTGAAGGTTAAAAGCATCACAGTTTTGTTTGGTGGCCACAGGTTTGCATTGGGGCAGCATTGGAGTCTTCCCCCTCCATGTCTCAGAAACTGTCATGTCTGCTGCAGAAAGCAGACTTTGTTGGCCTTTGGTCTGTGTGGATTTTGTGACTGGGAAAAGGTTTGAACATGAGGACCAACTGAATTTTAGACTGTACTTACAAGAAATGGTTACAGGCCCAAGTCTTCTAAAATCCTTTTTTAAGTTGTCACCCTGCTTAAACCAGTAGAGGACCAGCCTGCAAAATCCAGAGTACTCAGAGTAAGCAACCAGGGAATACTTGGAGATTTCAAATGTCTTTAACCAGTGTAGTAATTTGCAGGCAACCCAGAAGGAGGTGTGACAATTCATCCAAGGGACTCAGAGATGCTACTACAGCCTCGCCCAGATCCAACCCATCTCTCCTGCCTGCCTCCATCACACATGACTAATGGAGCCTACTGATTCGGGATGGAAGACACAGCCACTTCAGATCCACTGAAGCTGAGACTTTTACATTGTCCCGACCCTTTGCTCTCTTGATTATTATTCATTTGTGTTCTCTTCCACCTGCTGGTGCGGGATCCCCACGTTAGACAACAAGGGGTATAAGTAGCAGAAAAGGTGCCAAGTTTGGATTCTTGGCACAGTGCTAGTGGTTAAATAGCCCAAGGAACTTTAAAGTGCTAATCAGTTGTTTGAAGAGTTCTATCACATCTACTGAGTTTTGCCATTGCAGAACTCCGGCAAGTATTTGTTGGTCAATTCTCAACAAATTACAGGTAAGCTCTACTCCTATGGGTCTCCTTGTTGTTTTTTAATTGGAAATAAAAAGGGCTTTTATGGCTGAGACTCCTTTGATTTCATTTCAAAGCCAGCCCGCGCAGAACAATCCCTCTGAAACTCCATCTCCCAACTAACTAGCAAAGAGCCAGACTGGAAGCTTGGCTCAAGAGACTCATATCATAGTAACCAGTCAAATCCTGGAAATAGCACTGTGGCTCAAGTGGTAGGGCGCTAGCCTCAAGCAGAAGCACTCAGGGACAGTGCCCAGGCCTTGATTTCAAACCCTGTGAATGCCAACTGGGACAAGCTATCCAAGCAATGAGCACCTAGACCTTCAGGACAAGGTCAATCCTGAGAACGAGGAACCATGGAGAGGAGCAAGAGGAGATGAAGTCTCATCTTAAATGAAGTCAATTTAACCTTTCCATTTCAAAATTAATCAGAGCCAGGAGATCAAGAAGAATAGTTGCTTGCCCACCTTATGTCCATACCTGTCCACACTCCAACTGAACAGGATCAAGAGGAATATTTGCTTGCCCACATAATGTTCATACCTGTCCATGCTCCAACTGGACAGGATCAAGAAGAATAATGCCCATAGCTCTCCATTTTCCATCTGGACAGGAACTTGCATTCTTGCCTTTGTTACTTCCTATTTGTATGTATGTATGTATATATATATATATTAGCCTCTGACTGGTTACTCCCACCAGTCCACTACCCAGTTGTCCCCCCACCCCTTTCTGCCCCGTTATTCCTCCTTCCTTGTAATGGGCCACAATTGGGTTTATGTTCCAAATGAAACTTTTCTGGCTCATGGCCAGGGTGTGTTCTCCCATGTTGTTCATGTTAACTGGTCCTGTGAATTTGTCAGCCTTTTGCCTGACCTTTTCAAAAGTCTCTTTTAACAGGATAACATCCCTCACCCAGGATCCTACCTGGGAACTTGCAGCTCAAGGCTGTCCTCTTACCACAGGCAAATGGAGGCTTCACTTACACTGCTCAGCCCAGTGCAGATCTGGATCCTGAAGACCCCAGCCCCAGTGACTCCTTGATGTGCCCAAGCTGCAGGGGGTAGCCAGAGGAGACCATGACACTCATTGGCCCTGATAACCATTCTCATGGAAATTATGAGGACTTTTACCAACCAAACTATCAAACAAATCCTTCTTGGATGGTACCAGGCCAAACAGGGACCCCTGACTACTTTGCCCCTTTACAGCAGGAAGTAGCTCCAGAAGAAACAACCTCTGCCCATACTCCCAGTCTGGTACTCCTCCCCAGTTATTAATAAACAACAAATGGGGGAATGTTAGCATTTCTCCCGCCCTAGGTCCTCAGCTTCTCCCATTAGCTCCCAGATCCACCCAGACCTAAACTCCCTGCCCTTGAACTATTATGCGCCATTCCCACTCACCATTAAGACCTACCTACTTCCCCTTTACCCCAGAGAAGCTACCACCTGGATAAGGTGCAGAAGCCATGTAGCTCCCTCTCCCGTGGGAACTATGGCCCCACTAATAAACCTCCTTATGAACCTTCTTCTCCTGTCTGTGACTATCTCTGCAAGATCCCCTGGGATGGCTGGACATAACCTTTCAGTAGGGATGTTTCTGGATGAGAATAAAAATAAAAACGATCTGCCTAAACTGTTTCTGACCAAGCAGCATTTTTTAACCATGGAAAGGAAGGGCACTAGTAGTACTTAAAAAGTGATCGAGGGTGTGGCAGACCCTTTCCCATGAAGGGGCTATAAAGGTTGTTGATAAGGTATCAGGGGACACTGGACACAATGGTAAATTGGCCAAAATTGACTATTCACAATCATAGAGATAGTGTAGAGAAGAAAAAGTCACATATATAGATGGTGGGTGTGGAAAATGCAAGTGCAAGTCTGGAACACAGTTCTGTAGTTTCTTTAATAAAAATCAAAACATGAACAAGGTGCCAGTGGCTGAAACCTGTAATCCTAGTTACTCAGGAGGATGAGATCTGAGGATTGCGATTTCCTGCCTGGGCAGGAAAGTCTGTGAGACTCTTATCTCCAATTAATCTCAGAAAAATCTAGAAGTGGTGCTGTGGCTCAAGTGGTACCACACTAGCCTTGAGCAAGAGCTCAAGGACAGTGCTTAGGCCTAGAGTTCAAGCCCCAGGACCAGCAAAAATATCAAAATTGTACATTCTGTATTACCCAGAAATTAAAATTCTGGCTTTATATCTGAGAGAAATGAAAGCTTTAGTCCTCACTAACTGTATCATCTTTCCCTCCCTCCCTCCCTCCCTCCCTCCCTCCCTCCCTCCCTCCCTCCCTCCCTCCCTCCCTCCCTCCCTTCCTTCCTTCCTTCCTTTCCTTCCTTTTGTGATGGTGCTAGAGCATAAAATTAGGTCCTCTTGTTATGGCTTAGCTTTTATGCTCAAGACTGGCACTTTGCCACTTGAGCCACACATCCACTCCTGGCTTTTTGTTGGTTAATTGGAGTAAACAGTCTCTTGGATTTATCAGCCCAGGCAGTCTTACAACCAGAGTAGTCATATCTCAGCCTCATAAGTGGCTGGTATTACAGAGGTAAGCCACTGGTACACAGATTAACAGCTTTATTTAAAATAGTCAAAATCAGGAAACTGAATCACTCACCAACAGGTGAATAGACAAAAGATGGTGCATCTTTACGCTGAATGCCATACAGCAAAAAAAATAAAATGGATAGAAGTATTTTGTGTATTGCTGAGTATTTGACCTAGTGCCTCCTATATACTAAATAAATATTCTGCCACTGAGCTGTATCTCCAAGGCATAGACTTGTAATATGCACAACAAGTTGCATAGAACTAAATGCATATGGAGAGTAAATCAGGCCAACTCTGTAAGGCTGCCATCATACACAATTACATTTTGTGTAGCATTCAAGAAACAATTGTGGAAATGGAGGACATTTCAGTGGTTACCTAGTTTAGGGATGGTGCCAAGTGACTACAAATGGCTATCATGAGGAAGATTTTTGGAACAGCTTTGTGACTTCATTGCAGAGGGTTAACACAAAATTATGCATACAATGAAGTGATAGAGAAAATTATACACACCCATTGTACCTATCCATATACTGCTTTACTTTGTATGCCAGTCCTGGGACTTGAACTTAGGACCTTGGTACTATCCCTGAGCTTTTTTTCTGTCAGTCATGGGGCTTGAACTCTGGGCCTGGGTGCTGTCCCTGAGCTCTTCAGATCAAGGTTATCACTCTATAACATTGAGCCACAGTGCCACTCCCTGAGCTTTTGTGATCAAGACTAGAGCTCTACCACTAGAACCACAGCTCCACTTCTGGCTTTTCTTGGTAGTTAGGTGGAGATAAGAGTCTCTTGGATTTTCCTGCCTAGTCTGGCTTTGAACCATGATCCTCAGATCTTGGCTCCTGAGTAGCTAAGATTACAGATGTGACCCACTGATACCAGGCTCATATTCTGCCTTTTATATTGTTCTACAATTGTGGGCCTAGTGAAGAATATTCTATATTTGTAGCTACATACTCATCTATAAAGATTTAAAAATAAAAGGGAAACGCCCCCTTTCTCCCCACCACCAAGGCTTCTTCTGGACTGCAATGAAAAGGAAATGAAAAATTTGAACAACAGCAAGTTCACGAATAGGATGTAGATGCTGTACACTTTATTGGCAATAAGTTAATGGAGAAAAATCTGAATGCCGAGGAAGGAAAAGGACAGCCCACTCCATGGGATTTGTACTGTGCAGAGGAAAGAACAATGACTACATAGTAATTCTTGCTAATCAGAAGCTATTCCCAACATGCCCAAGAAGGGAAGACTCTAGAAAACGATTGCTACATTTCTGGAATTGGATTGAAATGCCAGCTGATGAGATGTGTTGCAATCTGGCTCGATGCTGTAACTGTCCTGACCATTTTCCTATCAGCATGTCTTATAGGGAGTTGGAGATGTTGATACTCAGGACACCATTTGTTCGGCACCTTCTTCGCCTGAGGATGAGGAGCTTAGCGACATCCTGCCCATTGTGTGTACAAGCGTCTCAAATGTTCTTTTACTCTGCTGCTGCCAGGGTTACTCCCTTATCTCACCTTCTTGGGTCCATTCTTGTACAAGGTGGGATTGGGTGGTACCAGGGTTAAAGTGTCAAGTTATTGAAGCTCAGGGACAGATTATCCCAGGAAGAAGGAAAAGAGGTGGCTCTCCTATCCACTGAGATTCCGGATGATGTCCCAGGATACTTCTTGCAGTAATAGCAGTCACACTTGAATCTCCTCTGCTCTACATCATGAGATGAAGAGGATTTTACCTTTCGGCCACACCAGAAAGGTCCTGAGGCCTTGGCATGTCTTGATCTTCTGTGTTTCAGGAACTTTTCTTTCTTTAGAGATGATGTTGAGATCTCCCATGGGTTGTCTTCTTCCATTGTCTCAAATAAAAGATCACATATTAGAAACAGACTCCATGCCATTTTGGTGGCTTACATCTAGAATTCTAGCTACTCAGGAGGTTGAGATATTGATTTTAGAAGCCACCTCAGGCAGAAAAATCTTGTGAATCCATTTCCATTTAGCCAGCAAAAAAGCAGATTTGAAGTGTGGCTCAAGTTGTAGGGTACTAGTTATGCTCAAGAAAGCCACAAAAATGAACACCATGAGTTTACCCACTGATATCAGCACTCATACTCACACATTCTTTCTCTTTCCTCTCTCTCTCTTCCTCTCTCTCTCTCTCTCTCACACACACAGACATGTACAGACACAGACAGACAGACAGACACACACACACACACACAACCACATACATGAAACACAGAATCTGGTGAAAAACATATTGTATTCTGTATATTCCTGGAACTTGCACTAATAATATAGTTCAGGAAGATTTCCTGTTGATTTCCGCAATTGAAATCTATACTTTGAATGAATGCACTCCATCATTCCTTTGGATAGGCTTCAATAAACAAATAGAGTGCGACATACATTTGCAATACTGGTTTTACCTCAATCTGTTCCCTACTAAACTTGACACACAAAAAGAAACCTCAGAGGTACAGCTCTTTTTTTTGCCAGTCCTGGGGCTTGGACTCAGGGCCTGAACATTGTCTCTGGCTTCTTTTGCTCAAGGCTACCACTCTACCACTTGAGCCACAGCACCATTTCTGGCTTTTTCTATATATATGTGGTGCTGAGGAATTGAACCCAGAGCTTCATGTATGCGAGGCAAACACTCTACCACTAGGCCATATTCCCAGCCAGAGGTCCAGTTCTTTAAGTGGACAAGACAAGACACTATTCTTTCTTTCCTTAAAAAAATTCTTGTCCTGAGGCTTGAACTCGGGGCCTGGGTGCCATTCCTGAGCTTCTTTCTCTCAAGGCTAGCTCTGTACCACTTGAGCCACAGCTCCACTTCTGGCTTTTTTAGTAGGTATTTTAAAGGTAACAGTCTCATGGACTTTCCTGCCAGGCTGGCTCTGAACAGCAATCCTCAATCTCAGCCTCCTGAGTAGCTAGAATTACAGGTGTGAGCCACCAGCACTCAGCTAGGTTACCATATCTTAATGTACAAACACCAATGTCTATTGAACCACAGTTTCATTAAAAGGCTCTTTTACTCTTTTGGTGGTCCTGTGGTTTGAACTCAGGGCCTCATGCCAGCTAGGAAGGTGTTCTTGCAATCAATCTATGTCCATAGCTCTCAAAAGATCTCTAACTCTCCTTTTAAAATCATAGCTTCTCCTCATTTTCCCAATGTGCTCTGTGAGGCAGTACCATCTGAATGGGTACTTCTATTTTGGCTATAGAGTGAACATCAGAGCAGAACTTGAGCTCTGAAGTCTTGAGCAAGGCAGGCCAGTGGCACCGTGAAGGTAGAGGGAGCTCCCAACTGCTCTGGAAAGATTATCCCAACATGCAGAGATAAATTGATTCTTGATCCCAGGAGGTAAGGTATTAAGGATGGTGATAAATATCCACTTCCACTTATTTGAGAAGGAAAGCAAAAATAATGGAAAAGTTACCCCTAATTCAACTTTTCCTGACACCTTTTTTATTTCAGTCACAGTCCTTCACCCAGAGAGATAAAGGTTCTGACTGCTTGGACAAATAGTCTCCAGATTCCCTTACCTAGGATGTGCTTCATCAAGTTGCACCCCTTGTTGAGGCAAAAAAAAATAATTTAGAAAAGGGGAAAGAACCTGAAATGAAGTCATTGGCCACATATTTAGTTTGGCAAGTGATTTCCCATGTTTTTAAAACATTTTTTGAAGAATCTGCCTTTAAACCATTCCTAAACATGTTTCCTAAGTGTGCAGTGTTTAGTCTTGCCTGTGCCAGATGACACAGAAATTATGATACATAACAGATACCATTTATTAGATGTCACCTCCAGGCTACGTACTGAATGTGAGGCTTTTTACATTCATATCTCTTCAAGCCTGTCCCCAAACTTTGAGAGATGGTACGTCTTAGTCATTGTACAATTGAGAAAAGGGAGGCTGAATTGCAGAATGACTTATGTGTTGGAATCTAATTTCAAATCCCTGTGTCCTCTATTACATCAAAGCACATTCCAATGAACCTTGTGAATATAAGAGTAGAGAGACAGAGAATGGGGAGGTAGCAAGGGTCAGGCCAGAATATTGAGTGACACAGTAAGAGTTGCAATAAAGGCTCAAAAATATCCCGAAACATCCCCACTTCATCCAAGCAGCTACATTCTCTTTTGAAACAGAACTGGGAGTGAGCCCAACTGATACATCTACTATAAGGGCTTATGTATTTGTCATTACTAGACATGGAAAAATACATTAAATATAGCAGGTGATCAGGATCTAGGTGAAGGAGTTGATGCTAGACACAAACTATGCAGACTATAACAGAGTCCTGTAGTCTTACTTCATCAGAGGGGTCTCACTGATATACAAGATACTGGTTGTCTTCACTGTTGTAGAGCACTGACAGTGGTAGGGCCCCCATATTTTCTAAGGATGTTACTTGTTTTTCTTTGGCTGACTAGTGTGGTTAAGGGTGGGTGCTTTTTGGAGGGCTCTATGGGAAGAGCAGAGTTAATATTTTGTGAGTCATGAATAGAAGAGTCATCATTTTAACTTTGGTTTTACTTTTAAAACCCATAGTAATTCTCTGGGTCCCTTCCTGGAGTCCCTACATGGGGTCTATATTAGCTATAGAGTGAACATTAGAGGACTCGAGCTCCGAAGTCTTGAGCAAGGAAGGCCAATGGTACTGTGATGGCAGACGGAGCTCCCAAATAGCTCTGGAAACAGAAGCCTCCACCCAAGAGTGTCCCAATACACAGAGGGTTCCTACTGCACGATTGACCCTGAAGTTGCTCCTGCTCCCATCATCCAACTATGGACCTGACTATAAACCCTGTTTATGCTGAGTCCCTTTGTTCAACTGGGTACTTTAGAAGCTCTTCTCTCTTACACCCCTTTAAAGCCAGTCTAGTTCTTTCTAGGACTTCCTTTAATCTCTCAGGAGTAGGGCCCTCTTATTTCCCAGTATAATCACTGAAGACAGGATACAAGACCTGGACTAGGAAGCCCACTTATAATTACCCAGAAAGATACCACTTGTGTGTGGTCTTGTGGATAAAGTGACTCTTACCTGGCTTGTTTTCAGGAGATTACCTTTCTGTGGCTCACTTGCAGCTCATCTGGATGCCCAATGGTTCTTGAGTTCTTCTTTCTACAATATGACATGCTGCCCTGGGAGACACAGTTAGGCCTCCTGAGCAGAAGTCATCTGCACACATGTGAGAAGCTGGATTATCTGGCAAGCATCCTCCAGGAAGTAGTGATCTGCTGTGGTGAGAGATTCTTTATAGCTCAGCGTTTCTCTCATTGAATGAATGGGGTCAGTCAGATCAACAGTGTTCTAAACTCTCACTCTCTATGTCTGTCGTGACTACAGGAAGAAGGTTCAGGGTCTGAATGGGGATCTGTTTCTAAGAGTGGCAAATCACTTGGTGTCCTTCACTTTGTCATGAGCAATGCAGCACTGATCCCTCATGGAGACCCTGAAACCCACACATCTCCACCCCCACCCAGTGGATAGTGTGGCAGTACTGCGGGGCCCTCTATCCTCACTGGTGGTTAGTTGGGACACTGGTAACCAAAGAAGAGTTTCCAGGCTAAGGGGTGTGACATAACAATTATGTGACATCATAGGTCACAAAGTACACCTTTTGGTGAGGGTGGGGCAAGGTGGCAGGGGTGAGGATGGTAGACTTTTTCAAGTTAGGCAGGTATGTATGCCTTGCTGTTGTTACTTGTTTTTGTACTATTCTCATTTATTTGTTTATAAAAAATAAAACACATGTCAGATGCTCAGAGCATCTTGTATACATACCCAAGCTATATAAATGGATGGCTTTTCTTTTGCCAAGGGGCTATGGTGCATTTAAACAGCTATTTATGTACATAAATAGAACATAACCAGAAGCAGTATTTAGAGATTAACCCAGAATGTTCCAATAATTCTCATTGTTTAGACTATGAAATAGGCTCAGGGGCCTCAGAATGATAGGCCCATACAATAAGCATTGGAGCCTAGATACAATCCTAGAGTTGTGTGGGAAATCTGTGGGTTTAAATCCAAGGCCCATTGCCTTGTAGGCAGGCACTCTATTCCTTGAGTTACATATCCCTGTTCTCTGAGGCCAAGTTATTTTTCCAATAAGGTATCAGGATTTTGCACAGAGCCTTGCCTTAAATAATAATTCTGCTACCTATGGCATCCTGCATAACTATGACCATGGAAATGGACAACTCTAGAAAACTTATTAATTGAGATAGTGGTCTTGCTATATTTTTTGTCTAGGCTAGCCTCAAAACCAAATATATGTGATTTTCACCTCCTGAGTCTAAGATTGTAGGTTTCAGCCTCCATGCCAGAAAGAATGCTACCCATAGGTTACTTTTAGGCTCATATTAGCATCTCAGTTTCTCTTTGGTGAGAGGCCTTTGTATGGGTATCTTCTGATCCTCATCCTTCGAAAACAAAATTGTTTGATGATCCCAAAGGCACTTGACACTCATTCTCAGATTCCTCTCCTATTTTCAGTACCCCTAATGCAGGTGATTAATCTCCAAGTTCTGTCAATTCAACTTGAACCTTCTCTACCTGTTCTCTCCAGCAACTTAACTCAGGGAGGGGCCTGGTGTTCATTTCTCAGAGCCCAATAAATAGCTCTGTGATTGAGACCTCTTCTCAGGTCACTGCCATTGCTACATTTTTCTATGTGTATGCCAGTCCTGAGGCTAGAACAAAAGGCCTGGGATCTGTTCTTGAGCTTTTCTGATCAAGGATAGAATTCTATCACTTGAGCCACAGCTCCACTTCTAACTTTTTAGTGGTTATTTGGAGATATGTCTTACAGCCTACTCTACCCAGAGTGTCTTTGATCCAAGATTCTCAGATCTTAGCCTACTGAGTAGGTAGGTTTATAGACATGAGACACTGGCTACTTTTATCTGTACCCCAGCAGTGTTGGTAATGCCTAGGAACAGAAGTCTCATATCCCAAGCATGGTAGTGCCTGGTACCCCTTCGTGTGTAAGCTGTGTCACAGTTCAACATCAGACATTGAGATGGGACTATGGCAGTTAAGATGAAATATGAATTTTCCAAACATTCGTGAATGTCACACCAGAAGGCTGAAGGGATGGATGTTTTACTGCTCCTGGATGAAATGTGATGGAAACTGTAAGTGTATTTCCTGAACTGTGCTGGGATAGGATACATTCTCACAATAAGCTCAGTGTACACTGAGCCTGCTTGTGTCTAAGAAAGCATTTTTTTGCTTCTAGTGGGAAATACTTGGTTAATAATCAACTCCATGATTTTCACTTCATGCATCATGTGTTTAATAATGTGTCTCATGGATAGTGCAGTGAGGTAGAAAGGGAACGCAGAAGATATGCAATCTAAATTCCTTACAGATGTTCCTCGGACTTGATTTCAATACTCAAGAGAATTTAGCACATGGAGGGCTGGCTACCTATAGTTTATTGTGAGTTACTAACAGGAGAGGAGCCTGTTGCTTGCTGGCTCTTTGTGTCCCACTCAGAGATCACGATCATCATTGACCATCCTAGTGTCATTTGCAGAAGGTAATGCAGGCTTCTTTCTCTCTTTCTCGCTCTCTCTCTCAATCTGGGTCAGGGATAGTCTAACTCATAGAATTCCTCACAAATGACTCCTCCACGCTGGTGCCCCTCTCTCCAAGGACTGGCTCTGGGAGTTCGCATGACCATGTTTCCCACTCCAAGGAGAGAAAGAGGAATGGAATTTATTCCTTAGACCACATCCAGACATGATTAATGGATCACCACCTGGAGCAGTTCCAAGCCAACTTCCCAACTTATCCTACAGAGAAACCCTCAATGGTCTCTGCTTTAGGAAGAGGGGAGGAGTGTGACATGGATGTGGCACAGATCACATGTTACAGGCAGGCCAAAGGAGATGTGTATTACTTTGTTTCAAATACTGTGATATATCAATAATACCAAGAATATGTTACTTGCTGTGCTGCAGATGCCCAAGTTATTATTGTTGCTAGAAATATCAAAAGCCCAATGATGATAAAAGTTATTATTTGTGATGCTCACACACCAGATATGCTTCAAAACCTGTATCTGTGAATGTATCCTACACTTGTGCACACCCTTGCCAGCTATCCAATCAGGAAATATTGGCACACAGAGTTATAGACACATGTTCAAATGACTTATAATTGCTAAATCTCAGGCTGTAACCCAGGCCTGTTTCATTTCAATGCCACTTGCACTGAGCCCTGGTCTGTATGTTCTCACGGCCAGGAGATACGGTAGAAGATGCTAGTGTTGGTCCAAGGGATATGGATGATTGTATGTTCTGACTCATTTTTTATACCCATCAACAATCATAATAAGTTGCATGGCTTGCTTTTTTGTTAAAGAAGGAATAAAATACTCCACATAAGGTATTAAAATTTTTTGTCTTTGAGAATTCATGCTTACTAAAGGGATCCACTGATGTAAAGCCAAAAGAAAGACAAGAAAAGGCTGACACAGAATCTGAAGTTAAGGTAGACATTTCTGGAACTTTGGACAGGAACCCAGGAGAAAAGTTGTCACATCTAATCAATCCTTTTGTAGCCGTTGACATGTTAAATTATTATTATTATTTTTTGCCAGTCCTGGGCCTTGGACTCAGGGCCTGAGCACTGTCCCTGGCTTCTTTTTGCTCAAGGCTAGCACTCTGCCACTTGAACCACAGCACCAATTATGGCAGTTTTCTATTTATGTGTTGCTGGGGAATCGAACCCAGGGCTTCATGTATATGAGGCAAGCACTCTTGCCACTAGGCCATATTCCCAGCCCTAAAATTGTTCTTGATGTGTTAAAATTGTATCTGTGGCCCTGTCTGCTGTTAACAGAGAGTCACATTCATAAATAAGATGAATATGAATATGGTTGCATTCGGTATCTCCTATACTAATCAGATGATTGATTTTCTGATATATAGCAAGTATTGAAAACAAGTCAAGTTTGGGCTGGTGGCATGGCTCAAGTAGTAGATGGCCTGACTACCCAGGACAAAGCCCTGAGTTCAAACTCCAGTACCACCAAAAAATAAATAAGACAACAAAACAATAAAACCTTACATTGGTAAGTAAGTCCATATATTGTCAATTTCCACTTATATGTAGTGCTGTTAATCTAGTTGGATATTTAAACATTTTGTTATTTAAATATTACTCAGTAGTATTTGCTGCCATTTTCCAATTGTTGTTGTTGGTGATGGTGTTCGTGTTGTTGTTGTTGTTGTTGTTGTTGTTGGTGGTGGTGGTGTGTGTGTGTGTGTGTGTGTGTGTGTGTGTGTGTGTTTCAGTACTTAGGGCTTTAAGCTCTCATTTAGCTTTTTCACTCACAGCTGGTGTTCTAGCCAGCATTTTGCTGTTTAATTGGATATGAGTCTTGAGATTTTTCCTGCCCAGGCTGGCTTCAAACCTCAGTCCTCAGATCTCAGACTCCTGAGTAGCTATGATTAGATTACAGGTATGAGCTACTTAGGTCCAGCTCCAGTTTTCAAATATTTGCTACAGTCAAGGTTTTTTTTTGTCAGTTATGGGGCTTGAACTTGGCCTGGATGCTATCCCTGAGCTTTCTGCTCAAGGCTATCCCTCTACCACTTTGAGTAACAGCCCCACTTCTGGATTTCTGGTGGCTAATTGGAGATTAGAGTCTCACCTATTTTCCTGACTGGGCTGCCTTTGAACCAGGATTCTTAGATCTGAGCATCCTGAGTAGCTAGGACTACAAGCATGAGCCATCAGCGTCTGTCATAGTTTTTTTTTTTTTTTTTTTTGCCAGTCTTGGGGCTTGAACTCAGAACCTGGCTTCGTTTTGCTCAGGGGTAGCACTCTACCTCTTCAAACACAGTGCCACTTCTGGCTTTTTCTATATATGTGGTACTAAGGAATCGAACCCAGGGCTTCCTTCATGTATGTGAGGCAAGTACTCTATCACTAGGCCATATTCCCAGCCCCTTGTTGTTGTTTTAAAGTTCAGAAAGTTATGAAAAATACAGAATAACATAATTTCAGGAATTGTCAACAATTTTAATTTTTCATTCCTAAATTCTGAAGAATTTGGAAGGATTAATTAATAAATTGTTGTTACCTGAATTTCCTAAGCAGCCAGTAGTATAGGAAATAGTACAGAGGCCATCTTCCTTAGATTCCAGGGAGCTTTCACATAGGATTTGGCTTTGGAGTGGTGCTTCCTTCACTAATGTCATTCTAGAGAGGTCCCAGGAGATTATCCCAGGAACCAGTGAGCTGAGCCAGAGGCACTAGCCTTAAGCATCAAATTTCTATGTCTTCTTAAATTATATCTCAATCACTAATAGAAATATTCACTTCCCTCTCAAGGAGTACCTAGAATTGGGTGTGTGTGTGTGTGCACACGTGCACACATGCACACTTCCAGTTATAGTGGGGCCATGCACATACACACTTGCCCTTATAGTGGGGCTTGAACTTGGGGCATGGGTGCTGTCCCTGAGCTTTTGTACACAAGGCTAGTGCTCTGCTACTTGAGTTTCTCCTCCACTTCTAGCTTTTTGTTGGTTAATTGTAGGAAGAGTCTCAACAGATTTTACTGCCTAGGCTGGTTTCAAACTGTGATTCTTAGATCTCAGCCTCCTGAGAATCTAGGATTACAGTGTTGAGCCACTGGTGCCAGGCACTGTCTAGATTGGTTGCATTTTTATTTCTCTATACAATTTTGTTTATTGTCAAACTCATATACAGAGCAGTTACAGTTTCATACTTTAGGCACTGGATAGATTTCTTGTACTGTTTGTTACCTCCTCCCTCATTTCCCCCTTCCCCCTCCCCCTCTCCGTTTCCCCCCATGAGTTGTTCAGTAGATTTACACTAAACAGTTTTGCAAGTATTGCTTTTGTAATCGTTTGTCTTTCCTACCCTGTGTCTCTCGATTTATGTATTCCCTTACAGTTTCCTAGTTCTAATACCTGTATACACTGTTTCCAATGTACTCAGATAAGATACAGAAATAGTGAAGGTATGACCACAGGAAGGGGATACAAGAGGATCATCAATAATAGAAGCTATGGTTTCATATGGCATGTTGAAAGTAATTACAACAGTGATATAACAGTCATTTCCATAACGTGGAGTTCATTTCACTTAACACCATCTTTTGTGTTCATAAGCGTATAGCTATTGGGCTCTTGTGATCCTCTGCTGTGTCTAACCTAAACCTGTGATAATTATTCCATACAGTCCATGTTTCTTTGGGTCTGGCTCACTTCACTTAGGATAATTTTTTCCAAGTTCTTCCATTTACTTACAAATGGGGCAATGTCGTTCTTTCTGATAGAGGCATAAAATTCCATTGTGTATATGTACCACATTTTCCTGATCCATTCGTCTACTGAGGGCATCTGGGTTGGTTCCAAATTCTAGCTATGACAAATTGTGCTGCGATGAACATTGTTGTGCTGGTGGCTTTAGTGTGTTCTTGTTTGTGGTGTTTTGGGTAGATGTCCAAAAGTGGGGCTGCTGGGTCATAGGGGAGCTCTATATTAAGCCTTCTGAGGAATCTCCATACCGCTTACCAGAGTGGCTGAACCAGTTTACATTCCCACCAACAATGAACTATGGTTTCCTTTTGGCCACATCTCCTCCAACATTTGTCATTGTAAGTTTTCTTGATATAGGACATTCTTACTGGGATGATATGGAATCTCAATGTTGTTTTGATTTGCATTTCTTTTATGGCCAGTGATGTAGAACACTTTTTCATATATCTCTTGGCCATTCTCATTTCCTCATCAGAGAAGTCTCTTTTTAAGTCTTTAGCCCACTTTTTGATGGGGCTATAGGTTCTTTGCGGTTTTGTTTTGGAGGAAGGTAATTTTTTTAGTTCTGCACATATTTTAGATATGAGGCCTTGGTCCGTTGTATGGCCAGTAAAGATCTTTTCCCAATCCGTGGGCTTTCTGTTTGTCTTGTGAGCTATGTCCTTTGCCCTGCAGAAGCTTTGCAGTTTGGTGCAGTCCCATTTGTCCATCCTTTCTTTGATTTGTCGCATTTCTGGGTCTTTGTTAAGGAAGTTCCATCCTGTGCCAAGGAGCCCAAGTGTTTCTCCTACTCCTTCCTTTAGTGTTTTCAGGGTATCTGTTTTAATTTCGAGGTCTTTTATCCATTTGGAATTGATTTTGTTG
Organism: Perognathus longimembris pacificus; assembly: GCF_023159225.1. Lineage (NCBI taxonomy): Eukaryota > Metazoa > Chordata > Mammalia > Rodentia > Heteromyidae > Perognathus > Perognathus longimembris. The sequence goes on along the minus strand of NC_063188.1, from coordinate 73,580,295 downwards.
CAGGGTGATATATAAGGATCTAGTTTTAGTTTGTTGCATGTGTTGAACCAGTTTTGCCAGCACCATTTGTTAAAGAGGCTATCTTTCTTCCATCCAAATTTTTAAGCTCCTTTATCAAAGATTAAGTAGGCATAGTTCTGTGGGTTCATTTCTGGGTCTTCAATTTTGTTCCATTGGTCTTCAGGCCTGTTCCAATGCCAATACCAAGCTGTTTTTGTTACTATATCTTTATAATACAGCTTGAAGTTGCGTATTGTAATTCCTCCAGCACTGTTCTTTCTGCTTAGGATTGTTTTTGCTATTGGGGTTCTTTTATTGTTCCATATAAATTTCTGGATTGCTTCCTCTATTTCATTAAAAATTGTGTTAGGATATTAATAGGTATTGCATTGAATTTGTAGATAGCCTTTGGCAATATTGCCATTTTGATTGTATTAATCCTCCCAATCCAGGAGCATGGAAGGTTTTTCCATTTCCTTAGTTATGCCTTAATTTTCCTTTTCATGTTTTTAAAGTTCTCATCATAGAGGTCTTTCACTTCTTTCTTTAAGGTTATTCCAAGGTATTTTATGTTTTTTGAGGCTAATGCAAAAGGAGTTGCTTTGTGATTTCAGCATCGGCGTTCTGGTCATTAGCATATACAAGTGCCATTGATTTTTGAGGCTTTATTTTATATCCTGAAACTTTGCCAAAGTTTTGGATCAGCTCTAGTAGCTTGGGAGTAGAGTCAACGGGGTTCTTTAGGTATAGGATCATGTAATCGGCAAAGAGAGAGTTTAACTTCATCTTTTCCTATTTGGATTGGATCCCCTTTATATTTTCTTCTTGCCTAATTGCTCTGGCTAGGAATTCTAGTACTATGTTGAAGAGAAGGGGAGAGAGCAGACATCCCTGTCTTGCTCCTGATTTTAAAGGGTATGGCTTTAGTTTTTCACCATTTAGAATTATACTTGCTGTTGGTTTGTCATAGACTGTCTTTATTATATTCAGGATTGTTCCCTGGAATCCCAGTTTTTCCAGAGCTTTTAGCATAAATGGGTGCTGGAATTTATCGAATGCCTTTTTGGCATCCAGAGATATAACTATGTGGTTCTTTACCTTGCTCTGGTTGATGTGGTGGATTACATTAATTGACTCGCGTATATTGAACCAATTTTGCATCCCTGGGATGAATCCAGTTTGATCATGGTGTATGATATTTTTGATAACCTGTTGAAGTCGATTGGCCAGAATTTTGTTGAGAGTTTTTGCATCTATGTTCATCAGGGAAATCAGTCTATAGTTCTCTTTCCTTTTTTTTTTTGGCCAGTCCTGGGCCTTGGACTCAGGGCCTGAGCACTGTCCCTGGCTTCTTTTTGCTCAAGGCTAGCACACTGCCACTTGAGCCACAGCGCCACTTCTGGCCATTTTCTGTATACATGGTACTGGGGAATCGAACCTAGGGCTTCATGTATGGGAGGCAAGCACTCTTGCCACTAGGTCATATCCCCAGCCCCTATAGTTCTCTTTCCATGATGAGTCCTTGCCTGGTTTTGGGATGCGGGTTATACTGGCTTCATAGAATGTGTCTGGTAGTGAACTTTCTCTCTCAATTTCATTGAAGAGTTTGAGAAATAATGGTGTGAGTTCTGTTTTGAAGGCCTTGTAGAATCTGCTGTGAATCCGTCTGGACCTGGGCTTTTCTTGGATGGTAGATCATTTATTGCTGTTTCTATTTCAATGCTGGATATGGGTCTGTTCAGAAGGTTTAAATCTTCATGGTTGAGTTTGGGGATATCATTTTTTTCTAGGAAATCGTCCATTTCTTTCAGGTTATAGAATTTGTTGGCATAAAGGTTTGCAAAATAGTTCCTTATTGTGTTCTGAATTTTGGTTGTTTCTGTGGTGATGTTACCTGTTTTATCTCTGATCTTGTTTATCTGGGCTTGCTGCTTTCGTTTTTTGGTCAGGCATGCCAGGGGTCTGTCTTGTTAATTTTTTCAAAAAACCAACTCTTTGTTTTGTTGATTCTTTCGTTGTTTTTTTTTTTTGTCTCTAATTCATTTAATTCTGATTTGATTTTAATTATTTGCTTCTGTCTATTGACTTAGGGTTGGGCTTGTTGTTCTCTTTCGAGGAGATTAAGGTGCTTCCTTAAGTTGTTGAGTTGCTATTTCTCCAGTTTGTTGATGTAGGCACTCAGAGATATAAATTTCCCTCTGAGTACTGCCTTTGCTGTGTCCCAAAGGAGCTGATACTTTGTGTACTTATCTTGGTTGAATTCCATAAACATTTGAATTTCTGTTCTAATTTCTTCAATGCCCCACTGATGGTTCAGTAGTGTATTGTTTAGTCTCCATGTATTGTAGGATTTTCTGTGGTGGTTCTTTGAGTTGAGCTGTAATTTTATTCCACTGTGGTCTGAGGGAATGCAGGGAATGGTTTTGATACTTCTGAATTTGTACAGATTTTCTTTGTGCCCTAAGATGTGATGTATTTTGGAGAATGTTCCATGTGCTGCTGAAAAGAATTTGTATTCAGTTGTTGCTGGATGGAATATTCTGTAGATGTCTGTTAAGTCTAGTTGGTCTATGCAGTTGATTAGTCCTGTGATTTCTCTGTTCAGTTTTTGGCGTGCTGATCTGTCCAGCGGTGATAGTGGAGTGTTAAAGTCCCCAACTATCAATGTGTTTGGGTCTATGAGTGTTTTTAGAGTCAGTAGTGTTTCTTTGATGATGTTGGGTGCTCCTGCATTTGGTGTGTAGATATTTAGTATGGTTATACCCTCTTGAAGGAGAGATCCCTTTATTAGAATGTAGTAACCCTCTTTGTCTCTTCTTACCGTTTTTAATTTGAAGTCAATTTTATCTGATACTAGGATTGCAACGCCAGCCAGCTTATGGGGGCCATTTGCTTGGTTGATTTTATTTCAGCCTTTCACTTTTAGAAGATGTTTGCTTTTGCTGGATAGATGTGTCTCTTGGAGGCAGCAGAAAGATGGATCTTGATTTTTGATCCAACTTAGGAGCCTATGTCGTTTGATTGGAGAATTAAGTCCATTAATGTTGAAAGTTAGGATTGAGAGATGATCATTTGTTCCTTTCATTATATCTATCTTGTTAAAAGCTGTGTCTTCCCATTTCTTGATCTAATATTCTGGTTTCCTATTTAGGGTTCAACTCTGTCTGTATTGGGATCTTGATTATTTTCCCTATATAGTACATCTTTGAGGGTTTTCTGTAAAGCTGGTTCGGTGGAGATATATTGTTTCAGTTTTTCCTTACTGTGGAAGACTTTTATTTGACCTTCGGCTATGAATGAGAGTTTGGCTGGGTACAGTATTCTTGGTTGGTAATTATTTTTATTTAGGGTTTGGTATACCTCATTCCAGGCTCTCCTTGCTTTCGTGGTCTCTGCTGAGAAGTCTGGAGTAATTCTGATTGCTTTTCCTTTATATGTGATTGTTCTTTTCTCCCCAATAACTTTAAGGGTTCTTTCCTTGGACTCTATTGATCCTGTTTTGATCACAATGGGTTGTGGGCTGTCCTATTCTGGACTTGTCGGTTTGGGGTTCTAAATGCTTCCTGTATCTGTGTAGGCCTATCCTTCTCGATATTTGGGATGTTCTCAGCTAATATTCTGTTAAATAGGTTGCCTAGTCCATTAACTTCTTTCTCCAGGTTTTCTCAATACCTATTATTCTTAAATTGGGCTTCATGATTGTGTCTTGAAGCTCCTGGAGTGATCTGTTTTGTCAATTGGATTGGTTTTGTATTGAATTTTGATCTTTCTCCATAGATTGAAGGGAATCTTCAGCTCCTGAGATTCGATCCTCTGCTTCAGTTAGTCGGGACTGTAGGCTAGCTACTCTTTTCCTTCTGTCTGGACTTTCCTGATGCTTTCCATGTCCTTGCTATACTTATCTGTAAGGTCCTGCATGGACTTCTTTACTTCATTTACTTCATTAATTTGGTTTTGAGTACTGTCTCTCAAATCTTTTAGCTGGGTAACTATCTTTTCATTTGACTCTTGAAGTTAAATTATCTTTCTATTTGTAGAGGCCATGAAATTCTCCATTAATTTTTGCTTTGACTCCTCATGCTCTAGTATAGTTGAGTGAAGCGATTTAAACTTTTCATTTATCATTTTTATCAGTAGACTTTGTAGAGCATTTTGAAGGTTCTCTTCTATGTCTTTGATTGACTGCTCTGCTTCCTTCTTATTTTGAGTGGGAGCAAAGACCCCATTGTTTGCTATCTTTCTTGTGTTTCTTCTGCCCATTTGGATTGGGAATGCTAATCTACAAGCACCTGTGAGCACAGTTTAAGACCCAAAGCAGACCTTATCCAGCACTGTTGTGTAAATCTTAGAAGTTCACAATTATATACAGATACCCTGTATCCCTGTGTATAAAATTAGATTTGGTGTTCATAAAGAATATAATTTTGATATAACAACTAATCCTGAGCCCTGTATTCAGTAGTTACTTACTGTTACAACCATATGAGCAATTTTTGTTCTTATATTAAGTTCTTTTTGGACTGGCTGGCTTTGTCTTTGAACCTCTTTGATTCACTCTGATTGAGCAGGGATACCCTCTCTCCAATAACCAGGAGTCAATGGAATCTGGAGGTCCTGGAAGTAAGTCTGGAGGGTAAGTTAGAGGCAGTAAGGAGACTAGAGTAAAATGTTTGGGGGGGGGGTGATGATTTGGTTTAGTTTCAGTGACGTGGAAATGTGGAGAAGAGTAGAATCAGTAGAAAGAACAAGGTTAAAATGATAGACAATGGAGAATTAGCAGAAAAGAGTGGAGGTGTTATTCAAAGGAAAGTAATTTTTAAAGAAAGAATGTGAATAGAGAAATAAAGAAAAAATACTGGAAGACAGATGCACAAAACAGAGAAAAATTATTTTTAAAAAAAGGAAAAAAACCTAGAAAAACAAACAACCAATAAAAAAAACTTGACCAAAAAATAGGTAAAAATGTAAAACAAAAAACTAATGATGTTTCAGAAATGAAAAAAAAAAACACTTAAAAATGTTTTGAAAAAAAATGGAGTCTTCCTTGTTTGGGTGGGCTTTCTACAGTCTTTGGTTTCCTTGCGATGGTCTGCAGTCTATTTTGCTGCATGGCTGGTTTGACTGGCTTTCAGTTTGCAGGGTTGGATCTGCTCTGACCCACCTCCCCTGTTAGTGAAATCCTGGGGCTCTGTGGTTCACACAGCTTGCAGGCAGGCCTTGGGCGTCCACTGTAGATGGGGGTGTGAACAGTCTTCAAACCGTGGCTCCTCCTGTCTGCTGTGGGGCCTCTGCCTTTAATGCCTGGCTTTGAATAGGCTGTGGACTCAGCGGGGCGGGGCGTTTGCCTGGGGGAGGTTCCTCCCTCCTGGGCGGGGTGGCCTCCTGGGTGGAGCTGGCTATGGAATTCAGCTCCATTTTGGCCTGGCAATTGGGCTTCCTCTGTGACGGGACCATTTATGTGTCTCGGGAACATTTTGTTCTCCCGTCTGGTTGTTCCATGCTGCCGGTAGCTCCTCGCTGCTTTCGGTTTTAATTTAGAAATTCCAGCAGGCAGGGCGGGGCACCTCTGTCTGAGTTAACAGGTGTGTGTGAGCTGCAGCCCAGGACAAGCCTCCTGCCTGGGCAGTGGGTGTTCTCTTGGGCGGAGCTGGCTCTCACTGGTCAGTCCCTCTTGCCCTTTTCAAAGATGGCTCCTTTGTCCTCATTTTCCCCAGGCCTACTTTAGTTCCAGTCTGGTCTGACCCTATGCCAGTGTCAAAGGTGGCGCTTTGCTCTGGCAGTGGGGAAAGGGCTACCTTCAAGGAGCTGCTCTGTGGGCGCGAGTGCCAATGTCTTTCGGGGTACTCACGCTTTCTCTGTGATTTCGGCCCGTCCGTGCTCAGCCTGCTATCTGCGTGTGTCTTCCGATCCGCGTGTGTCTTCCGCCATCTGGAGGATTTCTCCCTGGTTGCCGTTGTGTGTTTTAGGTGTGTGGAGTGCTGGGTGCTGTGCTGGTGCTGGCACTGGCGTGGCGGCGGGACACCACCTGGAGCTCAAAATTGTGTTTCAGCCCAGAAAAATAGATTTTTCCTTTCTGGCCAGAATCCCTGTACTGTTATAACTTACTTGGGCTATCTTTCTAGGAGTAAAAGTTTTCCTGGAGTGGAAAAACTGTGATGTCAGAGGGAGCTCAGCTAGGGCACTGCTGCTCCTCCGTCGTTTTCCTGGAAGTCATCCAATTGATTGCATTTTTTACCCTTTTCTTTTGTTGCAAGTCCTGGGGCTTGGACTTAGTGCTTGAGAACTCTCTCTGGATTCCTTTTGCTCAAGGCTGGTATTCTACCCCTTGAGCCACAGCACTACTTCCAGCTTTTTCTGTTTACATGGAGCTGAGGAATCAAACCCAGGTGTTCAGGCATGCTAGGGAAGCACTCTAGCTCTAAGCCGCATTTCCAGCCTGGTTTCTTTTTTAAACTGCTATGTGTTATTTACCACTGAGAAAAATGGAAGCTACCTAAAACAGATGAATTCACTGCCTCAATCCAGCATGCCCTGCAAGATACGTGGTAGTAGCACAGGCTACCACATAGTGGCTATAAGACCTTGGGCAAGTCCTCTAACCTCTTGGAGACATAGTTTTTTCCATCTCTAAAATGTGAAATGATCTATGACACAGGGAGAGTGTGAGGATTAAATGGGAAATTTCCCCTAGTTTGCAATGGGTGGACCAGAGTATGCCCTCAATAAACAGAAGACGTTATTTCCCAGTATGCCAGTAAAGTCTGGAAGCAAGAACTTGGGGAAAGCCCTTGGAACTACTCAAATGGTTCATTTGCCAGTCTCTATCCTGTCCTTCCATGGGTGTTCATGGCAAGAGGCAGATACCTGGACAAAAAGGCCTGTGGGTACTGCAGGTTCTCAGGCTGACTGTAGAGGTGGGCACCTGGTGGAAGCTGTGGTGCAGAAGCCCAGCCCATTCACAAACCCAGAACTCATCTGGTTTGTAGGGACCACGTGGGTGTCTCCTGGTGGCTACAGTGCAGCATCACATGGCAATGCACAAGCCCTGTGGCTGTGCACTGCTCTCCCTACTCTAGTTCTTGCGAGAGCAAGGTGAGGTGTTGAGGGTCAAAGGGGAAACCGGCCCTAGTGTGTGAGGAGGTGGCAGAGGTAAAGAGCGTGCATAGTCTTCTGAGCCTCACCAGAGGCCTGTCAGGCTTGTGGGGTCTTAGTTTTCTGTAGGCCTTTCCCACAGGTGGGGTGCTGGTGAGGCTTAAGTTGGGGCAGGCAGGACTTCTGCCCTCGGTTTCTGCACCGTGTGTGGAGCAGGGACGCGCCGCCTGCCCATGGGCACGAGTGGACTTGGGCTGGTGGGGGGCCTACACACATCGTGTTTTCCAGAAAGCTGCTTCACTTCCCTTTCCTTGAGGGACCATCCTTGCCACCCTCGGGGCTTTGCTTCCTCCCCCAGAAACTTGGGTAACTAGTACCATGGAACTTGGCTGAGCATTTGTCTAGAGAGCTCTCCGGGGAAAGAGCCACCTAAGTGGTTCTGTTTTCAGACCTCTCTGAGAGCTCTGCTTGTCATTCTCATTCCTGAATTCTCTGCTTCCATTAATTCTGGAACAGGCACCTTGGTGAGCATGGGAGGTGATCAGTACTGTATGTAGGTGTGCTCTTAGGTTCTCATTCTTGGCCCAGGTATGAGGGCTGAACCTCCTCAGTATTAATCCCTTCTGGAGGTCCTGCATGTGACAGAGGGTGCCTGGGCTGGGGAGTAACTCAATGGCTGGGCTCTGTGCCTTTTTGAAGGGAATCTTCTGAATGGAAACTCTGGCTGCCGTTCTCCTTGTTGAAGTGCAGCAGGATGAGAGGGCTGCCTCCTCTTGGACTGGTGCCCCTGCCCTCCTCTCCCATCCACGAGATCTGTCTATCCCACCACCTGCCCTCTGTCTCTCCTCTTCTTGGGAGTCTGTCACTGGTACCCACTTGAAGATACAAAATGAAGTGTTGCCCACAGGCTCTCTATGCTTCTCCCATATTCAGACCTTCTCCATGGTCATCATCACTTTCTTGATGTCATCCTTTGCCCAGTTCCAGTATTTGGCCCATAGAGTCCAGCTGGCCATGCTGGCAGGTCTGGAGCTGTATCAAGCCTGCAGTGGAGCTGCATTGGTCCAGCACTCTCAGGCTGGGTGCCAGGCCAGGGATCACATTAAGTTTAAGTTAGGATCTTTCTCCTGCTTCAGACACTTGCTGTTGGTTTATAATCTAGTTATCTGTTGCTTCAATGAGAAAAGGAAATGGCCATACGTTTTAGTGGCTTTTTTGCCAGTGGTACTGGAATTTGAACTCAGAGCTTTGCACTGCCTTGGTGTGCTTGCTTGGCTGGCACTCTACCACTTGAGCCATGCTTCCAATCTGTTTTTGCTAGTTATTTTGGACATAGAGTCTCAAAAACTTTTCTGCCAATCCTAGCTTTGAACCATAATCCTCTGCATCATAGCTTCCTTCCAGCAAGTATTGTTGGCATGAGCTACTAGCATCAGGTTGGACATTTAGTATCTTGAAACTAAAAGAAATCTGTGTTTGTCTCTCACATTCTGTTGTTGACTGGTATCAGATGGCGGGTTCTCATTTGGTGTCTCTACTTTGGTTAGGTCCATAGGATCAGCAATGATCTCTAGGTTCTATTGTTCAGGTCTTCCAAGTAGAGTAACTCTCATATCTGGCTTATCATGCAGATGAAACTACCATCTGACATCTCATTTTCTTTGGCATTCTCTATGTTCTTATAGGGAGCACCCTCTGAGGGTGAGAGTTGCAGCAGATACAGATGGAACTGTGTCTTCCTAACACTTAGGCTCGGAGGCAGTAGAACTTTCCTCTATTACATTCTATTACAGCAGCAAAGGCAATTTTTGAGGGAAGTGATTACATGATAGTGTATAGTAGAAGGATGAGAATGTACAGAAAGGGAGGGAAGGCATTGATAGTGGCCCTCTTTGGAGGATACCACCACTAAAAGATGTGGTAAGCTAGCACAGGCACCTGGCTGTTAGGACTGTACAGGTTGAGAATAAGTACCACAATGTGAACACAAAAGCTCTCAGATGCAGCCACTTACCTTTTGATGATTTGCCTACTGTAAATATATAACTAGATGCACAACGATTTATGGACAGTTTTATCACCCTAGTTTCTTTAAAGAGATAAGAACCAAAAATTGAAAAATACATTTTTTGAAAATTTTATTATCTTTAAGTAGTTGTACAAAGGAGTTGCAATTGGCCAAAGCAATTTATGAATACAGAGCATCTTGATCACTGTCACCCCTTTCAACATTTTTACCCAAATATTTGAATGCAAGTCAGAAAGCAGTTGGATATTTTGAGTGACATCTATATTTGAGCATAGGTTGGAAACTCTTGGTAGAGCTTGAAATCTTCAGGTCATAATCAGGACTGAAAAAATGTGGCCTTCAGAAAGTCAAGGTTGACGTCAGGGCAGCCACCATGTCCTCCACTTTTTGTGGCTTACAGAACCTTCCAGGGAAGTGTGTGGTTCCAAGCTTTCTTTAATATGACCCTCAGACATACTCTGCCTTTTCCTGCAGTTCTCATAGTACTATCTGTTTTCAGAGCATGTCAGCAGAACAAAACCTGGGCACTCTGTCTCTACAAGACTCATTTTCACAGCCAAATCATCTTCTAGCTTTTGAGTTAATTAGCAAGGTACATCCATTTTTGTTTGACAAAATTCTTGAATACTAGGTAATCTTTCACTCCTGCTGAGCTAGGAGCTTTCTGTTTACTGCTTTGCCTAGAGCTCAGAGCAGTTATTTGCTGATCCTTAAATGTATATACTGTCTGCACTTCTGGGGCTCTCTGACCTAGAGCATGACTCTATAGATGTCATCCCAGGTAAGGATTTGCTTTGTTTCATGAGATGTTTACTGCTTCCATTTTAAATGACAACCTCTGAATTTGAAATGTGACTCAGTTGGTAGCATGCTAGCCAATTAGCAAAAGCATCAGGTAAAGAATTCGAGTCCTTGTCTCAAGCCCAAAAGAAAATATCGACCTTATGGGAGTTTTCCAAATTATGTTACTATTGTAGATCTCCTGTTGATCAGCTTACAAGAAATTCATGAGGAGTAAGATGTTAGTGAGATGATCTAAGGAAAATTGGAATTAGTGGGGAGAATTAAAAACCTAGCTTAGGTATGGGAGTTAATCCAACTCTATCATTGTGTGTCCCCTCATCTCAAAGGCTCATGTATGGGCATGTAGAAGTATGTGTATGTACACGTATACATACAGTGTATATATATATATGTAGCAATTAATGCAAATACATTGTAATATTGAATTTAGAAATATACTTAGTATATAAACAGTGTTTGAACAGTGTTCAGTGCATAACTAGGTTCTCCTAAGAAAGTCATTCACTCATAGAGCAGGATCGAATGTTGTGAAGAAGAAATTTTGTGATCAAATCTGTTTCTTTTGGATAAATGGACAATACTGGTGTTTGATTTAGGACTTTAGCTATATCTGTCTCTTTTCTTTTCCTTTTTAATTTCATTTTATTTTTGGCTATGAACAGGGCTTTGAACTCTTGCTTGCCTCTTGGTTTGACCTCATCTTCACTTCTGGATTTTTGCTACTTAATTGGAAATAAGAGTTTCATGGATTAGTCTGCCCAGGTTCACTTTGAACCTCAATCTTCAGATTTCAGGCTCCTGAGTAGCTAGCATATGCTACCCAGCCTAGTTTGTATTTCAGGCAGGATATTGCTTTCACCAGGCCTGGTCTCAAACTGTGATGATTCTGTCCTGACTCTCAAATATTAGGCATGCACCACTACACCAGGCCCCCAGAGGAAAAACATTCCACATATTTAAATCTTTTTACACAAGAGATGTGAATATTTGCTCACACTTCCTATATATGAAAAGAGTGAAAAGGAAGTGAGCATAGCATAACAGTTTATCTTTTGAAATAGTGATTCCCTCTCCCCTTTTGTTTTAGAAATTATTGTCTGTGTCTGTCATTTCCTTCCTCCTCCTCTCTCTAACTCTTCACTTCCCCAACTCTAACTCTCACTCTTGATCTTTCAATCATGTGGTACACCCTATGCCCATCTTCAACCTTCTGCTACATAGTACCCAAGAAGCTAGGAATCTAAGTAGTAATGAAAAACATGCTTTCATTCTTAGGCTCACAATCCAGTCTGAGAAAAACATTTCATTGATTTACTCTGATAACCACAATACCAGAGAAATGCAGAGGGTCAACTACATTTCCTAGGGGAAGGTTTTGGCAAGAAAGCTGCTGCTAACATTTGGGAACTCCTGCTATTTTTAATTTCTGACAACAAACTCAACAGATTTTAAAAAATATTTTTATTAACTTGAGTGATACAAAGGAGTTGTTGTTCACAGTTGTCAGGTTATGAATACAGTGCATTTTGATCAATGTCACTTTTTTCAGCATTCTCACTCACCCATCCCACCCCTCTCCTTTCCTTGCTCATCTTAGTTTAGGTTATGTATATTTTTGCAGCCTAACAAAACATTTTATGTGTACAGTGCATCTTGATCTATGATGAGACGTCAACATCTTCATCTCCCTCAGTCCACCCCTTCCTCTATATTTCTCAATTCTGAGCAATATACAGTAAATTCTTGTATGTATTCTCCCCACTTTCCTCTTCATTCATCTACCTCTCTCTCCTTGGCCCCACCCTCCCCTGTTGTAAGTACTCATTCCTTGATACTTATTTTGCTGGGCTTTGAGTTAGTCTTTTTAAAGAATTATATTATATGTGTTCTCCATAGTCTGCTACATTTTAGTTAATTCATTTGTAACCTCTTGCTTGCCATCCAGTATGTTTACCTGTAGATTTATAGGTTCATTCTAGATACCACAAATGAAGGAGAACATGCAGCCTATGTTTCTTTGGGTTTGGCTTACTTGCTTACCTGGGCCTTGGACTCAGGGCCTGAGCACTGTCCCTGGCTTCTTCCCGCTCAAGGCTAGCACTCCGCCACTTGAGCCACAGCGCCGCTTCTGGCCGTTTTCTGTATATGTGGTGCTGGGGAATCGAACCTAGGGCCTCGTGTATCCGAGGCAGGCACTCTTGCCACTAGGCTATATCCCCAGCGCCTGAAGACTGTATTGATCTAACAATAAGTGGCATTAGGGCCCCATGAATTGACTGTTATCTAGCGGCCTACTTCCCCTGTGCAATGTAAGCATCCAACTTTTGGAGGCCTGGGCAGTACGTAATTGCTACTTCTTACATTTTAGCTATAGTTTCTGTTGGAGTTAATATTTCTTGGCATTAGTTAATAATCTTTTTGTTGTTAAGAGCTCTTAGGTGCCAACATGAAGGCATATTATGACTTAGTGCATAGATTTTTTTTTTTTTTTGGTTTGTGTCAGTCCTTGGGGCACTGTCCCTGAGCTTTTATGCTCAAGGCTAGCATTCTATCACTTGAGCCACAGCTCTACTTCCAGTTTTTTGGTAGTTAAATAGAGATAAGAGTCTTACAGATTTTCCTACTTGGGCTGGCTTTGAACCATGATCCTCAGATCTCAGCTTCCTAACTAGCTAAAATTATAGATGTGAACCTCTGGTACCTGACTTATATACTCATGTTTTTATCCTTTGATAGATGTAGTGCTCTAGTTAAAGTGATTGTTTTACCTTTTTGGCTGGGGGAAGTCTTTTGCCTCCAATACTTGTTATCCAGTGACTACCACGTATCTAGTCCCATGTTGGCCACTGCCCATAAAGTTGTTGTCCTTAGTAAATGGATTGATTCTATTCTGAACTGGTCACAAATGGAATACACAGTCTTAAGTACTTGTAAACATTAGTGATTCAAGAATTCATTGTTTAGGGCTGGGGATATGGCCTAGTGGCAAGAGTGCCTGCCTCGGATACACGAGGCCCTAGGTTCGATTCCCCAGCACCACATATACAGAAAATGGCCAGAAGCGGCGCTGTGGCTCAAGTGGCAGAGTGCTAGCCTTGAGCGGGAAGAAGCCAGGGACAGTGCTCAGGCCCTGAGTCCAAGGCCCGGGACTGGCCAAAAAAAAAAAAAAAAAAGAATTCATTGTTTAGAACTAGGAGCCAGGTTGTAGTTTAAGGTAGATACAGTTTTTAATTCAATATTTAGGTTATCCAGCAGAATGACTTCATATCTTCCCATTTTACCAGCAACCAGAGAGTAAACCCCATTTTATCAGGAATAAAACCTGATGGGGCATACACACCACAGTGGGCTACCTCAAAGGAATTTTTTTTTATTGTTTGGAGTAGATCACAATAGGAACCACAGTCCATAAAGAGTATGGTCAACCTCTTGCTCTGTTGTCAAATTGTTTTGAGAGACTAGCAACAGACCTTGAAGTATTACTCAATATCTGATGAAAGATATCCATTGTTCTGCTTTATTTTTTGCACATACAATTTAATTAATTAATAATTGAGGTTTTGTGTCTGTCATAGTACTTGAATTCAGGGTTTGGGCACTGTCCCTGAACTTCTTTTGCTCAAGAATAGTGCTCTACCACAGCTCCACTTCCAGCTTTTTGGATAATTTATTAGAGACAAAAGTCTCATGGACTTTCTGCCTGAGCTGAACCACAATTTGCGTTGAACTGCAATTTTCAGTACTCAGTCTCCTGAGTAGCTTGGATTACAGGCATGAGCCACAGGCATCCTGATAATTAATTAATTAATTATTTTTGTAAAGAAGGCATTTCTAATAAATCTAGTGCTACAAAAAGGCTTTGCTTTAAAGTTTTAAAGACCATCTGATACTTGTCTATTCACATTCATGTTTTAATATCAATTTTGTTGAGGGTCTTCCAGGCTTGACTATTAGCCCAACATTTGGAATCCAAAGGGAGCAAAAATCCACCATTCCCAAGAAGCTGTGCAGTTTTCTCTTCTTCTTAGAGCCTGTCTCCAGGCATGAGATTACAAGTTCTCTGATTCATATGAAACCTAAATATCCTGTTTAAAAATCTGGGCCACAGCTGGGTGCTGGTGGCTGAGATCTGAAAATCACAATTTGAAGCAAGCCTGGGCAGCAGGTAAGTCCATGAGACTCTTACCACCAATTAATAACTAAAAAAGCTGGAAGTGACATTGTAGCCCAAGTAATAGGGCACTAGCTTTGAGCAAAAGGAGCTCAGGGGCACTACCCAGGCCCACAGTTCAAGCCCTAGAACCAGCAAAAAAAATATGAGCCAGTGGAGTTGTGGATCAAGTGGTAGGGTGCCAGTCTTGAGCAGAAAAGCCAAGCAAGAATTTAAGGCCCTGAGTTTAAACCTCAGTACTGGAACAAAAAACAATCTAAGGCTTTTGAGGTGACACCTTGTAACCATTTCAAACAGATGGTTCATCCCTATAAAGGTATATGCGAGGCAGATTTTGAGATTAGGTCTAGCCATCAAGAGATCATGCACTGTAGCAAGACTCCTTGATCTAATTGTAAATACTGAATATCTCTTATTTGAATTATTAAATATTGTGAGTTTTTAAATAATTGTGGCACGATAGTTAATTCCACAATATTCCATAGTCACCTGAGTATCAGGATCTTGCTATTTAAATGTAAAAAGGAATTGAGGTTTGTCCTCCACAGTAATATAAAAGAAAAGACCCTTTAAGTCCAACAGTGAAAAATATTCATAGTCCCCTAGCATGGGAGTTCAGAGGGTGCATTGGGTTAGGTACAGTTCTCTGAATTTCTTATTTCACTTAAGATCCTCAAATCTTGTACAGACTGTATGTATTCTTTAGTGTGTGCATTTTAACTGGCAACACAGGTGGAGTGTACAGAGATCAGAAAGGCTGAATGCATCTATATTTTTATAATGTCTGCTTTAGTTAAAATGACTTATTAATTAGGTCTTCTTCGGTATGGTTTTTTTTTTCTTGATAGGGATGTTCACCAGAGGTTTGACTTTTATTATACCATCAACTTAGTCTCTGGCTATTTAGACCTTTTTTGTGTGTATGTGCCAATCCCAGGTCTTGAGCTCAGGGCCTGAGTATTGTTCCCGAGTTTTTATTGTGCTCAAGTCTAGTGCTCTACTACCTGAGATACAGCTTTACTTCTGGCTTTTTTTCTTTTGGCAGTTGCTTGGAGATCAGAGTCCCATAGACTTTCATGTCTTGGCTGGCTTCAAATTGCGATGTTCAGATCTAAGTGCCATGAGCCACTGTCGCTTGGCTGTTTAGACTCATCTTTAATGGAATTGTATAAATGTCTGTATACATGGAATTTTATCCCATTTGCCTATCTTTTTACAGAATGTCTCAGACAATAAGATTGTATAATAGCTCAATGTCAGCTGTTCCCAGGTTTGCCAGTTAGAATAAAATTTCTTTCTTTCTTTCTTTCTTTCTTTCTTTCTTTCTTTCTTTCTTTCTTTCTTTCTTTCTTTCTTTCTTTCTTTCTTTTTTTTTTGCCAGTCCTGGGGCTTGAACTCAGAGCCTGATCGGTGTCCCTGAGCTTCTTTTGCTCAAGGATAGCACTCTACCACTTGAGCCACAGCGCCATTTCTGGCTTTTTCTGAGTAATTTATTGGAGATAAGAGTCTATGGATATTTCTGCCCAGGGTGGCTTCAAACTGCAATTCTCAGATCTCAGCCTCCTGAGTAGTTAGGATCTAGTGCAAGCCAGCAGTGCCTGGCTAAAATTTTCTTTTATTATAGTCTTATAAGTTGAGCACTCTGCCACAATCCATCCCAAAACTCTCTTATGGCATCTCCCATGAGAAACATAACACAAAACATCCAGACAAACAAAGGAAATTCCCCCTCCCCTCCAAACAAGGCCAACAAATGGGAACCTTTTACCAAATGACAAAGGCAGCAAATAGGGATGATTTCCCTAGTTCTACTTAACTCAAAAGTCATTCCAGAAAAATATTCCTTGGGGTGATAGATAGAAGGTCCATATGCAAATAGGAAGAATTTAGGGGTCTCCTTATGCACATGAAATAACTCACACAAACTTGCCAAATGTATCATAACTTTTAAAAATTCCATCTTATTGCCAGTGGCTCATGCTTGTAATACTAGCTACTCCATGAAGTTGAGATCTGAGGATTCCTACTGGAAGCTTGTATAGGCAGTAAAGTCCATGAGACTCTTACCTTCAATCAAGCACCAGGAAAGCTGAGAGTGGAGCTGTGGTTAAAGTAGTAGAGCTGTATCCTTGAGCAGAAAAGCTCAGAGACAGAGCCCAGGCCCTAAGTTTAAGCCCCAGGACTGGCACACAAAACAATTAATTTTACTTTTTTTTTCTAATGTCTGCGTAGCAATAGAAGTTTTCTGGAGCTAAATTGTCTCCTGCCTCCCTTAGGTGAGACTCCTTATGTCTCTCTGGCTTCATAGGCTGGCACACCTGCTTGTGCTAAACTGGAGTTTAACATACGTGTCTTCTTATAAATCTCTATCTTCTAGTTCAGAACTTCAGACTGTGGATATTCCTTGAGTCCCTTCACTGTAATCAAATTTCTTGTAAGCAGTTCATTCACCAAACTCAATGCCAGTTTACAAATAATGAGATCAGGGTCTTGGTGATAATCAAATAAAGGTTGACTATTTTGGCAGGCAAATTTAAGACTGATGGTCTATTGTATGACAAAAAAAGCACAATCTTATTAAGAGTGGATTTTACATGAAAACTCAGGTGTAGGGCTTTCTGGATGTATGGCTGAACATGACTTCAGTCTGGATGGTAACACTGAGGCCACTTACTTTTTGGTGTGTTTACATTGGTCTGATTATTCCTATTACATTAGGGCTGTAGAAGTTGTTGCACCATCCTAACAAGTAAAAACTGAAACCTAACAGCTCTTCTAAAATCCACTAGAGAACTGAGGTGAGGTGACAAACCACCAATGCCTGAAGAAAGGGAAGTTAAGAATGTCACAGCTCAGAGAGTTGAAGGTATTGCTTAGATAAGCCCCTGACTAGTGATCATGAGGTCCTGAGTTCTATCCCCAGTATCACTTTTCTAGTCTTTTTGAAAGACTTAGCCTGGCACCACTGTCTCAGGACAGTAAATTTCTCTCCTCAGGAGGCTGGAGAGGGAAAGAATAGCAATTTAAAGGCCAGGCCTGGCATTAAACTTCAGGAGAATCTGCCTCAAAAATAACCAGCAAAATGGTGCTGAATGTGCAGTTCAACTGATAGAAAGCCACTCTAGCTACCCTAAGTTTGAGTTCAAACTCTAATACCACCAAAAGAGAGAAGGGAGGAGAAAGAGAGGGAGGGAGTGAAAGAGGGAAGGAAAGAGGAAAGGATGGAAGGACAAAAGAAAGAAGAAAGGAAGGAAGAAATAAGAGAGAAAGAAAAGAGAAATGAAGGAAGGTAGAAAGAAACAAAAGAAAGAAAGAAGAAAATCACACCTCAATAGAGCAAACACCTCTGTGGGAGCTAGTAAGTGGGTAGGGAGTAGAAAACTTCAATGTTCACTGAGGAATCTCTGGCAGCTCAGTGTGAACAAGTCTTAGAGGGAAAAACTCCAGTGCACCCAGATGAGAAGACAAGAGCAAGTCCTGTATTACTACTTCTCCAGTATTTTCCCATGAGCACCATTAAAAATCTGAAATCAACAACCATGGATGGGATTTGAATTACATTTAAAGTGAATTTTCTAAAGAAATATCCATATGGATTTATATCACATTCCAAGTGTGGCGTTACTATTCCTGACAGGAATTTGGGGAAAACAGACAGGGATGAAGTGGTGGATTACAAGAGATAGGGAAGAAAAACTATGTTTATGGTGCTGAGATGGAGATAAATAACATTTCACATGACCCCAAATCCTCGCATGAGTGAACTCAATGAGTGAAATACAATGGAAACTACAAATCTGAATTAGTAAATACATTTAGTATTGGCTTATCAGTGGTGACAAGTGTACTCCATGAAGGCAAGATGAGAATAAGGGAAGGCAATAAGGGAAGCAGTAAGACGGGGGTGAAGCCAGAAAATAGGAACCATTTGTACTTTCCAATTTCCCCATAAACCTGAAACCACTTTCAAAAAATGAGGTCAGTTATTTTAAAAGATCTTGAAAGGAACAGTATGAAACAATTTTACAAGACAGGCAGAGGCATTCCCTTATTACGTAGTATCTTCCTGAATTCCTGCCTGCTCCACATGTACATCACGTCCCAGTCACTGAACACTCCTGGGATGGAAGGAGCACCTGGAAGTACACACACGTACATGCCTTTAGACATGCACAAGGACTCTGGTGAAAACAATTATTGATCCAGCACACAAGTCCTTCTTGTTACCTTTCATGTTTAGATATCAGGAGAGAATAGGAAATGTACTTTGTCTAGGAGATTTAGTATAGTTCTATGTAGACAGTTGGAGGAAGAAGTTGAAATATTGGGACCTTTTCAGAAAGCACTGAGGGAGGGAGCAATGTGAGAAAGGGTCTCTGTGATTTTTCTCAGGATGACATGTTGCTACATGAGTGGTTTCAGCCTAGGTGCAGGCTATGAGAAGTCATTGTGTAGATAAAGGACAACAATGATAGGCTTGGGGACATCAGTGATGATTCATGACATTTCCCTCTTCACCTCAGTAAAAATTGTCATCTGTCTTCTCCTTTCCCCTTTCTGTGTTCCATTATAAGCATATGAGGATTGAATTTTTTCCTAAATAAAGGAAAAGAGAAGGAAAGGACACACATGTCCCTGCTAATGAGGACTGACAAGACTGAGGGCCAAGGGGAAGTCAGTGGAGATGCTGTAGAGAGATTACTTTCTCATTCACTTGTATCCCTCAAATCCCACAAGAACATAGAGTCATGTGCTCTTTCCGACCTTGTTTTTAACCTGCCTACACTCTGGAGTGGATACTAAGGAGGAAAAACTACTAGACTTACCTTGAATTTGGTACCCTGTGATAATAATAACGTACATTTAAAAGATACCCATCTGTTTTGATGAAAATGCCATTTCTTGCATTTGCACTGTGTCTGCCCACTGCTTTCAAAGGTGGGAAGGCTCTATATGGCTTTACAGTGTCCACAGTGATGCAGATAAGGGTGTGTGTGTGTGTGTGTGTGTGTGTGTGTGTGTGTGTGTGTGTGACATTTTCACATTACCATCTTGGTCCTGTGTAGTTCCTGAAGGGAGAATGACTCTTCACCTCTTGGTTCCTGCTGGTACTGCTGACCTGTGCTGGCTGTTGACACTACATTTTGTGCCTTTGTCTTGGTAGAGGCCTGGGGCTCCTTGACTGAGTCAGACTTACTTTACCCTGGCAGGCACATGCAGACCCCTCTGAATCTTTGTGTCAGGCTCCATCCCGCTGTGCCCATTGCTGTTTATACAACAGTCTTGGCTGCAGGGTCACAAGTTCCTAGCTGGTCTGGGCTTCCTTTAGCTCTCTGGTTCTTTATTCAGGCTGAATAGGTCCCCATGCTGGAGCTCACACCACAGCAGGGACCAAAGATCAAATCCAAAACATTAAATTCCTATTATCTAAACTGCTGATTCTATAGACTACAGAATAATGCCATATAGGACATGGTGATGCCAAGGAAGTATAAGTGCAAACATTAGGTCATTTCCTCTAGAGATTATAAATGCAGTCTCACTGTGGTTGGGGGGTGCCCAGAGTTGCCATCAGATATCCTCACTTTTCTCAATGACTTAAAAGTGAATATCATGTGAAGACTTGGTGTCTTCTTGAAGATAGTTGTTGTATTAGCTATGAGAGAATGTTAAATGCAGAGGGTGAAGTTTGTCATGTTGGGGGTGGGTGGCAGAGGGAGAAGGGAGTATGTGTCAGAGGCAGGATTCATAGCTGTGGGTCAGCTGGGTAAAGAAGGGTCTGGTGGACAGATTGGGATCCTGATAGAAGCAGCCAGTGCAGTGGAGGCCTCCAGAATGCTGAAAGCTATGGATGCTGAAGCTTTAGAGAGGGAGCTGGAAGGTCAAGATGTTGCTTTTGGTCAAGTTAGTAGAGAAGTGGTGGTGGGGTGGAAGGAGAGAGAGAGATTGAGGTTGAGAGAGACAGAGACAGAGACAGAGACAAAGAGAGAATGGACAGATGGGTGGTTACATTCTTCCATGCTGCCCAGGACATGAGCCTAGGAGGAGAGACTTAGGAAGAAGAGAAGAGAACAAGAGAACACCCTTTAGGAGGAGAGGCTGCAGTAGTGGTTTATCTGCTTCATTCACTCTGCAGTTGAGATCACACAGATGAGACCTTCAAGTGAGAATCTTGTCCTAAGGGAAGCATGTCCAGGGGGTTGGTACAGGTGTCTAATATGGAGCTTAGAGGACAGTAGGGAATCTACTGGTGTCAGCCTGGCAGCAACCTCACTGGCTGACAACACTCAGGCCCCAAACCTGAAATCACAGGCCAGGAGAGCTGGACATTTCCTGCAGGGTTGGGCCTGTGGGCTGCTGTTGCTATGGTTCCAAGAGCAGTTCTAGGGAAGTATTCCACACTAAAACAGATTCCAAGGACCTTTTTATCTGTTCTTGGGTTTTAGCCTCTTGGGTTGGCATCTTCAACTATTATCTCTGTGATTTGAGAGAAACATAGTGGAAAAGATAGTTTTCTCCAGGGTTGGTGACTCTCACTCTCTTGTCGTCTGTAGATGGCAGTGCTGCTCTCTGCAGTGGTCCTAGAGCTCCCACTCCTTCCCCCCAACACTTTCAGCCTGAATAAATGGTCCACAGTATGTTTTCTGGTTTCTTCTGTTGCCTGTACCCAACATGTCCTACAGGTGGTGCTGTTTCATCTGCTGAGGTCAATTGGCAATCAAAACTTTTTTTTTTTTTTTTCAAATTAGCAATTCTGTTGAAAGGCGGCCCAGATTCCTTAGGAGCTTTATTGCTGCCTCTTTGAATGAGCTTGTCCTTTACAAATTAACCATTTCCTGGGTTTTATGAACCTTTATCAGTTTATTGTTTATCCTTTTAGAAATTACTCAGTTTCATTGTGGAATATTTGGTAGAATGATAATGTATAATAGAAGGTTGATCACAACATCAGCCCTAAAACTGCATGGATTGTTAGGATAGTTAATGGTATTTTGTAATATATATACTTGGAAGTTTTTCACTAATACAGGTGTATTGAAAATAAATGAGATTAATATTGTATTGTGATTTCTACATCTTGCTTTTAAAAAACTCAGTTTTTCTCTTTGAAAAAAATTTCATTAAAAAGGGGGCTGTTACTGCATCTCAAATGCAAATATACTGCAAAACTTTGAGAATTTTAAAGAAATAAGTTCAATATTATCAAATACACAAAATATTAGTTTGAAAACATAACCATGACACGTCAATCTTGTGAGATCAGAAGCTATGTTTTCTTCACTTTTTTAGAATATGTACAAGCAGAAATACTTAGCATTTAGTAGTTGATTAATGAAAATGTGAAGTAGAATAATTATTCTTCAGAGTACTTTTATCCTTCTATATGTGTATATCTATATCTATCTATCTATCTATCTATCTATCTATCTATGTGCATATGTATAGTTGCTTCATAAAACTACAGTTTATGTATATCAACTGTTTCCTTTTATCTGTCTCTCTCTTTCTCTCTTCCATTGTTTATCAGTTTCCTACATGTGGAGTTTCCATTAAGCATTTCCAGGAAAGGAACAACTTTTGTCTATTATGTATTAATTTTCTAATAGAAAGAAACACAAAAGAAAATAAAGAAGACAAAAGAAAAGAGAAAAGAAAAAAGATTAATTGTATAAAAAAGCATTTGCTAATACTAGTCTAAATCCAGACATGAGAGATTGAAGCTTAAAGAAATAGTAAAAATGAGTACACTTAATCATCCTGAGGGATACCAAACAGGTAGAAATAATCTCTAGGTGGATGAGGAGAAGGTGCATCTAATTAGCTATAGGCCATCTGGTGCCTTGTTACCATACAAAATATTAGACTTTTTGCTCATCCTGGGGCTTGAACTCAGGGCCTGGGTGCTGTCCCTGAGCTTTTTTGCTCAAGGATAGCATTCTAACACTCCACTTCCAGATTTTTGGTGGTTAATTGGAGATAAGAGTCTTACAGAGTTTCCTGCTTGAAGTGGCTTCCAACCCTGATCCTCAGATCTCAGCCTCCTGATGAGCTAGGGTTACAGGCACAATCCATCAGTATCTGGCTTTAAAAGTTTTAATATGTCTTGATACTACACCATGGATGCAAACTTTTATATTTGTTTATGAATTAATACATTTTTGCCTTATTGAAATTAGATCTCTATGTGCCTGCTCAGGCTAGGACTCTAGCACTTGAACAATATTTTCAATGTTTTTGTGCTGGTACTGAGACTTGAACTCAGGGCGTGTGTGCTGTCCCTGAGCTTTTGTGTTCAAGGCTAGTGCTCTACCACTTTGAGCTACAGCTCTATTTCTGGTCTATTGGTAGTTAGTAGGAGGTAAGAGTCTCATAGCCTTTTCTGCCTAGGCTAGATTTGAACCTCAGTCCTCAGATCTTGGCCTCCTGTGTAGTTAGAATTACAGGCATGGGGCACTGATGCCTGATCACTCTTTAATTGTTTTTTTACACAGCATCTTGAGTTTTAGACAGTGCCAGCCATAGATATGGTCTTTGTACTTCTGCCACTGAATAGTTAAGAGCTATAGGCCTGGGCACCATTCCCAGAGCATCTTTTGACATAAGGTTTTGCTTAGAGATAGCCTTGAAATGTGAGCCTTCTGTCCCTGTCTCAGAATTAGTTTGGATTACACATATAATCTCAACTAATAATGCTTGCTGTCATGGCAACAGCCTGGCCTATCCCCACAGAGGATCTCTTTATACCAGTTCTGTAAGGGATTGAGCAGTAATTGCTCAGTAATTGTTTTAAGAGTTCATATATAAGGGGAAAATCATATAACCTAGTTTTTTTCATTTTGTCTTTCCACAATGTCAGACTTCAGTGAATAACAATAAATTCATAAGTTATATAGATTTTTTGGTGTTAATTTACCAAGTACTATTGAGGTGACTTGATAGTAACCTACTTTTAAAAAAAAGTATAATGTAGAGGGTGTGAAGTCCTTCTAAAGGGTGTTGCCAGGGAGTTAGGGAGGAGGGAGACAAGAGCAGAAATGTATGTGAGAGGGAGAATTCATAGCTGTGGGTAAGCTGGGTAAGGAAGGTATTGTGAACAGTTTGGAATCCTGGTGGGAGCAGCAAGTATAGTGGAGGCCTCCAGGAGGCTGAAGGCTGTGGGTGCTGGCTTAGAGAGGGAGTTGGAATGTAAGACACAGTTTTTTGTGTATCAGTTCTCTGGTCCTGAACTTTACCTATTTTGGGATTCTCCAGCCATGATCTTGGTAGCATAGACAGAAATGAGTGGGAAAGATGGATTTTCCTCTGGAGTTGGTGGCTGTCACTTTGGGTCTATAGATGGCAGTGCTGCTGGATGTGGTGGTCCTGGACCCCTTTTCACTCCTCCTTGTTTGAAAAGAATGCTCCCAGCTTGTTTTCTGGAGAACATACTGCTTCTTCTGTTATCTGCACTAAAGGCATCCTGTTGTGGGTGGCACTGTCACTTCTGCTGAGTTCCCTAGGAAAACAACATCTGGAATCAAAACTCTGCAGTTTCAAATTAGCAGTTCTGTGGAAGGGCTGCCTAGATCACTTAGCAGCTTGTATTTCTGCCTCTCTGAAAAAGTCTTGTCCTTTATCTCCACTTTTTTCTGGACTTTTTGCACTTTTATAAATTTATCCATATGGCAGTTTTTCAGTCTCACTGAGGAAAATTTCATAAACAATAATATGTAATAGGGAGAAAGCCAGTCTTAACCTTAGTCCTAAGACTGTGTGGATTAAGCCATAACTGTGAATGGAATTTCCTGATAGTTCCTCAGAAGCTTTCTATTTCTACAGGTGTGTGTAAAGCAACCGAGATGAATAGTATGTCATGATTTCAACAATCATTCAGCTTTTGAAATTCTTTTACACTTTAGAAAGTAATTTTGTTAAAAGATGGCTGTTACAAATATGGAAGTGGGAGGGGAGAAAAGAAAGGGCAATAGAGGGTGTGAACATGGTCAAAACACATTAGTGTGTTTTGGAATATATGGAAACAAAATGACATATATGGAATTGGCATATATGGAAACAAAATCCCTGTACTTTGAACAAGTAATATATGTCAGTTAAAATATATAAATAATAGTCATTTTGTTTCAGATGCAAATCATACTATGAAATGTTGAGAGTTTCAGTGAGATGAGTTCAAAACAATCTAATATTCAAAGTGTTATTGCATAAAAACAACTATAAGACAACCATGTTCCCAAGGCTAACTTATGATGTCAGGAGCAATGTGTCTAGCCAGCTATAGGTCATTTGATATAAACTTACAAAGCACTAAAATGATTTAATACATCTTGATTTTACATGGATGGCAACTTTGTTTTGTTCTGTTGCCGGATCTGGGGCTTGGGGACTCAGGGCCTGAACACTGTCCCTGGCTTCCTTTTGCTCAAGACTAACACTCTACCTCTTGAGTCGCAGCACAACTTCTGGCCTTTTCTGATTATGTGGTGCTGAGGAATTGAACCCAGGGCTTCATGCATGCTAGGCAAATGCTCTACCGCTAAGCCACATTCCCAGCCCCCATGGATGGCAATTTTAAGTGAGCTTATGAATTAATAAATTTTTGGCCCACTGGGATTAGAACTCCAAATCTACTAAGGCTAGTACTGTATAGCCTTTGAGCCACATTTCCATCCCTTTACTCTTTAATTGGCTTTTTACAAGGGCTTGAGCTTTACCTCCTGCAAGTGTCAGATATGCTCCCATTACCTTTGCCACTTGAATAGTCTTAGAGGCCTGAGGCACCATGCCAGCTTTTCTGACATATTATTTCTTTTTTTTTTTTAATAATTACCTATTTCTACTATTGATGATGTTCGTGTATCACCTTCTTGTGATTGTATCTACACTATCTCTGTAATCTTATCTGAGTGTATGGGAAACAGTGTGTACTGGTATTAGAATTAGGAAATTCAAAGGGAATACCAGAATTGAGAGACAAAGGGTAAAATGAGAGAAACAACAACAAAAGCAATACTTGCAAAACTGTTTGGTGTAAGTGAACTGAACACCTCAGGGGGGGAAAGGGGGAGGGGGGAGGGGGTATGAGGGACAAGGTAACAAACAGTACAAGAAATGTATCTAATGCCTAACGTATGAAACTGTAACCTCTCTGTACATCAGTTTTATAATAAAAACTTAAAAAAATAATTACCTATTTATTGTCAAAGTGGTGTACAGAGGGGTTACAGTTACATATGTTAGGCCATGGGTACATTTCTTGTACTATTTGTTACCTCTTCCCTCATTCCCACATCCTCCCTCCCCTTTTCCCTCTCCCACCATGAGTTTTTCAGTTGGTTTACACCAAATGGTTTTACAAGTATTGCTTTTGGAGTCGTTTGTCTTTTAATTCTTTGTCTCTCGATTTTGTTATTCCCTCTCACTTCCCTAGTTCTAATAGCAGGATATACAGTATCCAGGGTACTCAGATGAAGTACAGTGATAGCGCGGGGACAACCACAGGAAGGGGATACAAGAACATCATCAACAAAAGAAGTTACGGTTTCACATGGCATATTGAAAGTAATTACAACAGTGTTATAACAGTCATTTCCATAACATGGAGTTCATTTCACTTAGCATCATCTTAGGTGTTCATAAGGGCATAGCTAGTAGGCTCTTGTGATGCTCTGATGTGCATGGCCTAAACCTGTGCTAATTATTCCCTATGAGGGAGACCATACAGTCCATGTTTCTTTGGGTCTGTCTCACTTCACTTAGTATGTTTTCCAAGTTCTTCCATTTCCTTACGAATGGGGCAATGTCATACTTTCTGATAGAGGCATAAAATTCCATTGTGCATACTGACATATAATTTCTTAAGTTTATTACAGGGTTAGCATCGAACTGTGACCCTGCCTCACAAACAGTTGGGATTATAGGAAAAATTTTTAATGGAATAATGCTTCAAGGATATAACCACCACCTCCTGGTAATAATCAAACACAGCAACTACTATGACATAATGCTCACTGGCATGGCAACAGTACAGGCCTAAATGTACACAGGAAATATCCTTTCAGTATTCGTATACCTCGTATGTCTTAAGACTTATCATATGGAAGAGGAGAAAATCATATAACCTAGAATTTAATTTCCAGGAATGAAGACGTACCAAATTAGGTAGAGTTTTAAAATTTTGTCTCTAAAATTCTGTGCTTTTTTCCCCACTCAAGCTTCAGTTATTGTTATTAAGGTGACTCGGGAAAGTTAAACTTAGTTTGTGCTAAGGATGTGTGTGTGTGTGTGTGTGTGTGTGTGTGTGTGTGTGCGCGCGTGCGTGCGCATGCACCACTCCTTGAGCTTAAACTCAGGGGCACTGTCTCTTAGCTTTTTAGCCCAAGCTGGTGCTGTGCTTCTTGAGCCACAACTACAGTACTGGATTTTTGGTGGTTAACTAGAAATGAGAGTCAGACTGGGCTGGCTTTGAAATATAATCATCAGATTTCAGCTTCCTGAGTAGCTAGAATTATAACCATAAGCAACTAGCACCAGGCTTGTATGACAATTCTTGTATTTTCCTTCTCAGTGTCTGGTGATGGATGATTCCAACTTTACAACCATTGGAGTAGCAGGCAATGACTTTCATTTACTCAGGCAAGCTCTCATATTTATACATTTCCACAGACTTACAATTAATGTGTATAGAAGAGCAGCTGGTGAACTGTATAATTTTCTCTCTCTTTGCAATTTATTTTCAGGAAAAGGAGAATAAATAGCAATAAAGAAGGCAATCACCATGCCCTTGACTTAAAAAGGAGTAAGCAAAGTCCTGACTTTCCAGATCCTCAGGCTGAAGAGGTAGGGGGTATGGCCACATAGCTTTTCTCCTTTTCATTAAATTCACAAAAGTATTTTCACTTGAATGTTTTACTGAGCTATAAATTATTAGTAGACTTCTAAAGGAGCTTTGTAAAGTTTTTCTGCATGAATGCTGAGAGAAAATGACTAAGCTCATTTCCTGTGAGCATTAGGCAGAAGAACTGTCACTACACGTCCTTCTCTTGGACCATAGCACTTCAAGCATGGCCAGAACTTTGTTATTCAACCAGCATTTCTTGCCAGTACTGGGGTTTGAACTCAGGGCCTGGGTACTGTCCCTGAGTTTCTTTTGCTCAAGGCTAGCACTCTACCACTTGAGTCACAGAGCCACTTCTGACTTTATCTGTTTATGTGGTATTGAGGGGTCGTATCTAGGGCTTCATGCATACTAGGTAAGTACGCTACCACTAAGCCACATCAACCAGCTTTTACCAACTAAGTTGCTTAGTAATAGTTACAGGTCCACCTGTTTTCTGTGGGTGAGGATTACCTATTTGTGTTTCTACTTTTATTTCTTTTCAATGTATTAGTGTACTTAATTTAAAAAATATTTATAACTAGGCTATATTATGACAATGCAAGTTCTAAATTATTGCATTCAAGGCTGAGAGTACATTTTTTGTCAGTTATGGAACTTGAACCCGGGTCTAAGTCACTGTCCCAGAGTTCTATTTACTTAAGGCTAGTGTTCTACCATTTTGATCCACAGTGCCATTTCTGGTTTTCTGGTAGTTAAGTGGAGATAAGAGCCTCACAGACTTTCCTGCTTTGCCTGGCTTTGAACCATGACACTCAGATCTCAGCCTCCCTAGTAGCCCAGCTTGCGAGTACATTTTTTTCTGATTAGGTTTTGGATTTGATTTTGTTCCACTGTCCTTTAAATCCACTGGAAAACTATTGTTGATACCCTCTTAGACAAAATTTCATTTGTGTCATCTGTAGTCTATCATGAACTTTTTTGTTTGTGCCAGTCCTGTGGCTTGAGTACTGATGCTGAGATTTTTGTGCTGAAGGCTATCACTCTACTATTTGAATTTCAGCTCTACTTTCAGCTTTTGGGTGGTTGATTGGAGATAAGAACCTCATAAACTTTCCTACCTTGCTAATTTCAAACTTCCACCTTTAGATCTCAGCTTCCTGCGTAGCTACCATTACAGGCCTGAGCCACCAGCACCCAGCAAGTTATGAATAATTTTTTTAAAGACAGATGGATCTAGTTGCATAAACTCTATGTTTCAGTACTTGTAGGTAATGCACTGAATTGAGTAGCCTCAAAGTAGACCATAATACTTCTTGGTTTAAATCATATTAATATTACTTTTGGAAGAGAGCTAAAACAAATGCAATATCAACACTGATACATACCTACTTTAATTTAGATAAGGGTCCTTAATACAACCACCTCCTTTGGGCATCTAGTGTATGAAGCTGCACTGGGCTTCAATATAAAAAGACTGTATGATGTTACTTCAATGAAGAGCAGTCTGAAACACAACACACACACACACACACACACACGAAAACACACACATACTATATCATGTCTACAAATAAGAGACCAACAAATGGTAAGCATCACAAATATGAATTGAGGAACATGCATTTCATGAATGGGAATCCCTTGATGTGGATATTATACCACATGAAAAACATAAGCACTGGAGAGACAAAGTACAGGGTCCATGGGATCTCTCTCTATATTTTTTGTACTTTTATGTGAATGTATGGTTATTTCAAATTAAAAATTTTTAAATAATAACCAATTTAAAAATCATGTATGAATTATTAATATCTAACTTTCCTAAAACAAGCATAATGCCTTTAAGGTTATGTGTGGAGTTTGAATTGATACATGAGGACAATATATGTCTGCACTTAGCATATATGTGTAAAATCATCATATATTTGTATATATGCATGTATGTAGGAGTGGATGTATGGATCTAGTAACTTACTCATTAATTTTGAGATTATACCCAAACTCCACCATACATTTGTGGCCCTAATTTCAACTCTATTTTGTAGGACCAGTTAATGACTTCCTAGGAAGATGAGCACTTACTTGTTTGATATAGGATATGGACACAAATGGTACCAACATTCCCAGAGAATTTGTATAGGCATTTGGAACCCCAGTGTGTATTTGGGACACTCACCCTGCCACTGATTCGCTACATGACTTTGGGCAACTCGGAGATTTGCTTCCAGTTCAGTAAGGCAGAGATTATTGATCCCAATTTATTTTATAGTGTTGCATGAGGATAGAATGAACAGCCTTCCCTGAGTGTGCTTCGTAAACTGTTAACCCTGTATATAAGTTTGATGATGCTCCTGACCATGCTGAATAGGAAAATTCTCACAGGATCCTTCTGTCTTTCTCCTTCCAGCATTCCTACACTGATAATGAAAGGAACAACAACATCGCTAATAGCCCAGTGGCACCCAGGGCACCAGAAAGCAACTTGACCATGACCATGGCAGATCTCAACTCAAATCTCACTCCATCCTTCCACGAGGAGAATGCACTGTGCCCAGGTCTGTATATCTACATCAACCAGGTCTTGAAGGAGGCTCATTTCCATAGCCTGCTGCAACGAGGGCAATATCCATCGTGATCAACGAGGAGTTCCTTATTCCAACCCTAAGCTTATTCATAAAATTAAGCTTATTCATAATAAGCTTATTCATAAAACTGAATATGCATAAAAATGTTCTGTTTCTTCTTTGGACTCTATTTTAAGGAACAATATAATGGGCAATTGTATGAAGGATTTTGGTGCACTAGTGCAATTTCAAATAGGGCTTTAAAGCAATTTTTATAGGACACATTTTATCTTGAGTATTAAATTTATGTTTTGATAGCAAGATGCCAAATCTTTATCAGTACACGGAGTTCATAATAAATATAATTCAGGCTAATTTTTTTTAACTGTCAGAATTTCTCAGACAAATAACTTTTTCAAATTTAGTATATACATAATGGAATTCTACTCATCTACCAGAAAGAATAATATTGTACCATTTGTAAGGAAATGAAAATACTTTGAAAAATTATATTAAGTGAAGTAAGCCAAACCCAGATTTACATAGGTTGCAGGGTTTCTCTCATATGTGATAACTAGAATGTGCCTATAAATCTACAAGTAAACACACTGGATGATTAAAAAATATACTATGACATGATAAAGTATTCACACACAGTGAGACAAAATGAAGATAATTCTTATGAGAGGAAATGAAGGTGCAATATCTATGAGCATCTAATCATATAAAATAATATTTATTGAAATGAGCTCCAAGGAATGGAAACAAGATGTTTTTTCTTTGTTGCTGTTTTTAGTTTTCCCTTTTATCTTGTTTGTTTGTTTATCTTTCATTGAAAAGGTAAGGGAGGGCACAGAAATGGTTGGAAGCATGAACAAACACAACAGTGATACTCAGTAAACACTATGTTGGAAATGAACTATACAATTTGTGGGTGGGAACGGAAGGGAAAAACTGGGAGAGAGCAAGGAAAGGTGTGACATTGTTTACTGAGAAATGTACTGTTTACCTAACATATTACTGTAACACCTCTGTATATTACCTTTACAATAAAAATTAAACATTCATAAAAAGCATCATTGATTTGTTAGAAGAACAAGTATTCAGTTATAGAGAATGCTCAATTAAAGGCACATTTTTATAAGGCTGAGAAAATAATAGGACAAGTACACACACATACATATATTATTGCTTATTTAGAGACATATAGGTTTGTAGCCTTTACACTTTACTTTCGGATGAGTTCATAGGGTTTAGAATGCTTCTTTGGGTGACACCTAAGTGCCAGTATTTGTAAGACTTTGCTTGAGAGAGCCAAGTCCCATAATAAATGTCTTATTTCTCTCTTAAAAATAATAAAACAAATCTTTCTTTGAAAATTTCAATAACCTAGTAAAATGTAGATAGTTTTCATGTAAAAACAAATGAGAATATTGCCAAATTGTGAGTTAATATTGTCAAATATCAGAACAGATTCAGTTGAACACTGAAATGAACTCTAATGAAGGGAAATGGCTGAAATTTCTTGGCACGCAATACCAGCAACAATTACATACAGGGGAGGCTGTAAGTGAGTTAAGAGTTCTCTCTAGTAACTCTTTTCACTTTTTATGTCACCTAGGGTATTGTGTTGCCTTAAAATGCTTCAAGGGCTTCAGATACCTGGTGTCCTCAACCTCCTTGAGAGTGTTTTTCAGGCTCTATGGAAACGCTGTGTAATTCTGACAAAGCATGTGATTAGCCTGGCACCAGTGGGTCATGCCTGTAATCCTAGCTAGTTTGGAGGCTGGGATCTGAGAATCCTATTGAGAAAGTCCATGCTACTTTTTTATTTTAATTTTTAATTTTTATTTTTTAATTAATTAATTAATTAATTAATTAATTTATTTATTTTGCCAGTCCTGGGCCTTGGACCCAGGGCCTGAGCACTGTCCCTGGCTTCTTTTTGCTCAAGGCTAGCACTCTGCCACTTGAGCCACAGTGCCACTTCTGGCCGTTTTCTATATATGTGGTGCTGGGGAATCAAACCTGGGGCTTCATGTATAAGAGGCAAGCACTCTTGCCACAAGGTCATATTCACAGCTGGCGCATGACACTCTTATCTCCAGTTAATCATTCCAGTTAATTTGTAAGTGGAGCTATGTCTCAAGGGGTTGTGTGCTACCCTTGAGAAAAAAACAAAAAAAGCTCAAGAATAGAATCCTGACCCCGAGTTCAAGCCCCAGGATAGGCATAAAAAAAATAGGTGATAATATTTTGGCTTAAATGCAAATAAAAATCTTTGGTGTTAACATTATATTTTCTCTCTTCGAATTCCATGTTTTATAGAGTTTAATTTTGATAACATGTTCGCTTCCCTACAGAATAACCCATTCATAGGGATCAGGTGGCCTACTTATGTCACTGAAATTTATACACTTAGACACAGAACTGTGGCCCAGTTGGAGAGCTTTTGTCTAACAGATGAAAAATCCTGGGAGCCATCCTAATGCAAATAATGTTAAAATTAATGTAGTTTTGGAGCAATATGCTGAGACACTATTAGAAGAAATAGGCAGAGTTGCTCAAAGAGGGTAGAGTGAGAATGGGTAACAATAAACGTTCTTAGACCAAGCAGAAGTTTAGAGTCCCAGAAGACAATCTATTCCAAGAAAGTCACATCAAGTAAGCTATAATTCAGAGATATGCACTAAGAAGATTATGTACTGTTTGCATAATAAGACAGAAAGCAGTGAGGTGGTACATGTATCTTCAGTGAAGAATTTAAAAGCCCACATAGGATAAAGCAGGAACACACAGCCAAATCAGCCACAGACACACATATAATTTGCCATGCTGGGGGACAGTGTGAATCATCACTGGGAACTATGAGTACTATGAGTATTCCACCAAGGATACCCATCCCCCCAACCGGGAGAACAGCATCTGTCCAGACACTGCTTCCCCTATCTGAAAAGAATGCCATTTTTTAAAAGGACAAATAGGCCTCCAGAACATGTGAGCAGAAATACTTGCCAGAGTAGTGGTGCCATTTTTGAAAAGGGCAAAGGAATCTGATACCCTTGTACCACCCTTTTCTGGTGACTAACAAAAGACTAGCCTAGTGGTAGGCAGCCCTGCCCCATAGCAGTGAGCAATGACAAGGTTGGTAGCATTCCGGCCAAATTCCATAGACCAATTTTAGAGATGAAAAGTCTCTAAAATCTCACTGCAAAACAAACCAGATGGGTCTTAAAAACATAGTGTATTTCCAGGTTGTACTGAGAATGGGAACCTAGGCCCAAGCTACCCCTTCCACCCATATTGGGAAACTATAGATTCTAGCTTCTAGCTATAATGCAGCATTTCCCACACCGAAGCTCTGCGGAAACTAGGATGCAGATAAGAGCCACCCCCTACCTGTGAACTAGGGAGCCCCACCTTCCAGTGCTACTTAGTCTAGGGTGGGAGGGGAGCTGCAGGGCAGCAAACAAACTGATTAGAGAACTAATCTTTTCTCTTTGATTTAAAAGCTACAGACAGGCCTTAAAATCCTAGCTATTTCCCAAGTGTACTGAGATGGCAATCAAGGTACCAGCCACACTCTCAAAACAGGAAGGCTTCAGAAATCAATTATGCCCCATCCCCCTGTATTTAAACAGTGCAGAACCCAACCTACCACCATCAAAGACACCTCCTACCAGTGAGGTAAAGAACTCCACCCCTGGTACTGCCCAGATATTGACTACAAGGACAGCTACATATCTCAGCAACTAAAGCAAAGACTTCACTAAGATACTGCAAGCCACACATTGAGACACAAGGTCCCTCAAGAAAACTGGAGAACTTATTATTTTTATAATGTATTGTATTAGATATACAGTGTATTGTTATTGCTAAGCCTGTTTCTTAGTTGTCTGCATTCCTAACTGGCCATAGTTTTGATTTTTCAACGTTTCCCCATCTATTTCTTTCCTTTTCCCCCTTCTTATATTTTTCTATTTTTGATTATTATTTTATTTTTTCTCCTTTTCTCATCTGTTTTTCTTTCTTTTCTTTATTCTTTTGTTCCCTTTTTGTTTGTCTTTGTTTCCATTTTGATTCTGTTTAGTTGGCTCATCCTGTTATCATTTTGCTTTGTTTTGTTTTTTCCTGACCCTTACAACTTATTTTCTCACTAGGTAAAAAAATATAATCTCCTTTTATACACTATAATATCCCTCCACAACAAAAGTGAAAGTATATTAAATAGAGGAATACCTATGACTTAAAGCCTTTTAGTTAAAGTCTATGCAATTGTAGGGTTGTATGTGTTATTGACTTTATATTGTGTCCTATTGTGTTTGGTTTTGGATGCTTTTGCTACTTTTTTTTTTGCATTGGCTCATATTGACTCTTACAATTGAATTATGCATCAGTTACAATGAATCTATACCTAATCTCCTTTTCTTCACAATACCCTTCTTCACCCAATAATAAAGGGGTATTTAGGTATGGGAACAACTGACTAGTTGTTGTTGTTTTTTTAGATTAGGCAATAGAGTCTGATGCATAGCCTCTCAACTTGATTTTCTGTAGTGATGTATACTACAAGGTCTTGCTTCCTTGTTTGTTTCCTTCTTTGCGGCTATTACCTACCTTCTTCTTCATCCCTCTTCAGCTAACTATTCTATAACATTAGAATTCTCTCACCCATAGCTCACTCTGAAAATCTATCTCCTCCTCTCTAAACTTCCCCTGCCTAACAACATCTATTTTTTTCTTCAACAGATAGACAAGTGTTAACATCATAGCATTTCAACATGAATAAACCCTACACTTACACTTAACCCTACACTTAATGCCCTCAACAAAATCTGATCCCAATAAACAAAGCACAACAAACACTGACTGGCTAATTGACCAACCTATTAGGAAGACCACAGTCCCTCTCAAAAAAAATAAAACAAAAAGGGTTTCCAAATGGGCAGAACAAACCGTGGAAACACAAGAACAATGGCAAGTCAAGGAAATTTAATTCCCACAGAAAATAATCAGGCAATAGAACAGACAATCAAGAACCTAGAACACAGTTCTTAAAATGCTTGGAAAACACTGCTGAGGAGTATGATTAATGAGAAAAAAGAAAGCCTACACCAGGCAATTTGTGAACATGATGAGACTAATCAAAGATTATTGGGAGAATTCATAGAGTCTACAAACAGAAAACTAAATGAATTCCAAGACACAGAAAGGGAATCTAATGAAAAAATATTCACCCAGCTAAAGGATATGACAGAATACACAGATACACAAATCAAGGAAGTAAAGAAGTACATAAGACCCAAAAGCAAACTTGAATAAAGAGATAGACGCTATCAAAAATTACCAATTAGAAGGGAGAGGAAAAAAACAAACTAGAAAGTCTTGACAACAGAATATATGATGAAGACAGTCTTAGGTATTAAAGACATTAGATGTAATAGAGAAAAAGGGCATAATTGTCCAGAAAAAATCCAAGAAACAAGAAAAGAGCTTGCAAGAACTTCAGGGCTCCATCAGAAGACCTAAACTAAGACTGGGGATAGGTATTGCAGAAAGAGAAATGCAGGTACCTACATGGATAGGAAACATATTTAACAGAATTCTAGCAGAGAACTTCCTGAACACACAAAATGTTAGGCCCATTCAGACCAGAAAAGAATATCCTACCACCACATTGTATCTGCACAGGATCAACAGAGATCAAGGAAAGGGTCATTAAAATGGCCAGAGAGAATAGATTGATTACTTACAAATGAAAACCAGTTATAATAAGTACATGTTTATTTCTAGTGAGAATTCTGTATTATATTAGAGCCATGAGTTTTCTGACATAATAACTCAGATTTTCCAGGCAACACTGGTAGCAGACTGCCTCCTCCTGACCTTTGCCCACCTTCTCCTGGGTAGCTACAGCCACAGTATAACCCGGCCTTTCTGAATGGAAGGAATATTTAAATATAGGATCTGAGATAAGGATAAGCACACACTTTTTCCCCATTTTTTTTCTTAACATAAGAATCATCTTTGATCCACCCAGACATGGTTAACACACCTGTTTGATTGACAAATGGAGTTCTACAGTGGTGTAGGCTTGGGAGCAGATTTGCAGTCATCTTCTGGCCACAGTATTGTTAGGAGTTATAATAACTATTATGTTCCTGACAACACAGCAACTTCAGTTTCCAATTCCCAGGACACTAGCAGAGATATTAGGTTAAAGAACAGAAGGTACCTTCATTTCCAACTGGAATTGTTTTGTTCATTGACATCTTACAGAATAGAAAAAAAATCAAACTTTTATTCTACATCATCTAAATAAAATGAGTGGAAAATTCTTTGTATGTGTTTCGTCACTTGTGAATGTAAAGAATGTAATGTTGTAAAATATATGTTGGTTTTCCCTTATTATTATGGAGTGTTTTTGAAGTAGGCAATGATATAATGTAATATGCAGAGAAATCACCCTAAATTTACATTTCACTCACTTTTCTTGACCCTGTAATTTATTCTACTTAGGATTGTGTCATTAATTTCTGACAACTTAACCATAATAAGGTGAGTCCCCTCAATGTTCCATAGACTATTTTGTTTTCCCTGTATTCTTTTTGGTTTCTCTTAGCACAGTGTAGGGTACTAAATGCATTTCCTTAGTTGTGGACTTTGAATAATCCCTCTTGCTTCTTGTATTTCAGTCATAGTGTACTACAGAAGGGCTTGATGAACTTCCCATGTTGATTGCCAAGCATTTCATGCAGAATGCTAGCACATAGAAGTCAGCCAAATGCAGAATATTCGGTTGGCAGGATAAGGTCCTACTGGGATTCATTGGTGTCACCAGATGGAACATTAATTAGGAAGGTAATTATTCCATTTAATCACCAATTCGAAATCCTGTGTCAAAAAGAACCACACTCCCATGTTCTAGATTGAACAGTTACAGAGAAATCTCCATCGACTAATTAACCTGAGTTCAACAAGTTGTCACAAACAGCCAAAGAAGGCAAGTTAAAACGTTCATATTGGAGCAACACATGCATACTTAATTGACTTGTGTGGATCTTGTGTCTTATGTCTATCTTAAAATATCAAGAATAGGCTGGGGATATGGCCTAGTGGCAAGAGTGCTTGCCTCGTATACATGAGGTCCTGGGTTCAATTCCCCAGCACCACATATACAGAAAATGGCCAGAAGTGGTGCTGTGGCTCAAGTGGCAGAGTGCTAGCCTTGAGCAAAAAGAAGCCAGGGACAGTGCTCAAGCCCTGAGTCCAAGCCCCAGGACTGGCAAAAAAAAAAAAAAATCAATAATAACTGGCTGCTGGTGGCTCAAACCTGTAATCATAGCTACTCAGAAGTTTGAGATCTGAGGTTTGCAGTTGAAGCTAGCATGAGCAAGAAAGTCCAAAACATTTTATCTCTAATTATCCATTGGAAAAAATTAGACTAGAAGTTTGGCTCAGTTACAGCGTCAGTAGTGAGTTAAAAATATCTGATTGAGAGCACAAGACCCTGAATATGAGCTTTGGTGTCAGCAAATAAAAAATCAGAGAAGCTGGACACACAGTGGCTCATGCTTATAACCCTAGCAAATCAGGAGGCTGAGATCTGAGGATCACAGTTTGAAGCTGGACGTTGCAGGAAAGTCCATGAGACTCTTATCTCCAATTAACTACCAGAAAACCAGAAGTGGTAATTCTAAGAGAAATCATTAAATGCTTGGGCTCTTTTTTGTAAGGAGTTAGCTATGGATCTAGGCATTAAGGTAGACAGGATTGTAAATGTGAGCTCCAAAGACAGGAGGGACTCAAGTATTTTTATTGTTGTTATAAAGGTAATGTACAAAAGGGTTACAGTTGCACAAGTCAGGTAAACAGTACATTTCTTTTTGAACAATGTCATCCCTTCCCTTTCTCTCTCCCAATTTTTGACAGGAAAGACTGCTAGAAGCATTAAATGACCAATATGATTCTAAGATTCAGGAAAGCAAGAGTGTAATGTAGTTGAGAAAGGCCCAGGAAAATGAAATTGTGACCCCTGCAGTAAGGTATCTCACCATAAGGTCCTTTTAAAACTGATCAAAAAGGATCGTGATTCAAATTCAGACCAGGTAACCATGTCCATGAGATTTTTTTTTGGTCAGTTGTGGGTCTTGAACTTAGGCCCAGGACACTGACCTGAGCTTTTTTCTACCACTTTGATCCACAGCACCGCTTCTGGTTTTCTGGTAGTTAATTGGAGATTAGAGTCTCACACACTTTCCTATGTGGGCTGGCTTCAAACCTTGATCCTCAGATCTAGCCTCCTGAGTAGCTAAGATGATAAGCATGAGTCACTGGTACCCAGCTTCTGTGAGACTCTTAAATCCAATTGAATGGCAGTAAGCCAGAAGTTGAGCTGTGGATTAAGTGGTAGAGCCCTAGGCATATTTGAAAATGCTAAGGGACAGTAAGTACCAAGGCCTTAATCAAAGTCCAGACTGACACACACCAACAAAGAGAAGACTAGAACAACATGGTAAGAGAACTAGACACATACAATTACTCCACTAAAAACTACATATGACAAGTGTGGCTATGATGTTCCCGTAGACAAACCATAAATTAGGCATGAAAAATAAGTATCCAATACATTGAAAATATTGAAATACCAGTTATCATCCTGTGAATACAATGGTTAAAAATTAAAGCATGCAGAAAACTACCAAATTCATAAATATGTAGAAACCAAACAACATACTTCAAAGATGAGCCAAAGAAGAAATCACAAAGAATATTAGAGAATAGTTTGGGAAGAATAAGAAAAAAATCAGATCATGCAAAAAAGAATTTACTGAGTACAGTAATAGGAAAATTGCAATAGCAAATTAAAGAAGTAAATAATTCAAAAGAAATAGGAAAATGTTTAAGATTAATAATATAAATTTTCACCTTATTTAAGTATAAAAAGAACAAACTCACCTGAAATCTACAAAAACAGAGAAAACAACAATGCCTACCATGGAGGCAAATGAAATAGACAGTTCGAATAACAATAGAATTGATGAAATCCAATTTTTTTAACCTTGAAAAATTACTATAACAGGAACAGCTTTTCCTAATCATACTAAGAAATCAAGGAAAAGTAAATAATTAAAATAAGACATGAAAGGAGGCATTACAACCAATTTATCAAAAAGAATATGAAAATATTATAAAAAATTATATGTTAACAAATCAGAAAACCTAAACAAAAGAAACAAATTACTAGAAACACTTGATTTAACAGAGGATCTAGAAAATCCAAATCAATCTATAGGGTAAAAATTATAAAGCAGCAATTAAAATATTCCCAGGAGCCAAGCACCAGTGGCATATACCTGTAATCCTAACTATTCAGGAGGCTGAGATCTGAAGATCATGGTTCAAAGCCAGACCAGGCAGGAAAATCCTTGTCTTTTTTTTAAAAAATATTTTTATTTTTATTTATTTATTTTTTCAAATTTTTATTATAAAACTGATGTACAGAGAGGTTACAGTTTCATACATTGGGCATTGGATACATTTCTTGTACTGTTTGTTACCTTGTCTCTCATGCCCCCCTCCCTCCCCCCCTTTTCCTCCCCCCCCCCAGGTGTTCAGTTCACTTACACCAAACAGTTTTGCAAGTATTGCTTTTGTAGTTATTTCTCTTTTTTTACCCTGTGTCTCTCAAATTTGGTATTCCCTTTGAATTTCCTACTTCCAATACCAGTAAACACGGTTTCCAATATACTCAGATAAGATTACAGAGATAGTGTAGGTACAACCATAGGAAGGTGATACAAGAACATCATCAATAATAGAAACTACACATACACATAGGACGTTGAAAGTAGTTACAACTGTGATATAACATTTGTTTCCATAACATGGAGTTCATTTCACTTAGCATCATCTTATG
The DNA here is from genome assembly GCF_023159225.1 of Perognathus longimembris pacificus. Classification (NCBI taxonomy): domain Eukaryota; kingdom Metazoa; phylum Chordata; class Mammalia; order Rodentia; family Heteromyidae; genus Perognathus; species Perognathus longimembris. The sequence goes on along the minus strand of NC_063188.1, from coordinate 73,540,878 downwards.
TGTTCATAAGGGTATAGCTATTGGGCCTTGTGATGCTCTGCTATGGCTTGCCTAAACCTGTACTAATTATTCCCAATAAGGGAGGCCATAGAGTCCTTGGCACCGGAACAGGCCTGAAGACCAATGGAACAGAATTGAAGACCGGGAATGAACCCACAGAACTACGCCTACTTAATCTTTGATAAAGGAGCTAAAACAATAGTATGGAAGAAAGATAGCCTCTTTAACAAGTGGTGCTGGCAAAACTGGCTCAACACATGCAACAAACTAAAACTACATCCTTATATATCACCCTGCACCAAAATAAATTCCAAATGGATTAAAGACCTTGAAATCAAAACAAGCACCCTGAAAACACTAAAGGAAGGAGTAGGAGAATCACTTGGGCTCCTTGGCACAGGACAGAACTTCCTTAACAAAGACCCTGAAAGGCTACAAATCAAAGAAAGGTTGGACAAATGGGACTGCATCAAACTGCAGAGCTTCTGCACGGCAAAGGACATAGCTCTCAAGATAAACAGAAAGCCCACAGACTGGGAGAAGATCTTTTTTTTTTTTTTTTTTTTTTAGGTCTGAGTCCTGGACTCAAACTTGGTACTTGATGCTCTAGCTCATTGGCTACCATTCTACTAACTTAGCCACACTTCCATCCCCATCCCTGAGTCTCTTATCTCTGATTAACTCCACAAAAAAGATGAAAGTCTAGATGTGGCTCTAAGGGTAGAGCACTAGCACAGAAAAGCTTAGTGACAGCACCAACTTCTGAGTTTAAGCCCCAGAACCTGCGCGTGCGCGCGCACACACACACACACACCATTATCATCAACATCATCATCTGAGAAACTTGAGGTGTACGAAGGTCAAATTAGAGAACATTTACCTAGGAAGTATAAAGCCTTGAGTTCAAACAAATGAACAATAAATAACAACTCCTGCAAAAAAAAGTCTGAGACAAGATGCCTCACCTGTTGTTTTACCCAATATTTAAGAATGAACAGTGATCTGTCCTTTTCGGTTTGGATTCCTTTGTTCAGGGTAATGATCTCAAGTTCTGCCCATTTTCATTTGCCCATTTACCAGGGACACAATTTTATTTTTCTTAGTGGTAGAGAAATTTCTTTTCCTGTACCTGTATGAATACAATTTAAAACTCAATTGTTAACTAGGTACCTCTGCTGAGTCCACATTTTGGCTATTGTGAACAGAGATGCAATATTGTAATCATAGGTAATGTATCTCATTTGTACATTGATTTATACTCCTTCAGATATATGCCCAATAATGGTATGGCAAGGTCATAAAGTAGGTGTATTTTAGTTTTGGGAGGAATCTATGTACTAATTTAGGCAGAGATAATTATTCTCTGAATAGGACTCCAATTGTCCAGGAAGTATGAGTAAACGTGGGAAAATGGGATTGCATCAAATTTAAAAGTTTCTTATAAATAAAAAAAAAACAGTAATCAGAATCAAGAGACAACTCATAAATGTGAGAACAGCTTCACCAGCTATTCAATGTGTAAAACTTTAATATGTAGAATATACAAAGTGTTCACAAATTTAAAATAGCAAAGGAATATATAATGTGATTAATAAATAGGCAAACGAATAGACAATTTTCAGGAGATGAAATACCTGGCCAATAAATACATGAAGAAATGGTCAACATTCTTAGTCACAAAGGAAATACTAATTAATATTTTACTCAGATTCAGACTAATATTGTATTGTTTTAGTGCCAGTCCTAGGGCTTGAACTCATGGCCTGGGCACTGCCTCTGAGCTTTTATTTCCAAGGGTAGCATTCTACCAACTAAGCCACTGCTCCACTTCTGGATTTTGGTGATTAAATGGAGATAAGAGTCTCAAAAACTTTCCAGTCCAGAATGGCTTCAAGCCTCAGATTCTCATATCTCAGCCTTCTGAATAACTAGGATTACAGGTATGCGCCAATACGATTTGGCTTATCCTTTTATAAATGAAAAGTAGGCAAGGGACCAGAGAGGTTTTATTTTTATTTTTTTCTAGGTCAAATCCCTGCTCCTTAGTGGAGGTAGTTTTAAACCTCAAAAATTTTTAACTCCTGTTTAGTGTTCATTACAGTCTTCTGTTTGGGCTTAATATTGGCTTCTATTTTAATTCCCATCCCTGTGTTCTGGTTGGCTCTTAAGGCCCTCTCCTTGCCATCTGGATTTTATAATTTTTACAGCTTCACTTCAAAATCTTGACAAGAAATTCTCACAAATACCATCAGCATCCTGGATATCTGCTTAGCCTTGATGAGAGTTGCAGTTTGTCCTGCCCCTTCTTAAAGCATAAATCCTTCACCTGCCTGGATTTAGCATCCTATTAGGTCAGGTTGAGTACTGTCTCTTCAATACTGTACTATGTATATGGCAAAATGTTGATTAAACTCTTAACATTTTAGAAAGGAATAGAGGGACTGAGGACATAATTATGGAGTGGCTGCATTTTACCACAGTACCCATTTCTCTTTTGGACCCTTCACTTATGGAGTCAGTTAGCACCAACTATTCCCTTTGTTGAGTTTCTTCCTCCCCTCCCCGCAAGACCCATCCTCACATCTTATTCTGTCCTGTACTGTGCATCATTTCTCAGTCAGGGCTGAAGGCCTATTGTTCTACTTCCTCTAGTATAAACCCTTGCAGGCCATCCTCTGGTCCTTGTTTTCTCATTGACAGAGTCTCAGCCAGGGCACATCAACTCTCTGCCAAAGAGCATCAATAATTTTGTTTCTAGCCTGTTAAACTTTGTCCTGCTAGAGAGCCAACCAAGCCCTGGACTGTGGGCACTGGTCTTATATCAGGAAGATGTGGGTATAAATTCAGAGAAGCATAAGGAAAGAGAACTGAGAAGCAGTGTATTTCCAGGGACTCTTTCCTACAGAAACATTTTTCATTATGGCATATTAATTATATAAAAGAATTTCATGATGATGTTTCCATAGATGCATATAGTATACCTTGGTTAAATTCTGCTCCTCTATTACTCTATCTTATTGGTAACCTTTTTCTATATATACATGTAATATACCTTGCACCTCTATCAATTTTTATTCTGCTTTCCTACTCATACCATTTCCCCTCAAAATCTCCCTTTCAAATTCAGTTATATTAATATCAATATTTTTATTCTAAATAATATTAATATGTATACAGAATAATACAATATTATTATAAAGGGAATATTAATTATTTAGATTTTGCATCAGAAAGAAAACATGTAACATTTGTCTTTCTGAGAAAAAGATTCTGTTTAACATGATAATTTTCACTTCCATTCATTTTTCTGCACATTATTTCACTTTTATGCCTGAATAATTCTTCATTGAATATGTATCATGTTTTCTTCCTTCATTAATTGGTTGATGGGCACCTAGACTATTTCCATAGTTTGATAATTGTTAATAGGTCTGCAATAACTATGAGTATGCAATTATCACAAGCATTTGTTGTACAAATCTTCTAGTCCATACTGTCAGGTGGTAAAGAAGGATCATATGGCAACTTTTTTTAACACTTAATTTTCTTGTCAAGGTGATGTGCAGAAGGGTTACAGTTACATATGTAAGGTAGTGAGTACATTTCTTGTCAAACTTGTTACCTCCTCCCTCATTTTTTTCCCACCATTCCTCCCCCAAATCACCCCCCTGGGTTGTACAGTTAATTTTCAGCATATTGTCTTGTGGGTATTGCTGTTGCATTGGTTTGCCCTTTGTCCTTTGACTTGCCATTTTGATGTTCCCCTTCACGTCTCTAATTCAGATAAATGTATATACAATACCCAGGGTATCAAAATCAAATACAGTGACAACAGGGATAAACAATAGAAAAAAATGAAAGAAAAAAGAAATAACTTCACATAGTACATTAAAAATAACAACAGCAATGAAAAACCTCATGTTTCAATATCTTGGGGTTCATTTTGCTTATTATCATCTTATATGATCATATGTACAAAGCAATTGAGCTATTGTGATCCTCTGCTAGGATAATCCTAGACATATACTAACTATTGCCAATGAGTTTTTCGGTCTGGCTCACTTCACTTAATATTTTTTCCAAGTCTTTCCACTTCCTTACCAATGGGCAATGTCATTCTTTCTGATGGAAGCATAGAATTCCATTGTGTACATATACCACCTTTTCTTGATCCATTTAGACTTTTCGTTTGCTGAAGAATTTCTAGCTTGAGTACCTTTATATCGATTGGTTTTCTTTAAATTTTTTTGTATTCTGTGAAATTGTGCAAAGGAGGTGTCATATAACAAAGCAGCTTGATATGTGCCATCTCCTCCAACATTTCCACCCCCCCTTCAACCCACCGCTTCCATTATTTTTTCTGACAGGACCACTTCTTTTCATGCATATCAACTTCTAGGTCTCTTACCTGAATCACAGTAGCTCAGCATTATAAGAAGGCCAACTTAATTGTGGATTGGAGACAGTCAGCTTTTCCTCTTCCCCTTACTCTTCTGTAGGTCTAATGCAATCAGCAGCAACAGATCTTGAGAACTTAATTAGTTGACATTGTGGTATCCTTTCAGGTTTTTCACTCATTGATGCTCCTCTTCTCTGTGTTACTACCTCCACTTACTTGAGCAAGGCCATGTAGCTTCATAACTATCTCTAAAGTAATTATTGGCCTGATGCACCTTGTCTCCAGGTGTCTGTGCCACACCAATTTATCTTCATTTTTTATTGAAATTTTGAATCCTTAACATTTTCTCTATTGAAAATGAGTATGAGACAGGTGTCAGTGGTTCAGACAATTATCCTAGCCTGAGCAGATAATTGGTGAGATTCTTATCTCCAATTAAATAGCAAAAAGTTGGAAGTAGAGATGTGGCTAAAGTGGTAGAGTGACTGTCTTGGGAACAACAACAACAAAATTAGGTACAGGCCTGTAACTCTACCCAATAATCTGAGATTTGAGGATCACTAATTGAATTCTCCCAAGCAGGCAACAGCATGGTACTCCTGTCTCCAAGTAACTACCAAAAAGCTCGAAATGAAACTGTGGCTTGAGTTGAAGATCTCTAGTCTCATGAAAACAAAACAAACAAAAAAACCCTCAGAGAAAACATCCAGGCTCTGAATTCAAGCTGTAGGATTGGACCCAACCAAAAAGGAAAGAAAGGAAAAAAGAAAAGTCAGGTAAGAGTGTGAGGCACTGAGTTCAAGTACCAGTTCTAGTAAAACAAAACAATAAAAACCAAAAAGATGACACAAACTACTTGCTGAATTAATTGTAGACAATATAAAAGAGTAAAAAGAAGAAAGTAGAAGGAATGGTTTCTTCTCTTCTTTCTGTTGGACATGGTCATGGCTAACAGTGACAGTTTAGGGAGCTTGCTTCCCATGAGTGCAGTGTGTTCACCAACATGGTCCACAATCTCCTGTCAGTCAGAAGGCCGCATATTTTGTGCCACAATGAGTCACTGGGCACCTCTGCATAAAAGATATTTAGAACATCTTTGAAGGTATACCAAGAAGTAAAATTAGATGAAATGGAAATATGGCTAAATGGGAGAGTGTAAGCCTTGAAAAATAAATACAAGAGAGTGTGCAAGGGCCTGAGTGAATGCCAGCCCCAATACCAACACAAAAAAAGAGAAAGAATCCGAAATATCCCATTCATTTGCTGGGCATCAGTGACACATGGCTGTAATTCTCAGGAGGCTAAATTCTGAGGATTGCAGTTTGAAGCTAGTAGCCATAGAAAAATTCTTGAAAGTCATTTAACCAGTAAATTAGCAAAATTCTGGAAGTAAAAAAGTGGCTCATGTTGTAGAGCACCTGCCATCTGCAAAAGAGCATTACAAGAGCTCCAGAATCAGAGTTTAAGCCCCACTACCTTCACAAAAAGGGGGAAATTTAGCTCACCCAAGTCTATATAGGATTTCACTAACAGTGAAGATTAGGAAGATGTCAATGGGGAGTTCAGTGTGATATCAAGGTCAAAGCTCAGGTTTCTTCAGGTCAAAACTAAGTTTTCTTTACTCTAAAACTAGAACAAGTATTCCAAAAATAAGAACTGGGGACGGTTGGGAATGGACTGAACAGAATGTGCTGAGTTGGGTCTGGGTAAAGTACAGATAGATAAAAATGGATGGATCAAACTACAGGACATTTACCATATACCAAATGGTTGATATCAGTGAGAATGGGTGTGAGCAGGAATGGATTTAGGAAAGGACTTCATGTGGATGCCAAAAACATTAGCCTGGGGTGAAAATGAAGCCTGGACATGGTCTGCCCAAGCCCAATAGAACTCAGGGCAAAGACACAAGCAATTCAGGCCTGCCTGGCACCTGTAGCTAAAAGTCAATATTGCACCTTACTGAGGATCTCCAGCTTCTCATGAAATTCATACAGGTCATCTGCACACTCTCCTCCTACTTGAGCAACTCTAAAGGGGCTGGCTGGAAATTGCACAGCTGCCAGCCTTGCCATTGTACAACTTTCACAGCACTGGCCTCCCAGCTCTTAGATAATCCAGAAACTGAGGCCTGGTTATTATCTTTTGTTTTGTTTGTTGTGCCACTACTGGAGATCTAGAGCACTACAGATAGTGCCTTCACTGAGGCCAGGCCTATAGTACAGGATGCTGGGACATTAGGATAACCACATAGATCATAGTAAAGAAAACCAGAGGGACAAAAGTAGAATTCAATTGTCTAAGTGGGTGGACCAGGTCTGTGAAACCAGCAGCAAAGTAGGGAGGCCATGCATGGGCTGCCTTGCTTCAATTCAGTTTTAATGGGATCTCAGTGTCCCTACCTCCCTTTCTTCCCTACCTACCTCTTTTTCTTAATTTCCTGGACATCTTGGCTTCCTGTGTAGTGGTGGCAATCATGTGCATGGGTGCTGGACTGGTTCATTGTGCACTCTCTTCTAACTCATCTCCCTGAGCAGTGATTCTGTGCTCTGATCTCAGAATGCAGTAATGAGGTAGAGAGCTCCAGCCCCAGGAAGGAAATGAGGTAGTGAGGACCATGAGATGTGACTGACAGGATCCCCAACAGGTAAACAATGTGCCATACATGGCATGGATGATGTGGAGGAAACCATAGGCCTAAAGTTTTCAGAGAGAGAAACTGAGGTTCATGCAAGGGAAAAGGCTTGCTTGTGGTACCCCAATAAGGGACAAATTGGTAGGAATCTGGCCTTCAGCAGATCCTAGTTTTCACCCTGATTGCCCTGCTAGGGTCAACAGGAAAGAGCAAGAGGAGAGAACTTCAGTGTGGGGGAGTATATTTATCTCAGATTCTGAAACAGAGAGTCTGGGAAACAAAGGAAAGACTGTGTTCAGAAGAGCCAAACTGGAAGAACACTGAGCACTCCAAGAGAGGAACATGACACCTGAAAAGTGTGGGGGAACAACTATGTGAGAGAAAGCTAGGAAAGAGTTTGAACTCTAGCTTCCAAAACAAGGTAAGCCTGGTAGTCTCCACCAAAGTTGAGTACATATAAATGATCATATGAGTATGTGGGTATACATTTGCGTGTGCATTTATACTTGTACCTACATACATACATGCCTACATATATATATATGTTTGTGTGTGTGTGTGTATGTGCACGTGCATGTGTGTGTGTGGTAGTTTACATTGATACCAACAAGGTGTAAAGGTTCCTTTTTTCCCATCTCCTTAGAAGCGTTTTCTGTTGTTGTGTTCTTGCTGATGGCTATTCTAATTGGAGTTAAATAAAATCTCAGTACTGGGTTGTTTTGTTTTGTACCACTTGATCCAAACCTCTTCTTCAAACATTATGGTGTTTAATTGGAGATAAAATCTCACAGAATTTCTTGTTTGGGCTGACTTTGATTCTGGATACACAGATCTCAACCTCCTGACTAGGATTATAGGCATGAATCATTGGTGCCAGGATAATTCTATTTTACTTTTCATTTTCTTTATGGACAGGGATGTTCAGCATTTCTGTGTGTGCATGTGTGTCCATATATATACACACAGACACAAAAATACATGGATATATAAATGTTCATATATGTATATGACTAAAACATTTGCCACCATGGAGTTGCTTGAGAAGATTTGAAGGGAAAAGAAGAGAAGAATGTTTTAATGTGAATAATATAAAATTCACATCTGTGAACATGTTACAAAAATCACTGAAGTTAAGGGAGTTGACATAGTGACAAATATAATAGTAGTGTTGGCAGTAGAGCCTACTTCTTTTTTTTATCTTTTTTGAATGTGGGTCTTGCTATGTGTCACAGGCTGGCTTTGAACTCATGATCTTCTGAAGTGAGCCTGTTTCTTTACATTGGCACATTTCTTGCAAATCAGTGTTTGTTATGAATAAATTATGTACTTATAAAGCAAACATTTTTAAAACATCTGGAAAGTATTTAATGGTTAAAAGAGTTATGCTGAAAAATGAAGTGTTATCCAATTTGGTTCTGTCTCTGATAGTCAAACTCAGAAACTCCACATTTTACATTCTAAATGGATATCACATCATCCCATGACATTATCGCAGGCTCTAGATTTGCTGAATTTACCTGATATGTTTCAGGCCACCTCAATTCTCACCCAAATTTATTAGCAATATCAGTATCAGTTGTCCAGCTTCCATGGCAGGTCTGTAAAAGAAAAACATAATCAACTTAAGAAAGAAAACAGTCAATCTTGGTGCTGATGACTCATACCTATAATCCTAGCTATTCAGGAGGCTAAGATCTGAGGCTTGAGGTTCAACACTATCCTGAGCAGGAAAGTAGGTAAGACTCTTAACTGCAATTAACCACCAGAAGACTGGAAGTGGGCCTGTGGCTGAAAGTGGTAGTGCCTTGTGCAAAATAGCTAAAGGACAGTACCCTGGCTCTTGGTGCATGCCCTAAACCCACAAAAAAGAAGTTAAACATTCAGTATAAATCAGGAAACAATGATGCCAGTACAAATGTCAGTACAAAGTCTAAATGATAATGTCATAATGTCAAATATCATACCCAAGAATCCCAAGAACATTATTTGATGTGTGTGTGGTGTGAAAGAATAGATGGCAAGGCTTCCTAAATGTCAAAACCTGCCCCTAGAAAAGTTCATTAACTTCTGATTTTTTGTAGTTCAGAAATTTTGAGTCTTTTGGCCTAGACTGTGAACACAAGACTAAAATCCTATCTCTCATTATTATTACTTAGACCCCAGCACGTTATGTACTATGAGGTTCCACAGATACAGAAAATAAGATCCAATGGAGAAGGGGATAATTCATTATGATGAAGGACTGAACTTGGCTCTAACTCTAATACGTTAATTGTTTCAATTTTAAGGTGATGTTAAAGATGCCTTTCTATTATTTCTTTTTCTTTACCTGCTATGCCATGATGCATGTATCCTTCTCTTGCATTCATCAACGCTTTATGTTAACAATTTATCCAGAGCCCTAAGTGCTGCTATATCTCTCTTGAGCCAGTGTGGGTCCTGTGAGTAGGTGATGACTCTTATTGACATGGTCCATCTTCATACTGCTAGATTCCTAGAAATAGGAGCATAGTCATATGCGTATATAGTCACAAACAGCTCCGTAAGATAATTCCAATAACATACTATATTCTGATTTTCATCTTTCTTTCTTATGTAGCTGATTCTATAGTATTTATTTCTTTTCTATTAATTGAACAAAAATAATGGGTAACATCTTTATTTTCAAGTTATTTCTGAAAAAAAATGTTACTTGCAAAGGTTGTGTTAAAGTTTTAAGAATGATGCATCAGGCAGAGGTCTAAGAATATAGAAGAAATAATGCAGACAACACCCAGAATACAGTGCTTTGGGATTAATGTGTCATTCATGAAACTCACTAATCAATTGCCTTCAGCATGGGAATCTCACATCACCCTATCTATTCTAGTTAAATGTTATCACATGCAAATCCTTCTCCTTGATGAAGGATGATTGTATTTGAACACTCAGTGACAAAATGGTGAATTATAATTTTTTTCATTTGAGAATACTTTTCTTGTACCGATACTGGTACTTGAACTCAGGGTCTGGGCTATATACTTTACCGTTGTTTTTTTTTTTTTTTTTTTTTTTTTTGCCAGGCTGGCGCTCTACCACTTGAGCCACAATCCTCAGGTGTCTTCCTGAATAACTAGGATTAGAGGTGTGAGTCAACAGTTTTTGGATATTTTAAAGTATTTTAACAATAAATTTCATTGGCGTTCTGAATGTACATGCTTCTAATTATACCAAATATATATCTGCTTGTTATGTCAAGTAGAAATAAAAATTACTTTAATGCACATGACAAAAGGGCTTTTTTTGATGAAGTTCTGGTTTCATGTCTAGATTCCTCATCAAGAAGGTAAAAGGTGGGGCTGGGGATATGGCCTAGTGGCTAGAGTGCTTGCCTCGTATACATGAGGCCCTAGGTTCGATTCCCCAGCACCACATATACAGAAAATGGCCAGAAGTGGCGCTGTGGCTCAAGTGGCAGAGTGCTAGCCTTGAGCAAGAAGAAGCCAGGGACAGTGCTCAGGCCCTGAGTCCAAGCCCCAGGACTGGCCAAAAAAAAAAAAAAAAAAAAAGAAGGTAAAAGGAAACACTGTCAGAGAATTGAAATTACTATACTATACATTCTGGTCCAGGAGGAGGTCATGTCACCATTTAAGCTCTCTGATAAAACAAAAGTGGCTTTTCCATTCAGGGCATTAGTTGCCATGTGATGGTTGTGGTCCCAGAGTTAGGGCTTAATATTACAAGGCACAATTTAGCCATTGAGTGTCCACATTATAGTGAGGCTTGCTATTGCCCACAGCAGTGTCTCATGTCAAAATAGCATGAGGTGACAAGAGAACAAGAGTGTGCTTCGGAAAAGGGACAGTAGAAAATATCAGTATGTCTATGGATTTGAATGACTGTAGAATGATTAGCTTATGATCCATTCCTCATCACTGATATGCTATGTAGTTACAAGCCCAGCTTTTGCTTACCTCAGTCTCTTAACATGTCCAATGGGGATAATTACACTCCCTCATACCAAGGATAATTATGACCAGAGGGGAGAGGGGGCCATGAGAGATCAGATTTGAACTATGAGAAGTGGGTCAGAATCATTGGGGAAGGACTGACCAGGGCTGAGTAACAACAATTAGATGCCTTGTCAAAGGTGTTCAGGGCAACTGATCAGGCCAAACAAACCATGAGCCAAGCACCTGATGAGGTTGTCCGCGTGGTTCATTGATCTAGCTACTGCTGTCACCATCTCTTCCTGGTAGGTCCTTGTCTTTGTTCAAGGAAATCCTCAATAAGAATTCAGTGTACTGTTACCAATTTTTTATTCATTCTAATGAGTGATTCTATGTTAGAAAATTCTATTTGTACCAACCTAAACTTGCTGAAGTGACCATTCTAGTAAACTTCAATATATTTGTGTAGTGTAACATGTATTCCACATATGTTCCTATGTATTATAGTTAAAACGTAGTGTATAACAAAATAATTCTGCTATTTTAAAGGCCTGAGTATAACAATTTTCCACACAAGTCTCCCAGCCATAAGAACCCACTTACCTCCCTGGGTTTGGACATTCAGTTAAAAATAAACAAACATTGAGATATACAAAATGAAGCAATTGACAAGCAGGAGGGAAAGCTATTTCCTCCTTTGTTTATTAATATATGCAAGTTTAAAAACACCTGCCACACAGGCAGCCCATGCCTATAAATCCTTGCTATCAGGAGGCTGAAATCTGAGCTTTGCTGTTTGAAGCCAGCCTGGGAAGGAAAATTTGTGAGGCCCTTATCTCTGATGAACCACCAAAAAGCTAAAAGTTGAGCTGTGGCTCAAATGGTAGAGCATTAGCCTTGAGAAAAAAGCTCAGGAATAGTGCTCAGTCCTTGAGTTCAAGGACCCAGGAACAGTGTCCATACATGCGTGTGTGCCCCCCCATATACACTCATGTGATGTCATCAACTTAATCTTTTTATGTAATCTAAGTTTTGTTGTTCCTTAAAAAAAACAAACACAAAAACACCTGCCACATCATTGGTAGAAGCTTAGCTTTGTTTGATAATGGGATTCTGATGCACTTAAATAATTTAGGTTTTCGTGGAAATTAAATAAAGACCAATATATTGAAGTTTTGGGCCAGTGTGCTATTTTTGTACATCCTTCTGATTCTGTGGAAAATGAAATTATGGATAAGGCATCTGAATCCATTACAGGTTATAAAAATTCCTGTTCTTTATAGTTCAAATCTAATATTTGTACTAATATAAAACGTCCCTAGCACTTAAATTATTATGTAGAGTTTTGAAAATTGAATGTTGGTATTTTAAGATCCTATAGTTAATACATTCCTTATAATTATCATTATGTATCATATATACATATATATATAATTCTAATAAAATACGGTTTGCTTAAAAAAACCCAGGTAATGTGTTTACTAGTGAGACAGATCAGAAGAGAAAGGGATACCTCTCCCGGGGGAATGGGGCAGCGATTAAGCATAATCGGGGCCTTTCCATAGGCTTCTCCTTTCTGTAGGTCTCTCCACAGGCCTTTTGGCTCTCTACAGGCCCAGGGCTCGGGCTTCTGTGCACTGCAGGTCCAGACTTGTGCCTCTGTTCTCCGCAGTCTGGGACTTGGCTCTCTCCCCTCCACTGACCTGGGGTTCGGGCTTCTCCTGTCCATAGGCCCAGAATTTCCTCAAGTCTGAGGCACTTCTCTACTCCAAGAGGTGCCTCTGGGCCCTTCCTTCCTCCAGGTATCTTTCCTTCTCCCGGAAGCCCTGCCCTCTTTACATCCTCTTTCCCCTTCCCCAGCTGGAGGGCGGAGCAGTGACCTCATCAGAGGACTCCCTTTGATGCCTGCTCCCCCATGGGGGTGGGGGAAGAGGCGGAACTTCCTGCCCCTCAGATTATCATAAACCCACTCTCCAGTTCAAGGTTTAGTGCTCGCCGGGACCTGCCTGAGCCTCAGTGGAAAAGCTATAGGGGTAAGGATGAATCAAGCTCTGTAGTGCTTTGCCTATTCAGTTTCCACCGCCAGCGGACAAAAAAAGGAAGTTACTTGATGTTTTAACGACAAATAGGCAAAAGCAATCTGCATAGGATCATAGCAGTGCAGCCCAGGGTGTGTTTTGCAATGAACATGTACAATTGCTGAGTCCAGCCCACCTCGCGCGAGACTTAATGTGCCTGCACTTGTGCAATCATTGGTGCTTGAAGCTGTGCACAGGAAGGTGGTGCGTGTACGCATTCTACATGTGTTCCTTAATGCGCATGCGCTTGTGCAAGCCTTGGTGCTTGGAGCCATGCGTCAGAGGGTGGAGCCTGTGCTTTTTCTGCTTTGTTGTTTAATGCGCACGTGCTTATACAAGCTTTGGTAGAGCTGTGCTCAGGAAGGAGGTGTATTTGCTCTTTCTGTGTTCTCCTAAACTCTGACCTTCAAAAAGTTCAGGTAAAGCTGCAATACACTCCTGAGGGTGGTGGTGGTGTGTGTGTGGGGAAGCTTCTGCTGGATCTGGCGTGTAGTATGTGACCTTGTGAGGTCGCCATCCTGTCCTTGACAGATGGCACTGTCACATGGGCCTTTGTCGTGGTGGCGCTGTCCGGACAATCTGAGGTGGCTGTGGGGGCAGGCAGGAGAGTGAGGTGGGAGGGTGTCCCTGAGTCAGGTGGACGACCTGGGACCTGGTCTGCACCACTGGGACCGGGTGGATGGGGAGGGTCCACTGCTCTGTGAATCCACTTGTGCCATCTGCCATGAGCAATAATGAAAGATGGAGGCAGAGGCTCCCTCGTGCGATAGTAGCTACTGGGGGAGGGGGGAACTGAGGGCAGAAAGATCCAGTTTTGACGCCATACTGTGGTGTGGTGGCCAAGAGGGCAGGGAGGAGGAATAGAGTGAGAGATGAGCCTTTGGGGTGTGTAGGAGGCATTTGTTGAATCTCAGGGGCAGCGTGAGGGGCGCCTCTGATGTCGACAGGGCAGGAGTCCAAGTCTTTTTGACAGTGGGCATAAGGACGGGCAGGCAGGTGGTGAGGAAAATGTTTGGCAATCTACATGCGGGTGCGATCTGGTCATCACCTGATCTGTGAATTAACTTCTGTGGACAGTTAGTAGTAGTCAAAGATGGTCAACATCGGTTAGAGCAAAAGGATCCAGCTTTGAGGGTACAGTGGAGTAAGTTGTACACAGTGGGGCAGGGAAAGGAAGGAGTCATGTTGTGAAGAGCTCACTGAATGCAGAAGGTGGCAAACATGCTTACCACAGGACAGACTGTTTTTGACTCTTCCCAGAGCATGAGACTTGGGGGCTGGGTGTACCATGAGGAAAGTGTCTGCTAATATGACTTCCAGGGATTTATTCAGCAAGAAGTCAGAGCCAGAGTGTGAGCAGAGGGGTTCCACTCATCTGTGAATTAATTTCTCCCCTATGTGGTCTGGAGTGAAGACTATATAAACACCAGTGATTCCTCACTGTAGTATTTGGGAGGTGGAAATTGGAAAGGTTGTGTTTTTTTGGCTGGTGGTGTCTCATGGCAGCAATGTAGGGGGGAAGGAAAGAGTAAGATGAGAGAGACCATCATTTAGGGTAATGCCCTCAGTGACCCCCAGAGAGAGGCACCTGTGTTTGACACAAGACAGATGCTGGACTCTTCCATGGGCATGGAGAGGGGGTAGTAAGAACTAGCAATGTGGAAAGTGTTTGGCAATCTTGACTCTGCAGGATCTGTTTAGCAGTAAATTAGAGCAGGATTAGGGAAGATTGAGGAGATGCACTGCACTTCTCTGTCAATAAAATTCTCCACAATGCATTGAGAGTAATAAAAGCAGGACAGTGATGGCTCATTCCTGTAATGCTAATGTATAGGAGGTCTGATGGATCCTCTTTCTGGAGCCACTCTGGAGTAAAATAGGTTGCAGTGTGATGGAAGAGGAAAGGATACTGTGGCACAAATCATCATTTATCACTCACTGAGCCCAGGAAGGAGTGTTTGTGATGTCCACAGGCCAGATGCTAGAATCTTGCATGGCCATTGGCCTGGAGAGCAGGGTCCAGGATGATGAAAGTGCCTGGCAATCTTGACTCAATGGGATCTGTTCATCAGGAAATCAGAACAGGAGTCTGGGAGAGGGAGTTACCACTGCCCTTTGAATCATCCTCTCCCCTATTGTGTTAGCAGTACTAAAATATAGATACCAGATTGGTTCCAGTGGCTCATGATTATAATCTTAACTGCTGTGGAGGCTGAGATATGAGGACTGCAGTTAGAAGCCAGTCTGGGCAGGAAAGCCCATGAAACCTTTATCTACAGAAAATCTGCAAGTGGAGCTGTGGCTCAGGTTTTAGAGTACCATATTAGAGCAAAAAGTTTAGGGACAGTGTCCAATTGCTGACTTCAAGCCTCAGTGCATGCACAAGAGAAAGAAGCACTGCGATGACTACTGGGGTCTCTGAGACAGTGAAGAATGCCTTTGAGGCCACCCTACAATGAGGTGGTGTTGGTGGTGTTAGTAAGAGGTTGGGTGAGCTTTTTGAGTTGTGATGGAGATACTCACTGAGCTCCAGCTGTGGGTGCCTGTGATGCAACAGGGAGAGCCAACCACAGGCAGGTAGTGGGGATGGGGTGGGGCAGCTGGTGAGGAAAATGCCTGGAATGCAGGGTCTGTTCTTCCCCAGTCTGATTTTGTGGGGTAGGGGACAGTAGAGGTTCCCACTGCTCTACGAATCAACTCCTCTAGGCCTTGAACAGTAATAGAACCCCTTGGACTGGCTGCACTCACAGCTGAGAGTAAAGGATTACATTTTTAGGAGAACTTGGGCAGGAATGTCAGCAAGAATATATCTCAAAAACAGGAAAAACCGGACTAGTGATGTCTCAAAATGGTAGAACATCCACCTAGCAAAAAGGAGACTGAAAGTTCAAATTCCAGGCCAGAAAAATAATATATGTTCTGTTGGACTGGATAGCCTGACACTACAGAAGAATGAATGGAGCACTCTGCTCCATCCAAGATGTTACACTTCTGTCAATGGGGGTTGTAATCAAAGTAGTACTGGCTCCACATTGACTATTCATTCTTGCTGCCATTTTTCTTTCATGTCTTCAGGGTAGTAAACCAAATCTCATCGATAAAGTCAGACTGAGGTCCTTATCTGTTAAGGCTAGAAAGGAAATACTACAAATAATTGACTTCCAGGTAAAATTGGATTGTGAAGCTCTTTAAGCAAGGGATACTGGATCAAGGCAAAAGATATTTCACGGTGGGACTTAAGGGTATCTTGTGCCTACTTGAAACAACTTCACCTTACCACATATGTACATGTGTTGATTGGAAAGTGTGTATATTTAAAATTGCTCTATGGCATATTATAAACATACTTGTACAATTTATAAAATTTACTAGTCAGCCTTTCACCACCAGAGTGGCCAAATATTGCTGTCCATGAGGTACATTTTCCTAATCTCAATGTATGTTTCATAGTGAAATATGCATAATACAAGGAAATCTGCACGCAGAGGGCGGAGAGATCATCTAGCAGCACCTTACCCACAGACCAGAGCAGAGCTGGTGAGTATCTTAGCACTGAAAGACTTGCATCACAGGAATTGATGTTTAAATGTAAACTAGAATCATGCAGATAGAAAAGTGCAGAAGTGCAGTGCTAGTAAATATAATTAGTCTGGAGGATGCTCACCTAGTTATCAGAGATATGTTCTATGAATGACCATCATGTTTTTATACCAGCATTGGCACACCTTGATCTTATTGTAGATGAAAATACATACAAAGTCCTTGTGGCCTGCCATTTGGAGTGTCCTGAATGGGAGAAGAGTAACCTTACTATGAATATTATTTCTGTCTGTCTGCCTGCCTGCTTGCCTTTCTATCTATCTTTTGTCTATCCATCCATTTATGTATATATCTATTCTTCTACCTGTATATCTATCTCTATCCATCTATCTATCTATCTATGCTACTGTTCAGAGTGATTTCAGCTTATTTAGGATTAGATCTACCTGTGTTATTTGTGGATATTACATATCTGTGATGTACAAAATGCATAGATTCATGACATAGATACATGTGTTATATATTATTGATGCACATTAATGAAACTGCATGTGCTCTTACTCCTAGGCTCAGCAGTTTACTGTGGATAAAGTTAAATCAGTGAATCCATTGGCTGAGCTTTCCAGTATTATGTCTAAGATGAAGATGAAAGATGAAGGAACATTTGAGCTTCCAGGTGAATTCAGGGGAAGAATGCCTGCTGGGGAAAGGAAGTGTGCATCCTGATTTGTGAAATGCAAGGAAGATGAGCATATAACATGTTAGAAAGGGGTCAGAAATGCTGCTGAAAAGTGACTGGATTATGGACGTCGCTACTGTTTTTTTTTTTTTTAATTATTGTAAAGGTGATATACAGAGGGCTTACAGTTACACAGATCAGGTAATGAGTACATTTCTTTTTGAACAGTGTTACCTCTCCCTCATTTTCTTCCAGTTTTTTTCCCTCCCGACCCCCCAAGTTGTATAGTTCATTTAAAATTATTCCCACATGTAAAAATGCATTATGCCTTTTCCCTCCAGGATGTACTTAATGGGTTTTGAAAACACAGTTCTTTTCAGAGCACAATTGTAACAAAACCCTGGCAACTAAAGAACTTTGTTTAATTTGTCAGTGCATATAACATAAAGAGCTAAATTTCATTTCATTACAAGGGTGTTTTGAGGCCTTCATAATAATTGCATTAAAAGAGTAACCCAAATTTTTAAGAATTCAGACAACATAGGTTGAAGTTCAGAAAAGTGTGGCTGCATATTGATGTGAAACCCATTTCATAAATGTCTGAATGGAGACTTTGATATTGTGTCTTAACAAGAAGCAGTAGACTGATGGTTACAGATGCATATTTCATTCCAAAATTAGTGCTCTTCATACCATGAGTGTATAACAGTGACAGTTAATTGGCTTTCCTTGAAATTCTTATAAATAAATGGTCTATAACGTAAAATAGTTCTGCATGGCACACTTAAGACTTGGCTCAATGGAAGAGTATAATGATGCCAAAAATTTTTGCTCAATCTCTGTTTTCCATTGCTTCTATGGCTTCATAATTTTTTTGGCAATATTTATTCAAAGCTTGTTGATTTGGGTTTTATTTTGCTTTGTTTGTTTCTTCTGTACAGGAGATTGAACTCAGGGATTTGTATTAGGTAGTCAGGTGCTTTGTCACTTGAGTCATGCTTCCTTCTAGCCATTCTTGATTTTGTGATTTTTAAAATAACATCTAGCCTTTTGCTTAGGACAGCCTGGACAAGGATCATATTTATTTAACCTGTAAAGTTAATGTGACAGGCCCATACTACTCTGCCCAGATTTTTGTTGGTTGAGATGAGGGGGGTGTCTCAGGATCTTTTTCTTGGAGCTCGTTTGGAACTGTGATCCTCTCTACCTCAGCCTCCTGGATACTTAGGATTTTAGGGATAAACCACTCTTTCCAGTAGAGAATTTGGCATGAGGTATCTGTTTTCATATACTTTTAAAATTGGTTTTCAAGGAAACTAATTTCAGATTTAGAAAATCTAGTTTAATAAGCTAAGGCTCCCCATTTCGTCCATGTACTGGCTTTGAAAGATAATATTTTTGTGTCACATGACATGCATAAGGTAACTACTCCCTGATGAAAAGATTTCTACAGTAGCATTGGTAATAATGTCCATTAATTTCTTTAAATCTTTCTTTATTTGCCACATGAGAAAATAATTTGGCTGGTGTTTTTCATGATTTGACTGTGCACTAGATTTCTTCATAGGAAATTGAATATAGCATCTCTAGGATTAAATACCTTATTTTTCAGCACAGACTTTATTTTCATAACTCCAGTCAGTAGCAGAAATGCAACAGGTTCCAGTATTCTTCATTTAATGTAAAAGAAAAGTATACATAAAATCTTCCTGGAATCCTCCCCAAGATGCAGATTTTAGATGTCATTGATAGTTAATGCTCACACACCACACTATAAAGTGCATGTCAATGCATTGCAGTTATCCTCAGGCTATCCTTTTCATAACAAAGGTCTCATATAAAGTCCAGACCCCCAAACTGCAAATGTAGCTCTAAAGAACATCAATCTTCCTAAAGAAGCAATACTTAAAAAATATGCTGTATATTTTTACTTTTTATAATGATGTAATGGAATTTATATTTGAATTTTTAGGAGTAGCAAAAAAGTCCTCACATATACTTCATTTAGCTTTATCTATTTTTATTATTAGTTCTTGGTTTCTTATCTGCCTCCTTCTCCATGCCTCCCTTACTATACACTTGCTCTTTTCCCTATGTGTACATATGTACATTTTTATTTTTTCATTCAGCTTTTAAGCTGAATATTTCAATTTAGGTTTCATATATTATGATTCTATGCCACACTCATTTAGTTAACCTAACAGTGAATGCTTATAGTAATTGGGGATATAATCTGTCTTGGTATTTTGCTGATTGTCTTTATAATTTTCTACATAGGGACTTTATCTGAATTAGAGTCCAGTTTTGAATGCTGCACTTCATTTACTAGTCATGAACAATTGTTCTGCTTCAATATGGACCAGGCTCTCAGGTTTTTAAAAGCTATGCTGCTTTTAATGACACAGGAAAGTTTTATCAGTCCAGTTCTGGAACCCCTTCACTAATTTGTATTTGTTTCATACCTTTAGTACACTTTTCATTCTCCATCTTCTCTAATGACAGAAAATGTTGTAAATATGGTAAGCACAAAAATCAAAAGCTTGAGAAGAAAGAAAAATTCATCTAAATAGTTTGAAGAAAGCCCTGGAAAATAGAAAAGGTGCTGGACTTTGTTTTATTCCTGGTAGAGAATTTTTTAAATGATTGTCCAGCAATTTTTATCAATGTAATTTATTATCGTAGTTGCCCAAAGATTTTAATTTCATGGTCTGGAGTGAGAAATATTTGTATTATTGTATACATGAATCATGCCTTGAGACTTAAGATAACAATGTTTAACTTTTCAGGGCTTGACCAGGTTAAAGATCAGAAGGAGGAACCAGCTCCTAATAGTACTGAGGGTAAGTACAGACAAGGTTCTGATGTGTAGGAGGAGATTATATCAAATCTAGAGGCTTTTCTAGTGCCAGGGGAAGGCATGTGCAGTACCATGAGGTGAATCAGGATATTTCTACTTCCTACCACATAATTATTTTATTCATGTATAGGTATCGTTACTACTATTTTCATATCAGAAGTCACATGTCTAGGTCATTGAAAGGTAGTTTAGAACCCAAATGCTTTTATTTGACTGCTTAAGGTAGCAGTACCATGAGGTGAATTAGGATATTTCTACTTCCTACCATATAATTATTTTATTCATGTATAGGTATCATTACTACTATTTTCATATCAGAAGTCACATGTCTAGGTCTTTGAAAGGTAGTTTAGAACCCAAATGCTTTTATTTGACTGCTTAAGGTAGAAATTAATTGAGCCAAATTTACATTAAACTGGGAGGAATGAAAACCCTTTGTTTGCATTTTAAGCATTTTTACATTTCTTTGTATCTCTCAGGAGAGTGTTGTGTTGTAAGGTACCATGAAGGTGTGTGAGTTCACCTTCACATTCTCCCACAAGGATTTAGTGCATGTGAATGAAATGTTCTACCTTACAGTTCTGGTTCAATCACTTTGGCAAACCCAATGTCCATGTTGATTTAGTATGCTTATCATTTTCTTGATGAAATTCTACTAATTATTGTCCCCAATTACTGTGTTTTCTCATAGATGACGTGGCATCAAATCATTAATTGAATACAAGCTGCAACCAAGCCTTTCTGCCAGACATTTCACTGGGGAATTACAGTGAAATGTGACTGTTTTCTGCATCAAATTCTTGCAGTATGTTACCAACTTTATTTCTAGCCTTTAATGCTATTGAAAATTGTAATTTTGGAAGTTTTCTATTTCTGTGTAGGTATGTAAAATAAAAAAAATTGAAGACATGTTTATTTGAATATCTTATTGAATATATTTCCTGTTTCCAGAATGCTATCACTAGGTTTCCGCCCATTTTTTCATCAAACTGATGCAGCAATTGCAACTTTGGAAAATAGCACTTTGTTCTTGCTATTATCAGCATTAGGTTGAATTCAGTCCCCTTTAGGGGAAAACAAAATTGTGGTAGTGTTTGCTAGTTGTTTTTGATTTAGAGTCTAACGAATTTTTCTTCCTTGGCTACCCTTGAATCTTTATCTTCCAAATCCCAATCTCTTAAGTAGCTACTGGCATGAAGTATTAGCACTTGGTTTACAGTTCTTTTTTAATGACACATATCTAACAAATAGTCCCCTCAGTAATGGTATGTCTGCTGGAAAATTAGCAGACTGCATCTCTAAAACCAGGAAACAAATACTGCTGCAGGTGTGGTTCAAGTTGTACAGCACCTGCCTAGCATTTTGGTAGCCAAGATATTTAAACACCAGTACCTAAAAATTTTGCAAAAGGATCTAGATAATGAGAATATGATCGAAGTAGTAGTGTCTCAAACTTGACTATTCACTCTCTGCTGATCACCATCAGGGGCAATGTTTGTCAAACTGATTTAGAAAAACTATAACATCTGCTTTCAGTCCTTGATCTTCATAGTCTCATAGAATAAGTTTACTGATGGAGCATAAAGTAAAAGAGCTAAGATTTACTCGAAGAAAATAGTTTAAATATAATTTTATTGTTATTATTAAAATGTTGTACCAGGAGTTAGTTGGTAAGTGTGTGCGTGCATGTGCATGCATGTATTTTGTCTGTGCACTTGTCAGGCCTGGTGTTTGAATGAGGGCCTGGACACTGTCCATGCCCTCTTTTGCTCTACAACTCCACTTCCAGCTTTTTGGGCGTCTAGGGAAATATGTGTCTCAGGGACTTTGCTGAGTTGCTAGATTTACTGGTGTCAGCCATCTGTGCCTGATGAAGGTTTTATAAATAGCAAATTGAATATATTGATGTGCCATTTAAGACTTTCTGTATTACATATTGTTAGTTATAGACATAATACAAAAAGTAGTTTGACTTTTATAGTTGTAATGATTATTTAAATGACTTGTGTTGAGAAATGAACTCTGAATTATTAATATTTAATATAAGCTATAAGCAATTATCTTGATAAAAATTAAGGCTTTTTGGTAAATTTTATTATCAGTAAGCCTTTGTTAAGGCAGCTTTGTTACAAAGAACTAGGTTTGATTTTATATTAATATAACAACATTTGATCTTACAACATGTTTTTAACTCAATTTTAAATTATAGTCAATCACTTATCAACATTTTTGGGGACTTGACTTCAGGGCACTGAGCTTTCACCTGACTTTGTCTTTTTCTTTTTCTATTTTTTTGTTGCTAGTGTTGGGGCTCGAATTCAGGTCTTGAGAACTGTCCCTGGCTTCTCTTTGTTCAAAGCTAGCACTCTACCACTTGAGCCATAGCACCCAGGGTTTCATGTATGCGAGGCAAGCACTCTACCACTAGGCCATATTCCCAGCCCCGTGTTTTTGTTTTTTTCTATACACAGGTGTGTTGGGCTCGGTAGCCTCTCCCTGCGTAGGGAACAAGGCTCAGATACTCTCCCTTTTCACACTCCCTTTCACGCCCTCTCCCCTAGTCACCCAGCCCGCAGATGAAGCTAGGGTGGGGTGGGGAGCCAGCACCGTCCTGCCGCGCACGTGGCCGATCCGAGAAAGCGTGCCCAACTCCTTACCAATAGACAAAGTTGGCGTACGCAAGTCTCAGGTGTTGTGCCAAGTTGCAAGACCACCCCCAAGAAGACCACCAAGATTCAGACACTCCGAAATGCAAAAGCAAGGCAAGGGTTTATTGAACGAGCTGCCAACTCGGGCCTCGTCCTACCCACCGACACAGCGGAGGTTAGGAGGAAGCCCCGAGCTGTGATTACACAGGGCTTATAAAGGCAAAGAACAAGGTTACAACAATCAGCTGTGCAAGCAAGATTAGCACACAGGTACAAATCTGATTGGCTCAGGGTTCGATTCTAAAATGGGGTTCACGTGGTGGGGCCTGACTTCAAAGTCTGGCACCTCATCAGGGTCAGTTTCGAGAACCAACTAACTTTATTGAGACAAGGGTAACGGGAGATGATTCCGAGGGAAGGGGATTGGCCAGGATGCCGATAGGCTGAGAGGTATCACCTGATCCCCGTGAGCTAACGTCACTCAAGCGTGCCGAGCCAGGGCGGGGCTGGTAGGCGCTGGGCTGGCTAGGCTGGGAGATGCCTGGGCTAGCTAGAGAGTTGGGGGCTGGTTGCAGAGCCGGTTACTCTGGTTTCTGACCCAGAGAGCGTAGCCTGCTTCCGCATTCCCCAGGGCTGGGGGAGGGGCATCAAGCCCCCGGCCAAGGCTAAAGACGGGATCCCAACACAGGTGCCTTACCACTTGAGCTCTTCTTCAGGTTTTTACTGGTTAATTGAAGATAAGAATCTTATGGATTTTTCTGTCCAGGGTGCCTTCAAACCGTGATCTTCAGATCTCAGCTTCCATAGTCAGTAGGATTAGAGGCATGAGCCACCAGCATTTTATTCCCATATGAATTAAAAATATATATAAATTTATATATAAAAATATATAAAATATATAAATTTGTGGAGCTTGACAGTTGAAGATCCCAATGCCAGTATGAGCAGTTTCTGCTGAGAGCTATTTTTCTCAGCTCATTGATAGCCATCTTATTGCTACATTCTTATTGCAGAAAAATCAAGCCATTTCCTGTCTCCTCTTGGTCTGCTGAACCAATTCCTTTAGACCCCTGCCTCTTACATGACCTAATAACCTGTCAAAGTTGCAAATTCCAAATAACACCACATTGAAGCTTGTGGCTTCTATAATGAATTTGGAGTGGGAGAAGTGGGAGAGAGTATTACGTCTTTAACATTCCATTCCTGCTTCCAGAGTACTTCCAGAATACAACTGTGGAGCTGACACCAAAAGGGAGTAACAGGAATAAAGGGATGATGGGTTACAAGGAAGTTTCAAACATAGCAAGGAAAATTCTTAGATTCTAAAGCTTGGGAATAAGCCTTGAGATATAAGAGTTGTGTACCTAGTAGTCCTGCTGCCATGTTTGAAGCCATCTGGCCAGTGGAAACTGAGAGGATGGCCTTGGTAGTCTTTGAATCACTTTGGACATTGTTTTTCTTGCCTTTTCTGGAAAAATAGCACATATTCACAGTTAAACAGTTTCATCATCTCATCCTGTCAAATCCAGGTTCAATAGCCTTCCTTCATTTCATGCTGTCTCCATCCCTTTTAATTTAAACTGGCAGTGTTTCTACTCACATAATCCATATGTGCTTTAAGTGTTAATCCAGAACATCCTTGTTATTCTCCTCACAATAAGCTTTATTGGTTTTACAAGAGACGGTAATTTTCTTTTTTTTTTTTTTTCTCTCGCTATGTTAATCCTCCCAATCCAGGGGCATGGAGGTTTTTCCACTTCCTTAGTTCTGCTTTAATTTTCTTTTTCATCTTAAAAAAAAACTTTCCCCCTTTATTGTCAAAGTGAAATACAGAGGGGTTACAGTTTCATATGTAAGGCAGTGAGTACATTTCTTTTGTTTTTCTCTTGCAAAGTTTATTATTTAAAACAAAACAAAAAACCCTATGCTTTTTTTTTTTTTACAATTTACATTCACCTTTCACCTCTTTCAACATTTAATGGTAACAAGCCTATATAATGTATAAGAAAGCCCACCAGCTGCTTGAAATGGCTGCAAATTTACCAGGTCTGGCATTAAAATGGTTCAGACTCTTTGGAAAAACTGGTGATGCAGTGAGTACATTTCTTGTTCAACTTGTTACCTCTTCCCTCATTTTTCCCCTGCCTCCTCCCTTCCCTTTTCTCTCCGCCCCCATGAATTTTACAGTTGGTTTACACCAAATGTTTTTGTAAGTATTGCTTTTGGAATCGTTTGTCTTTTTATCTTTGTCTCCCTATAATTTTCTAAAGCACTGTTCTAATTCTTTTTTACTTAACTCCCCCATCGCTCTCACTGTATATTTTACTGTAAACAGTCATGACATTTTTTTTTACTTTCCTTCAAAGTCTGCTTAGCTACACATCCTAATCTCCAACAAGATCTGACTTGAACAAAACACTAGCACACTATTTAGCCAAGTTGTTTCTACTTTAACTAGTTTTCTAACAAATTTTCTAACAAGTCTTCCAGTTTCCAATAACATGGTTATCATTTCCATCTGAGACAAAATTACCCTTAATGACTCAATTTCTAGGATAGTCTATATTAGATTGTACATTGATAGGAAAGATCCTCAAAAGTGAAAAGAAATTGAGGATCAGAGTGTAAGGGAATATAGAAAGTACACCTTCAAAGTCAAGCACAATGAACCATGTGTAAGGTTTGTGCACTACTGAGTATCTCCCTGTGCTTTATTTTTCAGTTAGAGATACTGGACTATCATCTATTTTTATTAGGATTATGTATGTCCAAAATAGAGGTGCTGATGGTCTATTTTCGGCACTTTAGTGTCCTTATATTGTTAGTTTTTATTATAGCTCGAAGTCCCACCCTGATTTTTTTTTTACCTCTAGTCAGAGTGCTACAGTTTTTGGTAAGCAAAAGAGATGGGACCCACGGGTAGTGCTCTACCATCTCAGACACAGCTACACTTCTGGCTTTCTGGTGATTAGATGGAGATAAGAGAATCATAGCCTTTCCTGTTAGGTCTGGATTCAAACCTCATATCCTTAGCTCTCAGCCTTCTGAGTAGCTAGGATTAGGATTACGTACATGAGACACAGGCCCCCAGTGTACCCCTGCTCTTTTATGAAGAAGTAGGAAAATGATCAGAGAGAGTTCCTCCCAAGTCAAAAACCTGAATAGAGGCAGTTTTCAACATTTTCAACCACTGTTTACTGTTCATTACAGCCATCTTTGTTTTTAGTATTGGCTTCTGTAGTGATTCCCATTTACGATGGTTTTCCATGTTCTGCCTTTGAGTTCCATCTGAATTTTGTTATTTTTACAGCATCACTAAGAATCTTTTTTTTTCAAATTTTTATTATCAAACTGATGTACAGAGAGGTTAGAGTTTCATATGTTAGGCATTGGATACATTTCTTGAACTATTTGTTACCTTGTCCCTCATACCCCCCTCCCTCCTCCCACTTACCCTTTCCCCCCCTGAGGTGTTCAGTTCACTTACACCAAACAGTTGTGCAAGTATTGCTTTTGTAGTTGTTTGTGTTTTTTTTACCCTGTGTCTCTCAATTTTGGTATTCCCTTTCAATTTCCTAGTTCCAATACCAGTATACACGGTTTCCAATATACTCAGATAAGATTACAGAGATAGTGTAGGTACAACCACAGGAAGGTGATATAAGAACATCATCAATAATAGAAGCTACAGATACACATGGGACATTGAAAGTAGTTACAACAGTGATATAACAATCATTTCCATAACATGGAGTTCATTTCACTAGGCATCATCTTAGGTGTTCATAAGGGTATAGATATTGGGCCTTGTGATGCTCTGCTATGACTTGCCTAAACCTGTACTAATTATTCCCAATAAGGGAGACCATAGAGTCCATGTTTCTTTGGGTCTGGCTCACTTCACTTAGTATAATTTTTTCCAAGTCCTTCCATTTCCTTACAAATGGGACAATGTCATTCTTTCTGATAGAGGCATAAAATTCCATTGTGTATATGTACCACATTTTTCTGATCCATTCGTCTACTGAGGGGCATCTGGGTTGGTTCCAGGTTCTCGCTATGACTAATTGTGCTGCGATGAACATTGTTGTGCTGGTGGCATTACTGTGATTTTGTTTGTGGTCTTTTGGATAGATACCCAAAAGTGGGGCTGCTGGGTCATAGGGGAGTTCTTTATTTAGCCTTCTGAGGAATCTCCATACTGCTTGCCAGAGTGGCTGAACCAGATTACATTCCCACCAACAATGAAGTAGGGTTCCCTTTTGGCCACATCCCCTCCAACAATTGTTATTGTTAGTTTTCTTGATATATGACATTCTTACTGGGGTGAGATGGAATATCAATGTTGTTTTGATTTGCATTTCTTTTATGGCCAGTGATGTAGAGCATTTTTTCATATGTCTCCGGGCCATTCTCATTTCCTCATCAGAGAAGTCTCTTTGTATGTCTTTAGCCCACTTGATGAGGGGGCTATTGGTTCTTTGCGGTTTTGTTTTGGAAGAGGGTAATTTTTTTAGTTCTGCATATATTTTAGATATGAGGCCATTGTCCGTTGAATGGCCGGTAAAGCTCTTCTCCCAGTCTGTGGGCTTTCTCTTTATCTTGCGAGCTATGTCCTTTGCCGTGCAGAAGCTCTGAAGTTTGATGCAGTCCCATTTGTCCAAGCTTTCTTTGATTTGTAGCTTTTCTGGGTCTTTGTTAAGGAAGTTCCGTCCTGTGCCAAGGAGCCCAAGTGTTTCTCCTACTCCTTCCTTTAGTGTTTTCAGGGTGTCTGTTTTGATTTTGAGGTCTTTAATCCATTTGCAATTGATTTTGGTACAGGGTGATATATAAGGATCTAGTTTTAGTTTGTTGCATGTGTTGAGCCAGTTTTGCCAGCACCATTTGTTAAAGAGGCTATCTTTCTTCCAGACTATTGTTTTAGCTCCTTTATCAAAGATTAAGTAGGCGTAGTTCTGTGGGTTCATTTCTGGGTCTTCAATTCTGTTCCATTGGTCTTCAGGCCTGTTCCGGTGCCAATACCAAGCCGTTTTTATTACTATACCTTTATAATACAGCTTGAAGTTGGGTATTGTAATTCCTCCAGCACTGTTCTTTCTGCTTAGGATTGTTATTGCTATTCTAGGTCTTTTATTGTTCCATATGAATTTCTGAATTGCTTCCTCTATTTCATTAAAAAATTGTGTTGGGATATTAATGGGTATTGCATTGAGTTTGTAGATAGCCTTAGGCAATATTGCCATTTGATTATATTAATCCTCCCAATCCAGGAGCATGGGAGGTTTTTCCATTTCCTTAGTTCTGACTTAATTTCGTTTTTCAAGCTTTTAAAGTTCTCATCAAAGAGGTCTTTCACTTCTTTGGTTAAGGTTATTCCTAGGTATTTTATGTTGGGGGCTATTGCAAAAGGAGTTGCTTTCCTGATTTCAGCCTCGGTCTTCGGGTCATTAGCATAGAGAAAGGCCGTTGATTTTTGAAGGTTTATTTTATATCCTGCAACTTTGCCAAAGTTTTGGATCAGCTTTAGTAGCTTGGGGGTAGAGTCTATGGGGTTCTTTAGGTATAGGATCATGTCATCTGCGAAGAGAGAAAGTTTAACTTCATCTTTTCCTATTTGGATCCCCTTTATATTTTCTTCTTGCCTAATTGCTCTGGCTAGGAATTCTAGTACTATGTTAAAGAGCAGGGGAGAGAGTGGACAGCCCTGCCTTGTTCCTGATTTTAAAGGGAATGACTTTAGTTTTTCCCCATTTAGAGTTATGCTTGCTGTTGGTTTGTCATAAAGTGCCTTGGTTATATTCAGGAATGTTCCCTGGAATCCCAGTTTTTCCAGGGCTTTAAGCATAAATGGGTGCTGGATTTTATCGAACGCTTTTTCCACATCCAGAGATAAAACCATGTGGTTCTTTAGCTTGCTCCAGTTGATGTGGTGGATTACATTAATTGACTTGCCTATATTAAACCAACTTTGCATCTCTGGGATGAATCCAGTTTGATCTTGGTGTATGATTTTTGTGATAACCTGTTGAAGTCGATTTGCCAGAATTTTGTTGAGAATTTTTGTGTCTATGTTCATCAGGGAAATTGGTCTGTAGTCCTCCTTTCGTGATGAGTCCCTGCCTGGTTTTGGGATGAGGGTTATACTGGCTTCATAGAATGAGTCTGGTTGTCAACGTTCTCTTTCAATTTCATTGAAGAGTTTGAGAAATGTTGGTGTGAGTTCTGTCTTGAAGGCCTTGTAGAATTCTGCACTGAATCCATCTGGACGTGGGCTTTTCTTGGATGGTAGATCATTTATTGCCGTTTCTATTTCAATACTGGATATGGGTCGGTTTAGAAGGTTTAAATCTTCATGTTTGAGTTTGGGGATATGAATTTTTTCTAGGAAATCATCCATTTCTTCCAAGTTCTCGAATTTGTTGGCACAAAGTTTTGCAAAATAGTCCCTTATTATTTTCTGAATTTTGGTTTTTTTCTGTGGGGATGTTACCTATTTCATCTCTTATCTTGTTTATTTGAGTCTGCTGCCTTCGTTTCTTGGTCAGGTTTGCCAGGGGTCTGTCTATCTTGTTGATTTTTTCAAAGAACCAACTCTTTGTTTTGTTGATTCTTTCGTTGGTTTTTTTCATCTCTAACTGATTTAATTCTGATTTGATTTTTTTTTAAAGTGCCAACATGGAAGTTCAAGTCTATTTACTGAGGCAAGATGTCTTAGCCCGTGCTTAGCTGGTTTGGATGGACTCCGTTCTTGAGCTACAAAACCTTTTGCCCCGGCTGGGGAATATGGCCTAGTGGTAAAGGGCTCGCCTCATATACATGAAGCCCTGGGTTCGATTCCCCAGCACCACATAAATAGAAAAAGCCAGAAGTGGCGCTGCAGCTCAAGAGGCAGAGCGCTGGCCTTGAGCAAAAAGAAGCCAGGGACAGTGCTCAGGCCCTGAGTTCAAGCCCCAGGACTGGCAAAAAAAAACCCCAAAAACCTTTGCCCACTTCTCACATCCCCTGTGAAACCCAACGGAACAACAACCTGGCCTCCCGGTAGAAAGCTGAGCTGCAATGGAGACCCCTTGGGAGGTTTCCAGTCAGGTGTGGTGATGCATAGCAACAATCCAAGACCAGACTGGGCTACATGGTATATACTGATCATGTTCAGGCAGGAGGTAGTTGAGGAGGAAGGCATTCGATTGAAGCCCCACTTGGAGCATGAATTACTGGAGGCTGGTCGGAGGAGTCAAGGCCCCGGAGGTCATCCGAGCTGAGGGGTGGCCTCTCCCCAGGGCGGGCTTGCTGCAGACCATGGGCGGTGGCTGAGATGCTCCGTGGTCCTGAGTCGCCAAGTGGAGGTCAAGGCCAGCCGGGGTGGACGGCGTGACTGGTGGAAAGCAGCCCTCGGAACAGGGACCACAAGCGACATTGCAACACTTTCCCACCAAACCCAGATGATCTGTCCAGCTGGAATCTCGCCGGCTTCCCCAGGCTGCTCCTAAACTGCGATCTTACAGGCATGAGCCCTCTGTACCGCAGCTGGGACAGGATCTCAAACAGTCTTCGCTAAGCCATCTATTTAGCAAATACCGTAATAGTCTATACTTAGGTATATTTCGGTTTTCGCCCCACCAATGCTGCTTCATTGAACAGTCTTTACCAAAGCGAGCATGAACGACGGTAGCGTTTCCACAGGTGTTTTCTAGGAATGCCCGGATCACAGAGGGCATGTTTTAAAGGTTCTGCATAGACTAATTCACAGGTTTCCATATGCTTACTGCGACTTAGGTTCCCACAAGAATGTTTGTGTTCACAGCGTGGATCCCTGTGGTTTGACATGGGGCACCCCCATTGTCCTTTCCATCTGTGTTAATTCTAAGTGTGCTTTTGTTTGGTTTTCATTTCGCCATCTGGCTTTTTTTGTTGTTGTTTAATAATTGAACACAATTTTTTTTACAAGGTGTTGTGCAAAAAGTGTACAGTTACATAGTAGGGCAGTGTGTACATTTATTGTGATATCTTACATCCTGTTTTTCTATCCCTTCTCTAGGTCAGGTAGACATATATACAATATACAATGTATCAAGAACATATACAGTATTCACAGACTTGGTCTCTACTGTCTCTCCGTCTCCCTTTGTTAACAGTCATATATCAGGGAGATCATGCCCCTTTGTTTTCTGTGTTCTAGGCTTGTCTCGGTCAACATTATTTGTTCAAGTTCTGGCCATTTCCCTGCGAATAACAATATTTCACCATTCCTAATCGCTATGTAGTATTCCATGGTGTATAAGTACCATATTTTTTGGATCCATTCATCTGTGGAGGGACATCTGGGTTGTTTCCATGTTTTGGCTATTGTGAATTGTGCCACGATAAACATGGAAATACAAATGTCTGTTTGATATCTTGGGACCTGCTGTTCAGGATAGATGCCTAGGAGTGGTATGGCTGGGTCATAGGGTAGGTCTATATTGAGCTTTTTGAGAAACCTCCATACTGTTCTCCAAAGTGGTTGTACTAATTGCACTCCCACCAACAATGGAGAAGGGTTCCTCTTTCCCCGCACCCCCTCCAGCATTTGTTGTTGCCTGAGTTCAGAGTATAGGCCATTGTAACCGGAGTGAGGTGGTATCTCAGGGTTGTTTTTATTTGAATTTCCTTTAGTACCAGGGATGTTGAACATTTCCTCATATGTTTCTTTGCCATTTTGATCTCTTCTCTTGTGAAGTCTCTCTTTAGCTCCTTTGCCCATTTCCTAATTAGTTTATTGGGCTTGGAGGGGCTTAGTTTTTTGAGTTCTCTGTAGATGACCGATATCAGGCCTTTGTCTGTTGCTGTGCTGGTAAATATCTTTTCCCATATCGTTGGCTGTCTTTCTATTTTGGTGGCTATGTCCTTAGCTGTGCAGAAACTTTTTAATTTGTAGTAGTCCCATTTGTCGAGTCTTTCCCCTATTTGTTGTGCCCCTGGGACTCTATTTATGAAGTTCCGTCCTGTGCCTATAAGTTCTAGCGTCTTTCCTACTCTGTCCTTCAGTAGTTTCAAGGAATCAGGTCTGATACTGAGGTCCTTGATCCATTTTGAGTTGATCTTGGTGCATGGTGATAGGCTTGGGTCTACTTTGAGTTTTCTGCATATGGCTGCCCAGTTCTCCCAGCACCAGTAGTTGAAGAGGCTCTGTTTATTCCATTGTATGTCTTTAGCTCCTTTGTCGAATATCAGTTGGCTGTAAGAGTGCGGTTTTATTTCTGGGTCTTCAATTCTAATCCATTGGTCTTCCAATCTGTTTTTATGCCAATACCATGCTGTTTTTGTTATGATGGCCTTGTAGTAGAGCTTGAAGTCTGGTATTGTGATACCTCCTGCACTGCTTTTTTTGCCTAGATTTGCTTGGGCTATTCTAGGTTTTTTGCTGTTCCATATGAATTTATGGATTGGTTTCTCTATTTCAGTGAAGAATGTGGCTGGGATTTTGATAGGTATTGCATTGAATTTGTATAACAATTTGGGCAATATGGCCATTTTCACTATATTGATTCTGCCTACCCATGAGCATGGGAGGTCTTTCCATCTTCTTGTGTCTTCTTTGATTTCCCTTATTACATTTTTATTATTTTCATTAAATAGGTCCGTCACATCCTTGGTTAAGTTGATCCTTAGGTACTTTATTCTTTTTTTGGCTACTGTAAATGGAATTATTTCCATAATTTCCTTTTCTGTTTGTATATTGCTGGTGTACAGAAAAGCTGCTGCTGTGGATTGATTTTGTATCCTGCTACTTTGCCAAATTGGTTTATTAGGTGTAGGAGTTTGGGTACTGAGTTTTTTGGGTCCTTCAGATATAAGATCATGTCGTCTGCGAATAGGGATAACTTGATTTCTTCCTTGCCGATGTGGATCCCTTTGATGTCCTCCTCTTGCCTTATTGCTATGGCTAGGGATTCCAGCACTATGTTGAAAAGAAGTGGAGAGAGTGGGCATCCTTGTCTTGTTCCTGAGTTTAGGGGGAATGATTTAAGTTTCTCTCCATTTAATATGATATTAGCAGTTGGTCTGTTGTATATGGCTTTTATTGTTTTGAGGAATGTTCCATCTATTCCTCTTTTCTCCAAAGCTTTTAATAGGTATGGATGTTGTATTTTGTCAAAGGCTTTTTGGGCATCGACTGAGATAACAATGTAATTCTTAATTTTAGATCGGTTTATGTGGTGAATTACGTTGATTGATTTACGGATGTTGAACCATCCTTGGGACTGTGGGATGAAGCCTACTTGGTCATGATGTATGATTTTCTCGATCAGTTTCTAGATCCTGTTAGCTAATATTTTATTAAGGAGCTTTGCGTCTGTGTTCATAGTGATATTGGTCTGTAGTTCTCCTCTTTTTGTTGGGTTTTTCCCTGGTTTGGGGATTAATATGATATTAGCTTCATAGAATGAGTTTGGGATTTCTCCCTCTGTTTCTATTTCGAGGAAGAGTTTGAGGAGTATTGGTATTAGCTCCTCACTAAAGGTTTTGTAGAATTCGTTGGTGAATCCATCTGGGCCTGGGCTTTTCTTTGTTGGGAGGTTCTTGATTACCTCCTGTATCTCGCTGTAAGTTATTGGTTTATTTAGTTGATTTATTTCTTCTTGGTTCAGTTTGGGCAGTTTGTACTTCTCTAAGAATTGATCCATTTCTGTAAAATTATTGTTTTTTGCTGAGTAGAGGTTTTGGAAATAGCTCCTTATGATTGTTTGAATATCGTGTGTACTTGTAATTCTTCCAGTGGAGTCCTTGATTTTACGTATAAGAGTCTCTTCTCTTCTTTTTTTTGTAAGTCTTGAAAGGGGTCTGTCAATTTTGTTTATTTTCTCAAAGAACCAGCTTTTAGTCTTATTTATTTGTTGAATGGTCTTTCTATTTTCAATCATATTTATCTCTTCTTTAATCTTTGTGATCTCTCTCCTCCTAGTCGTTTTAGATTCTGTCATTTCTTGTTTCTCCAGTTGTTTTAGTTTCATCGTGAGGTTATTCACCTGCTCTGCTTCCATTCTTTTAATGTGAGTGCTGAGGGCAATGATCTTGCCCCTCAGTACTGCCTTAGCTGTGTCCCATAGGTTTCTTTGTGATGTGTTTTCATTGTCATTGTGGCTTATGAATTCGTTGATTTCGTCTTTAATTTGGTCTATGGCCCAAGTGTTGGATAGCAGTGTGGGGTTTAGCCTCCAAGAGTGTGTATAGCCTCTATGGTATCCTTTGTTGTTGAGGATTACCTTTAATCCACTGTGATCAGATATAATACATGGGATGACGTCAATACTTTTGTATTTTCTGAGGTTCTTTGTGTGGGCTAAGACGTGGTGTATTTTTGAATATGATCCATGGGCTGCTGAAAAGAAGGTGTATTGGGTCTCTGTAGGGTGGAAGATTCTATATATGTCTGTCAGATCCATTTGGGAAATGGTGTTACTTAGGTCCTCAGCTCCCTTGCTAATCCTCTGGGTGTTGGATCTGTCTCTTGGACAGAGTGGGGTGTTAAGGTCACCCACTATGATTGTGTTTGCATCTATCTTGTTCTGTAATTCTGTGAGAATTTGCTTGACATATGTAGGGCCTCTTTTGTTCGGTGAGTATATATTTATCACTGTGATGTCTTGATTCTGGATTTTTCCTTGTATTTATATGCAGTGTCCTTCTTTGTCTTTTTGAGTTGATTTTAATGCAAAGTCCATCTTGTCTGAGATCAGGATGGCTACACCTGCCATTTTGGTAAGTGCATTTGCTTGGTAGATCTTGCTCCATCCTTTCATTCGGAGCCTATTTTTGTCCCTTGTTGTAAGGTGGGTCTCTTGTAGACAGCAGATGTCAACTTTTTGTTTGTGAATCCATTCTGCCAGTCTGCTACTCTTTATCAGAGAGTTTATACCATTTATATTTAAAGAGATCAAGGATAAGGGTGTTTTTTCTCCTTCCATTTTCTTGTTCGGCTGTTTTTTCCTCTTTTTTTTTTCTTGTCTTTAGTGAGCTGTTTTTTTCTGTTGGACTTTGGCGATTGTAGTTTCTTTCTGATTCTGTCCGTGGGGTCTCCTGCTATCTGAGTTCTGCGCTCTCAGCACCCTGTCTGCCGATCACCGGGATCCCCTTTCCCAGCCTGGCCCTGTTTGGGCCAGGGTCGGCTGGTGGGGGGAGGGTGCCCCGGAGATTTTCCGGCTCCGTGTAGGTTTTTGGCTCTTCGTTTTTGCTCCTTTTTGTTTTCCTGCGTTCCTCCACTGCTTCTGGATGCTGTTTCTGCTGGGTTCATGATGGGGTGTTGGGTGTTGGAGTTCCCGGCTCGCTATTTAGTTGGGGCAAGTCGGGGTGCCTCCCTACTGTATTGGCGCCATCTTCCAACATTCTCTGATTTGATTTTAATTATTTGCTTTCGTCAATTTAATTGGGGTTTGGCTTGTTGTTCTCTCTCAAGGAAATTAAGGTCCTTCTTTAAATTATTGAGTTGCTGGGGCTGGGGATATGGCCTAGTGGCGAGAGAGCTTGCCTTGTATACATGAGGCCCTGGGTTCGATTCCCCAGCACCACATATACAGAAAACGGCCAGAAGTGTCACTGTGGCTCAAGTGGCAGAGTGCTAGCCTTGAGCAAAAAGGAAGCCAGGGACAGTGCTCAGGCCCTGAGTCCAAGGCCCAGGACTGGCAAAAAAAAAACCCCAAAAATTATTGAGTTGCTGTTTCTCCTGAATTTTGGTTGTTTCTGTGGTGATGTTACCTGTTTTACCTCTGATCTTGTTTATCTGGGCTTGCTGCTTTCGTTTTTTGGTCAGGCATGCCAGGGGTCTGTCTTGTTAATTTTTTCAAAAAACCAACTCTTTGTTTTGTTGATTCTTTCGTTGTTTTTTTTTTTTTTTTTGTCTCTAATTCATTTAATTCTGATTTGATTTTAATTATTTGCTTCTGTCTATTGACTTAGGGTTGGGCTTGTTGTTCTCTTTTGAGGAGATTAAGGTGCTTCCTTAAGTTGTTGAGTTGCTATTTCTCCAGTTTGTTGATGTAGGCACTCAGAGATATAAATTTCCCTCTGAGTACTACTGCCTTTGCTGTGTCCCAAAGGAGCTGGTACTTTGTGTACTCATCTTGGTTGAATTCCATAAACATTTGAATTTCTGTTCTAATTTCTTCAATGCCCCACTGATGGTTCAGCAGTGTATTGTTTAGTCTCCATGTATTGTAGGATTTTCTGTGGTGGTTCTTTGAGTTGAGCTGTAATTTTATTCCACTGTGGTCTGAGGGAATGCAGGGAATGGTTTTGATACTTCTGAATTTGTACAGCTTTTCTTTGTGCCCTAAGATGTGATCTATTTTGGAGAATGTTCCATGTGCTGCCAAAAAGAATGTGTATTCTGTTGTTTCTGGGTGGAATATTTTGTAGATGTCGGTTAAGTCTAGTTGGTCTATGCAATTATTTAGTTCTGTGGTTTCATTGTTCAGTTTTTGGCGTGTTGTTCTGTCCAGCGGTGATAGTGGAGTGTTAAAGTCCCCAACTATCAATGTGTTTGGGTCTATGAGTGTTTTTAGAGTCAGTAGTGTTTGTTTGATGAAGTTGGGTGCTCCTGCATTTGGTGTGTAGATATTTAGAATGGTTATATCTTCCTGTAGGAGAGATCCCTTTACCAGTATGTAGTAACCTTCTTTGTCTCTTCTTACCTTTTTTAATTTGAAGTCAATTTTGTCTGATACTAGGATTGCAACTCTGGCCTGCTTATGGGGGCCATTTGCTTGATAAATTTGATTCCAGCCTTTCACTTTTAGAAGACATTTACTTTTGCTGGATAGATGTGTCTCTTGGAGGCAGCAGAAAGATGGATCTTGATTTTTGATCCAACTTAGGAGCCTACGTTGTTTGATTGGAGAATTAAGTCCATTAATGTTGACAGGATTGAGAGATGATCGTTTGTTCCTTTCATTATCACTATCTTGCTTAAAGCTGTGTCTTCCCATTTCTTGATCTGATGTTTACTATTTAGGGTTCATTTCTCTGTCTGTATTTGGATCTTGATTATTTTCCCTGTTAGTACATCTTTGAAGATTTTCTGTAAAGCTAGTTTGGTGGAGATATATTGTTTCAGTTTTTCCTTACTGTGGAAGACTTTTATTTGACCTTCAGCTATGCATGAGAGTTTGGCTGGGTACAAAATTCTTGTTTGGTAGTTATTTTTATTTAGTGTTTGGTATACTTCATTCCAGGCTCTCCTTGCTTTCATGGTCTCTGCTGAGAAGTTTGGGGTAATTCTGGTTGCTTTTCCTTTATATGTGATTGTTTTCTTCTCCCTAACAGCTTTGAGTATTTTTTCTTTGCACTCTACTGAACCTGTTTTGATCAGAATGTGTCGGTGGGATGTCTTATTCTGGTCTGGTCGGTTTGGGCTCTAAAATGCTTCTTGTATATGTATAGGCCTTTCCTTCTGGATATTTGGGAAGTTCTCAGCTAATATATATATTTTTTGGCCAGTCCTGGGCCTTGGACTCAGGGCCTGAGCACTGTCCCTGGCTTCTTCCCGCTCAAGGCTAGCACTCTGCCATTTGAGCCACAGCGCTGCTTCTGGCCATTTTCTGTATATGTGGTGCTGGGGAACCGAACCTAGGGCCTCGTGTATCCGAGGCAGGCACTCTTGCCACTAGGCTATATCCCCAGCCCTCAGCTAATATTTTGTTAAATAGGTTGCCTATCCCATTAACCTCTTTCTCCAAGTTTTCCTCAATACCTATTATCCTTAAATTGGGCTTCCTGATCGTGTCTTGAATCTCCTGTAGCTATCTGTTTTGTTGATTGGACTGGATTTGTATTGATTTTTGATCTTTCTCCATAGAATCTAAGGAATCTTCAGCTCCTGAAATTCACTCCTCTGCTTCAGTTAGTCAGGACTGTAAGCTAGCTACTTGATTTCGAATCTCTTTTCCTTCTGACTGGTCTTTCCTGATGATTTCCATGTCATTTCTTAGGTCTTATATGGACTTCTTTACTTCATTAACTTCATTACTTTGGTTTTGAGTCTTGTCTCTTAAATCTTTAAGCTGGTTAGCTATCTTTTCATTTGACTCTTGAAGTTCATTTATCTTTCTATTTGTGGATGCCATGAAATTCTCCATTAATTTTTGCTTTGCCTCCTCACGCTCTAGAATAATTGACTGAAGAGATTCAAACTTTTCATTTATCATGTTTATCAGTAGACTTTGTAGAGCATTTTGGGGGTTCTCTTCTATGTCTTTGGTTGACTGCTCTGTTTCCTGCTTTTTTTGAGTGGGATAAAGGACTCCATTGTTTGCCATCGTTCTTGTGTTCCTTCTGCCCATTTGGACTGGGAATGCCAATCTACAAGCACATATGAGCACCGTTTAAGACCCAAAACTGCCCTTACCAAGCACTGTTGTGTAAATTTTACAAGTTCACAGTTATATACAGATACCCTGTATACCTGTCTATAAAATTAGATTTGGTGTTCCTAAAGAATACAATTTCAATATAGCAACCGATCCTGGGCCCTGTAATCAGTAGTTACTTATTTACTGTTACAACCCTATACGCAATTCTTGTTTTTATATTAAGTTCTTTTAGGACTGGCTTTCTCTATGAACCCCTTTGATTCACTCAGATTAAGCTGGGATACCCTCTATCCAATAACCAGGAGTCAATGGAAACTGGAGGTCCAGGCAGTAAGTCAGGAGGGTAAGTTGGAGGTAGTAAAGAGAATAGAGTAAAATGTATTGGGGAGGGGTGGTTTTGGTTTAGTTTCAGTGATGTGGAAATGTGGAGAAGAGTAGAATCAGTAGAAAGAACAAGGTTAAAATGATTGACAATGGAGAGTTAGCAGAAAAGAGTGGAGGTGTTATTCATAGGAAAGTAATTTTTAGAGAAAGAGAACGCAAAGAGATAAATAAAGTAAAGATAGTGGAAGAGAGATGCACAGAACAGAGAAAAATTATTTAAAAAAGAAAAAAAAAAGGAAAAAAAAACCCAGAAAAGGAACAACCCAAACAAACATCAAAGAAAAAAAACTTGATAAAACAAACAGGTAAAAATGGAAAACAAAACAAACAAACAAACAAAAACCAATGACATTTCAGAAGTGAAAAAAAAAATGGAGCCCTCCTTGTTTGAGTGGTCTTTCCCCAGTCTCTGGTTTCTTCGCGATGGTCTGCAGTCTATTTTGCTGCTTGGCTGTGTTTGACTTGATTTCAGTTTGCAGGGGGTGGATCTGTTCTGGTCCTTCACCTCTGTTGGTTCAATCCTGGGTCTCTGTGTTTTGCACAGCTTGCTGCCAGTCCTTGGTGTCCTCTGTAGATGGGGACTTGAGGAGTCTCAGGAACCGTAGCTCCTCTGTCTGCTGTGGGGCCGCTGCCTTTAACTCCTGGCTATGAATAGGCTGTGGACTCAGCAGGGCGGGGCGCCTCTGGCCTTTTTTATCCGACTGAGAGTTGCTTGCCTGGGGGAGGCTACTGGCTCCTGGGCGGGGCTGCCTCCTTGGTGGAGGTGGCTATGGAATGCAGCTCCGGTTCAGGCTGGGAATTGGGCTTCCTCTGTGATGGGACTGTTTAACTTTCTCCTGTCTGGTCTTTCCGTGCCACCAGGAGCTGCTCTCTG
Source organism: Perognathus longimembris pacificus (assembly GCF_023159225.1). Lineage (NCBI taxonomy): Eukaryota > Metazoa > Chordata > Mammalia > Rodentia > Heteromyidae > Perognathus > Perognathus longimembris. The sequence continues at coordinate 73,501,511 of NC_063188.1, read as the reverse complement.
CATTCACTTTAAATTTAGAAATTCCGGTGGGCAGGATGGGGCACCTCTGGCTGAGCCGCTGCCCAGGACACGTCTCCCACCTGTGCAGGGGGCGTTCTTCTGGGCGGAGCTGGCTCTCACTGGTCGGTCCCTCTTGCCCTTTTCAAAGATGGCTACTTTGACCTCACTTTCCCCAGGCCTGCTTTAGTTCCAATCTGGTCTGACCCAATTCCAGTGACAAAGATGGCGCTTTGTTCTGGCGGTGGGGGAAGGGCTGCCTTCCAGAAGCTGCTCTGTGGGCACGAGTGGGAATATCTTTCATGGGGTACTCATGCTTTCTCTGCGATTTCAGGTCGTCGGTGCTCAGCCGCCGTCTGGTGTATTTCTCCCTGGTCTACGCTGTGTGCTTCAGCTGCGCGGCTTGCGGGTTCCTGTGCCGAGCTCTGTGCCAGCTGCCCGGAGCTCAAATCTGTGTTTTCAGATGAGCAAAGTCGATTTTTCCTTCCTGATCAGAATCCCTGTACTGTTTGAACTTACTCTGGCTGTCTTTCTAGGCGTAAAAGTTTCTATAGGGTGATAAAACTACGGTGTCGGAGGGAGCGTAGCTAGTGCTCTGCAGCTCCTCCGCTGTCTCCTTGTGTGTCTCCCCCATCACTTCAAATCTTGACAAATTCTTCTAAATCCCATCTGCATCCTGGATATCTGTTTACCCTTGATGACGGTTGAAGTTTGTCCTGCCCCTCCTTAGAGCATAAGTCATTCACTTGCCTGGAGCCAACATCCTACTAGGTCATAATCAGAGTTGAGTCCTGTCGCTCAACTGGTATAGAATACATATAGCAACTTGAATAAACTTTCTCTTAATATTTTAGTAAGGCTTAGAGAGTCTGAGGACCTTGCTCAAGGGTATACAATTATGGAATGTCTGCACCCTACCACACTATGTACTCCTTTGTCCCCTCCACCCATGGATTCAGCTGAGTTTGCACAAAATATCCCCTTTATTGAGATTCTTCTACACCCCCATGACCTGTCTCCCCATCTTATTCTGTCTTGTACCACACATGATCTCTCAGCAAGTGCTGAAAGGCCTACTGTGCTACTTCTTCTAGTACAAACCCTTTCAGTCAATCTTCTGGTCCCTGTATTTTCATAGACAGAACTTCAGCCAGGATACATGAACACTCTGCCAAAGAGCATCAGAATTTTGGTCTCTGTCTTCTCTCACTTTGTCTTGCTAGAGAGCTAAGCAAGCCCCAGAGCTGTGAGCACTGGCCTTGAGTCAAGAAGTTGAGGTTATAAATCCAGGGAACCCTAGGGAAAGAGGATCAGAAAGCAGTGTCTTTCTAGGATACTTTTTTCTAAAAATATATTTTCATTATTGCATATTATCTATATAAAGGTGTTTTATTGTGGTATTTATATTGATGTGTATAAGGTTCCTTGATCAAATTCAGCTCCTCTATTACTTTCTTCTCAGTATCTTTTCCCCATATATAGATATAATGCATCATTCTCCTTTATTGACGTTTTATTCTGCTTCCCTATTCAGGCCACTTCTCCAAATCTCCTGTTTACATTCAGTTATTATTAATAGTGTTATTATTTAGGTATAGATTCTGCATATGTGATAAAAATGCAACATTTGACTTTCTGAGCCTATTTAACATGATGACCTCCAGTTCCATTCCTTTGTCTGCACGTAATTTCGTTCCTCTGTATGGCTGAATAATATTCAATTGAATGTATGGGACAGGGGCTGGGGATATGGCCTAGTGGCAAAAGTGCTTGCCTCGTATACATGAGGCCCTTGGTTCGATTCCCCAGCACCACATATACAGAAAACGGCCAGAAGTGGCGCTGTGGCTCAAGTGGCAGAGTGCTAGCCTTGAGCAAAAAGAAGCCAGGGACTGTGCTCAGGCCCTGAGTCCAAGCCCCAGAACTGGCCAAAAAAAAAAAAAAAAAAGAATATATGGGACAATTTCTTGATTGATTGATTGATGGGCAACCAAATGGTTTCCATAGTTCGATTATTGTGCATAGTGCCACAATAACCATGGGTCTGCAGTTATCACTATGGTAGGATGATTTCTATTCCTTCTATACTAGGGAGTACTATAGCAGGATCATATGGAACTTCTTTAAGGAACTTCTAACCTGAGTATCTTTTTGTTCATCCTCTTTATTGCTAGGAGAGCTTATTGAAATTCTCATATTGGAGAGTCAAAAGACCACAGAAAAGTAGACATCAGCCTTACTTTGAACAGTGACTTTGTGCTTCAAAGAGGAACCCTGAATCTATGCACATTCTTTCTGTCTTTTTCTTCTTCTCTCCCTGCCCATTTTGTTGTATTTAAATTGCAGTCCACTCAAAATTGGTGTATACATGATGTGGAGGCTGTAGCCATCTCAGTTCTGCTACCCTATGAAATTCTACCTGCATTCTCAAGCCTAGATCCATCCTCCTCTAACCCAAGAACATTCAGTATCTTTGTGAGTCTACTGGGCACTGCAGAGCTTTTTTGGCTTTTGTTCTAGTACTAGGGCTTGAACTCAGGGTCTCATGCTCTTGCATAGCTTTCACTCTCAAGGCTAATATTTTACCACTCAAGCCATACCTCCACTTCCAGCTTATTTTTCTGATTAATTAGAGATAAAACTCTGCTTGACCTTTCTGCCTGGACTGTATTCAAACTATGTTTCTTAGATTTCAGTCTCCCAAGGAACTAAAATTACAGATATGAGCCATCAGCACCTGGCAAGGCTACTTTTTAGTAGCCTTAAAATATATTATTTGAGCATGCCCTCTCCCCATACTCTCACTACCAACTCCACTCTCAACTCAAGGCAGATGGAGAAGTAGAAATGTCTGGAGTGGGTGAACTGAATCCAGGATTTTACTTTCTTACACATAGAGCAGTAAGTTGGGAAATTGCAGTAAATTGGGAAAACTTTTATCAAATATTCACTTAATGTTTCTTAATTATTTTATGTAAGACATCATTCTAGCTGAAGGCTATGTCCTAGCCAGGGGAGGAGAGTTGATCCAGAGGAAGGAAATTACAGTGTGTTAGAAAGTAAATTGGGATGGCAGAAATAAAGCCTTTTTAAAGAGTTGGGCCACAAGGAGGAAGTGGATCATGCTTGTAAAAACGGTATGCAGGAGCCAGGCATTGGTACTCAGGAGGTTGAGATGTGAGGATCACGATTGGAAGCCAGTTGGAACAGTAAAGTCCATGAGACTCTTATCCCCAGTTAAGCACTGAAACATGTGGAAATGGAGCTGAATCTCAAGTGGTAGAGCACTAGCTTTGAGCCACAATGTTCAGGGGCCTGAGGCTTGAACTCAGGGCCAGCAAAAAACTAACAATAATGATAGCTAAGTAGATGAAAAGAAATCTGCAGATTTCTGGGGGGAAATGCACTCTTGGCAGAATGAGTAGCCATGTGCAAATGTGAGATGAGAAAATAACATGAGGTCAGGCCAAAGGAGATGGCTGGAATTTGACAGGACAGGGACCCTGAATTTCAAGGGCACCTTGAAGGCCTCTTATGAAACGTGGCCTTGAAATTGAGAAAGATTTATTGAAGAGCCCGAGATGAGTATCTTGATGCTATTCTGAAAGTTGCTGTTGGAAAATAGTCTTTGAGAATTCCATATGAAAATGTGGGTGATGAGACAATGAAGAAGTTTCCCCTTGTAAGAGGAGGAAGGAGGGGGAGAGAGAAAAGACACTGGAAGAGAGAAAAAGACAGATATGGACAGAGAGAAACAGAGACAGAGAGAGATAGAAGGAGGAAAGGAGGATAGCTTCAAGGATGTGGTAGCCCCTGGAAAAGATTCTGGATGATCTTTAAGTAGAGGCAGCAAAACGCACTCTTGGACTCATGCATTGGCCTGTAACAGAATGAGGGAGTCCAGGCAGATTCTGCGGTTCAGGTCATAGCAGGAGATAGGATAGATATGTGACCGTGTGAGCCAGAGAAGGATGTGGGCAGAAGGTAGGGATATCATATTGACTTTGTACACATCACATTTGCACAGCTGAGTCTTCTCCATCCCATCCTTCCTCCCCCAGCATAAGGGCAAGGTGCAGCTTGGAGAAGAGGCAGCTGTGAAGGTCAGGGCATCCCTTGAGATGCCACACTTCTGCCAGATGTTGTCTTCACTCTTCCTCAGCCTTTCTTTGGCCAGGGAAATAGTCTTTTGCACAAACCCAAAGCATCCAGACATTCACCTTACCTCACATCAACTCTTCAGTGCCACTTTTCTAGATTCAAATGACCTCTACTACAAAGTGAAGGAGGTGGGGGTACAGGATGGTCCTCACACCTGAAATTATACTGAACTATCAGTACTTGGCACAGAGGGCAGAGCAGTGCTGATGGCATCTGAGACAGTGTAGCTGGCTTCTACTCAAAGGAATCAAGGGTTCTTGGCTTGGCTGTGGCAGGACCACTTCCTTTCATTCAGATCAACTTCTGGGTCTCCTTCCAGCATCAAAGTAGCTGAGCATCATGAGAAGGCCATCTTCCTTAGGGACTGGAGACAGATTTCTTTCTTCTGTCACTCTTCTTGTAGTCCCAATGCAATCAGCAGCAACAGATCTCATTCCCAGATTTTGCTAATTTGTGATTTCCATGTTGTCCCTTCGAGATTTTCATTCATTAATGCCAACTCCCCTATTTGCTGCTCCCTCCACCTACTTGAGAAAAGTATGGACTGCCTTGCTTCAACATTCAGTTTTATTGGTGTTTTCTTGACTCTCTCTTCCTCCTTCCATCCTTCCCTTCTTTTTTTCTACCCTTCCCTCTCATCTGTCATTCCCTCATGACCTTGGCTTACTTCACTATGATGGCAATCATGGTCCATTGGTTCTGGACTGTTTCATTGCGCATTCTATCTTGTATCTCATATTCCTGAGCAATGACTAACTGAGCTCCTATTTCAAAATGCAATAATAAGGCAAGCAGCTTCTCCCAGCTCCTGGGAGCAAATGAAGTAGAGTAGGCCATGGGTCAGGGGACTGGCAGGTTCCCCAACAGATAAATAATGTGTTACATACGGAATGGATGATTTGAAGGAAAAATTAGGCCCTCCATTTTACAGAAAGGGAAATGGAGGTTCATACAAGAGCAAAGGCTTGCTTGTGGTACCCCCAACAAGGGACAAATTTGTAGGAAGCTTGCTCTCAACATACCCTAGTTTTCTCCTCTGTTTCCCCTGCTAGGGCCAACAGAAAAGAGGAAGAAAAGAGCATTTCAGTGTGAAGGAGTAAATTTGTCCATTATATGCTGAAGAAGAGAAGGGAAACAAAGAAGAGACTATATTCAGAGGAGACAAACTGGAAGAACACAGCCCCACAAGAGAGGAACAGGACAGCTGAAAAGTATGGAAGAAGCTTCATGTGAGAGAAAGCTAGGAAAGAGTTTGCAGCTCCATTGTCCACCACAAGGTTTGCCTATGCCTGGTAGTCTCCACCACAGAATGGATCCCATATAAATGATCATATGAGTATGTATGTTTGCATACATTTGTTTTGTGTAAATGTACATATAAACATATACATATGTTTATATATTTTGTGGTGTACCTTTACATCAATAGGGTGTAAAGGTCCCTTTTCTCCTACCTCCTCAAAAATGTTTGTTCTAATTATGTTCTTGATGAACATTCTAATTGGAATTAAATGAAATCTCAATACTGAGTTGTTTTCTTTTTCAGTACCACTTGAATCAAAGCTCTAATTCAATCAAGCACTTAGGTTGTTAATTGAAGATAAGTATCTCATGTGTTTTTCTGTCTGGGTTGACTTTGGCCCTAATACACAGATCTCAACCTCCCAAGTCTCTGGGATTACAGGAGTGAACTACTGGTGTCAGGATCAATTCTGTTGTGACTTGCATTTCCTTTATGGAAAGGAATTTTATTCTTTGTGTGTGTGTGTGTGTGTGTGTGTGTGTGTGTATGTGTGTTTATATATGTATAAAACACTTGCCATAGTGGCAGTGCTTGAGAGGATTTGACAGGGAAAGGAAATAAAGAATATTAGAAGGTGAACCATACCAAATTCTCATCTGTGAATATGTTACAAAAATGACTGCAGTAAAGGGATTTGGCATAGTGACAAAAATAATGTTAGTGTTAAATGAACTCCATGTTCTGAAAACGAGTGTTATATCACTGTTGTAATTACTTTCAACATGCCATGTGAAACAGTAGCTTCTTCTGTTGATGATACTCTTGTATCCCCTCCCTGTGGTTGTCTCTGCGCTATCAGTGTATCTCATCTGAGTACTGTATATACTGGTATTAGAACTAGGGAAGTGAAAGGGAATATCAAAATCGTGAGACAACGGATAAAAAGACAAACGACTCCAAAAGCAATACTTGCAAAACCATTTGGTGTAAACTAGTTGAACAACTCATGGGGGTATAGGGAAAGGGGGAGGGGGAGGAGGGAATGAGGGAGGAGGTAACAAATAGTACAAGAAATGTACCCACGGCCTTACATATGAAACTGTAACCCCTCTGTACATCACTTTGACAATAAATAGCAACTATTTAAAAAGAAAAAGAATGTTAGTGTTGGCAGTGGAGCATACTTCTTTTTTACATTTTTTTTGCCAGTCCTGGGGCTTGAACTCAGGGCCTGAGCACTGTCCTTGGCTTCTTTTTGCTCAAGGCTAGCACTCTACCATATGGGACACAGCGCCACTTCCAGATTTTTCTATTTATGTGGTGCTGAGGAATTGAAACCAGGGCTTCATGCATGCTAGGCAAACACTCTACTGCTAAGCCACATTCCCAGCCCCTTAATCTTTTTTTGTTTTGAGTGAGTCTTGCTGTGTCACATAGGCTGGCCTTGACCTCATGATCTTCTGAAGTAAGCTTGTTATTTTACACGATCATATTCCATGCAAAATGATGTTTGTTGTGAACATAGTATGTATTTCTAAAGCACACATTTATAAAACTTTCTGGAAAATATTAGTTCGTGGTTAAGAGAGTTATACTGCAAGATAAAGTGTTATTCTATATTCTTCTAACTTTGATAGTCTAATGCACAGTTTGCATTCTAAATGGATATATCCTCCCATGATACCTTTACAGGCTCTAGATTTGTTAAGATATTCATTCTCTGTATCAGGACATTTCAACACTCACCCTTACCTTTTAGCAGTACCAGTTGGCCAGTGCCATAGCAGGACTATAAAACAAAAACTTCACCAACTTAACAAGTACAACATTTAATATAAATTGGGGAAATGATGCGGCCTAGGCTGTCACATCAATGAAATAAAAGTATTCTGGATAGAGTGGTAAGAAATATCATACACAAGAATCCCAAGAACATTGTTTGATGAGTGTGTGGTGAGAAAGAATGGGTGCCAGGGTTTTCTAAATGTCAAAACCTGTCCCTAGAAAACTTCCTTGTTCCCTGAAATTTTGTAGTTTATAATGCTTGAGTCTTTACTAGACTGTGAACACAAGACAATAGTCCCAACACCTTATGTATCAGAAGGCTCCATGGAGACATGGAGCAAGTGAGCACACTTTATGGTCACACACAGAAAATAAGATTTGATGAAGAAGGAAAAATTTATTATGATGAGGGATTGCACATGTTCATTTTTCCAGGCAATGTTAGAGACACATTGTTATCGTTTCCTTTTCTTTACCTGCTATTTCTTGATACATGATGCACACATCCATCTCTTGCACTTATCAACTCCTTCTTCCTTACCTCTTAGCTGGAACTCCAGGGGCTGTTGCATCTCTCTTGAGCCAGTGTGGGTCCTGTCAGCTTGTGATGACTCTCATAGACATGGTCCATTCTTGCATTGAAGGATTCTTAGAAATAGGATCCTGAACGAAGGCAAAGTTAATAATATATTCATACAGAGCACTAAATAACTCCTAAGTTACTTTCAACACCCTACTGTATCCTCCTCCTCCTCCTCTTCCTCCTTTATTGTCAAAGTGAAGTACAGAGGGGTTACAGTTTCACATGTAAGGCAAGTATATTACTTATCCAACTTGTTACCTCCTCCCTCATTTTACCATCTCCCCTATTCCAAAACCCTCCCCCCACCATGAGTTGCATGGTTAGTTTACACCAGTTGGTTTTGGAAGTATTGCTTTTTCAATAGTTTGTCTTTTTATCTTTTGTCTCTCATTTTTGGTATTCCCTTTCCTTGCCCTTGTTCCAATACATTATCAGGGGTACTAAGATCAGTTACAGTAATAGCAGGAGTAAAACCACAGGAAGGGAATATGAGAGAAGAAAAGTTACAGTCTCATTAGATATGTTGAAATTAACTACAGCAATGATATACCACTTATTTCTATAACATGGAGTTCATTTCACTTAGCAATTATCTTATGCATTCATATGGGCATTGCTATTGAGCTGTTGTGTTCTTCTGCTCTCTTTCTTGTGTAGTTGATTCTATAGACTTCATTCATTTCATGATAATTTTACAAAAGTAATGAGTAACTTTTTTCACCTTTGGTCTCCTCTGAAAAAAGTTACTGGCAAATATTGGGTATATTATTTTCATTTACACTGGATGTGAGAACTCTGTTTTTAAGAAGAAAACATGGACAATAGGTCTGAGAACACAAAAGTGGCCATGCATGCCACACCAGAATGCAGTCCTGGATCAACCTGTCATTCATGAAACTCAGTGAACACTTGTTCTCAGCTTTGGATGCTCACATCAGCCTAGTGCTCCTAATTAAATATTTTTACATGAAACAAACCTTCTCCTGATGACACATTTATGTATTCGAGCACTCCGACAAAATTGTGAGTTGTATTTTTTTTTCATTTTTTGGTGATGGCACTGGTACATGAACTCAGGGATTTGGTGCTGTTCTTTAGCTTTGTTGCTCCAGGCTGGCACTCTCCCACTTGAGTCACAATCCTCAGACCTGTTCCTGAATAACTAAGATTAGAAGGAGAAACCAGCACTCGGATAACTTATAAATACATTTCCTAGGTGTTATAATGTACATACACTTAATTATACCAAATACCAGTCTGTATATGGTACGTCAAGTAGTTATAAAATAATTTTAATGCATATGATAAAAGACAAAGGACTTAGATGTTGAAGTCTGGTTTCATATCTAAATTTTCCATCAAGAAGGTATTAGAAAGCACTGCCAGATAACTGAAATTACCATGACAACCCATTCTGGATGTCTCTGGTCCAGGATGAGGTTTTGTTTCCATGAGTGCTTCCTGATAAGTCCGAGTAGCTTTTCTATTCATGACATCAGTGGCCCTGTGGTGGCTGTGGTCCCATAGTGAGATCTTGGTGTAACCAAGCACAACTCAGCCATAGAGTGTCCACATTACAGTGATGCCCACAATTGCCCCCAGGACCCTCTCATGTCCCAGATGTGGAAGGCCAGAGGTATCAGGAGGAGAACTTTGAAACATTCAATCCTGGCAGGTTACAGCTAGCATTAGGCCTAGACCAGGTTGTTCCTTGGAATATGCCTTTCTGCATGTGGACAGGTAAGGGAGGGCAGCCTGGGGTGGGCTCTGCTTCTTCTTGGAAATCTCAGGTCTTAGTGCTGGTCAAGAGGGTTTGAAATGGGCTGGGGATATAGCCTAGTGGCAAGAGTGCCTGCCTCGGATACACGAGGCCCTGGGTTCGATTCCCCAGCACCACATATACAGAAAACGGCCAGAAGCGGCGCTGTGGCTCAAGTGGCAGAGTGCCAGCCTTGAGCGGGAAGAAGCCAGGGACGGTGCTAGGGCCCTGAGTCCAAGGCCCAGGACTGGCCAAAAAAAAAAAAAAAAAAGAGGGTTTGAAATGGTCTGCAATCCTCCATTTTTCTTCGCTACTACAAGCTCATTTTTTATGGCTTAAGGAAGGAAGAATTCTGGTACTTTCTTTTTCTCCCTTAAAGGTTTGCACTGAGGTGGCTTCCAGTGAGTGGCTCATAACCTAGGTACTCAATAATTTGAGATCTGAGGATTTTGGTGCAAAGCCAGCCTGGACAGGAAAGTCCATGTGACTCAGCATTAATAAGCTACCAAAAAGCCAGGAGTGGAGCTACATGTGGCTCAAGTGGTAGAACACAAGCCTGAAGCCAAAAGAGCTCAGAGAAAGTACCTCAGTCTTATTTCAACCACCAAGATTCATACACACACATACACACACACACACACACACACATCTTCATAATTTTATAATAAGAACAAACACACTCGTAGACATACACGATGCTCTGAGTTTGCAGTAAGCAGCACAAAGAGATAACCCAGAAGCTTGGATTACTAAGGCATAGGTCTGAATACTGAAGGATTTGAGGACAGTTGCAAAACAGCCTGGTTTTTTAGAAAAGTCCACTAATCCCAAACCACAGACAGGCCATGTCCACCTTCACATAGCCTCTCCTCAAGGCTCCAGTGCTCCGTGTAGAGACCCTTGTTAATGTAAGATGCACTAGTCCTCATGGGATAAGAAACACATGACAAGACCAAAGAGTGCTTCAGAGATGGGTCAGAAGAAAATATTCATATATCTGAAATATTGGATGACTATGGAGTGAGTAGCTTCTGATCCATCTCTGATCACTGATGTGCAGATACAGGCCCAACTTCTCCTGTTTACCTCACCTGTCTCCTCACCTGTCCAGTGGTCATAATTATACTTCAGTATGCCATGGATACTCCTTACCAGAGAGGAAATGGAACCATGAAAGAGTAGACTTGAATTATGAGGAGGAGAAGTCGGTCAGAATCATTGGGGAAAAACTGAATAGGGATAACTGAGGAACAATCAACAGACCTGAAAAGTGCTCAAGGCAGCTGAGCAGGGGGAATTGCAACCAGTACCTGGTGAGGTTGTCTCTGTTGTGTATTGGTCTAGCCATTGCTGTTACCATATCCTTCTGGTAGGTCCTTAACCCTGCTCATGGGGAACCTCAATATTAGCTTCAGTGAGGTTGTGCTGTAATGTGTTTTTGTGGCCTGAATGCCATGAGCCATCATCCCAGCAACCACCAGGTTAGCAGTTGTACAGTGTATCTAGCAGTGACTCACAGGGTCTGAGAGTATTTTCAGTATAGGACATTGTGTATTGCCATCATTTTTTATTCAGTTGTTCTAACAAGTGGTTCTATACTGTTACAAAATTCCATTTATATCAACCTCAACTTGCTGAAGTGAGCGTTCTGGTAAACCATAATAATTTTGTATAGAGTAATGTGTATTCCACATATGTTCCTATGTGTTATAGCTAAAACCCACCAACAAAGAAACATCATCTGAAAAGACTCATAAAACAATTTCATATTTAATTTGCCTATGAGATGGAGTAATAGGAGCTTCCCATACAACAGAAAATAAAATAATTCAGTTATTTTAAATGGTATATTATAAAAGTCTTCCATACATCTCCCAGTCATAAGAGAAATGCCTGTCTTGACAGATTTAATCATTCACAGAAATTGTTGAATGGGTCCTCACAATACAAACTTAGGTGTAATTAACCAGAGCAGCAATTCTAATAACATTTGTCAGAACTTTCATTAACAATGATTAATCTCTGCCCCTGATCTCCAGGGATGTCTCTCTCTTTTCTCCCTGATGTCTTTCTCTTCTGATCTGTCTCAGGAGTACAAGCATTACTTGATGTTTAACTACAATAGGCAAAGCAATCGGCATAGGATGATACCTAATGGTAAGATATCTCAAAGGAAGATATCAAAAGCAAACAATTCCATACAAAAATGAATTCCACCATCAGAGTAGAAAAAGAGAAGGTGGGGCTTCAACACCCATGGTGCATCCATCCTGCTCTACTCTTGGAAGGTAGGTCACAGGATTTTCATATTTAGTAGTGCAATCAAAGATTTATGAAGACCATCAGGAGTGAATAGCTTTATTCCTGAGGAGTGAGAAAAGTCCTAGCATGCATGACAGGAGAGGCAGAAAGAAAGATGGAAACAAAGGATTGGAGCAACACTTCAAAAGCAACATTTTAAAAATGATTTTGTCACAGTGGGTACTTTTAGACACATCAATTCTTAGTGGCAAGGTAGGTCTGTTTTGTGAATTTCCTGCAAATGGCAGAAAGGTTGGGTGGGAGCAGAGAAAGATGCTGTGCACATCTGTCTCAGTCTTAGGAAATCCAGAAGTGTCCATTGTGTATGCAGGCAGGAAAAAAGCTGAAGGTCTATGAGGGCTTGACTCAGTGCTTGGGGCCATTTCTAAGCATCATTCTTTTTTTTTTTTTTTGGTCTTATAACTTTATTCACACAATGATTATTCTAGGCATCATTATAAGTTATGGCTGTGCATGCCCAGCCCTGGGCTTTTCCATTTTGCGCATGTGCAGGATTTGTGCCCAGCCCATACCATGTGTGCTCCTTACTACGCATGCGTTTGAGTGAGCCTTGGCATGTGCAGCTGTACACTGGGAGGTGGTGAGTGTGTTCGTTCGGTAATCGCCTTAACTGTGATAAAAAAAAAAAGTTCAGGTAAGGCATCAGAGCAGTCATGGCTTCAGTTTAAGCCAATGTGACTGTGTGTGGGGGGGGTGGGGGGGTGGACAGAGGGCTTCGGACAGGTATGTCGTATGGTCTGTGGCCTTGAAGATGGACAAGTCTCGAGGTTGCCATCCGTCCTTGACAGATGGCACTGTCACATGGGCCTTTGTCATGGTGGCCGTTGGGAATGGGCAGCACGAGAGGGGCGGGCAGGAAGGTGAGGTGGGAGGGACTCCCTGAACCACAGGGACGAGTTGGGACCTGGTGAGCACCACTGGAGCAGGGTGGATGGGGAGGGTCCACTGCTGTGTGAATCCACTTGTGCCGTCTGCGGTGAACAGCAATGAAAGATCAGGTCGGAGACCCCCACATGCAATAGCAGCTATTTTGGGGGCTGAGGGCCGGAAGGATCTGGTTTTGAGGCCATGCTGTGGTGAAGTGGCCAGGAAGGAGGGGAGGAGTAGAGTGAGAGTTGAAACTTTGAGGTGTGTAGGAGGTGCTCATTGAATCTCGGGGTGTGATGCCCACAGGACAGGGGGAAAATCTTAACTGGGAGGGGGAGGACAGGCAGGGACCAGAGGGTGGCCAGGAAAATGCTTGCTGATCTGGAGGCAGTGGAATCTGTTCAGCACCTAGTTAGGTCCTGGGTAAAGGGAGGGTCTCCCACTCTCAACTGTGGGAAGTGAATAGTAATGAAGGATAGGTGTTCATGGTCAGAGTGGAGGGATTTTGTCTCTGAGACCACTTCTGAGTGAGGCAATTGCCGTAGGTTGGGCGAGGAAGGAATAATGTGAGAGAGACCAGTATTTAGCTGCTGCAGAGTCTAGGAGGGTTTGTCTGTGAAGACCACAGGACAGATACTAGAAGCTTCCATGGCTATCTGCATGGAGGGCAGGGTGCAGAATTGTTAATTTTCCTGGTAATCTTTATTCAATGGGATCAGATCATCCGGAAGTAAGGGCAGGAGGGGGGTTGGGGGGGAAGAGGCACCACTGCTCTTTGGATCATCCTCTCCCCTATGCGGTTAGCAATACTGAAAAATAGATACCAGCCTGGTGTGAGACTCTCATGACTATAGTCTTAACTACTCAGGATCCGAGGACCCTGGTTTGAAACCAGCCTGGGCAGGAAAGTCCACAAAACCTTTATCCCCAGAAATCTGGAGTAGAGCTGTGGCTCAAGTGTTAGATTGCCAATGTAAGCAAAAAACTTAAAACTTAGGGACAATCTCTAGGCACTGATTTCAAGCCCAGTGAAATCATAATAAAAAAGGGAGGCTGCGATGTCTAATGGGGTGCTGAGATGGTAAGGAATGCCTTTCAGACTACCCTACAGTGAGGTGTTGTTGACGGTGTTAATAAGAGGTTGGGTGAGCTTTTGGAGTTGTGCTGGAGACACTCACTGAGATCCAGCTGTGGGTGCCTGTGATGCAACAGGGAGAGCCAAACACAGGCAGGTAGTGGGATGGGGTGGGGCAGCTGGTGAGGAAAATGCCTGGAATGCAGGGTCTGTTCTGCACCAGTCAGGGTTGCTGGGCAGGGGATGGTAGAGGTTCCCACTGCTCTGTGAATCAACTCCCCTAGGCCTTGAGCAGTAATAAAAAGCTTTCAGGTGTTTGGACTCATCACTGCCTGGGAGGCTGAAAGTGGAATGATCACATTTTTAGGAGAGACTGGGCAAGAAAGTTAGCAGGATTGTATCATGGAAACAACAGTCAAAAAGTGGACTAAAGATGTGGCTCAATTGGTAGAATATTCACCTAGAAAATAAGAGACTGAAAGTTCAAAATTCCAGGCCAGAAAAATAATATATGTTCTGATAAACTGGGCAGCCTAGTACTACAGAGGGAGGAATGGAGGATCTTTAATATCCAAGAAGCCATGTGTGTGGTAAAGGGGCCTAGCTAAAAGGAATGTAATTAAAGTAGTACTAGCTCTAGATTGATGTTTCTTTTTTGTTGCTGTTTTCCTTCATGCCTCCCTTATAGCACACTAAATCTTGTTGATAAAATCAGAGGTCTTTATCTGTTAAGGCTATAAAGAAAATTTTACAAATAATAGATTTACTGGTAAAATTAAATTGTCAGCATCTTTAAGCAAGAGAAACAGGAATAAGGCAAAAAATGTTTGCCATGTGACTTCTGGGTATTTCGTGCCTATTTGAAATGAGTTTACCTCACCATATATATACATATTTTGATTGGAAAGTGTGCATGTTTACAATTGAGCTATGACATATTGTCATACCTCCACAATTTATAAAGTTTGCAAGTCAGCCTTTCACCACAGACATAGCCACATATAATAATATAGTCCATGAGATTCATTCTCCTCATATTAATTTCATATTTCAGAGTGAAGTATGGGTCATATAAAGAAATCTAAACGACGAAGGCGTAGAGTTCACCAAACACCTTATAGTAAGACCAGACCTGAGATGGTGAGTATCTTAACAGTGCAGAACTTTAGTCATAGAAATTGCTGTTTAAATATAATCTTGAATAGTTGTTAGGTATAAAAGTGCTTAAGTGCAGTGCTAGTGAATAACATCTGAGTCTAATGAGCCTAGAAGATGATATTTTGGTGATGCTTTTGAATATCTGTTTTCCAATGGTATGTTCTATGATGCCCTGTCATGCCATTATAGAGGAGTTGGCACCTAATGATATTAGTGTAGATGAAAATAGCTGCAAAGTCCTTGTGGCCTGCTATTGGGAGTAGCATGTCTGGGAGAAGAGTAATGTTTCTGTGAACACATACACACACATGCTGATGTTCAAAACATTTTCATCTTATATGTGATTAGATCTACTTATGTGTTATTTGTGGATATTACATATCTGTGATCTATAAAATGCTTAGATCTGTGACATACATATATTTTTATATTATTGATAGACATTATTAAAACTGCACATGCTCCCACTCCTAGGCTCAGCAAGTTACTGAGGAAAACCCTCAACAAGTGAATCCATTGGCTGAGCTTTCTAATAGTATGTCTAAGATGGAGATGAAAGATGAAGGAGTGTTCAAGAGTCCAGGTAAATTCTGGGAAAGATGCTTACTGTGGAGAAAGGGTATGCATCCTGATTTATGGAATACAAGGGAAATGTACAAATAGCATGTTAGATCGGGGTCTGAAATGCTGCTGAAAATTGACTGGGTTGTGGATGTGTCTATCATTTTATGCCCTGCTATTCTCTTATATAATAATGCATTGTGTATTTTTCCTCAAGATATATTTAATGAGTTTTGTAAACACAGTTCTTTTTTGAACACTGCTGAAATAAGCCTCTGGTGACTAGGGAACTTGGTTTAATTTGTCAATGTACATAACGTAAAGAGCCAATCTCCCATTTCATTAGAATGGTGTTTTGGGGGCCTTCCTAATGTTTGCATTAAAATTATAACACAAATATTCAGAGTTCTAAGCCAATCTAGCTTGTTGTTTAGAAAAACCTTGGTTGCACAGATGTGAAATCTATCTAATAAGTGTTTGAACTCAGACTCAGACATTGTGTCTTAGAAAGCAGCAGTAGACAGAAAACAGATATTTCTTTCCAAAATTTGTGTTCTTCCTACACGTATGTTTAACAGTGACAGTTAAATTACTTTCCTTAAGATATTTGAAAATCAGGGGTCTGTACCATAAAATAGTTCTGTGTCGGAGGAGGTAACAAGTTATATAAGAAATCTACCCACTGCCTTACATATGAAACTGTAACCCCTCTATACATCACTTCAACAATAAATAAATAATTAAAAAAATAGTTCTGTGTGGCACACAATTGACTTTTCGCAATGGAAGGGTATAAAAATGCCAGAAAATTTTGTTCAATCTTTAGTTTCCATTACTTCATTGGCTTCACAGTTTTGTATACCAATATTTTTTCAAAACTTGTTGATTTGGGTTTTTATCTTGTTTGATTTCTTCAGTTCAGGAGATTTACTGCAAGGTTTCTTGTTACCTACTCAGGTGCCCTGCCACTTGAGTCATATTTCCTTCCAGCCATTTTTTATTTTGTGATTTTTAAAATGCTACCTAGCTTTTCTCTCAGGACATTCTGGACCAGGATCCTATTTATTTCACCTGTATAGCTACGCTGACAGGCCCATACCACTCTGGCCAGATTTTTGTTGGTTGAGACAGGGTCTCATGAACTTTTACTGGAGCTGGTTCGAAACTGTGATCCTCCCTACATCAGCCTCTTGGTTAGTTAGGATTTCAAGCATAAAGTACTCATATAGTAATTTGTCAGGTAGCTGTTTTCATAAACTGCTAGAGTAGATTTTTTAAGGAAACTAACTTCATATTTAGAAAACTAAAGGTAAATAAGCTAAGCTCACCAGTTCTTCAATATGCAGTATTTGAAAGGAAAATCTTTGGGTGCCAAAGCAATGCATAAGGCAACTACTTCCTTTTGAAAATTTTTCTAGTGTATGTTTAACTATTAATTCCACTAATTTCTTTAAATATCACTTTCTTTATTCTACCCATAAGAAAATAATTTGGTTAGTATTTTTCATGCTTTGCCTATACACTGGATGTTTTCATGGGAAATTGAATGATAGGCTTTTATGGTCTTGGATGAGAAATATTCTTATTTTTATATTTGTGAATCATAATTTGAGACTTAAAATAACAAATGTTTTACTTCTTAGGGCTTGGCCTGGCTAATGATCAGAAGGAGGAACTGGCTCCTAACAAGTCAGAGGGTAAGTGCAGACAATGTCCTGATATATAGAAAGAGATTGTAGGCCTGCCCACCACCACGAAGGTAAATCATTATTCTTTTATTCATGTACTGGTAAAATTACTACTGTTTTTCTCTCTGAAGTCACATGTCTAGGTTCTCTGAAAGATAGTTCCAAACCCCAATGTCTGTCTTGGACTGCTTGAGGTAGAAACACATTGAGCCAAACTTATATTAAACTGGGAGAAATAAAAACTTTATACTTTTTAGTATTTTCAAATACCTATGAAAGGGGCTGCTTTTCACAAATACATATTTGTAAAATATACTAGCTTACATTTTGATAGTTCCCTAACAAAAATTTCTTGAAACTCTTGTGGCCTTACAGTTTCTAAGGCAAATTGGGATGGTTTTAAGCAGGTGAAGAAGCATTGCTCTATAGTAATTCAGGCTGTTGATGAAAATGAGAACCAATCATTATCTTGTTTAAAATCCCTACATGAGTGCTAAAGTGCCCATAGAAATACTTTCTACTCCTCTATATTAGAAATTTAGAAAGATAGCACTATTGCTTGTACATACTTCACTTAGGTAATTCCAGTTGTCATATTGCATTTATTTCTTATATTTAGATTATTATTTTATGTAAAATATCCAAATAATTGTTGTTAATATGTTCTTTTTTTAGTTGTTTCATGATTAAATTTCTATCAAAGTATGCTCTATTCTACTTTTGTACTCAAATTTCCCCTCTAGTCAGCCCATTTAATCTTTCCTGAGTGGTGCGTATCCTACATTTCCTTATATATCTGGTGACATTATTGTTTTAGGGTACCATGAGGGTGTGTGAAAGTTCACCTTCATATTCTCTCCAGGAACTTTATCCATGTGAATCGAATGGTCTACCTTAAGGTTCTGGCTCTGTTCCTTAAGAAAATCCATTGTTCACCTCAGTGTACCTTTACCATTTTCTTGGTAAAGTTCTACTGATTAATATCACCAACTGCTATTTTTTTCTTATAGGTGAAGAGAAACCAAAGCAGTAATTGAATATAAGCTGCAACCAAGCCTTTCTGTCAAACACTTCATGGAGAAATTACTTTTACAATAAAATTTTACTGTTTTCTGCATCAAATTCTTAGAGTACATTATCGACTTTATTTCTAAGGTTTAATACTATTGAAAAGTATATGTCTGGAAATTTTATTTCAGTGTAGTTTTGTAATGAAAACATCTGAAGATATATTTACTTGAACAACTTATTGAATATATTTCCTATTTCCAGCATATTATCTCTAGGTTCCCACTTCTTTTTTAATCTACCTATTGAATATTGAAGTCATTGTGTTTGTGGAAAATAGCCCTTTGTTCTAGCTATTATAAATGTTACTCTCTATTATTTACTTTCCTCAGTTTAGTACTGTGTACAATTTTGAAAAGATGAAAAGACAGTGGAATTCCTTTCTCTGTCCACAGTCATGACTGGAATTCTCTTTCTTTGACAATGTTTGCCATTCTTTTTGAAAGTAAAACTTCCCAGCGTAAAGATTTTTTTCCATGCATGCTGAATTGCATCAGACAAAATATGTCTGTCAAAAAACTAATAGGTCACATAGACTTAATATATTTTCTGATGCCTAAATGTTTAAAAGTTATGGATCAAATAAAGGTACTTTCTAGACAGGTGGCAGAGAAAAGAGGAATGTGGTTTGAGACCACCTTGGACAGAGTTTAGAAGACTTTATTGTCCAAACTAGCCAGGCATTTTTGGGTCTGTCCTGTTTCCCTAGCTGTTAAGGAGGGAGAGTTTGGAAGATCACAGTTCAAGGCCAACCTGGGAAAAGTCATCTCAAGACCTTATCTGAAAATATAAGGACTAGAGGGTATCTGAAGTGGTAAAGTAATTACCTAGCAAGCATAATACAGTGAACTCATTGCCCTAGGGGAAAAATAAAAAATATGGAAGTTTTTGTTGGCTGTTTTGGAGGTGAAGTCTAATGAATTTTTCTTCCTGGGCTCACCTTGAACCTCTTTCTTGCAGATCTAAATCTCCTCAGTAGTTGCAGACATTAACCACTGACAGCCATTTTACAATTGTTTTTTAATGACACAGATCTGGTGAATAGTCCCCTCAGTTGTGGTGTGTCTGCTGAAAGGTTTGCCAGCCCCTATCTCGAAAACCAGGAAACAAATATTTCTGGAGGTGTGGTCCAAGTTGTATAGCCCTTGCCTAGCATTTTTTTACTTTGTAAAATTTTAAATGGATTTATTTATTGTTGAAGTAATGTACAGAGGGGTTACCGTTTCATACCTAAGGCAGTGAGTACATTTCTTATCAAACTTGTTAACTCTTCTCTCATTTTTCTCCCACCCTTTCCCCTCCAACTCCCTCACCCCCAGTTGTGCAGTTGGTTTACAGCATATAGTTTTGTAAGTATTGGTGCCTAGCATTTTTGAAGCCAAGATGTTCAAACACCAGTATGTAATAAGAGCAAACTCTGCAAAAGGCCCTAGATAATCTGAATATAGTAAAAGTAGTAGTGTCTCTATCTTGTTTTCTTAATTTTCTGCTGATATTTTCTCAATTGTCTCCATCAAGGGGACTCTGTCAAACTGACAGAAAAACTGTAACATCTGCTTCCAGTCCTTCTGTCTTGATGGAATCAAGGAATGAGTTCATTGATGGAGAAGGACAAATGATAAGATTTATTCAAAGGAAACTTTTAAAATACAATTTATTATTATTAAAGTGTTATAGGAGAAGTTATCACTTCATAGGTAAAGTAATGAGTACCTTTCTTTCTGGACAATGTCACCCCTTCACTTTGAAGAAAACTTTATATAGTTTCCTCTAGATGGGAAGAGTCTTGAGGGAAGGTCACCACTTGAAGTGGATTGCACTGGGTTTAACAAGGTATGTCTCCAGGAGACAGATAAGTATTTTTTTAAGATTATTGGTTAGCCTGAGGGCCAAATTAGTTTCTAGAGGCCCCATGAAGCCTAAATGAAATCTATATGTGTATCTTAGCCCCTTTGAGTGGATGTTTGTTTTTCTGCATATCTCTGGGGTTCTATGGCCTGATATTTAGGTTAGGTGTATATCTTCTTAGTCAATGGGCTGTGTTATGATTCTTTAGCGTTCATGTGTGACTAGGGCCATATACCATTTTGTTTGTTTAGATATATAGAAATAGTGCATGTCCATGTGGAAGGTAGAAAGATAGCTATGATTTTTAATCTATTGGTTCTAGTTACTTTTGAAATGGTGAGCAGAAGTGATTCCATTTAGAACCTGACAATATCTCCTCTAAGAAATTTTATTGAATTGCTTTTTTGGAGGGCAGGCTGAGCTTTATTTTTTTATTTTATTTTTTTTTGTGATTACTTTGTCCCATTTGATCTGGTGCCATGTTGGAGAGCAGTAACAGCTTATGTGAGAGTCATTGTCATAAAGATCCTTTTTCAGGGGCTGAGAATATGGCCTAGTGGCAAGAGTGCTTGCCTCATATACAGGAAGCCCTGGGTTCAATTCCTTAGCACCACATATATAGAAAATGGCCAGAAGTGGCGCTGTGGCTCAAGTGACAGAGTGCTAGCCTTGAGAAAAAAAACCAAAGAAGCCAGGGACACTGCTCAGGCCCTGAGTTCAAGGCCCAGAGGACTGGTAAAACAAACAAACAAACAAAGAGATCCTTTTTCAGTGAAGTCACATAAGAGAAAAATTAGACATAATAATTTTCAATCTATTATGTCTTAAGGATAACGCAAAATGAAGATAAAGCTAACTTAACTGAACATATACTTACAACCATCATTTTTTGTTGATGCAAGGTACATTTTCCAGAATAGAATCAAATCTGTAATGTCCAGTGGTAGCAAATTTGAAATACAGCATCATATAATTGACAAAACATTTTAGTAGTAGTAGTAGTGTGTGTGTATGTGTGTGTGTGTTGGGTCTTAAACTTGGGGCCTGGATGTTTTCCCTAAATTACTTTTCTCAAAGCTATTTATTCTACTATTTGAGCCACAGCTCCACTTCTGGTATTAAAGGGGGGGTACTTTATTGTGGATGAAGAGTCTTAAGGGGCCTCTCTAGTTTGGGCCCTGTGTCTATAGTCTGGCTGGTGGCGTCCAGCTGTCCCTGACCCTGCTCAGGTGTATGGCGCCCCAGGAACCGGTTCTGGGGCTCCCATAACGGGCCCAGCCAGGCGTGCCAGTCCCTCCTGCACCAAGAATGGCTACTTCTCAACACCTGCCCATGGCTGAAATTGGCATTGGTGCCTATGGGACGGTGTAGAAGGCCCATGATCCTCACACTGGCCACTTTGTGGCCCTCAAGAGTGTGAGAGTCCCTAATGGAGGAGGTGCTATGTTTGGGGGCTCTGGACCCCCTCTCCCCACTTCTCCAGGGGAGATGCCTAAATTCTAAATTATGAAAGACACTTGGCCCTATCCCTCCCACCAGCAGAAGGAGTAAGGCATATCTTTGTGGACTTTGCTGAGTTGAAGAGAAATGCCAAAATCCCCTTCCCCGTCAGCCCCCCTCACGTGTCAGACGCAGAAAGAAAATTCCGGGGAGACAGCCTGATGGTTGAATGGGTCTCACAGGATTTAATTGGGAGGGGGTTTATATAGCAATAATGGCGGGAAAGGAGGGGGACTGGCCAAAGGGCCAGTCATAGGCTAAAGACCATGTCCGTCACGGTGATGTCACGAACTTCCTCTATGGGTGGGGGCTACAGCCCTCCAAGAGCTGGGTCTCTGTAGAAGTCCCTGCCATGATGGCATGCACGTGTTCGCCCCCCAGGGTCGGGGGCTTCTCTTCCTGTTAAAGGCAGAAGAAGAGGGGATGGGCTAAAGCCAGCTGTGGCCTCTTAAAGGCACAGCTGTCCCCAACAGTGCTAGAGGGGGTCTTCCTATCAGCACAGCTCATGAGGTGGCCTTATTGAGGCGGCTGGAGGCTTTTGAGCACCCCAATGTTGTCCAGCTTATGGACGTCTGTGCTACTTCCCGAAATGACCAAGAAATCAAGGTTACCCTAGTGTTTGAACATATAGACATACCTGGACAAGGTACCCTCACCAGGCTTTCCAGTGGAGACAATCAAGGATCTGATGTGCCAGTTTCTAAGAGGTCTGGATTTCCTTCATAACAATTGCGTTGTCCACTGAGACCTAAAGCCTGAGAACATTCTGGTGACCAGTGGTGGAAGTCAAACTGGCTGACTTTGCCCTGGCCAGAATCTACAGCTATCAGATGGCCCTTACTCCTGTGATTGTTACACTTTGGTACTGTGCTCCTGAAGTTTTTCTTCAGTCTACTTATGCAACACCTGTGGACATGTGGAGTGTTGGCTGTATCTTTGGAAAGATGTTTCCTCAAAAACCTCTCTTCTGTGGAAACTCTGAAGCTGACCAATTGGGAAAAATCTTTGATCTAATTGGGCTGCCCTGGGAGGATGCCTGGCCACGAGATGTATCTCTACCCTGAGGAGCCTTTTCTCCCAGAGGGTCTCACCCAGTGCAGTCGGTGGTGACAGAGATGGAGGAATCTGGAGCACAGTTGCTGCTGGAAATGCTGACTTTTAACCCACACAAGTGAATATCTGCCTTCCGAGCCCTGCAGCATCCTTATCTACATAAGGAAGAAGGTGATCCAGAATGAATAGCGGAGAGCTGTCATTTACCAAACCCTTCTGGACACTTGAGTGGAAAGAATGCCACAGAGAAGCCAAGACCTCACCCTTCCTCTAAAGCTGTGGAGATTTCCTCCAGCTTTTTACAGAGAATACTTGATTGCCTTAATGACATTCCCAGCCCACCATTCCTCCTTTTGAGGTTTATCCCCCTCCTCTCCATTTCTCTACACTAAGGGGTATATCCTCTCCCTCCTCCCTAACTTGATATGCGACCTTTTCTTAATATATATTTAATATATGTTAATATTTAATATTTAATGTATATTTAATATTTAATATATATATATAGCAAATGAGACAAGAAAAAAGAGTCTTAATGACTCTCCTACCCCAGTTGGTTTCAAACTTTGATCTCAGATCTTAGCCTTGTGAGTAGCTAAGATTAGTCATGAGTCACAATGTACAGCATTTAGTGTAATAATTAGGACTAACAACATTACATTACTATTAAACTTTTGTTGCAATTAAAAACATATACACGGAATACTAAAAGGTTGATAGCCTTGATTATAAGAAGATATTTGTTTCACAAATCGTTTTTGAATTTTGTCTTGAAGGCCTGTGTACCTAAAAAGTTCAAATGCAACTGTGCTACAGAGGAATAAGCAACAGAGTGATGTTTACAAAGATGGTTATACATATACACACAAACATGTACACACATGTACTTTTACTTTTAGAGTTAGAATTGATATTTTAGTTTGGTAATAAAACAGATGTAGATCATGGATGCAAACTAGGACCTGGGTTCTGTTCCTCGGCTTTTTACTCAAGACTAGCAATATACCACTTGAGCCACAGCTCTACTTCTACTTCTTTCTTGTTAATTGAAGAAAAAAATTGTATGGATTTTTCTTTCCTGGCTGCCTTCAAACTGTGAACCTCAAATATGTCTCCACACTATCTAGGATTAGAGGTATGAGCCACCAACCCCTAGCTCCCATATGAACTTGTAATTTTGGTTGGACATGGGGCTTGAAGTCAGGGTCTGGGCTCTGTCCCTGAGCTCCTTTGCTCAAGGTTAGCACTCTACCAGTTTGAGCCATATCTCTACTACATTTTTTGAGTGGTTAATTGTAGATGACAGCTTCACAGAGACTTTTCTACCTGGGCTGGCTTGGAACTGTGATCCTCAACCTCCTGAGTAGCTAGGATTTGAGGCGTGAGCTACTAGTGCCTGGCCCATATGAACTTTTTTTTTTTATAGGTTTTATCTTTTATATATTGTTAGACTCGTTTAGATCCTGTATGATTTTTTAGTCTTTTGTTTTAACTTTTAAATTTGCATTTAAAGTTATTTTTATAAAACTTATAGATAAAATTTCAAGTAAAATACAATTAATTATATCCAAGAAGAAAGAAACCTTAAACATTTTGTAATGTAAAAACAAATACATTTATTAATAGATCTATCAATTGTAAAATAGTTGAATCTAGAATAAAACAGATTTGCCTTTAGTAAGAAAAGCTCATGGATAGTACCCAGGCCCTGAGTTCAAGCCCCAGGATTGGCATCAAATTAAAAAAAAACTGATGTGATAATGCTTCAGCTTGAATATGAATCATTGATACTAACATATTTTCTCACTTGCAGTTACATCTTTTATGTTCAGTTAGTATTGACAACACAGATGCCACTGGAAATGAATGATATGGGACAGCTATTCTTGTTTTCTTACAGAATTACCCTTTCATAGGGATCAGGTGGCCTGCTTAGATCATTGATATATATATATATATGGGCCTGGAAGTTCGGCTCAGTGAGAGAGCACTTGCCTACACATGAATGATCCTGGGATCCATCTTGACTACTGCAAAAAACATGGTAAAATTAATGGAGTTTTGGAGCAAAGAGTTGAGACAGCATTAGAAGAAATAGGAAGTAGTATTAATTCAGACATGGATGTGGCCCTGTTTTCATCATAATAAAGCACTAATGGAATTGGAATAGCAATTCCATTGAAGCTTGTGCTTCCCAGGTGGCAAGCTGTGGAATCAAGGGACCAGGATGTATCAGGCTATCTGCCCAGAGAACAGGAGGCTTCGGTAGTCTCTCCTTTCACAGAAAAGTGCCTTAGGGCCTAATGACCCTCTCCTCCTATTTAGAAGTCACAAAACAGAAACCATCAGATCTGAAAACTATAAATAGTTCTAAAAATGTGTTTTGGCCATTTGGCAACATCTGGGTAATACACAATACTGAAACTTATTGAAAGAATGCAAAGTGGAGGTGTGGATCAAGTGGTAGAAAATCAACCTTGATTGATAAAACTAGTTGAGAGCACAAGGCACTCAGTTTAAACCTCAGTACTGTCATTGAAATGTAAACTGACAGAAAACCTGAAAGAAACAGGAATAAGATTTCAACACATGATAGAACTTAAATACGAAATTGAAAAGTATCCAATAAAATGATGCCAGGTTGTTTCCCAAATTGGTGCAGGTCCCTTATCTCTTGTGGAGCTGCTTTTACAAAGAAGACAAGTACACTCTTACACCTGCAGCTGCAGATGCTCACCAGTATTGAGACCAGTTAACACATCTGTAAGTTGGGAAAGTTGCATCACTCAAATACTCATCCAACCAATATTTCTTGATTATTGTATTTTAAGATCTCATTCTAGACAAATGGACATGTTGGTTCTCTTGCTGAATACTGGTTCTTAGCTAGGATAGGAGAGATGAGCAAAAGTGATATGTGGCAGGAAATTACAGTATGTTAGGAGGTAAAGGGTGACATGGGAGAAATAAAGCATTGTCAAGGAGTTGGGGCATAAGGATAAGGGTAGGTCATAGTTGTAAAAAAGACTATTCATGAGCCAGGTGTTAATACTCAGGAAGCTGAACTCTGAGGATCACAAGCCAGCTGGGGCAATAAAGTCAATGAGACTCTTATCTCCAATTAAGCACCAGCACAGCCAGACATGAAGCTGTGGCTTAAGTGGTAGAGCATTAGCCAGGAGGAATAAAGCTCAGGGGCTGGTCCCGAGTCCTGAGTTCAAGCCCCATGACTAGCACAAATAGAGGGTATTCAGGACAGGCCTTATTAAGAAAGTGATAGCCAAGGAGATAAAATGAGAATTTTGCAGATCTTTGGGGGAAAAACACTTTGTAGAGAGAGCATTCATGTGCAAATGTGCATTGAGAGAGTGACATGAGGTCAGGGTGCCAAAGACCAAAGGAGAGAGCTGTAGTCTGGCAGGACAGGGATCCTGAATTTCGTGGGGGCCTTGCACAACTCTTAAGAATCTTGGCCTCAATAGTGAGAATAGAGTAATTGAGGAGCCTGAGAGATGCGTGCCCTGATATGATTCTACCAGCTGATTTTGGATAATAACTTTAGGGAATCTCAGATGAAAATTTGGGAGATGGGACATAAGGAGGAAGTTTCAACAAATCCAGGAGAAAAGAAGGGAGGAGGGAGGGAGGGAGGGAGGGAGAGAGAGAGACAGAGAGAGAGACAGAGAGAGACAGAGAGAGAGAGGAGGAGGAGGAGGAGGAGGAGGAGGAGGAGGAGGAAGAAGAAGAAGAAGAAGAAGAAGAAGAAGAAGAAGAAGGAGAAGGAGAAGGAGAAGGAGAAGGAGAAGGAGAAGGAGAAGGAGAAGGAGAAGGAGAAGGAGAAGGAGAAGGAGAAGGAGAAGGAGAAGGAGAAGGAGAAGGAGAAGGAGAAGGAGAAGAAGAAGAAGAAGAAGAAGAAGAAGAAGAAGAGACAGAGAGACAGAGAGACAGAAAGAGACAGAGACACACAGTTGAGTGCTCTCCATCCCATCCTTCTTCCCCCAGCTTCAGAGAACATGCAGCTTGGAGAAGAGGCAGCTCTGAAGGTCATGGCTTCCCTTGAGTTGTTGCACCTCTGCCATATGTTATCATCTCTACTCCTCATGGTTTTTTTTTTTGGCCAGGGAAATGGTTTGTTGCACAACTCCTAAAGCATTAAGATACATCAATGCTGCAATGCCACTTTTCCAGATTCAAATGACCTCTACTACAGAGTGAATGAGGTGGGGGTCCAGGATGGACCTGACACCTTAAATTATACTTATAGGTCAGTGCTTGTCACAGAGGGCAGAGCAGTGCTGATAGCATCTGAGACAGTGTAGCTGGCTTCTACCCAAAGGAATCAAGGGTCCTTGGCTTGGCCGTGGCAGGATTACTTCCTTTCATGCAGATCAACTTCTGGGTTACCGTCCTGCTGGGCATCCTGAGAAGACCATCTTCATTGGGGATTGCAGACAGCTTTTTCCCTCCCCTAACTCTTTATGTAGTGCCAGCTCCTGTTTGCTTCTCCTTCCGCCTACTTGAGAAAGGCCAAGGGGCTTCTTAACTCTAAGGAACTTGATGGCATTATTCACCTGTCTCCAGGTGTCTGTGTCCATACTCAGCTATTTTCATTCTTCATTGGACTCTTAGTGTCCTTAAAGATTTTTCTTTTGAAAAACAATGACACTGTTCCTAGTGGCTTACTCTTGTCACTCTAGCTTGTGTAAAACAAAAACAAAAACAAAAACCCGTTGAAATACTTATCTCCAACTAAGTAGCAAAAAGCTAGAAGTGGAGGTATGGCTCAAGTGTTAGAGTTGCTTTGTGGAGCAAAAATCATAGGCAAAGTTGGACACTGATGGCTAATTCTTGTCAGCATAGCTACTCAGGAAGCTGAGATCTGAGGATCATGGTTCAAAGCCAGCCTATCCAGGAAAATCTATGAAAGTCCTATCCAAAATTAGCCACCAAGAAGCTGGTAGTGGAGATGTGGCTCAAGTGGACGGTGCTAGTCTTGGAGGGGAAGAACAGAAACACACAGCACAAATGAAACAAACAACTCTGGGATAGCACCTAGACTCTAAATTCAAGACCCAGGCCTGGCATGAACAAAGCAAAACAAACAAACAAAATGCAAAAGCCAGACAAGAATGTGAGGCCCTGAGTTCAAGCTCTATTTCTACTACAAAAAAACGGACACAGACTTTTTGCTGAAATAAATGTAGACAATATGGAAAAGTTCACAGAAGAAAGTAGAAGCCATGCATATTTGTCTGCTGTCCACTAGAGGTGGTCATGGCTAACTGTGACAGTGTGGACAGCCTGCTTTCCACAAGTACAGTGTGCTCAGCCACATGGTACATAGTTTCCTGTCAGTCAGAAGGCCTCAGATTCTTGGTCACAATGAGCCAGAACAACTTCTGCATGAAAGACAGGACATCTTTGAAGGCTTCTCAAGAAATGGATGTAAAAAGATACTTTTTAAGAATGAAACATCAGGAAAAGGTCTACCAACATAAAAGCACCCATGCAGGCAATAGCAGACCTCAGTTCTCCTGGATCAATGTATCATTCATGAGACTCAGTGATCATTTGTTCCTAGCATATGATACTCACATCAGCCTGTATCTTCCAGTTGAACATGTTTACATGAAAAAAATGATTTCCTGATGAAACATGCTTGTATTTGAGCACTCTGTGACAAATGGTGAACTGTATTCTTTTTTTCATTTGAGAACACTTTTGTTGTGCTGGTACTGGGACTTGAACTCATGGTGTGGGCACTGCAGGGTAGCTTTTTTGCTCCAGGCTGCTTCTCTACCACTCGAGTCACAATTACAGGCGCGAGTCACTAGTGCTTGGATATTTGAAAATATTTTAACAACAAATACCATAGGTATTATAATGTATATGCTTCTGACTGTACCAAATTCATGTTGTTTATGTTGTGAATAGACATAAAAATAATGTTAATGCATATGATAAAAGACAAAGGACTTAGATGATGATGAAGTCTGGTTTAATGTCTAGATACTTCATCGACAGGCATTAGGAAACACTGCCAGAGAATTGAAATTACCATTACTATACATTCTGGATGACTCTGGTCCAGGATGAGTTCATGCCCCTATGTGAGCTTCCTGATAAGTCAGAGTGTTTTTTTCTTTTAGGGCATCAGTGGCCCTGTGGTGGCTGTTGTCCCACAGTGAGGTCTTGGTGTCACCAGACACAATTCAACCATTGAGTGTCCACATTACAGTGATACCCACTATTGCCCACAGTAGTGTCTCATGTCCCAGACAGGGAAGGCCTGAGATGACAGAAGGAGCACTTAAAAACATTCATTCCTGATATGGTCACAGCAGCTAGCATTAGACCCAGGCTAAGGAGTTCCTTGAACTACGCCTTTCTTCATTTGGACAGGTGGGGGCAGCGTGGGGTGGGCTCTGCTCCTTCTTCCCGGAAAGCTCAGGTTTTAGTCAGTGTTGGCCAAGGGAGTAGATAGAAATGTGTGAAATCCTTTATTTTTCTTTTACTATCCCGAGCTGATTTTTATGGTTAAGGAAAGAATAGTTCTCATGTTTTAGCTCTCCTAAAAGTTTTCATTGAGGCAGGGTCCAGTGGCTCATGCCTGCCTGTAAATCTAGGTAATCAGGAGTCTCACATTTGACAGCCTGGGCAGGAAATTCCACATGACTCAATGCCAATAAACTATGAAAAAGCCATAAGTGGAGTTGTGGCTCAAGTGGTAGAACATGAGTCTGGAACCATTAAAGCCCAAGAACAGGATTTAGGCCTTGAGTTCAAGCCCCAGGACTGATACTCACATACACACAAGTTTTTTCTGTAAGTATACACTACCACATACACACAGTTTTCATTATAACTGTACACACACACACACACACACACACACACACACACACACACACACACCATGCTTTCACTTTGCATTAGGCCACATGAACAAGTAAAGCAAAACTTGGCTAATTCTAAGGCGCAGTTCTAGATGCTGAAGGGTTTGGGCACAGTTGTAAGTTCAAGAAAAGGAGTTGGAGTTTAAGAAAAGGCCACTAATCCAAAGCCATGCACAATTTGAAATCTATGTGCATGTTGACAAAGTCTCTCCCTTGGCCTGAGTACTGGGTGTAGAATCCCTTGTTTATGTAAGAAGCACCAGATCTCATGGGCTAGAAAACACATGACAAGAGGGTGCTTCAAAGAAGGGGTAGTAGGAAATCTTCTATCTCACCGGTTAGATAACTGTGGGTTGAGTAGCTTCTGATCAATACCCAATCATTGATGTACTGTGCAGAGACAGGCTCAGCTCCTGCTTGCCTCAGTATCCTCCTCTGTTCAATGGGCATAATTATACCCCAGTATGCCAAGGATACTCATGACCACAGGAGAGATGGGGCCATGAGAGACCAGATTTGAACTATGAGGAGGATGAATAGGTCAGAATCATTGGGGAAGACCTGAGTAGGGCTAACTGAGGAACAACTAACAGATGTCTGAAAAGTGCTCAGAGTAGCTGATCATGTAGAAATGAAACCATGGGCTAAGCACCTGATGAGGTTGTCTCTGTGGTGCTTTGGAATGGTCTGTCAACATCCCCTTCCTATTGGTCCCTGTATCTGTTCACGGGACCCTCAATATAAACTCAGTGAGCTTGTATAACATTAGTTACTGTGACCTTAATGCCATGAGCTATCATCCCAGCAGCCACAAAGCTAGTAGTTGTCTAATATATCCAGTAGTGACTCACAAGATCTGAGAGGATTTTGAGTATAGGAAATTGTGTTCTGTCACCATTTTTTTTCACAGAACAAGGAATTTTATTATCTCCAGTGCTGGTGCATAAGGAATAACAAGCTTAATTAGAGGAGGAGACAGGGGAAACTTCAGATACTGAGGTGGATTTCTGGCTATGTTTAAGACCCTCAAAAACAGTATAATTGTTTGTAAAAACTATTTTAGGATTTTCCTTTTATTTGAGAATTTTCACTACAATATGAAGTTCAGCCATCAACTTAAACAAACTACAGCAAGCAAGACATAATATGTACCTTAGTAATCAGGAGTGCTAGAAATAGCTTTTCTTCTTTGTACCTTCACATAACAATTTTAATGTCTAAATTGAAACTTTGAAAACAAAAGGGTTGATTTTTTTAACATCTTAAAATAGTCATGACAGTGAATTTTCCCAATTATAAATCACAATTTATAAGTGATCAAGATACATGTACTAACAACATTTCAGATTTCCTGAGAAACATTTTGAAATAATAGCACATGATATATCTCTCTATATATTTAATTTCTTCATCCTTTTGGAACATGAATATTTAATTAATCTCTAACAGTGCAAATTTAGTTTTCTATGACTTGCCTAAGATCACAAGGTACAGTTTCGAGTTTTCTCAATAGATATTCAAGTCCAAATAATTCAAAGATGTATTTCTGTCCTTTGCATTATATGACTAGTGTCCATGGGTTCTTGTATTGGCAATTTGTCTTGGTCATGGTTTCCTCTTGCAAAATCATCTTTAAAGTAGACCTTGTCCAAAAGATGTCTTTCCCAATGCAAAGAAAAATCTCGACCAATAGCAAAAGTCAAAATCTCAAGTGTTCCAGGACATTCTTGAAAACATTTCCACACCCCTAAGCTCTGCCCCCCATGCCCGCTTCCTTCCTTTCTTTCATATTTCTTTTCCTTTTTCACAACCATCCAGTCACTGTCCTATTGTCTTCTCTTCAGGGAAACAAACAAACCAAAAACCCAAATGTTTTTTCCTTTTTTAAAAAAGGTCAAGTTTATCACTGGCACAGAACTATTTGGAAGGAAACCCAAATGATAGTGTAATGTTGGAATCTGTCCTTAAGTAGTTTCCCCTCCTCTTTCTTTCTTTTCTTTTTCTTGTCACCAGCCTCTTATTTATTCTCTATCAATAATCTTTAGCAACTGAGTTCTTTGCTCAGACACTTGACAACTGTGAGTGAGAAGAGCTCCTCAATGAAAGCTAACTGGTCAAAGGGGTTCTTCTTGTAATGCATCTGGAACCATCCAGGACTGGGCCTGGAGGTTTTCAGAAACATCTTGTTGGCTTCTTCCAGAGCGGCAGGCACTCGGTAGCCTGCGGCTCCCAGCCGGTTCCCTTCGGGGTACTCATATTCGTCCTCCTAATCATCTCGAATTCCTCTTCCTGTCTCGCTCTTGAAGTCGAGGCCTAAGCGGCCATGGGCTGTGGCTGCTCTATGGGGCCAAGCCGGGCTTTCCCCCAAGGCGCAGCCACCATGGGCTGCCCCCCCACCCAATCCCCCCCACTCCTCGTCCTCATCCATGGGGCCTACTTCCTCTAGCACCCTCGCCCAGCATCATATCCATCTTCAAGTCATTGTACTCCTCATACAGCTCCAACAGTTCCGCCATTTCTGCCATGGTGATTGATATGATTGCGGCTTTTTTTCCCTTCTTTTCCCCCCAAAAGCGATCTAATAGTGGTACAAGATATAAGATGGTGGGCTGTGCTTGTTACCAATGTTTTACTAAGTTATTCTAATGAGTGTTTCTATAGTGTTACAAAATTCTGTTTATATAAACCTAAACTTGCTGAAGTGACTATTCTGTTAAACCCAAATATATATATATACATATATATTATATATATACTATATATAGTATAAAATGTAATCTACAGTTTTTTGTGTGTAATAGTTAAAATATACAAAGTAAATGTCAACCGAAAACACACATAAATTACTTTATATTTAATTCATGGAATTGTATATCCCTATGAAATGGAGTAATACGAGCCTCCCACATAGCAGACTATAAAATAATACCATTATTTTAAAGGCCAGAGTATAGGAATTTTCCACACAGACTCCAGGTCTGTCTTGATAACTCCAATCATTCACAGAAATCATTGAAAGCATCCCCACAATACAGACTTAAGTATGTTTCACTAGGCATCAATTCTAGTACCATTTATCCAAATTTAATTGTATTTCTTTACGCTTAACAAATGCCAGAGAGAGGTATTCCTTTCTCTTCTAATCTGTCTTACTAGAATAAGCCTAACTGGATGTTTTAACTACAAAAGCAATAGGCATAGGATGAAATCAGTAAAGGTTACATATCTCAAAGGAAATTATCAAAAGCAAACAATTCCTCTAAAAATCGAAGTCCAATGTCAGAATACGAAAAGGGAAGGTGGAGCTTCAGCACCATACTTCATTCATACTGCTCTACTCTGCACAGGTAGATCACAGGTTTTGGTTTTAATATGCAGTAATGGAATCAAAGAAATATGAAATCCATAAGGAGTAATATCTGTCTTTATTTCCGAGTGGGCAAATTCCTAGCCTGCATGACACGAAAGCCAGTAGGGAGGGTCGAAGCAAAGGATTGGAGGAGTAACACTCTAAAAGTTACATTTTAAAAGTCTTTTTGTCACAATGGGTGTTTTCATACACATCCCTCCACAGAGGAAAGCTGAGTCTGTTTTTTAAACTTCCTGCAAATGGGAGAAAATTTATGTTGGAGTGGATAAAAGTGGTGTTCATGACCATTTTCAGTTTTAGGAGATCTGGAAGTGTCCATTGTGCACCGAGGTTGGAAAAGAGCTTTAAGGCCCATGGGTCCTTGACTCTGTGGCCCTGGCCATTTATAGCCATTATGACGAGACGCCCTGTGCAAGGTCTTCCTTGGGCGTGTTCCACATTTCGCATGTGCAGGCGAGCACTTTTCCCAGTTCATCCCGCGAGTATTCCTTATTGCGCATGCGCTTGAGCAAGTCTTAGCAATTGGAGCCGTTAGAGGTGGTGCGTGTGCTAATTCTTCTTTCTCCATAACTTTGATCTAAAAGTTGAGTTAAGGCCTCAAATCAGTCCTGGCTGCACTGTAAGTGAACGCGACTGAGTGTGGGGAGGGTCCAGAGGGCTTAGACCGGGTCTGGCTTGTGGTCGGTGGTCTTTTAGGTCGATGAGTCTCAAGGTTATTGTCTTTTTCTCGACAGGTTCCACTGACGCATGGGCCTTTGTCATGGTGGCGCGGCCTTGACAAAGTGAGGTGGTTCATGGGGGTGGGAGGGGGATTAATTCAGTGAGCAATAATAAAAGCAAGACACTGATAGCTCACTCCTCTAATGGTAACTACTTGATAGGGAAAGAGCTGAAGGATCCTCTTTCTGGGGCTACTCTGGAGTACAGTGCATTGGGGGAAGGAGTAATATGAACTGGATCAGAATTTAACCCTCACTGAAGCTGGGAGGGGCTTGTCTGTAATTGCAACATGACAGATGCTGGAATGTTCCGTGGACATTGGAATGCATGACCGGTTCTAGGTGCAGAACGTGCCTGGCAATCTTCACTCGGTGGGAGCTGTTCAGCAGGAAGTCAGAGCAGGAGAAGGGAAGAAGTGCTGAAAGAGCAGAAACACTAAAAGACAGATGGCAGCTCATGACTGTGATCTTCATTACTAAGTAGGCTGAGATCTGAGGATCACAGTTGGGAGCCAGTTTGGTGGTGGTTGTGGGAGGGAGTCTATGAAACTTCTCTTCCAAAAGCCAGAAGTGGAGCTGTGACTCACGGGTCAGAGCACCATCCTTGATAAAAAAAAATTAAGGGATACAGCCCAAGCCCTTTTTTCAAGTCCCAGAGTAGGCACACACACAAAAAGTGGGACTCAGTCAAATCCCCTAGGTCTTGAGCAGTAATGTCAACTTGTGCAGGTTGGCTATACTCATATCTGCCTAGGAGGCTGAAAATGGAAAGATCATATTTTGAGGAGAACCTGGAAGGAGCTTTGACCATACCTAAAAACTGGGCTGGGTGATGTAGATCAAGTAGTAGAACATTCACCTAGCCAGTAAGAACCTGAAAGTTCAAACTCTGTGACAGCAAAAAAGTAGAATTCTGGGTTGACTGGAAAGCCTAACAATACACAAGAAAGAATGAAGCACTCTATTCCATCTAAGAAGCAATATTGTGGCACAGGGACCTAGGTAAAGGGAAGGTACTCAAAGTAGTACTGGCTCCGTAATGACGTTTCTTTCTTGTTTTGGTTTTACATCATGACTCTATGATAGCAAACCAAACCTCATAGATAAAATCAGAGGTCCTCAACTGTTTAAGAATATAAGAAACTCTTACAAATAATTGACTTTCAGGTAAAATTGGATTGTCAACATCTTTAAGCAAGAGAAAGTAGAACAGGCAAAAGATGTTTTTCCATAAGAATTAAGAATGATTTTTCCTTAGTCAAAACTAGTTTACCTCACCTTGTATGTATATTTTGATTGGAAAGTATGCATATTAACAATCATTATATGTTATATTGTTAATATACCTCCACAATTGATAAAATTTACAAGTTCTTTCACCACAGTAGCCAAATATAACTGCCATGAGGTGTATTTTCTTAATATCAATGTCATATTTCAGAGTGAAATATGGGAAAAGGAAAGAAATCTAAACACAGAGGGAGGAAACATCATCGAGCATCTCACCATTGGTCCAGAGCTAAGGAGGTAAGTATCTTAGCACTGAGTCACAGGAATTGATCTTTAAATATAAACTAGAATATACTTAGGAATAATAGTGCAGAAGTGCAGTGCTAGTGAATAACATTTGATTCTAATGATCCTGGAGGGTAATATTCTGGTGATGCCTGAATGCTTATGCTCATCTATTTACCAGAAATATGTCCTATGACTACCCTGTCCTGACTTTATACAAATGTTGGCATGCCCTGATCTTAGCATAGATGAAAATACCTGCAAAGTCCTTGTGACCTACATTTTTGGAGTAGACTTGCTGGGAACAAAGTAATGTTACTATGAACATATACATACCTATATACAATTTTATATATATATATTACTTTAGAGATATGCTGATGCTCAAAATGTTTTCAACTTATTTATGATTAAGTCTACCTATTTGTTATTTGTGGATATTACATGATTATGATATATAAAGTGCATATACCCATGACATGTATGTGTGTGTTGTAGTACTAGTGTACATTAATAAAACTGCATGTGTTCACACTCCTAGACTCAGCAAGGTACTGAGGAGAAACAAAAACCATTCAGTCCACTGGTTGAGCTCTACAACATGATGTGTAAGTCAGAGATGGAAGATGAAGATGATTGGGACAGTCCAGGTAAATGCAGGGGAAGAATGCTTCCTGAGGAAAAGGGGTGTGCATCCTGAATAGTAAAATACAAGGAAGATGAGCAAATAACATGTTAGAAATTTGACTGGAGAGTGGAGGTGGTTTCCATTTGATCCAGTTTTTCACTCATATTGCAATGCATTGTTTTTATTTTCTCCAAGATATATTTAATGTGTTTTGAAAATACAATTCTGTTTTAGCACTACTTTATCCATTACCAGAAAACCAGAGGACTTAAATTTATCAGTGTCCAGAACATGAAGTGTTAAACTTGGTTTCATTAAAATGGTGTTTTGGGGCCTTCCTAGTAATTGCATTAAGAGTGAAACCCAAATCTTTAGAAGTCTTAGCCAAAATAGCTTGCAGTTAAAAAAGAAGCCTGATTGCATCGTGTTGTGAAACTCATTTAATAAATATCTGAATTAGTGGTCTGGGAATATGGCCTAGTGGTAAAGTCCTCGCCTCGTATACATGAAGCCCTGAGTTCGATTCCCCAAGCACCACATATATAGAAGCGCCAGAAGTGGCGCTGTGGCTCAAGAGGCAGAGTGCTAGCCTTGAGCAAAAAGAAGCCAGGGACAGTGCTCAGACCCTGAGTTCAAGCCCCAGGACTGGCAACAACAACAAAAAATAAATGTCTGAATTGAGACTTAGATATTGTGTCTTAACCAGAAGCACTAGACTGATGGAGACAGATGCATATATCATTCCAGAATTTGTGTTCTTCCTACCACATGTATTTGACAGTGACTTAAATGAATTTCTCAAAATACTTATAAATCAGAGGTGTGTCATGTTAAATAGTTTTCCATGGCACAGGGTAGACTTGACTCAATGGAAGATTATAAAGATCTGAAATTTTTGCTTAGTCTTTGTTTTCCATTACTTCTGTGACTTCATAATTTTGTATGGTAACATAAGCCAAAGCTTTTTGATTTGGGTTGTTATTTTGTTTTGTTTGTTCCTTCAGTATAAAAGATTGAACTCAGGGCTTTTTTTTAGGTGTTTTGCCACCTGAGTCATGCTTCCTTCCTGCCATTCTTGATTTTGTGAATTTTTAAATAGCATCCAGTTTGTCTTTCAAGGCAGCCTGGAGGAGGATCCTGTTTATTTCACCTGTATAGTTAGGATGACAGGCCCATACCACTCTTTCCAGATTTTTGTTGATTGAGATCGCGTCTCATGAACATTTTACTGGAGCTGGTTGGGAATAGTGATCCTCTCTAAATAAGCTTTCTTTCTTTCTTTTTTTTTTTTTAGAAAAAAATGTCATTATCTATGTTGTATTTATTAACATATTAATGTAGGGTGTCTACTGAACCTATTGGTCGATTCCAATCAATCTGTGAAAGTTTTTTCTCATACACAGGGAAAGGCAGGATGTAGAAAAATAACTCAATATACATGTAGATAAATACATATACATTAGAGAAGTATTAAGGGGAGAAAATTTAAGAGAGCGGTCATATTTGTGCTGGACACATCTATGCACAATACAATAGGAAGTCTTCAATAAATACCTGATATTTGAATGAACTCACAATTATCACTGCTTAGTGGACCAGAAAATTAATCACCAAAATACATTAACCAAAGACAAGAATGGCAAATTCATACTGTGAAAGATTACATCTGTGGAGAGGAAGCAAAATACTAACCTGTCAAAGATAAATTTAACCCAAGTTAAATAAGCCTTCTTTGTAGTTAAGATTTCAGGGGTAAACTACTGTTTCCAGCAAATATTTGGCAAGGGTTTCCTTACACCTTTAAGGCAGATTTTTTTAAGGAAATGGATTTCAGATTTAGAAAATCTAATGTTCAATAAGCTAACCCCAGCATTTCTTCAAAATACAGTATTTGAAAGGAAAATATTTATATGCTACACAGTATGCATAAGTCAACCACTCCTTGATGAAAAGTTTCCTAGAGTATCACTGGCAACAATATTCATTAATTTCTTTAAGTATCACTTTCTTTATTCTCCCCATGAGAAAATAATTTGGTTGGTATTTTTCTTGCTTTGCCTATGTACTGGATTTCTTCATAGAAAACTGAATATAGCAACTTTAAGGCTAAATACAACTTTATTTTTACAACATAGAGTTCACTTTCATTACTCCAGTCAGTAGCAGAGATGCAACAGGTTCTTGGAGTCTTCATTTTAATATAACAGAAAATTATACATAAAAGATTCCTTAAGTCCTCTACAGGATGTAGACTTCAGACGTCATTGATAGTTAGTGATCACACATCACACCATACAGTGCATGTCAATGCATTACAGTATGTTAGAAAACAGAGGTTCCATGACACAGGTAAATAAACGTATAAAGTTTGGCCCTAAATATAGTAAATGTAGCTTTAAAAAGCCTCAGTATTTCTATTTTGTTTTGTTTTGTTTTGTTTTGTTTTTTGCCAGTTCTGGCACCTGGACTCAGGGCCTGAGCACTGTCCCTGGTTTCTTTTTGCTCAAGGCTAGCACTCTGCCACTTGAGCCACAGCGCCACTTCTGGCTTTTTCTATATATGTGGTGCTTGGGGAATCGAACCCTGGGCTTTATGGATATGAAGCAAGCACTCTTGCCACTAGGCCATATTCCCAGCCTGCCTCAGTATTTCTAAAAAGCAGTATTTTTTTAAGTATTTTGTATTTTTACTTTCGATATTGATGTAATAGAATCTCTGTTTCTATTTTTACGAGTAAACATCCTGCACATTTATTTCATTTAGCTTTATCAGTTTTTAATAATTATTAGTTTCTTATCTGCCTCCTCTATGCCTTCTTTACTCTTTCCTTATGTATACACATATATGTTTTTCACTGTTCTTAAAGCTGAATATTTAAATCAAATGTCATATATTATGATCCTTTGCCACACTCTTTTTTTTTTTTGCCAGTCCTGGGCTTGGACTCAGGGCCTGAGCACTGTGCCTGCCTTCTCTCTGCTCAAGGCTACCACTCTGCCTCTTGAGCCACAGCACCACTTCTGGCCATTTTCTATATATGTGGTGCTGGGGAATTGAACCCATGGCTTCATGTATAGGAGGCAAGCACTCTTGCCACTAGGCCATATTCCCAGCCCCCTTTGCCACACTCTTTTAACATGAATTAACCTAATTCGCCACACTAATTAACCTAACAATCAGAATATAGTTAGTGGGAATATAATTTGCCTTGGTATTTTCCTACTTGTCTTGATAATTTCCAGTACAGGAACTGTGTCTGAACCAGAGTCCAGTTGTGAATGATGCCTTGCATTTACTAGTCACAAACATTTATTGTGCTTCAGTATGGACCAAATTCTTAGCTTTTCAAAAGCTATGCTGCTTTTGATGACACAGGAAAGTTTTATCAGTCCAGTTTTGAAAGCCATTTTCTGTTTATTATGTTTAGTACACTTTTCATTCTCCATTTATTTTCTCGTGTCATAAAATGTAGTGATGAGTATGGTTAATATAACAAAAATCAAATGCTACGGAAGAGAAAAGCTCAAGTAAGTAGTTTGAAAGAAGTCCTGGGAAAGAGAAAGGTACTGGTTTCACAACTGGGGTTTATTTTGTTTTTAGCAGAGTTTGATAGGATCCTCCAGAAATTTTTTATGACATTTATTACCACATTGTCTGGGGTAAGAAATATTCTAATTTTATATATGGAATCATGCCTTAAGTATTAAAATAACTGATGTTTACATTACAGAGCCTGAGCTAGTTAAGGATGAGAAGCAGGAACTGACCCCTACAAAGTCTGAGGGTAAGTACTGACAATG
This sequence comes from Perognathus longimembris pacificus, assembly GCF_023159225.1. Classification (NCBI taxonomy): domain Eukaryota; kingdom Metazoa; phylum Chordata; class Mammalia; order Rodentia; family Heteromyidae; genus Perognathus; species Perognathus longimembris. The sequence goes on along the minus strand of NC_063188.1, from coordinate 73,461,915 downwards.
TCCCGATGCTCAGCAAGAGATTCTACTAGAGGATTTTCTAGTGCCAAGGGCAGGCATGCACACTACCATGAAGGTAAATCAGGATATTTCTATTCCTGTTGCATTATCCTTTCCTTCATGGACAGGGATCATTCTAGCATTTGGGTTTTTTTTTGCCAGTCCTGGGCCTTGGACTCAGGGCCCAGAGCTCTGTCCTTGGCTTCTTTTTGCTCAAGACTAGCACTCTGCCACTAGAGCCACAGCACCACTTCTGGCCATTTTCTATATATGTGGTGCTGAGGAATCGAACCCAGGGCTTTATGTATACGAGGCAAGCACTTTTGCCACTAGGCCATATTCCCAGCCCCATTCTAGTATTTTCTTATGTGAAGTCACATAACTTTGTTCATTAAAAAGTTGTTCAGAACCTAAATACTTGTCTTTGACTGCTTGAGGTGGAAAGAGATTGAGCTGAACTCATATTAAGCTGAGAAAAAAACCCATTTGTTTATATTTCTGATATTTTTACATGCCTTTGCTGCTTTTCACAAATACATATTTGTAAATTAAGCGATTTTGTTTACATTTTGATATGCCCCTGGCAAAAATTGTTTAAAACTGTTGTGGTAACACAATTTCTCAAGCAAATTGGGTTGGTTTTTTTAAGCGTGTGAAAAGGCATTCTTCCTTAGTAAACCAGCATGGTTGATTAAAATGAACCAATCAATTATCTTGTTTAAAATATCTATACAAATGGTAAAGTGCCCATAGAAATATTTTTACTTTTCTATATTAGAAATTTAAAAAGATAGCACTATTGCTTATACATATTTTATTTAAGTTATTCCAGTGTTCATGATTTTTTTATTTCACATATTTTGAATGATAATTTGGGTAAAATATCCTAATAATTCTTGTTAAAGTGTTGTCTTTTTTCCAGTTGTTTCATAATTAAATTTTTATACAAGTATACTTTATTCTACCTTTGTACTAAAAATTCCCCCCAAATCAGGCCATTGAGTCATTTCTGAGGTTGAAGAGTGTCATACATTTCCTTATATATCTTGTGAGAGTATTGTATTTCAAGGTACCATGAAAGTATTTGAAAGTCCACCTTCACACTCTGCCCAAGGATTTGCTGCATGTGAGCCTAAAGGTTCACTGTAAGGTTTTGGTTCAATCCCTTTGGTAAACCCAATGTCCATGATGATTTAGTATCTTTTCTCCCTGAAGTTATCCTAATTAACATGACCAATCACTGTGTTTTCTTACAGATGAAGGAAAACCAAAGGAGTAATTGAATGCAAGCTTCAACTAAGCCCTTCTGCCAGATATTTCACTGAAAAAATTATTTCCAATAAAAGTTTACTGTTTTCAGCATCAAATTCTTGCAATACATTATCAAATTTATTTTTTAAAGTTTAATGCTGTTGAACTTGTATCCTTGGATTTTTTCATATCTGTGTAGATATGTAAATCAAAACATTTGGAGATGCATTTATTTGAACACCTTATTGTATGTATGTTCTATTTCCAGCATTTTAACCTCTATGTTCCATCCACTTTTTTTGTTTTGTTTTGTTTTTGTGCCAGTCCTGGGGCTTGAACTCAGGGCCTGAGCACTGTCCCTGGCTTCTTTTTGCTCAAGGCTAGCACTCTACCACTTGAGCCACAGTGCCACTTCCAGCTTTTTCTATATATGTGGTGCTGAGGAATCGAACCCAGGGCTTCATGTATACGAATCAAGAACTTTACCACTAGGCCATATTCCCAGCTCCCATCCACTTTTTTGATCAATCTAATGCAGTCAATGTATCCTTGGAAAACAGCACTTTATTCTTGCTAATATCAGCATTACTCCTTATCATGTGTTTTCCCGAGTTTAGCACTCTTTTCAATTCTGAATAGAAGAAAAGATAGTGGAATTCCTTTCTCTGTCCATGGGCATAATTGGAATGCTCTCTGACAGTGCTGTTTCATTCTTTTTTTTTTTTTTTGACCAGTCCTGGGGCTTGGACTCAGGGCCTGAGCACTGTCCCTGGCTTCTTCTTGCTCAAGGCTAGCACTCTGCCACTTGAGCCACAGCGCCACTTCTGGCCATTTTCTGTATATGTGGTGCTGGGGAATCGAACCTAGGGCCTCATGTATACGAGGCAAGCACTCTTGCCACTAGGCCATATCCCCAGCCCCTGTTTCATTCTTTTTGAAAGTACAATTATCCACAGTAAAGATTTGTTCAAATGTATGCTAAATTACATCAGATAGAGTATGTGAAAAAAACCCTAATTGTATGCATAGATTTAATATTTTTAGCACCAAAATGAAAAAAGATATAGATGAAATCGAGAAAATCCTCATCAAGTGGCAGAAAAAGGAAGATCATGGTTTGAGACCATTTTGGATCGATATTAGAAGGCTCTATTGTGAAAACCAGCAAGGCATTTTGAATCTGTCCTGTTCCTCAGCTGCTGAGAAGGAAGAGTTAGAAGGATCACAGTTCAAGTTCACCCTGGGCAAAGTCATGACTCTATCTGAAAATACAAGGACTAGAGAATATTTGAATCTTAATAGGCTGAATTAAGTCTCAATGGCAGGAAAACAAAAAAAAGTGGGTTTTTTTCTGGTTATTTTGGAGGTAGACTCTAATGAATATTTTTCTGGCCTATACTTGAAACTCTATCCACCAAATCACAATCTCCTGAGTAACTTTGGACCTGAATCACTGGTACCTGGCTTATAGCTGTTTTAAAATGACACAGATATAAGAAATAGTCCCCTCATTCACAGTGTTTCTCCTAGAAAGTTGGAAGATCCCACCTCAAAAACCAGGAAATAAATTCTTCTGGAGTTGTGGTTCAAGTTGTACGGCACCTGCCTACCACTTGGGAGGATAAATGTTCAAACTCCAGGACCTAAAAAGAACAAACTGCAAAAGGCCTTTGATAATGGGAATATGACATCTGCTTCCAGTCTATTTGTTTTGATGGTCTGAAAGAATGAGTTCACTGAGAGAGGGATTAGTAATAAAGCTAAGATTTACTTGAAGAAAACTTTTCTAAAAATATAATTTATTTTCATTATTAAAATGTATGAGGAGTTAGGTGATAGGTTTATATGTGTGCATATGTGTATGTGTTTATGTGGGAACTTGCCATTTCAGGAATTTGAAATAGAGCATAGTTGTTGTCAGAGTGATTCTGTAGAAGCCTAGCACTCTACTTCAGTAACTGCAGCTGCACTTCCAGCTTTTGAGGTGTTTAATTGGAAATAAGGGTCTCATGAGCTTTCCTGAGTAGCTAGAATACTGGTGTGAGCCACTGGCACCTGGTGGCAGATATATATACATATATGTGTGTGTGTGTGTGTGTGTGTGTGTGTGTGTGTGTGTGTTGAAATGCCAATTAGACTTTCAGTTTTACATATTTTTAGTCATAGATATTATAGGCTAACGTTTTTGTCTTTTGTAATTCTAATGGTCATTTACATTACCTATGTTTGAGGAATGAACTCTGAATTACTAAAACTGATTTAAAATTGAAAGCAATTATCTTGATTTAAAAAATTAAGCTTTCGATAACGTGGAGTTCATTTCACTTGGCATCATCTTATGTGATCATATGGGTGTTTTGATCTTCTACCATGACTAGCCTAATCATGTGCTAGCTATTCCCTATGAGGGACACTATAGGGTTTATGTTTCTTTGGGTCTGGGTCACTTCACTTAATATGATTTTTTCCAAGCTCTTCCATTTCCTTATGAATGGGGGAGTGTCATTACTTTTGATGGAGGCATAGAATTCCATTGTGTATATGTACCACATGTTCCTGATCCACTCGTCTACTGAGGGGCATCCAGGTTGGTTCCATGTTTTATCAATGACAAATTGTGCTGCGATGAACATAGTTGTACTGGTGGCTTTAGTGTGGTCTTGCTTGTAGTCTTTTGGGTAGATGCCCAAAAGTGGGGCTGCTGGGTCATAGGAGAGCTCTGTGTTTAGTCTTATTAGGAACCTCCACACTGCTTTCCAGAGGGGTTGAACAAGTTTTCATTGCCACCAACAAGGTAATAGGGTTCCCTTTTGGCCACATCCTCTCCAGCATTTGTTATTTTTGGATTTCTTGATGATGGACATTCTTATTGGGGTGAGGTGGAATCTCAGTATTGTTTTGATTTGCATTTCTTTTATGGCCAGTGATATAGAGCACTTTTTCATGTGACTGTTGGCCTTTCTCATTTTCTCTTCAGAAAAGTTTCTTTTTAGGTCTTAAGCCCATTTGTTGAGAGGGCTGTTGGTTCTTTGATTATTTGTTTTGGAGGAATTTAATTTTTTGAGTTCTGTGTATATTTTAGATATCAGGCCTTTGTTCTTTGTATGGCTGGTAAAGATCTTTTCCCAATCTGTGGGCTTTCTGTTTATCTTGGAAGCTATGTCATTTGCCTTGCAGAAGCTCTGAAGTTTGATACAGCACCACTTGTCCAACCTTTTTTTGATTTGTTGCGTTTCTGGGCCTTTGGTGACAAAGTTTCTTCCAGTGCCAAGGAGTCTTAGAGTTTCTCCTATCCCTTCTTGTAGTGTCTTCAGGGTATATGATTTTGTTCCTAGGTCTTTGATCCATTTGGAATTGATTTTGGTGCAGGGTGACAAATAGGGATCTAGTTTTAGTTTGTTACAGGTGTTGACCCAGTTTTGCCAGCATCATTTGTTGAAGAGGTGTTATACCACTATTGTAATTATTATCAACATATGATGTGAAACCGTACCTTTTGTATTTTTTGTTTTACTTTTCTTGTCTGTTTGTTTGAATGCTTTGTTTAGTTTTGTTTCTCTTGTATTCCCTTCCTGTGGTTGTACCCCCGCTACCACTATATCTCACCCGAATACCCTGGATAATGTTTATACAGGTATTAGAACTGGGGAAGGGAAAGGGAATATCAAAATTGAGAGGCAAAAGACAAGAAACTAACCATTCCAAAAGCAATACTTACAAAACCATTTGGTGTAAATTAACTGCACAACTCTTGGGGGGAGAGGGGAAGAGGGAGGGGAGAGCTGGGGAAAAATGAGGGAGGAGGTAACAAATTGAACAAGAAATGTACTCAGTCCCCAAACTTCTACTCCTAATAAACCATTTTGGCAAAGTAGCAGGATACAAAATCAATCCACAAAAGTCAGCAGCTTTTCTGTACACCAGCAATGTACAAATAGAAAAGGAAATTATGGAAACAATTCCATTTACAGTAGCCAAAAAAAGAATAAAGTTTCTAGGGATCAACCTAACCAAGAACGTGATGGACCTATTTAATGAGAACTATAAAAATCTAATAAGGGAAATCAAAGAAGACAAAGGAGATGGAAAGACCTCCCATGCTCATGGGTAGGCAGAATCAATATAGTGAAAATGGCCATATTGCCCAAATTGTTAAACAAATTCAATGCAATCCCCATCAAAATCCCAGTCACATTCTTCACTGAAATAGAGAAACCAATCCATAAATTCATATGGAACAGCAAAAGACCTAGAATAGCCAAAGCAATTCTAGGCAAAAAAAGCAGTGCAGGAGGTATCACAGTACCAGACTTCAAGCTCTACTACAGGGCCATCATAACAAAAACAGCATGGTATTGGTATAAAAACAGATCAGAAGACCAATGGATTAGAATTGAAGATCCAGAAATAAAACTGCACTCTTACAGTCAGCTGATATTCAACAAAGGAGCTAAAGACATAGAATGGAATAAACATAGCCTCTTCAACTACTGGTGCTGGGAGAACTGGGCAGCCATATGCAGAAAACTCAAAGTAGCCTATCATCATGCACCAAGATCAACTCAGAATGGATCAAGGACCTCAATATCAGACCTGAATCCTTGAAACTACTGAAGGACAGAGTAGGAAAGACGCTAGAACTTATAGGCACAGGAAGGAACTTCCTGAATAGAGTCCCAGGGGCACAACAAATAGGGGAAAGACTCGACAAATGGGACTACTACAAATTAAAAAGTTTCTGCACAGCTAAGGACATAGTCACCAAAACAGAAAGACAGCCAACCATATGGGAGAGGATATTTACCAGCACAGCAACAGACCAAGGCCTAATATCTGTCATCTACAGAGAACTCAAAAAACTAAGCCCCTCCAAGCCCAATAAACCAATTAGGAAATGGGCAAAGGAGCTAAAGAGAGACTTCACAAGAGAAGAGATCAAAATGGCAAAGAAACATATGAGGAAATGTTCAACATCCCTGGTAGTAAAGGAAATGCAAATAAAAACAACCCTGAGATACCACCTCACTCCAGTTACAATGGCCTATACTCTGAACTCAGGCAACAACAAATGCTGGAGGGGGTGCGGGGAAAAAGGAACCCTTCTCCATTGTTGGTGGGAGTGCAATTAGTACAACCACTTTGGAGAACAATATGGAGGTTTCTCAAAAACCTCTATATAGACCTACCCTATGACCCAGCCATACCACTCCTAGGCATCTATCCTAAACAGCAAACCCCAAGATATCAAAAAGACATTTGTACTTCCATGTTTATCGCGGCACAATTCACACTAGCCAAAATATGGAAACAACCCAGATGCCCCTCCACAGACGAATGGATCCAAAAAATATGGTACCTATACACAATGGAATACTACATAGCGATTAGGTATGGTGAAATATTGTTATTCGCAGGGAAATGGTCAGAACTTGAACAAATAATGTTGAGTGAGACAAGCCTAGAACACAGAAAACAAAGGGGCATGATCTCCCTGATATATGACTGTTAACAAAGGGAGACGGAAAGACAGTAGAGACCAAGTCTGTGAATACTGTATATGTTCTTGATACATTGTATATTGCATATATGTCAACCTGACCTAGACGAGGGATAGAAAAACAGGTCGTAAGATATCACAAGAAATATACACACTGCCCTACTATGTAACTGCACCCTCTTTGCACAACACCTTGGCTGTGTTTGTGGTTTGGTCCACACTCTTTACCACAGATGGACAAATGGGATAATTTTTGGAATAAAACCTCCCCAACATTCCTCTTTCAAAGGGAGGTGTCTTCCTCATGGGATCTACTCTTTTGGTTTGTGTTTCTTCTCTTTGCTCAGCTTCTTTCTTGGTAGCAATGGCCTTAGGCCCATTGGATTTCTTAGGAGCTTTGCATTGCTTTCCTAATCTCTTTAAACCTGCTATATAGCGCTTCCTTTTTCTATTAACATTAGGGAAACCATCAGGAAGTGATGAGTTTGGGAATGCAGAGGATGCCTCTGCCTCTGGCAATACTGCATGGGAGACACACTTGGCAGAGTTCCCCATGCCCTTTGGGGAGTTAGTGATCCTTTGGGATTCAGGTAATGTGATGCCTCCACTGGCATCCATGGGCTTTTTTTTCAGATAATAGAGCCTGATGAGGACCACAACTGTTTGCATCAATAGACCTGGAAATTTAGCTTTATCATATGAATCTTTCCAGTATCTAAGGTGGCTAGAGGAATCAGTTGTTTGGACTCCCAAGTTTTTCTCAACTTCTTTTTGATTGACAGCTTCCTGAAATGTTGGTACTTGTGGTCCCACACAGAACCTTTCTGATATCTCTGTTTGCATTTCATCTGGAGAAGCAGTAATGGCTGTGTGTGTCATGGGTTTCTTATCAGGGAGAGCAAGCTCACTGCCTGCATCATACACCTGATGGGACTGTAAGTATGGTTGCTTCCCAAGCTCTGATTCAGAATCCAGTTTGCATTTCTGTGGCTTCTTGCCAGGGCAAGGGCCAGGGCCAGGCTGTGCGCTTGATCCCTTTGGCTCTGACTCTGGACACTTCACAGTGCTTCCTTGCCCAGCTTGATTTCTGCAACAGAGAATCTCCTCTGCAAGTCTAAGTGCTTTGGTGTAGGCACTAGCCTGGCCTGCTGGGCCAGTGTCCTCCCACTGAGCATCTCCTGGAGGGTCAGTGGTCCTCAAGCACACTCCTGCTGAGGAGGCAATGGCTTCAATAGCAGCCTCTGTGAGAGCCATTACATCTGTGCTTCTCACTTGTACTCTTTCATATACAAAGAGGATTTGCATATCTAAGAAGAAACATTCTGTACCTTCAGTATTGGTTTAAGTTCCTGCTCTGGACAACACCTTTGCAGGCCACAAGTCCCCTTTCCAAGGACAAAGGACATAGTCGTCAGTGTCCATTCTGCCTAGAGTTGGGAGGTGATTAAGAGCAGCTGAGGTCATACTGGTCCTTATGTGTTCCTCATGCAGACACCTCGTGACTCTGTGCCCTGAGCTGCATGCAGTACTGAGAGCTTGCAAAGACTCTCCTCCTACCTGAGAATCCTGGAATTGCTGAACCTGGGTCTCAGTGGGGATGTACCAGTGCCCTTCAAGATAGAAAGGGGACAGCAGAGATGAGTCAGAAAAATCACTTACCTTGATGAAAGAAGGATAGCCCATCTTCAGTGTGTCTGACAAGGAAGAATAGAGGACAGTGCAAAAGTGATGGAAAATAATTGGGAGACAGTCAGAAGACTTCTGAGCATGACCCTGGCACTGCCATCCCAGTGTTTTATCCCAGCTCTAAGGACTGTGTGTTGAGCACCTTCTGTGTGAGACATGTGGGCACTGCCAGGTTCCATTTATCTTAATCGTCACTTGGTGCCCATGGGCCTACTTGTTCCTCCCTTCTTAGGAAATGTCTTGTTTCACTCTCATTTTCTTAGAGTGGAGTGGTACCCTGACATCCCTGGATGTTTGTGGCCATTTTGTGTACACATACTGGCTCTTATCCCAATGTCACTTTCTGAATTTGACAATGGAAATGTGGTGTTTGGTGAAGGTCACCCTAATAGTTCCTGGGTGTGAACTCTACTAGAGATGGCTGGGGCACTGGCCCTTGGCTAGTTTCTCCATCCCTATGGTGAGTGAGATCTGTCATTTCCACAACATCACTTACAGTTGGTGTTGCTTTTGTGGAGCTGGAACTCAAGACCTGGGACCTGTCCTTGAGTCTTTTAGGTCAAGGCTAGTGTTCTACTACTTTGAGTCACAGGTCCGCTTCTGGTTTCTGGTAGTTCTATTGGAATGAGAGTCTAACCTAATTTTCAGCCTGGGCTGGCTTTGAACTGTGGTTCTCAGGTCTCAGTCTCCTGAATACCTAGGATTACAGTGAGAGTCACTAGCAATCAGCCACTGCTGCTATCCTTAATAGAATGAGGAGCAAGGAAAAGTGTGACCTTAGCATCAAAGAAGTGTGGATAGTGGTGAATGCTTAGTAAATATGCAAGACTTACCTTGGTCTTTGAATTGTTAAAGGTCCAGTATTGAGTTGACTGTCTGGACGCTTAACTCTGCTTCTGCTTTTCTTCTAATCCTTGCCCTTGTTCTGTGCCTCTGAAGAGCACACACCTCAGGGGACACAGGAGCACCTGCTCCAGATGCCCAGGAACTGGGTCCTCTAATAGTAGCTCTGAAAAACCAAAGTAGATAGGAAATTAAGGCAATTCAGTAAAGATTGAAAGATCAGAAAACCTTCCTAAAATCTTCGTTGCATTTTGAAACCCAAGTGAAAGAATGATTCCACCCATGATATATTTGCCCTGCTTATTCTCTTCCATAAATTACCTCGGCCTATTTTCCCCCATGGCTGCATCATGGAGGGCTCTCTCCTCTATCTGAGAACTTTGGGGTCTACCCCACTCCTGACAGCATGTGCATGGGACATATATATTTCTCATGAACTTGGATACAAGGGTTTGTGTATTTGGTTGTGATCCAGAACAACAGGGATTCCATGATCTGGGTAAAATTATTTCCTCCCAAAGCCTCTTCTGGGCTAAAATTATTCTCAGTGATCATCCAACTCTACAAAGACTTTATCCATAGACAAATGAAGACATTCCTCTCTGTCCCTGTTTTGGTGTGCTCCTCTCCTAGTAAGTCACAATAATCCCACTCCATCCTTAATCTTATCTCCAGAATGAGGTGTCCAGAGACCTAAGGAGAAAATCCCAGCTCTAAGTTAACCTTTGAACCCTCTGGCATCTGGGAGTCACAAGGAGGTGTGGAGGTGAAGCATTCTAGGCCCACTGTGATTCCACTCTTTCCTAGAGGCATGGGTAAGGAAATCAGAAAGGAAGCAGCACTAATCTGCCCACAGCTGGCTCCCACCTATAAATAACCTTATCATTTCAAGATGGTCAGATCTGAGGATCACAGTCCCAAGCCTCCAATAAACTGCCAAGAAAACAAGTGAAGCAATTCTATGCCTCAAGGAATAGACAGTTAGCCTTGAAAAGAAAAGTGGCTCAGCACAGCTCCCAAGCCCTGATATCCAGGACTGGCTTAGGAAAAGAAAGAAAGTAAGCTGCAGGACTGGTGTTTCTTTGTTTTTCTTCTTAGACTCTCACATCTAGTGAAGAGGTGATTTTTAAATTTTTTTTCATTTGTTAGGTACTCTGTGCTATGACATCATGAAACTATGGATTGTAAGTAAGTCAGATGTCAAGTTGTACAGCTAGTGCGGGCAGTAATCACCCTCCAGTGGATGTTATATTTAATATCATGAGTAATGTTGAAAATCTGTCAACTGATCATTACGGAGATCAGAAACCAAAATAACAAGCAGCACTTTCTGAAAACATGTACACGTCTCTTCTTAATTTAATATTTCAGGAGATTCAAGTAAGATTAGTACAATTCATTTCTTGTGGGCATGCAGTTCATTTCTGGAATATTTCATTATCCCAGCAATAGTTTGACATGGACAGTAAAATATTGTTTTTAAAACATGTGACAAAAGTCTCAAGTCCTGTATTGAAGTGATTGAAGACCTAGCAGCAACACAATGAAGAGATAAAGGGAGGGGAGAATGAAATCAAGAATTCAATGTATAGCCTATAAAATTAGGAAAAAAAGGGATATTTTTGGAGGGATGAATGAGAAATGTAGGTGTGGGTGACACTGATCATGATGGGTTGTACTAATATGCTATTTCATTAAATTGGAATTCAATTGCACAACTATTTACAGATAAACATAATAATAAAAGAGGTGAGCAGGTACAGGTGTTCCCATAGAAGAGAAGACAAACCATGAAAATGGTGCACAGGTGTTCACTATCCTGGTGATGCTTGGCCTTTTTTTCTTTTGAAAATAAAATCCATGCTCCAAGAATGCATCTCTAGTTTAGTAGGAATGACCTACTTATTTTTTCCATTTTTAATTCAATTTTATTGTGAAAGTGATGAATAGAGATTACAGTTATGAATGTAAAGTAGTGAGTACATTTCCTATGAAACTTATCCCCTCCCACATTTTTCTCCCACCCACATATTATGTTGTATCTCTGTTGCAATTGGTTCACACTTGGTCCTTTGTCTCCCCATTTTGATGTTCCCCTTCCCTGATTCAGATAAGCATATATACAATACTCAGGGTAGTTACAAGGTAATGGAAACAAGAAGGTTTTCATTGCTGTGGTTATTATTAATGTACTATGTGAAATCATTTCTTTTGTTTGTCTTCCCTATGGATTATGCCCCGTTGTCACTGTATTTGTTTTTTGGTTATCTGAATATTTTCCTATTTATTGTATTAAGAAAGGATTTATCCTCTGGGTGCCAGTGGCTCAGTCCGTAATCCACCCTACTCAGGATACTAAGATCTGGTTATAGTGCTTCTAAGGCAGCCTGGGCAGGTAATTTTTTAGACATTTATTCCAAATTAACCACTGGAAAACCGGAAGTAACATCATGGGTCAGTGTGACAGTACACTAACCTTAAGTGAAAAAGTTCAGTGACAAACCTCTGGCCCTGAGTTTCAGCCCCATGTCCAACCAAAAAATAAAAAATAGAAAAATAAAGAAATAATGGAAGAAAAGGACACCTCAAGCAATCAGGACTAGAGCACCATCTCTCCATGGGTATTTACTTCCTCATGTCCGCATGAAGATCTATCCATATCCAGCATGTATCAAGTTCAGTACTTCTGCCTGCCTAGTGACAGAGTGCTTGCCCTTTCTCTCCCATGGGACAAAGATGTGCATTGTTCCTTGTCTCCTTGTGACCCAGTGCTGATGTATAGACACACCAACCAATGGACCAGAGCCACTCCCAGCCACATCTGTGGGAAATGTTCCATGTGCATCTGTGCTGCACTGTTGGACCTGGGTAACTGCAACTGTAGTCAGGACACGGGGGATGCAGGCAAGTGGACCAATGCACACTTTATTTCAGGAGGACAAGGGTTTATATATGGTTAGAAATCAACTCACAACTTCCAGGGTAAAAGTTAATACAGCATGATATCCATCTCAAATACAGAAATTGAGGATGCTACAACTGGGAGGAAGGAAACTAATACTAAATTTACCTACTACAAAAGGTTGCTACTTCAAAGAGTGTTTACTATTAAGGGCTCAGCAACATCAAAGATTGTTGACAGAGGAATAAATCAGTCAAGGCAAAACTTTACCACCTAGCTATTTGCTCAAGACTTTGACCAAGACTCTATTAACTGTGAAGAGACTTTCCTACTTACTGTGAAGAGACTTTCCCTAATGGCAGCTGGTCAAGCAAGTCTCCCAAGGGAGGCTTGGTACAGGGAAAGGGGATATTCTCATAACAAAGAGTGGTTTCCTTTGGCCAGCAAACACAGGAGACCTTGAATAGAGATGTTTCCCCATAGGCCTATTAGTTTGCTAATAAGGCATCAGAACTTCTGTGCTAAGGCTAAGTTTTCTTTCCACTGGTCAGAGAAATTATTCTCCCACACTGCACACTCAGTCTAGGGCACAGCCCACTGGACATCGTGGATGCCACCAGATCGTCTCAGTTTACATAAGTGTTTCCTGCTCCTTCACTGCCTTAACCTGCAGACATGGAGAGTGCCCACACCAGGACACCTGCCAACTCAGTGCCCACCTGACCCTCACAGAACCTGAGGACCTTCGGACCGGAACCAGTCCTCCTCTGGCAGCCCTCAAGGTCCCCAAACAGAAACAACACTTAGCGGTATGCAGTTGTAAGTTCTCAGAGACTAATGGGGACCCTTCCATTAACTGGTTTTTCATCACTAAAGTGCCATTTAGCCATTCTTAACCCACGTGCCACTGCTGTCCCCAGTGCAGTGTCAGAGAACCATGACACACGTGGGACCCACGTGAGCCATGAGGAACACCTGTTACTACCCGCAACTCTGAAATCTTTAACTTCTTGCACCTGGATACTAGGAATTCAGTAGGTTTCCTAATAAGCACCTTGTTGGCAGCCAGTAGCCGGCAGCCCATACCAGAAAAGTTGCACCCTGTTGTACTATTGGTCAGCCGGTCCACAACTGCCTTTGATAGCCACAGAATTCCCAGCATGGGAGGTCTTCTCTGATTGGACAGCTTTGTACACATGCCAACTTCATGGCCTGGCTATGTAAATTATCCTGGTTACTGGAAGTTCCAGGGGGTTGTGGTGGGGGTCACGTGCCCCAGACAGATTTGGCAGCCCCATTGTGTGCTGTGTTGTACTCCAATAGCTTGGCTCGTTCTGGGTAATAAATGACCCAGGTTGCGTGGGCACCTTGATGATTGGTCAGGCTTTTTTTTTTTTTTTTTGCCAGTCCTGGGGCTTGAACTCAGGGCCTGAGCACTGTCCCTGGCTTCTTTTTGCTCAAGGCTAGCACTCTACCACGTGAGCCACAGCGCCACTTCTGGCCTTTTCTATATATATGGTGCTGAGGAATCGAACCTAGGGCTTCACATATACAAGGCAAGCACTCTTGCCACTAGGCCATATTCCCAGCCCGATTGGTCAGCATTGTATGCAGGAAGATGACCAGCCAAAGTGATCTGGCTAGACCATACTAGTTACTGATTGACTCATGGAGCAATGGCTTCAGGCTCATAGTCCTGTGTTTTTTGTATTTTAAAATCCAGTTGGATAAGATATGTACCCACTGCCTTACGTATGAAACTGTAACCCCTCTATACTTCTCTTTCATAATAAAGAAAAAAATATAAAATCAAGTTCCTTGGGCTAGAAATAGTATAATGGGTAATATTGGTTAAACTAAGGGGAATGGACTTAGATTGTTAGCTGTCTGTTGGTTTTGGTAACTAGGATCTCATTGAGCTGAGTTTTAAAGGGGTTTGGATTCACATGAGGCTATGAACCCTTGAAACTTCCTTGCAAGGAAAGTACTTGAGGGGCTGGGAATATGGCCTAGTGGCAAGAGTGCTTGCCTCATATACATGAGGCCCTGGGTTCGATTCCTCAGCAGTACATATACAGAAAATGGCCAGAAGTGGCGCTGTGGCTCAAGTGGCAGAGTACTAGCTTTGAGCAAAAAGAAGCCAGGGACGGTGCTCAGGCCCTGAGTTCACGGCCTAGGACTGGCCAAGAAAAAAGGAAAGTACTTGAAATAATCAAATGAAAATCAGGCAACACAGGAATTATTAGTAAAGTGAAGAGGCAGACCAAACTGATAATGCTTAAAAATACCAGGAAGAGGGCATTTCTTATTTGTGAAACTAGACAATCAGACCTAGACTGTACTTTGAGTCTACAAGGGCAAAACCAAAAAAAAAAAAAAATCCTGGAAAAAAGAGTCAAGGAAAGAGGATGAATCAGAGTAATATAAGACATAATTAATATATGCATCTGATAAAACAAAATATTAGTTATTAAAATGAACTGATGGATATGAGAAAATAAGTTTGTTCCTTTTTTGCTGTTTTTGTTTTCTTTCCTTTTTTCTGTTTCACTATTGGACATTGTGAGTGTAATGGGAGATGCAGAAATGGAGGGACAAATGATGAATTAATGCAGCAATGGTACTCACTGGACACTATGCTGAAAATGAACTATGCAACCTATGGATTGGTATGAGAGGGGAAAGCTGGGAGAGAACAAGGGAAGGGGTGACATTTTCCAAAAAGAAATGTACTCACGAATGACTTATGTAACTGTAACCTTCTCTATATTACCTTAATACTAACTATAAAATACATTTTAAAAGACTGAATAATAGGAAAGGAGAGCAAGAACAGAATAATGCAGAACCCTTTGTACAAGTAATGTTACATAAAAGTACAGTATAAGTTATAAAATAGAGCAAAATGACTTAAGCTGAGAGCAAAACAATTCACTGCTAAGGAAGAAAGAGCTGCATTACCCTGCCTTCTACACTGAAAATGAGTTTATTCATTCCCTGTATCAGATTTTTACTGACAATTTTCTGCACTCCATCATTCACTCACTCATTTCAATGTTCATTCTCTTATTCACTCATCACATCTCAATTCATGTGCTCAGGGGTCCAAAATTCACCCCTCCCTCCCTCCCTCCCTCCCTCCCTCCCTCCCTCCCTCCCTCCCTCCCTCCCTCCCTCCCTTCCTTCCTTCCTTCCTTCCTTCCTTCCTTCCTTCCTTCCTTCCTTCCTTCCTTCCTTCCTTCCTTCCCTGTTCCTTTTAAAGTGTCTGTAAGGCCACAGCACACATGTGTCCCTACCTGGGGAATGGCCATGGTCTCTCATAAGTCTTTGCTCATGACCAGTCTCAAAAGATACTGACATTCTACCTCTAAGACAAATGAGCACACATCCTGAGATAAATATGTTCCTTTAGAAAAGAAAATGTTTTTGAATACATCGTGGATAGTGCTGTGCTTAGCTAGCTCTGGTACCTGGTACACAGAGCTAGGGTATCCTGCCATTTCTGGAATACAGTTAGGGCTTCCCTACACCAATGTCAGCATTGTCCCTGTCCCTGTGCCCAGAGATCCCTTCCTCACCTCTTTGTGGACCCCACCCTAGCCCAGCACAGCCTCATGGTTGGACAGAACTGAGCCAGCGACTGTGATCCAAGGCAGCCTCAACACCTCAGTGATTTATCAGAGTTCCCCAGGCTGTGTCTCCCACTGCACAACTTTCATTTACAGGTAATCACTAACATGGAAATGTGGACCAAGGAAGACAGTGCTGTCTGGGGCCTTGAAAGCTACTGCCAGTTCCTACCTGGGAGAAAGTGCTTGTTCTGTTGAAAGGTCTCAGGAAAGCAGCAAGAGGAATGGAGAGCCTGACAAGCCAGAAGGGGGCATATTTGAGATCACACAGCCCAGATTGTCCAGCTCAAATAGACAAGGTGATTGATCAAAGGTCACAGAGCAAGGAATCATAATTCAGTTTCCTTTCTCCCTTCTTAACCTTTTCCTCTCTGCTGCCTTCTTTCCTGTACTCATGAAAGTCTGGGAACTGGACATGGACCACATGGTGTGCCAGATAGACGCATTTCATTAGAATCTGTGAAGATCCTGACTTCCTTGTCTCCAACTCATTCCAGACAAAAGCTGAGAGATTATGCAAGCCCTGAGCCCCTAGGTTAGTCTTCCCAACTGAACTCTGAAATTCCTAGTGCATTTTCTATTAATCACAGACAAGCAACTCCCAAAGCTTTGCAAGTTTTTCAACCCACAATTTGAATTTGCCTAACCTAGCTCTCTAGCTTGCGAATCTAGGGACAATACTGAGAGAAAAAGGCTATAATGAAAACTTCACAAATAGAATCAGTTCTCAAGGCAAAACTGAGAGATTTCAGTGAATTTTTTTTATACTTTTAATTTGCAAAGAGAGAATGGAGACACAAAGTCTCATGATTTTAACCCCAGTTGCTGAGAGGTTGATGCAGAAGAATCATGAATTTGATGCCAGTCTGAAATACATAGCGAGGCTCTCCGAAGAAATAAAAATCAATGCATGGATAAATAGTTAAAAATTCATAGAAGCATCTCAGGAAAACCTTTCTAGAAAGTATTTTGGCAGTTCATGGCTTCATCAAATCACTATTTTAGGTAACTGTTGGGACAGGAAGGGACAACTGAGAGTCAGCATCTCCTACAGAATCAGGGTGGACCAATGCATCTCAGAGGCCTACAGCTCTAAAGGCCTCTGTTCCTGGAATAAATTATTTAAGGATGTTAGTTATCCCAGGGTCTCTTTCTTATAAATATCATGTGATTTCTCCATCTGGCTGTTTTATGGATCCTGAATCCACACTACTATGCTCTTCCTAATGCTGGTTCTAGTGATGAGTCTGCACACTGATATGTGGATTTCTAGAGACCCCAAGGGCCTCTCAACAGCAACAAAATCCGGAGGAAGGGCTCAGCTCCTCTCTGGCTTTCTGAACACAGTCTCTGGAACTAGAGACACTTAGGAACCCCGTGATGCTGAGCTCAGGGCAAACCCCAGTCCTTATCTAGAAAATGAGCATGTTGACAAGAGGATAAAGAGTGACCCTAGAAGCCCAGGACCACTGTAAGATTTCCACACACAGCAGGGACACTGGAGGGCAGCAGAGAGAATAAGTGGTAAAATTGCCATGCAATGTTGTTGCAGATGGCACTAGACCCACATCCACTCATAGGAACACACTCTCTTATGTGCACACATGTCCTTGTACCCATATGTACCCCTATTCTCATAGGTACACATCCCATCACAATTCCTATGTCCATACATTCATACATCCTTCATGTCCACATAAACTTTTCACATGTACAATCCCTTCATACCTACATACATTCTCACCTGCACACAATCTCCCTGTCTACATATACTCTCACCTGTGTATACAATACATTTCTGAATACAATCTATCATGCACACAACCCCCATGTCCCCTCACATTACAGTTCCATGCTCTTAACTCCCGGAGACCTGCAGAGAGGTTTAGATCACCCATGTGGAGGGAGCCTGCTGCACAAACATCATGACTAAGTCACCCAGGTTTGTGGGCTCTGTGGCAGGAGTATGTCAAATGCAACAAGACTGTCTCCCAAAGGAAGCCTCTGTCCTCCTGGGGACATAAACAGAGAGAACCCTACAGTTGTGGCCCTGCCCTCTACTCTCAGTGCTTACACCCTACCCCCTCAGTTGACTAGGTCAGAGTATTGATGATCTCAGGACCTGGACTAGGCCCAGGAACCCCTCTTTCAGCCCCTGCTGCTGTCAAGCCCAGGTCATCTCTCACTGCTACCAGAGTCCTCTGTGTGTCCATCTCACTCCCACACTATTGTTGGGAACGTTGCTGAATCCCTTTCCTGCTAAACTCCTCTGTGCTTCCCATCCTCCTCAGGCACACAAGGCCATTCACATCAATATTTGTTCTCAACACCTTCAAAACCCTTCAGTCTCAAAATCAGCAACAACAGCCACCAGCAACGGAACTCCATTCTCGTCTCTGTTCTGCTTCTCCTCTTCTCCACTGCTACTCTCCACCACCTTCCCACAGGTCTAATTCCTAGGCTCCTTGGTTCTCTGCTCAATCTCCTCCTCCTGAGGGGTGGCATGGTGGGGGTGGGGGATCGCAGACACAGCTGCAATTCCCTCATTTCTCCAGCCTCATGGTCACATCTGCCCAGGAGGGGTCTCAGCATTAGCAGCTCTGTGATCTTGCACAGGACACAGCTCAACATGCCTCTTGAGCAAGTGATCCTCCTGTGAATTAGGAAACCTCTGGCCATCAGCCACAGATCTGTCCATTGCATGCCTGAAGTCTGCATCTGTCTGTCTATCCCCAGGTTTCTCTGGAAGGGCTGTTGGATGTTGCTGGACATGTACATGCACCATCGGGGGAGGTCATTTTGTACATACTTGGTCTCTACTTTGTTCCCTATCACTGACCTGTGATGTGACCTTGGCTGCTCACATTTCATTTCTCCATGGACTGATTTCCTTCTTGCTAAGTGAGGTAAAATTACATTTTGAACTATGGAATTGTTATAGTTTACATACACCTGGTGCAACCAGTCATTGAGCCATGACTACCACATGACATCTGTTGCTTCATCAGTCCCTTGGAGGAGGGATAAGAGAATGACATTGTTGCAAGGTGTGAGAGTTGGGCCTGGTTGGAGGAACGAGATCACGAGAGAGTGTGGTCCAGTGTCTCTCAACCTCTTTCTCTATGTCTTTCTGTTTCCCCCTTCCACAGTGTAAACAGCTCTGCTCCACCATGCACCTTTGTCAGAGTTCTTCACCTCATTATTACCCAAAAGCCAGTCAGCTGACCATGATTGAAACTACTAAAACCATAAAATAAAATCTTCATCCTTTGGAGTTGTTTGTGTCACATATTTTGTTCCAACAAAGAACTGAGCAACAATGAAATCTTTAAGGAATCTTCCAGAAATGGTAGGTGTGAAGGACATAGAAAAAAGGCCTCGCCACAACATTTCTGGATCTTACTTCCCTGGTCTCAAGAATCCTGTCAGGGGAATTCAGAATAGTTCTTATTGGAAGGAGGCACAAGTCCCACAGAGAAATTGACCTCTTCACACTTTTCTTTTCACTGTTCTCTTGTGAATGTTTCCCCTCACAACAAACTACTTCACAGTATCTCTTTTGGGCCACTTGGAAGTTGTTATCATTTCAAGCTTTGTTTGGGGAATTGGCCCTTGTGTCTAGACTCTGAACTCCAGGTCATCTCCTTGTCTTGCTGAATGTGAGCCTAGCTGCTCCTTTCAGAACTAAGCAGAAATCCATTCACTTGCAGGTTGGGCCAGCTGTGATTACATTGCTTCCTGTAGTCTGGTCTCCACGACTGCCTGTGTACCTGCATGAGTATAACTTCCCTTTGCTCTTCTAGGCACTAGACTGGTCAGCCTCACCTTGGAAGTCCCTGGATGAAACACAGGAAAGTAGGATGGCTTGAGCAAGAGAAAGGGATCAAAGCCTGAAGGTTAGGAATAGTGGGAGTGGGACATTGCTGACTACGGAGAGGAATAAAGTAGGAATTTGGTAAATACATGGTCAATTAGAGAAGGATTCAGACAGAGGAAAGGAAACAGCATTAGAACAGACAAAACTCTGTTTGCATCCCACCTTGGTTTCCAATAGTTGCTTGACCATACACAAGTCATTGAAGCTCTCTGAGTTTCATACTGGTTGTTAAGAGGATTAAACCAGGGATCACAATGTTCCGTGCATGGAAAACAGAACTGTGGGAGGTGCTTATTCCTTTAAATGGAATGAAAGCCTCAAGTAGGCCCAGTCCTCCTCTTCTTTGTACCATGGTAGCCCAGGCCTAACACAGAATAGAGGATCCAGGAGACCTAACTGGCCTCCATGGCTACAACTCACTGGTAGAGCTTCTTTATGGAGTAGCCATGTCTCCCAGATTCAGTGTTTCATGTCTGAAGTGAACACATCCAACATTCACCAAAAGATGATTGTGAGGCTCATGACCCCAGGGAGTTTCAAACTGGACAATGTTCCACTTGTTGTTACAAGATGACTCCCATAAATACCAGGAGTTTACATGGATTCATGGATTATATATACAACTGTTTGTGGGTGGACAGTCAGATGGACAGAGGAAAAAATGAATGTCTGGTAGGAAAGATAGATAGATGTGGCGCAAAGTGATCAGTTAAATAGAAGAAAGGATGGATCAATGGATGGATGGACAACTGGATGGTCAGGTAGATGTATTAGTGAAAATGTAGGCAATTTAGATAATGATTGTGTGGAGCTCTGGATGATTGGGTGACAGCTTTCAAATTCTCCATCTGTGGGCACAAGTGATGGTGTCTGGATTCACTGTCTTAGTCTTGCTACAGTTTTCTGCTCTCAAATGACGTACATGCTCCACATCCATACTCAGTGAAAGTCATTCCTAAAGTTCATTTTATATTTGAAATATCAACACTCTGAGCTTGTTCTACTCTCCTATGCATCCAGCTGCTGGCTAGGTGGGCTCCTGAGAATTAGGCACTTCTCAAGTTTGAGAAAACAGCTCCATCAGGCCTTTAGATACAGCGAGGCATTGTGGAACTGATAACCCAGGCAGTTATCATAGTAAATTGAGTTATCTGGGCCAAACCCAATAATTTTAAGTTCCATGTGCTTGCCCACAATTTCCAGGGGAGTGTGGCCATATTTGTCTTGGCCACATATGTCCCTCGCTGAGTGGGGTTGATGATGGGGATGGGGTGGCAGTGATGTGCAGGTAAGTAGGGCCAATGCAGTGGACACAGACAGAGCTGATGGCTTGATGGAGGATCAGGGGTGGCTGAGATGTTTGTATTGCAAAGCTCCAGAGAGTACTCCACCATCCTACTGAGGAAAGAGGGAAAATGGGGGAGGGAAGGAAGCACATAGGCGCATGCTTGCCTAACTCTCCAGGTAATCCTCACATTACTGGGAGAGATATGTGAGAAAAAGGCTTGAAATCCTGGCCTCCAACTGTGTGTGCATCTTAGTTGATTGTGTTTGCCTGTATAAATGAGGATGGTAACTTCTGCTTTCCCTGCTGTGATAAGCACTGCACAGATGCAGTGCATGTTACAGAGAGAAGAAGGCCAAATACATTAGGTCCTCACTGCAAGGCCAGCTCAGGACCAGGTGGAGAGTGCCTTGTAGCCAATTCCACATGCATGAATGGTGTCATCCTCCACTTATAGAACTCTTATCCATGAATGTATACTCCATGACTCTGCTAGGCCATTTGGTTGTATCCATTCGTAGTAAGAGAGGAATAGAAAATCGGAGGGGTGCTTTGCTGATCTCAGGAGGAAGATGGGTACCAGTAACACCATTCCAGTTCCACAATGGCTTCGCTGTATCTAAAGGCCTGAGGGAGCTGTTTTCTCAAACTTGAGAAGTGCCTAATTCTCAGGAGCCCACCTAGCCAGCAGCTGGATGCGTAGGAGAGTAGAACAAGCTCAGAGTGTTGATATTTCAGGCCCTGTGTCACCTGGAGAAAGCCTGGAGGCTTGAGCCAGGGTTCCTACCTACTGAGCCCTCTCTCCCTGTCCTGGTTCATGCCAGGACAGGCAGGTCAGGCTGAATATCTGGGTCATGGCAGGTAAGCTGTACTTTGTGTGGGCACCTGCCCACTCAGCTCCAGCCTTACACTTCCTGTGCCTTCCTAGGCCTAGGCCCTTTGTCCATATTCTCACTTTAAATGACACTACCCTTCTCTGTCCACAAAACTTTGCTTGTGCTTGAAGTTTCCCTGCAAATATCCCTAGAAGCCTCAAAGTTTCTTCTCATCAGGTCCATACTGAATGGGCACAATGTCCCTGCTAGAGAGTCAAATGACTAGGCCTGGTCCTATGCCCAGGCACTCCAAAGGGAGCAAAGCAGATTCCATAGCAGAAAAAAACACTCTGAAGCCCTTGTCACACCCCACATTGTATCCTTGTGAACACAGTATGTCCACTGTGTCTTCTCTGAGGAGAAGTGGACTAGAAAAGTTCTTTGCAAGGATATGAAGAGGCAAGATTGAGCATTCCATGTGGAGGAGAGACATGTGCATTTGTGTTTCTACCCTGAGAATATTAACATCCAATGGCTTGAACTATTATGAATAAACAAGGACAGCCTGATGCTGTAGTTCAAGAATCACTGCTGAAATCACCCTCCCTCTCTCCTTCCACATGTGACTTACTCCCACCTGGTCTCTTTGCCATTTACCCAGCTTTATCTATTGTGTTGAAGTCTCAAGAATGCCCTCTTTCCAATCCCAGACTCCATAATAAGTAGGATTAGAGCCTTGAGTCACAGTGACTGGTTAGGTTTCAATATTTATTACAGCAGCACAAGCTGGGTTTCTCCCTCAGGAATTCTACAAAATCCAGGAGGTCAGAGGTTAATAAGCCCAACTGACTGAGAAAGAAACTGTTAGTAGAGTTCTAGGGTAATCAATGAAGAATGCTTCAAATTGGCCACCAAGTTGAGGGATGGGCTATGAAAATAGACAGTGAGGTGGGTAGCAGTGCAACTCTAGAGACCCCAGGAAACAAGAGGTTCTGGAGCTTCTCCCTAATGCACTCTATTCAGAATCACTGTTCCAGTGACTTCATTTCTCACAGAACTCATCAATATGTACAGGGTGCTAGGAACACTGGACTATAGATGAGCAATGTAGATTCTTTCACAGTGAGTCTTCCTTCACAAGAGTCTCCTATTGATATCTCCCTCATGAAGGAAAGTCCTGGAAATACAATTCAGACCAATAACCATGGTAGTTGGGACACATTTCTTAAGTATTAGACTGTGGGTATGAGTGTGTTTTATGTCAGTTTAGGAGAATGTTCCTATCAAGGGATTCGACTCAGATTTTGGGGATTGGAAATATTCCTCAATTCTTAGGAAAACTCAGTGAAATATTTGATCTTGCAAATGGTGACACCTTCCTTTATGGCCAAAAGCCTGGGTTCTTGGCTGTTAATGGCTGAACATCCTATGTCCAGCCCATATAAGCTGTTACCTTTGGGTAAGCCACATCTGATTCAAAGCCTCCTTGTCTTCAAATTCAAAATGGCTTTAACAGCCCTAATGTTTTCTGGAGTGAGGGCATAGATGAGAGTGTTAAACTTGTATATTAGCCAAGAAAATTCAAAATGACAGGATCCTGACAGCTTAAGAAGTCCTTGAAATCCAAGGAGAACAGGAGCTTGGTTCCACCCCCACATCCTCCTTGACACCATTCCACTTGGCAAAGGTAGTCCTGAAATCATATCTGCCTGGTGTGGCGTTGACCTACTCCTGGTACACAGGGGTACTACATCACCCAGAACCTCTGAGATTGCCTCAGGGATGAGACCAAGTCTCACACCATCCAGTCCATGCTTTCCAAGGCTACATTTCAATTTTAGGCCCTGTCGTGCAAGGAATGACATCTACAACAAGGTGTGGAGGCTCTGTTAAGCATAAGATGATGTCTGATCTGTCCTCAGTGGGAAGAGAGATCCATCTGTCATGTCCAAGACAAATAAGATTAGAACTCAGTGACATGGCCACTCTGGGCCTTCTGAAATGGAGTCTTTGCTGCCCACATCCACAGAGGAGGGAGGCTGTCTTCATCCGCTTGTGGAAGCAAACCCAATGTTTACCTCTCACCCCTGACCATGACTGCTTCTGCTGGCAGACTCTGGCTTCTGTTGAGTTTTAGGGTTGGTATTTGGCTGTAGATCTCTCAAAAGAGCACAACCTCTACCCCTCCCACACAGTAGAGCTACACAGGCACCACAGCTCCACAGAGGTTGGAAGGGAAAGCAGTGAGGCCCAACAGAAAACAGTGACCTACCTAAAGTTCATATTCCTCTAATCTGGTCTCACCCCATAGAACTGCAGTGGCTGGACTGTATCAAGTTCAGTGTTTTCTGTTTCTATGGTCTCTCCACCTAAGAATGACCATGATACCCAGTCATGTCAAGTGTGCAGATACAGAAGAATCTAGGGAAGAAATGTATTTTTGATGATGCAAGGAAACACACACATATGCCATAGATGTGTCTTTTCATCTTCCCCTTTGGACTTCAATTCAGACATGGCTCCTCAGCTTTGCCAGCTGCCTTCTGATTACAAAAAAAAGACTGGATAACTCATCAAGCTTGTCAGCCATCAAGGTACAGAGAAATGGGAGGTGGCAGAGATATGAGGAATCAGCAAACTGTAATGTTCCTATTTGGTCACAACCTTGAATGATGCCAAAGGGAACTCACGTTTCCTTTAACATAGGTGTTAGGAAGGAAAGAAACTCTCAGCTAGTAGTCATGGAATGAACATGTTGGCCAGATCTTTCTAGAAAGCTCTAAGCCAGAGCTGAGATACTAAACTTATTAACATTCTGCTTAGACAGGACTGGTATAGAACCAACAAGTTCAAGACATTCCTGGCACACCTTCAGGGGAAGATGCTTCTAGAGTTCTATAATTCTTGACCTTAAGATTTCCTTTGGCAGGTCATAGGGGAGTTCTATATTTAGCCTTCTGAGGAATCTCCATAATGCTTTCCAGAGTGGCTGAACCCGTTTACATTCCCACCAACAATGAAATAGGGTTCCCTTTTGGCCACATCCCCTCCAACAATTGTTATTGTTAGTTTTCTTGATATATGACATTCTTACTGGGGTGAGATGGAATCTGAATGTTGTTTTGATTTGCATTTCTTTTATGGCCAGTGATGTAGAGCACTTTTTCATATGTCTCTTGGCCATTCTCATTTCCTCATCAGAGAAGTCTCTTTGTAAGTCTTTAGCCCACTTGATGAGGGGGCTATTGGTTCTTTGCACTTGATGAGGGAGCTATTGGTTCTTTGCGGTTTATGACCCAGTAGCACCACTTTTGGGTATCTATCCAAAAGACCACAAACAAAATCACAGTAATGCCACCAGCACAACAATGTTCATCGCAGCACAATTTGTCATAGCTAGAATCTGGAACCAACCCAGATGCCCCTCAGTAGATGAATGGATCAGGAAAATGTGGTACATACACACAATGGAATTTTATGTCTCTATCAGAAAGAATGACATTGCCCCATTTGTAAGGAAATGGAAGGACTTGGAAAAAATCATACTAAGTGAAGTTAGCCAGACCCAAATAAACATGGACTCTATGGTCTCCCTTATAGGGAATAATTAGTACAGGTTTAGGCAAGTCATAGCAGAGCATCACAAGAGCCCAATAGCTATACACCCCTTATGATCACATAAGATGATGCTAAGTGAAATGAACTCCATGTTATGGAAACGATTGTTATATCACAGTTGTAACTACTTTCAACGTCCTATGTGTATCTGTAGCTCCTATTATTGATGATGTTCTTGTATCACCTTCCTGTGGTTGTACCTACACTATCTCTGTATCTTATCTGAGTATATTGGAAACCGTGTATACTGGTATTAGAACTAGGAAATTGAAAGGGAATACCAAAATTGAGAGACACAGGGTAAAAAAACACAAACAACTACAAAAGCAATACTTGCAAAACTGTTTGGTGTAAGTGAACTGAACACTTCATGGGGGGAAAGGGAAAGTGGGAGGAGGGAGGGGGGTATGAAGGACAAGGTAACAAACAGTACAAAAAATGTATCCAATGCCTAACGTATGAAACTGTAACCTCTCTGTACATCAGTTTGATAATAAAAATTTGAAAAAAAAAAGATTTCCTTTGCCTTCTTTCAGGAAGATGAATCTATGTTTTATCGTAATGCCTTTTATTACTCTTAATGTCAACAGACATTCTCATATGGAGTCCAGGCTGGTCACATAACATATAGATCCACCTTCCAAAATAATTTACTGATCTCCTGGACACAGTTCCAGGATGGAAGCTCCCTCTGCATCTTCTTCCTCATGAGGTTTCCTCATCCGGGAGCTATGATCTCACCTACAACTTCCTCTGAGGATGGTTTGCAGTGATGCTGAAGGTAGCTGGTTTGCCAAAATGTGTTTCCAGAACAGTGCATCAGAACCCTCAGAGTGCCAGATTCAATGAGGATTACCAAGTTCTGTGCTTCCTGCTGCATCTACATCTCAAGGTGGAGCCCTAGGATTTGACTTTTTTTTCATTGTTTCTCAGATGTTTGAAATCAAAGTCTCAGGAATGCTAGTGGTCTGTCATCTACCAAAGAGACTAAGTGCTAATTTGATCTGTTTCTGATGTAGCTTTGTCCATTTTTAGATTTCCTTTTTTGTCTTTTCTATTTTTCTGGTTCTGGGCCAGGGCCTGGCCATAGTGCCTGGGACACTTTCTTCAAAAGCCAGCTCTCTATCACTGCAGCTACAGCTTTACTTGTGGCTTTTTCAGAGCAGTTTATTGGCAATGAACTCACAGATAGGCACCAGTTGCTCAAGCCTATAATCCAAACTACTCAGAAGGCTGAGAACCTAGGATTGCAGTTCAAAGTCATCCCAGGCAGAAAAGTCTCATGGCACTCTTGTCTTTATCCACATAAAATCCACAGGTGAAGTTCTACATCGAAGTGGTAGTGTTTGCCTTGAGCAAAGAGAGTTCAGGGGCAACAACAATGCCAGTTGGTCAAGCCCCATGACCAATCTATCCTTCTCCCCAAAAATCTGACAAACTTTCTTTCCTACCGGGCTGGCTTCTAACATGAATCCTCAGATGAATAGCTGGGATTTCAGTCCTGTGCCTTCAGGGCCTGGCTTTCATTCCTTCTGACACATGTCAATCCTTTGTGCAGGCTGGGGATGAGGGTTGGTTACATGACTTGATACATCTGTAGATCAGATTGTATCTGCCAGTCACTACCTACCAAGCCATGACAATAAGGACTTCATGCAGTTCCACATGCCCCGGAGGTCCCGCAAATCCCCAGGGCTCCCATTTTAAGCACCATCTCCAGGACAAAAACCATGAAGGTCACCCATGTGCCTGCAGGCCCAAAGAAGACAGCTAAAAATAGTGCAAGGTTTGAGGAACTTGGGGATCAGATTCACAGTGTGAGAGAGGATATAGTTGCATTTATACAGGCCTAGGAAAGATGTGGAAACACCTTTATTGAGGCTGAATGAGAAGTTCAAACCCTTAACTAATGCAGTCCTCTCACAAATGAGGAAACCAAAGCCCAGAAAGGAAAATAAACTTGCCCTCTGACAAGGTCGTTTTTGTGCAAGAGCTTTGGGGCACAGGTTTTCCCCAAATCCTCCTAATAACTCCTGCCCCTCAGGTTAGACCTTGATTCTTCAGTTTCTCTACTAATTCTCATAGCGACAATGACCTGACTTGCCTCGTTTTAAAGATTCAGCAGAAAGGGATAAAACTTAGACACAAAGAATTTAAGCATCTTGCCCAGTTTATTTATCAGGTGAGTAGCATAACCAGGACTGAGACAGATCATCTCCAAAGCTCCCATGGAAGGAGCCAGCTCCAAACAGGCCTGAGGTGACTCTGGACAGATGCTGGCTCCATGGCTGCCTCCTTTGCTCTAAGGGGAGGCTCCAGTGTTTTCCTACTCAAGATCTCAGAAGGTGTGTTGAAATTGAAGTGTGATGGGTTCTTTTTCCTGGATCGGCAAGATTGGAGTCAACTCCAAGAAAATGACAGCTCAGCATGTTTTGTGTGCAGAGATTTAATGCCCGCCATTACTGCATGCTGAGGTTTAGGCAGTTAATGGGGCCAGAGATGACTCTGCTTCTGTCTAACAGGACCTGAGGCCCGGGGGATCAGTTTGCTGACCACTGAGACCTAAGAGGAATCCAGACATTCTGACCCTGTAACCTGCGATGTGGCAGGGTTGTGGATATTCACACGAGCCCAGGAAATACTGTGACCCTAGATTCTTGTGCCCAACACATAGGAGGTGTTTCTAAGGTTTTCCTGTTTGAATTGTCATGGCTCTAGGTAAGCTATGCTTGATCTTGAGGAAAGTAAGACACAAAAGGTGAGAGAATCACTATGCAAAGGTGATATATAAAAACAGGCGTGATTATTCTTGCCACCCAGCACATTTATCCCTGGCAGATTCATCTGTCTGAAGCACAGCTCTACATTTGTATCTGTTCTCATCATGTCTTCATGTTTCTTGCACTGTTACCCCAAACACACAGCCCCCTTGCCTAACACTGATGTCCTCCAGAACTCTGACTTCAGGGGCACTTGCAAACTGGCCTTGGCACACTCTGATAATTTTGCTGTCTGTAAAAGTTCTTGTCCATGCTATCCATTCCCTCTGGGCAAATTCCTACCCGTGTTTCAGACTCCCACTCATTTCCCACTTCCTCTGGAAAATTCCTAGGATGAACTTTGCACCCACAGGGAGGTGCTCAGTATCCTCCCCAATGGTGACCCCTGAAGACGTGGAAAAACACATATTACTTTAGTACTCGAGCACCACTGCATCTTTTGTGTGCCAGGTATCTTATGAGGTGAATTTAGCTGTCAACACAAACTATTGGAGTACAGTGAAGATGCAGGCCTGTCATATTGCTATCACCATCTTCCTCAGACTACTACCACCCCACCTTTGCAAGAGAACATGACCATCAAAGCCACCATCTCACCCACTGCTCATTGCAAAATCTACACCTGTACAGAGCATCTTCATGCCTTACTGTAGTCCAGCTCCTGGTCCTGTGGCCTCTCTGACCATGGCTAGAAGCCCTTGGATACTACACCTGGACCGAAGTTCTATTCTGCCTACAGATTGAACCTCACAGAGATGACAGAAACCAACATGTGTTACATACAAACCATGGCCATTCAGCCCCAGTATGAGGTCCTGTCACATCCCCTGAGAGTCCTCTCTTGTCTAACACTAAATCTCTTTCCCCAAAGGCCAGCCTTGTGGTGGAACCAACTGCTGGATCATTGAATTGGCAGGAGCATTGGCTATTTTCTCAGGACAAATTTGTCCATTCTTGACTCCACCAACATCTGGAATACTTGGTTCTGGCTCTGAAAACTTCATCTTCCTTCTGCCTGCTCCATAGGAACCCTTCAAAGAAGCAATGTGCTATGAAGGGGAAGAGATCTGAACCCACTAAGGCCCGATCCTGGGCATAGGAGCAGCTATGAGTCCTCAGATCACTCTGTGTTGATACCACCACCATAATCATCCCCACTATCTCCAGTAGCATGACAACATCACTACCATCATCATTTGTATCCTCACCTGAAACTTTCTCACCATCACCTTCACCATGATTATCACCATTATCACCATAACATTCATGACCATCATCATCATCATCATCATCATCATCATCATCATCATCATCATCTTCATCCAGAACTGACAAAGGTCTATATCTATTGTCTATGCCAATTATTACCACAACCCAATGCCTTTACTGGAAGCAGGAAGCCAGGACCCAAGGATGTCTAGCAGTGCCCGCTGTCACTCAAATGGCATGAAGCAAAGACGGCAGATGTGAGTCCCACCTCAGTTCTGCCCAAGCTGTAAAACTGTACCTGGATCAGGAACCTAGAAGACCCTCCAATTTTCCATGTTTGGGAAGGTGAACATTTCCAGCATCATAAGAGAGTTCTTGGTGTCTTTGTGGCTCCAAGTCTCCTCCCTGGTGAAGGCCTGAGGCCTAGCCATGCTAATCATACTGTGTGGCGGGGAGGGGATATGGGCTTGGGTTTAAACAAAGGAAAAGGCACTCAGGAAACCTACATATCTCTCTGTGAACACCCACCCACGTGTGTGTGTGTGTGTGTGTGTGTGTGTGTGTGTGTGTGTGTGTATGTCTCAGGCCCTGGGTCTGCCAGAACAACAAACACTAAGTTTATTCCATGAATATAAGAATCCTGGTATTACAGTGTCAGAATGACTGAGAATCACACTAAAAATAAGGATCATTCTACACATTTCTGTGTCACATTTGCTAGCACTGATGTGGATTAGCCATGGCCTTTGCTTGAATGTAGACTCCATCATTAAACCAATGTGGCATGTGACTTCGTGGAGGAACCATGGACCTGGGGGCTGTCCACCAGGCAAAGGGCGAGCACACAGGGAGCCCAGGCTGCTCTCCCATTCCCCTCATCACAGTCAGCCCTGCAGTTCCACACTCCAGGGAGCTGGGCTCTCAGAAACACTGCTGGGCAGAATACCTCAGATCTGCAGAGGAAATCCTGGAGAGAGGTGACATTCCTGTACTTCCTTAATCCATCAACACACACACTCCCAGCACAAAGACCACACACCCAAACTCACACAGCCAGCTCCCCTCAGCCACACACTCCATCACACACAGACAATCTGGTTCCCACACTTACACACACACACAATGCATGCTCTCATAGGCAAATACACACAGGCACATAGAGTCAAATATATCCTATGGTCACACAGATACAAGACACCATATATAGAACATATGCACAGAATTACACTTGCTCAACATAAAGCCACAAAGAAACACCACACACACACACACACACACACACACACAATGACACAAACACAAGATACAGCAAAATAAATACACAGATACTTACAAAAGAGACATATTTCTCAAGACGCATATGACATATTCAACATCCTACACATATTCACAATTACATGTACATACGTGCTCTCACCCACACACACACATACACATACACACACATGTGCACGCACACACAGATAGAATACCCAGGCTAATCCATGCAAACCAGATGAAAATACACCAACACATCAGCATCCCTTCACACACACAGTTCAGTGCAGCACCTACATCCAGGTCTGCAGAGAGCTTTCTGTGAACCTACAGAGTAATTGCCTCCCAGAATCTTTCAGCAATGTTGCTGAGGTCCCTCCTCCCTCAATCACACCCGGGTGACAATTTCTAGGTCATTGGTCTTTTGGGGCTTCTTCCCTGGTCTCATTTGGGTGTGCCCACTTTCCTCTGCAAGGACAAGATCAGATGAACAGCAATGCAGTACAGTAGATTAGACAGGACACTTTGAGGCCTGGAGTGGGGCCTCTCTTGAAGAAGACTGGATTCCTGCCCCTGCACAGCAGACAGGGCCCAATGACCCTCCCTGGGGCATTTGACTCCCCACTTCTGGCATCTTCTTCAGAGGGACCAAGCCACACCACAGCTCCTCCTGCTGTTGGCCCCGTGACATGACACAAGGCTTGCTCTGGCCTGAGCAGCTGGAATTGCCCATATCTTAAACTCTGTTTAGCTCTGTTACCAAGTATTCTGTGGATTGCGTCAGCAACCCCTCCAGCGATTGCAATCAACAAACATTTCCAACATTTTTTGGTGAGCATTAGCTGTGACAACCCAGATATGATAGCACATGTATTCTCCCCTATGGGGGAATCTAAGGCACTGAAAGGTAAGGGGATTCTCCAAGGTCAAGAGCCACATAGAGAAAGTGATGTTATTTGGATTGGCAAGGTCCAACTCCACATCAACAAGTCAAAGTCTGTCCTTTTCAGGCTGCAATGAGGAGTTGCAGCCCCCTGCCATGCTGGCACCTGCTTCCAGGACAGACCAACTCATTGTCAGGAATTTGTTTTCAATGGCTATAGACTTCATACCAAGTGTTGCCCAGTGACATCGTGCCTGAATCTCCACTACTGTTTTTGAACATCTCTCAGCAGGCAGCACTTCTGTTCAGTTTCCACTCACTCTGCAGTGATCAAGACCTTAGTTCTCACTTCTGCTAATGTATTAGAGTATAAGGGTCCCAAGTAAAGGGAGGAAGCCCTAAAGAAAGATCTGAGGATACAGCCCAGATTACAGCAATCATCCCCACAGCACTGGCACTCACCAAGCCCCATTTACATTAGTAAGAAATGCCTGTATCTCAAAGCTGTAGTCATAGCTACTCAGAAAGCTGAACTCTGAGCATTATGTTTTAATATCTGTCTAGGCAGAAATGTCCCTGAGATTCTGTCTCCAATTAAGGAGCAAAAATCCAGAGGTGAATGTGTGGCTCCAACTGTGAAACCCTGGACATGTGGGGAAAATCTAATGCATAGTACAGTGGGCCAGAGTTCAAGTCCAAGTCACAGAACAATATCAAAGGAAAAGAAAACAAAGGAGAGTACAGATAGCAAAGAAGAAGAAAGAAACGGAAAGAAAATGAAGAAGGACAGGGAAAGGAGAGTATGGGAGGCATGAGAAGGTTTGGGAAGGGAATGGAGTAGAGGGAAGTGAAGGAGCAGAGGAGACAACAAACTAACCTTCTCACAATTCATCAAATGTCCTAAGCCCGACTCCCCTCTGCTTACTGCCATTCTCCTTACTTACCTTAGGAAGGAGCTGCATGGACCATGGGTTCCACCGCATGAGACATTCCCATGGCAATGTGTCCTCCTGAACAAGAAGCTCAGCTCCAGAGGACCAGCTCAACCAATTGCAGAACAGCAGCACCCTGGGGTCAGGGCATGGGCGCAGCTGGCTCAGGTCATAGTGTACAGCCCATTGAGGCTCCTAGTGGCTAAGCCAGAAGCATGGAAAAGCAGACACTGAAGCATTGGATTGTGCAATGGGCATGTTGTAGAAAGTCACTGCAGTCCAGAAATAAGGGTACTGGGTAGGAATAGGAATGAGAAAGTTCTAGGATATGTGGGAATGGTAGATATGTGGCTAGGACACATCCCTGGCCTAGCTGGGAGGACTAATGCCCTTGACTCAGTCTACTGTTAAAGGGTTCCCAGAGAGGGTCTGCTAGGAAATTCCCTGCTCATGCTGATACCCAAGATCTTCAGGGAGATTACCAGGGCACTGTAGATCAAGCCTTTCTACTGGTGTTGGCCTGACTCAAGCCTGACAGTGATGAGCATGTCCACTAAAGCTAATGTGTGAGAGACAATCAGAAAGCAACATTGAGAGAGTGAGGGACACACACACACACACACACACACACACACACACACACACACACACACACAGAGAGAGAGAACGAGAGCAAGAGAAGGCTGCTGACTCACAGAAAGGGATAAATGGCAGCACAGAATCTTCCTGGATGGGAATTGTAAATGCTTTGTGAGTGCATATGGAAAGGGCTGCTTAGCGACCAACAACATGACAAGACTGTGAGATAGAGGTGTAGCCATCAGAGAGAAAACTCAAACAAGATGCCCTCACTCCAATCTGAACCGCTCATATTCCTCCTTATTAAAGTGGAGGCTGATGCTATGGAAATGATTGTTATATCACAGTTGTAACTACTTTCAACGTCCCATGTGTATCGGTAGCTTCTATTAATGATGATGTTCTTGTATCACCTTCCTGTGGTTGTACCTACACTATCTCTGTAATCTTATCTGAGTATATTGGAAACCGTGTATACTGGTATTAGAACTAGGAAATTGAAAGGGAATACCAAAATCGAGAGACACAGGGTAAAAAAAGACAAACAACTACAAAAGCGATACTTGCAAAACTGTTTGGTGTAAGTGAACTGAACAACTCATGGGGGGAAAGGGAAAGGGGGAGGAGGGAGGGGGGTATGAGGGACAAGGTAACAAACAGTACAAGAAATGTATTGAATGCCTAACGTATGAAACTGTAACCTCTCTGTACATAAGTTTGATAATAAAAATTTGACCAGACTCTCCCCTAGTTTCTCACAGTGTCATGGACTAGAGCCAGTTCTGAGACTTGAACTCAGGACCTCAAGGCCTTGCATAACTTTTCCTGCTCAAAGTCAGTGCTCTAATATTTGAGCCACTACTCCCCTTCAGGATTTTTGCAGTCAGGTGGAGATATTGGTCTCTACTATTTATTAACCAAACCTGGATTCGAACCCGAATACTCTTATCTTAACCTCCATGCTAGTTAGGGTGAAGACCTAAGACACTAGTGCTTGGCTGCATTTTATTATTGAACGAGACTAGGTTTGAATTTACTAGCTTGCTAGGCAGGTGCTGTAGTGGTAGAGGCCCACCGCACCTCAAGAATTGTATCTCAATATAATCTTCCCCCTCCACTGACCCTCTCCCCCAGCCTGCTGGACACACTTTCAGTTTTATTTTATATCCACTCGGTGCTTTCTCTCTCTCTCTCTCTCTCTCTCTCTCTCTCTCTCTCTCTCTCTCTCTCTCTCTCTCTCTCTCTCTCTCTTGCTCTCACTCCCTCTATCTTCCTTTCTCTCTTCTTTCTTACTCCTTCCCTCCTGCCCTCCTTCTGCCTTCACATCCTTCCCTTCCCTTCCCTCCCTCCCTCCCTCCCTCCCTCCCTCCCTCCCTCCCTCCCTCCCTCCCTCCCTCCCTCCCTCCCTCCCTTCCTTCCTTCCTTCCTTCCTTCCTTCCTTCCTTCCTTCCTTCCTTCCTTCTTTCCTGTTACCATGTACTAAACTTGATACCTACATTTTTGCTCATTGGTTGACTCTCTACCAATGAGCCATGCCTTCTGGAAAACTTACTATGTCAGGAACCCAATCCAGCAAGAAAAGGCCATGTCTGTACATCCTGGATCTATGATCGTGATGCTTAGGGAAATTACACTTATTTAAATCTAGGTATATTTTTGAAAATGTGACTAGTAACTTTGGGGAAATACAATGCAGTTGAAGTAGAGAGAGTGAGGATAATGACGGAAGGGGTGAGACTATAAATCACCAATAGAATTGAAATCCCTTGTTACCATCATTTAAGATACTAAGAAATAAAGTTGAAAATACAAAAAGTTAATAGAATCTTCACTCTCCCCCACCACTCTGTCTCCTTTTTTAGAATATATCGCTGAGGCAGAGTGAAGAAGATGGGTGGGTGAGCAGTCAGGCGAACAGTGTCCACTGGGTAGACAGGCTTTTCTCTCTCTCCCAGGGTACTAGGACCATTCTGAACACATCCACCACAAGGAGGGAAGTGTGGTCTGAGGAATGTTCCATGCTACCCAAGGAAGAGGACGCAGGGAAGCAGGAAAATAGGGAAAGAGGGAGATTTTTCTACACTGATTGAGAAAGTGGTCAGAGATGGAGGGACTCCTTTATACCGCTGATTCCTTGTGAAATCCAGCTTTCCTGATGAGAAACCCCTCTGCCAAATTTGAGTTTTCAGTTGAACAGAGAGCTAGGCATGAGCAGGGAGGAAGATGTCAGAGGAAGGAAGGAGCACAAGGGAAGTCCCTGCTCCGCATCATAAAGACACAGAGACCATGGAGCTAGAGACTGCTGTGCTTGCCAGGTGCAGGAGCATCAATGGTACTGACTCACTATGGTAATTCCCAAGGCATTTTCTCCTGTCAGGCACTTAATAATTCAAGTGCTCTTTAAGCCTCATAGCATTGCCTTCTGCATTTGACAGATGAGGAAACTGAAGCTCAAAGGAGAGGAAGGGACTGGACCCAGGTCACAGGATACATCAGAGGCAAACCAAGTCTTCATGCTGTTCCTGCTGGCTTAAAGTCCATGCCCATAAGTTCCCCATCTTCAGAGGTCCTTCATCCCCACGCAGTGTCTGGGAAATTAACACAGATGATTGTCTTTAGATCTTTCAAAAGAGCACATTCCCTGTTCATCCCACCAGTAGAGCTATACAGGCACTACAGCTCCACAGAGGATGGAGGAGAAAGCAATGGGGCCTAGAAGAAATAGTGACTGACCTAATGGTTACACTACTCTAATCTGGTCTCACCCCACAGAACAGCACTGGCTTGACTATGGAGTTCAATATTTTCTGTTTCTTTTGTATCTCCACCTAAGAATGACCATGACACCAAGTCATGTCAAGTTGGCAGAGCTGGAGGAATCCAGGGAAGAAATGTATTTTTGATGATGCATGTAGACACACACATCTGCCATGAATGTGTGTTTTGCATCCTTCTTTTTGGCCCTCAATTCAGACAGGGCACCTCAGCTTTGCTAGAGGTGTCTTCTGATTATGCAATAAAGACTGTCTTACTCTTCAAGGATGTCAGTCATCAAGGTACAGAGACATGGCAAGTGGCAGAGATGTGAGCACTCAGCAAACTGTAATGTTCCTATTTGGTCACAACCTTGAATGTTGCCAAAAGGAATTCACTTTTCTATACCATAGGTGTTAGGAAGGAAAGAAACTCTCAGCTGGTAATTACAGAAAGAACATGCTGGCCAGATTTTTCTAGAACGCTCTAGTCCAGAATTGACATACTAAACTTAGATTCTGCTTTGAAAGCAGTGCTATTGAGTCAGGGTGTTCAAGATGTTCCCTGAACACCCTTAGGTGAAGATGTTTCTAGAATCCTATAATTCCAGACCCCAAGTTTTCCTTGGCCTTCTTTCAGGAAGATGAAACTCTGATTCTACTGTAGCTTGTCTTACTGTTCTTATGTCAACAGACATTCTCATATGGAATCCAGACTAATCACATCACAAACAGATCCACTTGCCAAAATAATTTACTGATCTCCTGGACACAGTTCCAGGATGGAAGCTCCCTCTGGATCTTCTTCCTCATGAGGTTTCCTCATCCTGGAGCTGTGATCTCATCTACAACTTTCCCTGAGGGTGGTTTGCTGTGATGCTGAAGGCAGCTGGTTTGCCAAAATGTGTCTCCAGAACAGCGCATTAGGACCCTCAGCACGCCAGATTCAATGCAGATTAGCAGGTTCTGAGCTTCCTGCTGTATTACTTCACTGGGGGAAGCCCTAGGATTTGACTTTTTTTCATGGTAACTCATATTTGAAATCAAATTCTCACCAATGCTTGGGGTCTATCATCTACCAAATAGACCAAGTGTTAGCCTGATGTGTCTCTGATGGAGCTTTGTTCCTTTTTACATTTCCTTTTCTTGGTTTTCTTGGTTCAGGGCCATGGCCTGGCCATAATGCCTGAGTTCTTTTCTTGAAAGCTAGAGGTTTAGTTCTGGCTGTTTTCTGAGTTTTTTGGACATAAACTAACAGATAAGCACCAGTTGGTCTAGACTGTAATCCAAGTACCATTTTTCCCCTCTATGCAAGTTCTTAACAACATTTTAGAGTTCTACTCATTTCACGCTTCCTCTGTAAGAGTCCTTTAATGAACTTTTCATTAAATGATCAGTCTTCTCTCTAGCGGTAACTCCTGAAGACATGGACCTGCACATATCACTTTAGTAAACTTGAGCAATGCTGTGATCTCTGTGTGCCAGGCATCTTTGTGAGGTGACCATACTGTCATCACAATCCATTGGACAGTAGAGAAATCAGGCCTGCCAGTCTACCAGAACTTGCTTCAGTCAGTGCAGCAAAGAATGACTCTATAATATTTATTATACTTTCTCCCTGTTGAACCACTGAATAGCCAAGAAGGGGAAGACATGAAGGACAGAAAGGGAGCACTTCCCTCCTGCCTGACATCAGGACCTCAGGAAGGGCAGCCTCATTCCCTTTTCCAGGTACTCAAGCAAATCCAAGATGATTAGGCTTGCATGCTGTGCAGTAGTTGGGGGTGTTCCATAGTCATGAAGAGCTGGCAGAATTGGTTGCAGATCATATTGCCATGGAAGGCAAAGCAGATAAATATAAATTAATTATAACAATCGTGTTTATATTGTATTGTCAAAATAAATTATCCTTGGAGGAATAAAGAGGATATGTTGGTTAGTAGTGCTGATGTTTAGGTCTATAGGTATCCAAAATAAATCGAGGAGCTTTGAAGCAAGAGATAAGGGAACGATGGGAGGCTTCTTGGGTGAGAAAACCCAAGATGTATAGTGCATCCTTGGCCCTGGGTTACCTCCACACACATAATGTTGAGAACCAAATGACTTTGAATACCAGTCCCTCTTGCTCTGGAGATAGAGAAACTCAGGCCAAGGAATACCACTTTGATTGTGAACTGAAGACTTGTGAGTCAGTGGAGGCAACACGTGGTTCATGGTCTGGGTACTAAGCTCTGTTGAGGCTCAATTATGCCAACTCAGACTTTAATATCAAAGCAAAGTCAGGATGGCATTATTCTCTGGACTTGCCATCTTCACAGCCAGTTCTGGTACTGAATCTGGGGGACTCTGCCCATGGAATCATCAGGGCTCCAATCTACTTCACCAGGGTTACTAATTCCTTTGGGCAAATGAGAAACCTCGCAGCCAGGGAAGGGAGAGGCTTGCCAATGCTACCTGCTGAGCCAAGTACAATCATGTGTTGATGAGAGGTGAGAAGCCCAGACCCGGCACTCCAGGCTCATTTCTACCAACAACACTGGTGGACTGGCCATGGTCACGCTGGGAAGAGCAGGTTTCTCTATGCCCTCAGTTTGGCAACTGGCAATACATCTCAGAAAACTTGTCCATATTGCTCCCTTGGCCATAGAGCCCCAACAGCACAAGTCGTAACATTGAGGGTGGCTAACACGCATGATGACACACTGGGTATAGTTATGGCTGCAGTGCTGTCATTTCAGACACCAGGAGCTGAACCGCATGAGTATAATCTAAGACATCCACATGATGCTCCTAGACACTAATGTGACTCCCACAGCAGTGGGCAATAAGTGAGGCCTACTTCCATTGTTCCTGCCTGTCCAGGGAAGCAGAAATTTTTCCTGAACTCTAGATTTTGGTGTTTGTTCCAGAAAAACAGTCACAGGCATGACATGTAGATACCTTCAACATTTACATATCTTACATGTGCTGGAATGTCCACTTTGGAACATTCCTAGTCTTCTCAAAATGTGTCAACCACTATCTTGACTGCTCCCCATCTATGCTGACCACAATACCTCCCCTAGGACAGATGATGACACTACCACGCCTCTGTTTCTGCTGTCCTTTCACACTGGAGATTACCCACGTGCCCTGATCTCCAGCTCCCAGCCATTCCTTCATTTATGCAGCAAGTGTGTCCTGAGTAGCCACTATGTACATGCTTGGATTCTGCTCCTGAACCTGGCAGCCACCTTCATTCAGCCTATTTCCCAGTCAAACAGAAGAGCTGTCCATCCATCTGCTTCTCTGTTTCCATTTTTTCATAGTTCTTACCAGAGCCAAATGTACCCCAGCATTATTGTTTCATATCTCTATGTTTTGGTATTTATCTTCCCATCCTAAACAAAGACCGAAAACAAGCACACACCATAGCCTTTTTCATCCCAGCAATTTCCTCAGCATCTGGAACAGTGCAGGGCACATGTGAGGTGATCAAAGAACACTTGTTGAATAAATGAATGGGGAGCTGGGATAAAAATAAAGGCAGAAGGAAGAGAGTGAGAGAAGCCAGCATGTGTTCTTTTTTTTTTGGCCAGTCCTGGGGCTTGGACTCAGGGCCTGAGCACTGTCCCTGGCTTCTTTTTGCTCAAGGCTAGCACTCTGCCACTTGAGCCACAATGCCACTTCTGGCTGTTTTCTGTATATGTGGTGGTGGGGAATTGAACCCAGGTCTTCATGTATATGAGGCAAGCACTTTTGCCACTGGGCCATAACCCCAGCCCCAGCCTGTGTTCTTTAAAGGGCAAAGTTAAAGGGTTCATAAAGGAGACAGTAACATAGAAGAGCAACAGGGAAGGTTTTGGGGGAAAGGCAGCAGCTGGTGGACAAGTGTGAGTGGAAAGAGTGAATGAAGGAGATTTTGCCTTCAGTAAATTATGTGCATGTGTACAAAGAGAACTACAAAACTACTGACATTATTTTGAGAAGAGACAGGGGATATGTACATTTCAAAAGAGCAAGTGAGGTGAGTGGAGTACATTGCATGCTTATATGAAAATGTCACATTGAAACACATTGCACCATTAATATATACAAATACAAAAATTGTTAGAACATGTCACTGTTTATCATCTGTGGGAAAGACACTCAGGGATGAGGACAATCATGTGCAAATGCCAGGAGGTGGAGCCTGTCCAATGTTTTCTAGGAACATGAGTGAGGCCATTGTGATTGGGCCCTAGGCAGAGAAAGCATGACACTAAGGAGTTTGGCAAAGACCCCTGGAAGCTCAGCAGGTAAAAAGTGATCAAGGCAAAGAAGTATCTGGGCCAGGGTTTAGTTCACAGTGCATTATGTTTCTCAGCACTCTGAGAGGAGGTGAGTGCAATGTATGAGAATTCTGGGGAGAAGGCTGCAGTCAGACATGAGAGATCTGTCTATCCAGAAGTACAGGGACCTAGTGACAGGTGGTCCTTGTGTCAGGCATACACACAAGCACTGCCCAAACCCCTCCTGATCCACACAGTAGAAAGAGCTTCTTGCTTTTGGAAAATCACACAGCAATAGCTCTCCGACATTGGCTCACTCTGCCTAGTTTAGACTTGCTCTTGACCTCTTTTTCCCTAATATAAACCTGTCACATTTCTATCTCCAACTCTCCTCATACCTCCATCCCCCATTGAAAGAAACATAGCCATCAAAGCCACCATCTCACCCACTGTTCACTGGAAAATCTACATCTAGTACAGTGCTTCTTCATGTCTTAACATAGCCCAGCTCCTGGTCCTACGGCCTGTCTTCCATGGCTAGAAGCCCTTGGGTACTACACCTGGACTTAGGTTCTACTGCCTGCAGATTGAGCCTCATGGAAATGACAGAAACCAGCATCTATTACATACAAACCATGTCCATTCGGCCTAAGTCTGAGTTCCTGTCACATCCCCTGAGATTCCTCTCTAGGTGCTGCAGAGTCTAACACTAAATCTCTTTCCCCAAAAGCTGGCCTTGTGGTGGAACCACACACTGGATCCTTGACTGGGAAGGACCAGTGGACCTGGGGTCTGTCCACCAGACAATGGACATGTTTGTCCATTTCTGACTCCACCAATATTTGAAGTCCTTGGTTCTGTCTCTGCAAACTTTACTCACCTTTTTCTTCCTCCATAGGAACTCTTGAAAGGAGCAATGTGCTATGGAGGGGAAGCGATCTGAACTTACTAAGGCGTGGTATTGAGCATGCAGAGGACCAGTTATGAATCCCCAGATCTCTCTGTGTAGATACCACCATCATAACCATCTCCACTACCTCCAGTAGAATAACAGCATCACCACCATCACCATACCTGTCTCCACCTGCACCTGCCTCACTACCACCATCAATATCACAATTATCACCATCATCACTATCATCATCATCATCATCATCATCATCATATGGCTCAAACAAAAGTCTTTATCTATTGTCTGTGCCAAGTCTTACCACAACCCAATGACTTTTCTTGAAACAGGAGACCAGGACCCATGGAAGTCTAGCAGTGCCCACTTTCACCCTAGTGGCATGAAGCAAAGTTGGCAGATGTAAGTCCCAGCTCAGTTATGCCCAAGCGGAAAAACTGAACCTGGATCAGGAACCTGAAAAACCCTCCACCACAATTTTCCTATGCTTGGGAAAGAGGAACCTTCCCAACAGGGTAAGAGAGTTTCTGGTGTCTTTGTGGCCCTGTGGCCCCTCCCTGGTGGAGTCATCAAGCCTAGTTATGCTAATGGGACTGTGTGGATATGGAGGGGACCTGGGCTTGGGTTTGAATCAAGGCACTCAGGCAACATGCTTAACTGTCTGTCAACTGCCATATATCAGGCCTTAACCTCTACCACAACAAAAAAATCTAATTCATTCTATGCTGCAAGAAATTTGGCATTTCAATTTCAGAATTGCTGAGAATTACAGTTTAAAAAAAAAGGATCATTCTAGAAACTTCCGTGTCAGGTTTGCTAGCACTGGTGTGGGTCATCCATGGCCTTTGTTTTAGTCTAGACTCCATCAGCAAGCCAGCTTGGTATGTGACTCCTGGAAGAGCTGTGGACCTGGGGCCTGTCTACCAGGCAAAAGGCGAGCACACAGGGAGCCCAGGCTGCTCTCCCATTCCCCTCAGCACAGTCAGCCTTGTAGTTCCACACTTTAGGGAGCTGGGCTCCCAGAAACACTGCTGGGCAGAATACCTCAGATCTGCAGAGGAAATCCTGGAGAGAGGTGACATTCCTGTACTTCCTTAATCCATCAACACACACACTCCCAGCACAAAGACCACACACCCAAATTCATACAGCCAGCTCCCCTCAGCCATACACTCCATCACACACAGACACTCTGGTTCTCACACTTACACACACAATTCATGCTCTTGTAGATAGGTAACACACACATAGGCACATAGACTCAAACATATCCTATGGTCACACAGATACAGAAAACACAGAGAACATATGCACAGAATTACACTTGCTCAACGTAAAGCCACACAGAAACAGCACACCCCCCACAAGGCATAGCAAAATAAATACACACAGATACTTAAAAAGAGCCATATATAGGATCATATATATGACACATTCAACAACATACTCATTTTTACAATCACACATACATATATCGTACACTCAACCACACACACACATAGAATACCCAGTCTCACTATGCAAATCAATGAAAATACACTAACATATCATCTCTTTACACACACAAATCAGTGCAGCACCTATATCTACATCTGCAGAGAAGTTTCTGTGAACCAGTAGAGTAACTGCCTCCCAGATTCTTTCAGCAACGTCCTTGAGCCCTGGAATATTCTCCCTTCTCCCTCCTCCCTATGACAGTTTGAAGGTGTATAACAACAGTATGCCCACCCTAAGTCTTCATTTGCTGCAGAACTATTGTCACCAGCTCCCTCAATCCCACTGTCGGTGACAGTTTCTAGGCCATTGGCTTTTTGGTGTATCCTCTCTGGTCTCACTTGGGTGTGCCCACTTTCTTCTGCAAGGAAAAGATCAGATGAGCAGCAAGACAGTAGAGTAGATTAGAGACAGGACACTTTCTGAGGCTTGGGGTGGGGCTTCTCTTGAAGCAGACTGGATTCCTGCC
The DNA here is from genome assembly GCF_023159225.1 of Perognathus longimembris pacificus. Lineage (NCBI taxonomy): Eukaryota > Metazoa > Chordata > Mammalia > Rodentia > Heteromyidae > Perognathus > Perognathus longimembris. The sequence continues at coordinate 73,419,002 of NC_063188.1, read as the reverse complement.
CCTGAGCAGCAGACCAGGCACACTGACCCACCCTGGGGCAATTGACTCTCCCCTCCCCTCACATTTTCTTCAGAGGGACCAAGCCGCACCACAGCTCCTCCTGCTGTTGGCCCCGTGACATGACACAAGGCTTGCTCTGGCCTGGGCAGCTGGGATTGCCCCCATCTTAAACTCTGTTTAGCTCTGTTACCAAGTATTCTGTGGATTGGGTCAGCAACCCCTCCAGCAATTGCCATGGATAAACAATGCCAAAATCTTTGGTGAGAATTTGCTGTGACAACCCAGAGGTGTTAGCACATGTATTCTCCCCAATGGGGGAATTTGAGGCACTGAAAGGTAAGGGGATTCTCCAAGGTCAAGAGCCACTTAGGGAAAGTGCTGTGATTTAGATTTGCGAGGTCTAACTCCACATCAATGGGTCAAAGTCTGTCTTCTTCAGGCTGCAGTGAGGAGTTGCAGGCCCCCTGCCATGCTGGCACCTGCTTCCAGGGCAGACCAACTCATTGTCAGGAATTTGTTTTCAATGGCTATAGACTTCATACCAAGTGTTGCCCAATGACATTGTGCCTGAATCTCCACTAGTGTGTTTGAACATCTCTCAGCAAGCAGCACTTCTGATCAGTTTCCACTCCCTCTGAAGTGGTTAAGAGCTTTGTTCTCACTTTTGCTAATATATTAGGATATAGGGGTCGCAAAGAAAGGGATGGGGCCCTAAAGACAGATCCCATGATACAGCCCAGACCCCAGCAACCATCCCCACAACACTGGGTCTCAGAAGTATTATTTACCCTGGTAAAAAAAATGTCTGTATCTCAAACCTGTAGTCCTAACTACTCAGAAAGCTAAACTCTGAGCATTATGTGTTAATATCTGTCTAGGCAGAAATATCCCTGAGATTCTATCTCCATTTAAGGAGAAAAAATCCAGAGGTGAATGTGTGGCTCCAATTGTGAAAGCCTGGACTTGCAGGGAAAATCTAATAGATAGTACAATGGCCTGGAGTTCAAGTCCAAGTCACAGAACAATATCAAGGGAAAAGAAACAAAGGAGATCACAGGTAGTAAGGAGAAGAAACAAAAGGAACGAAATGGAAAAGGGACAGGGAAAGTAGAGAATGGAATGTATGACAAGGTTTGGGAGGGGAATGGAGTACAGGGGTGGAGTGAAGGAGCAGAGGAGAGCAGTGGAGAGGTAAATAACTTTCTCACAATCCATCAGATGACCTAAGCTCCACTCCCCTCTGCTACTGCCACTCTCCTTACTTACCTTAGGAAGGAGCTGCATGGACCATGGGTTCTAACGTATGAGATATCCCTGTGGCAATGTGAACTCCTGAACTGTAACCCCAGCACCAGAGGCTCAGTTCAACCAATTGCAGAACAGCAGCACCTTGTGGTCAGGACATGGCAGGGAATTGGCTCAAGTAATAATGTGCAGGCCACAGAGGCTCCTGGTGGCTAAGCCAGAAGCATGGAAAAGCAGTGGCTGATGAAGCATTGGATTGTGCAGTCACCATGTTTAGAGGGTTGCTACAATCCAGAAATAAGCAGTACTGTATGGGGCCTAGGTATGAGAAAGTCCTGGGATAGGTAGGATAGGTAGGAATGTGGCTAGAAGACATCCCTGGCCTCCCAGTGAGGACTAATGCCCTTGCCTCAGTCTGCAGATGTAGGGTTTCCAGGCACGAACTGCTAGAAAAATCCCTGCTCGTGTTCACACCCAAGAACTTCAGGGAGATTACCAGGTGCAAGGGCACTGTAGAGCAGGCCTTTGTACCAACGTCAGACTGACTCAAGCCTAAGGATAATTAGCATGCCCACCAAAGCTACTGTGTGAGAGACAGCGACAGAGGGTGATTGAGAGAATGAACAGGGGAGCAAGACAGACAGAGAGCAGAGAGAGAGAGAGAGAGACAGAGAGACAGAGAGACAGAGAGACAGAGACAGAGACAGAGAGATGGAGAGACAGAGAGAGACAGAGAGAGAGGGAGAGAGAAAGAGTTTTCTACCCACTCCAAGAAAGGAAGGAAGGAGACAGAGGACAGGTGGAGACATGTGTCAGAAACAGCAGGTTCTGGCGAGTGGAAGTCTGCTGAGTTACACAAAGTGATCATTGGCAGCACAGAATCTTCCTGGATGGGGATTGTAAATGCTGTGTGAGTGCATATGAAAGGGCTGCTTGGGGATAAATAATTTGACAAGACTCTGAGAAGGAAGTGTAACCATCAGAGGGAAACTCAAATAAGATGCCCCCACTCCAATCTGAACCCCTCATATCCCTGCTCATTAAAGTGGATGTTGACAGTAGCCAGACTCTCCCCTAGAGTCTCACAGCATCTGAGACTTGAACTCAGGGCCTCAAGTCCTTGCATAACATTTCCTGCTCAAAGCTGGTGCTCTAACACTTGAGCCACTACTCCCCTTCAGGATTTTTCTGTTAGGTGCAGAAATGGTCTCTACTATTTTTAATCAAGTCTGGATTGGAACCAAAATTTTCTTTGCTTAACCGCCATGCTAGTTAAGGTTAAAACCGAAGACACTAGTGCTTGGCTATGTTTTATTTTCCGACAAGACTGGGTTTGAATTTACTATCTTGCTTGGCCAGTGCTGTAGCAGTGGTGGCCCACCCCACCTCAAGGAATGTATCTCAGTATCGCCCTCCCCCTCCACTGACCCTCCCCCCAAGCCTGCTGGATACACTTCTGGATAAAGCTTATTTTCTGGTTTATTTCATGTCCAATGGACACTCGGTGCACCAAAATGCAACTCGACTTGTGAATGATAAGTGAGTTTAACTTGTGGTTCCGGATATAACTGGTGGTAAACTGTTGTTGTCAGCTCTTCTTTGTGATCTGGTGCCTTAACTATTCACAACATGAGTGTGGGCAATGGAATTAAAAAGTCATTGAAGAGAGAAAGTGGGCGACTGTTTCTACTATCATTTACATTAAGCAAATCTGGGGGATGATCATGCTTACAATGTAACAGTAAAAAAATAAAACGGTGCCATGGTAGAGGATTATGCTCAATGGATTTATTTCTCAGTGTCTCTACTGATAAATTATTTGGTTTTTCAAGAAAGCAAACTTAGACAAGATTAATATCGCACATGAGAAGAAAAAAGTACTTAGTTATGAAGTTTAATTCATATAAATTAACTAGAGCTCAGCTACATGGGGACTGGACTGTGGCTTCACCCTCATTATAGCTTCAAATCTGTGCTGTGGTGCTTGGTATTCAGTGATTTTAGCCATCTCAGGAGCCCAAGAGGATTCATGGAATAGGCATGGATGAGAAAGGAAGGGAAGGGGAAGAGTTTTGTAGTGGTTTGGGGGCAGAAATATCAGAGGAGCTCATTACTAAATGCATGTGGGTGGAGATGAAGCTTGGCCCTCACTTGATCAAAGACCATGGCTGGCAGTACACTGAACATGGGGCAGAGGTTCAGAGAACTCTGGAGAGGTGCTAAAGAGATTTTGGTACGCAAAACATGTGGCCCAGGGCAAGATTAGACCCATTCGGCAAATTGTGTTTAGAAAAAAAGATGTAAATCTTGATCCAAAATTTATGCATAGAATTCAATGAAGGTTCCACACCTCCTTGGGCAGTCTCATTTGTGGAAAGAGAGACCTGGGTACCCAGTATATGTTGATTTCATGTAGGAGTGACAGAAAACCAAGAGCAGAAGAGCCTGATACTTAGTCCATGATACAATGAGCAGTGGGAAAAAACGAAAAGAAAAGTAAAAAAAGAAAAAGAAAAACAAGGCAAAGAAAAGCAATGGACAGTGGAGTTGAAAATGGGCCTGGTAAGTCCATGAGCTCAGTGTGAGTGACTATTGAGGATTTCACTTCACACAAGCATACTTCACAGCTGGACAGATATATCCAGGTTAGGCCTAGCAGAGCGAATCTTAGAAACTACACAGGATGGAAGAATACTCATAATCTCTTGATCACTGGACCTGTGAGTGAGTGAGTGAGTGAATGAATGAATGACTTATGAATGGAGGAATACAGTGGATGGGATCTATGTATAACATTAGAATCTGAACTTGACTACAGGAAAGCTGGAGCCGGGTATTATGTAGAACTCAGCGAATAGCTCCCACAAAGAAAATAAAGCAAGCGGCCTGGATGGACAAAGCCCTCACAGACAGGGACCTAATGTGTTCCTCAGAATTCCAGGGACAGGAGGACATCGCAGTGTTGAGGAGGTGGGCCCTGGGAGACTTGCTCACCACAGACAGAGCAGATAGGTTTCAAACAGTAATTATACAACTTGTAAGGCCCATCTGTAGAAATCCACAACATCAAGTAAGAATGCAAACATTTATTAAACAGAATAATCAAGCATGTTAAAAATACCAAAGTGGCAAGAGCAACTATCATAATTTTCCAGATATGGGTTTTCTGGAGGAGAGTTCATACATTTACTTTTGTATACTGCACCTAGGTTAAGCTGTGGTTATATACCCTGAACTCTATAGCAACTGTTTATGACTTTAGATAAAGAAGCCCATTTGAAGTCATGTAGTGTCCGTAAAAATGTACCAGGTTAATGGGTTCCTCAGCAGGTAGTTGGGGCTCCCAGGGCTGGGTAGACCTTGAGATCTGGAGGATTCAATGTGTCACTTGTGGGGATCAATGGCATTATGAAAAGGACTGAGTCTGCTGCCAGGGATGTTGAGGGCCTGTGGCCCTGCCCTCAGGAGTTGTCCAGTACTTGAAGAAGGGCCTGCTCAGAGGCTGAATTTCGAGGACAGTAAGAAACAATGATTCTGCCGTGGGCTGACAAAGTGCACAGTGCATGCTAATAATTCCCCTTGCCCTAGTAACACCTCAGGCCCATGTTCGGATGGACTTTAACAGTGGGTACTTGAACATCAACTGACTGCAAGGTTATCAAATAAAAGATCTCTGTCCCTAGCTTCAACATTTAGGACTATTTCCGCAAAATAGAGACAGGGATTACATTAGAGATCCAACAACTTAGACCACTTTTCTCTTTGGAAGAATGAAAGGTGCAATGGATATTTCTGTAAAACTATTTATGAGGTCTCACCTTTACTGCCAGTTAATCTCTGGAAATAGAGCGGTTGGGATCTATGGGATGAATTATGAAAATAATTTGAGAACAAGTAATGTACTGAAGGGAATGACAAGCACAAATCAGTTTAAACAAATGGAACATTTCATGTTCCTGAAGTCTGGAATTTTCAGCACTTCCGTGGATGCCATCAGTGGGTAAAGCAACATAACATACAGGACTATGAAAGGACAGGGTCTGCCTCTCATGTAGAAATGCAGTAGATGTCTTAAAGGATCAATTTGAGATAGCAAATCAGTTCTTCCATCTCTTTGTCCTTTGCATTCTCAATCTCCTTCTCCTTCACCTCCTTATTCACTTTCTTCTCCTTCTCCTCCAGATGTTCCTCTTCCTTTTTCTCTACCTTCACCTCCTCCTCCATTTTCATCTTTTCCTCCTCCTTTTCCTGCTTCTCTTCCAAATTCTCCTCTTCCTCCTCCTCCTTTGTATCATTGGCCTCCTCGGTCTCCACCTCCTCCTTCTCCACCCCCAATTGTTTCTTTTTCTTTTCTTCTTGCTTTTCTTCTTCCTTATCTTCTGCCTCCTTTTTCTCCTCCTTCCTCTCCAATAAACTATTCTTCTTGTCCCTCTCATTTTCCTCCTCCTGCCCCTTCTCCTCCATTTTCTCTACCTCCTTCTCTAGCTGCTTTTCCTCCTTCAGTTCTTTCTCTTCTTTCTCCTTCTCCTCCTGAACCTCCTCCTCCTCCATCTCCTCTCCCTCTTTCTTCTCCCAACTTTCCTGTTTTTTCTTATCCTTCTCTATCTTCTTCTCATCCAACACTTTCTCTTTGTTTTCCTGTTGCATTTCCTCCCCCTTCTCACCTGTCCCCTTTTCCTCCTCTTCCTTCTCCTCCTCCTCCTTCCTCTCCAACAACTGATTCTTGTCCCTATCCTCATTTTCCTCACCCTCCTCCTTGTCCTCCATTTTCTCAAAATTCTCTTCCTCCTTCTCTACCTGATTTTCCTCAATCAATTCTTTCTCTTTCTCCTCCTGAACCTTCTCCATCTCTACTTCCCCCCTTTCTTCTTCCTTCTTCCCCCTTTCCTCTTCTTTCTCAACCTTCTCCTCCTCCTCCTCGACCTCTTCCTCCTCCAATTCTGTCTCTTTCACTTCTTCTTGCCTTTCTTCCTCCATTTCTCCTGCCCCCTTTTTCTTCTCCTCCTCCATTCTCTCCCACAACTGGTTCTTCTTGTCCCCCTCCTCTTTCTCCCTTTTCTCTAAATTCTCTTTCTTCTTCTGTAACTTGTTTACCTCATTTAGTTTTTTCTCTTCCTCTTTCTCCTCCTCCTTCTCCTCCTGAACCTCCTCTCTCTCCACCTCCTCTCTCTCCACCTCCTCCTTCTCCTCTTTCTTCTCCTCCCTTTCCTCCTTTTTCTCCACCTTCACTTCCTCCTTCTCTATCTCCTCCACCTCCAATTCTTTCTCTTGGGCTATATATTTATCTTCCTCATCCTCCTGCTTCTCCTCCACTTCATGCTTTCTTTCTTCCTTCCCCTCTTCCTCCTCCTTCTCCTTGTCCTTTTCCACATCCTCTATCTCCTGCTCTACCAACTCCTTCTCTTCTTTCAGTTCTTTGACTTCCTTCGTTTCATCTTCATTTTCGTCATTCTCCTCCTCTTCCTCCTGCCCCCTCTCATGCTTCTCTCCCTCCTCCTCCTCCTGATCCTTCTCCTCTTTTTCCACCTCTCCATTTACACACTCTGGCAACTTTTGTTTGCCATCAATAGAGCACATGGGATATTTTGTGTCCAGGTATGTTTCCCCATCAGAATTACCCAGCTTGTATTTGACCACTGGGAAATCACGCTCTAGGTCAATTTCCTCTAGGCCCTCCCCAAGTGGGAAACAACCACTAGTTGCACAGTAATCCAGAAAGGATCCTCTGAAATTTCCCACTTCCATCTCTGCTTTGTAGTGGGTAATCAGGGAGAAACACCAGGCCATACCGAAGCTGTACTTATGGCTGGCTCTCTGCACAAGTGTGTCTTTCAACTTACACTCCAGGTGCTTTAGCTTGCAAAGAGGGACCTGAATGCCCCTTTGTTCAGGGAGCAAGTTGGGCTCAATTAAGAGCACCCTGGCTGTTTTTGTGTTTTGGTCCACACTCTTTACCACAGATGGCCAAAAGGGATAACCTCTGGGATAAAACCACACCAACATTCCTCTTTCAAAGGGAGGTGTCTTCCGCATGGGATCTACTCTTTTGGGTTGTGTTTCTTCTCTTTGTCCAGCTTCCTTCTTGGTATCAATGGCCTTGAGCTCACTGGATTTCTTAGGAGCTTTGCATTGCTTTCCTCCTCTCTTAAAATCTGCTTCCTGGTGCTTCCTTTTTCTATTAGCACTAGGGAGACTGCCAGAAAACAATGAGCTTGGGAATGCAGAGGATGACCCTGACTCTGGCAAGCCTGCATGGGAAACACTTTTGGCAGAACCTCCTGTTCCCTTTGAGTATGTAATGATCCTGTGGACATCAGATACTGAGATCCCTTGGTTGGTATTCTTGGCCCTCTGACTCAGATCTTGGAGCCTGGTGAGGACCACAACTGGTCGCATAAATAGACCCGGGAATTTAGATTTGTCATATGATCCTTTCCAGTACCTCAGGTGGCTAGAGGAATCAATTGTTTGGACTCCCAAGTTTTTCTCAACTTCTTTTTGATTGATGGCTCCCTTAAATGTTGCTACTTGTGGGCCCACACAGAACCTTTCTGTTATCTCTGTTTGCATTTCATCTGGAGAAGCAGTAATGGCTGTGTGTGTCATGGGTTTCTTATCAGGGAGAGCAAGCTCACTGCCTCCATCACACACCTGTTGGGACTGTATGTATGGTCTCTTTCCAAGCTCGAATTCATAATCCAGTTTGCGTTTCTGTGGCTTCTTTCCAGGGCAAGGGCCAGGGCCAGGCTGTGCGCTTGGTCCCTCTGGCTCTGACTGTGGACACTCCACAGTGCTTCCTTGCCCAGCTAGATTTCTGCAGCACAGAATTTCCTGAGCTAGTCTAAGTGCTTTGGTGTGGGCACTAGCCTGGCCTGCTGGGCCAGTGTCCTCCCACTGAGCATCTCCTGGAGGGTCAGTGGTCCTCAAGCACACTCCTGCTGAGGAGGCAATGGTTTCAATAGCAGCCTCTGTGAGAGCAATTACATCTGTGCCTCTCACTTGCACTCTTTCATCTACAGAGAGGATTTGTACATCTAAGAGTAATCTCTCTCTCTCTTCACTAGTTTCTTGAGTCCCTGGTTTTGACAACACCTTTGCAGGCCACAAGTCCCCTTTCCAGTGACAAAGGACATAGTCATCAGTGTCCATTTTGCCTAGAGTTGGGAGGTGATTAAGAGCAGCTGAGGTCATACTGGTCCTTATGTGATCCTCATGCAGCCACTTCACGCCTGTGTGCCCTGAGCTCCACGCAGGGCCATGGGTTTGCAAGGGCTGTCCTCCTACCTGAGAATCTTCTAAGTGCTAAACCTGGGTCTCAGTAGGGATGCACCAGTGCCCTGCAAGATAGAAAGGGGACAGCAGAAATGAGTCAGAAATTCACTTACCTTGACGAAGGGGAGATAGCCCATCTTCAGTGAGTCTGACAAGGAAAGCTAGAAGAAAATAGAAAACTCTGTCCTACACCAAGGGGAAGATTGATGGCAAATACTTGGGAGAAAATCAGAAGACATTAGAGCATATTCCCAGCACTGCCATCCCAATGTTTTGTCCCAACTGTAAGGAGTGTATGTTGAGGACCTTCTGCCCAGGACATGAGAGTCCTGTCAGGTCCTGTTTATTTTAATGCATATTTGGTGCCCTGGGGCCTCCTTGGCCCTCCCCTCCTAGGAAATGTCTTGTTTCATTCTCCTTTCCTGGAGTGCTAGTTTTGCAATGACGTCCCAGGATGCTTGTGGCCCTCTGGTGCACACATACTGGCCCTTACCTCAATATCAAATTCCTAGTTTGACACTGGAAATGTGGTATTTCATGATGGTCACCCTGATGGTCCACTGGAGTTAGGTGGGTCACTGGCCCTTGGGTTGGATCCATGTATAAGATGAGTGAGATCTGCTATCTCCCAACAACAGGACTTTTGTTTTTCTTGTTGTTGTTGTTTGTGGGGCTGGAACTCAGCACCTGGGTCCTGACCCTGAGCCATATGTCTCATGTCTAGTGTTCTACTACTTTGAGTTGGTGACCCACTTCTGATTTTGTGATAGTACATTGAGGATAAGATTCTAACAGAATTTTCAGCCTGTGCTGGCTTTGAACTGTGATCCTCAGGTCTCAGCCTCCTGAATAGCATGGACTACAGGGTGAGTCACCAGGAACCAGCCACTGCTGCTATTGTTAATGGAATGAGGAGCCAGGAACAGTGTGGTCTTAGCATCAGTGAGGTGTGCATGCTGATGAGTGCTTACTAAATAGGCACCACTTACCTTGGTCCCATGGAACATAAAAGGTCTGGTTTTGAGTTGGCTCTCTTGACTCTTAACTCTGCTTCTGCTGTTCTTCTAATCATTTGCCTTGTTCTGTGACTCTGAAGACCACAAAAAGCATGGGACCTTGGAGGATGTGCTCCTGATGCCCAGAAACTTGGTCTTCTAATAGTAGCTCTGGAAAATCCAAAGCAGATAGGAAATGAAGGCAATCAAGTGAATATTTGGAGATCAGAAAACCTTCCTAAAACCTTTGTTGCATTTTGAAGCCCAAGTGAAAGAATAATTTCACCCATAATTTAGTTGCCCTGCTTATTCTCTTCCATCTTTATTATCTCAGCCTCATGGAGGGCTCTCTCTTCTATCTGAGATCTTTGGGGCCTATCCCACTGCTGACAGCATGTGTTTGGGATATAAAGATTTCTCATGAGCTTGGACACATGGGTTTCTATACTTGATTGTGACCCAGAATTACAAGGATTCCAAGATCTGGATCAAGTGATTCTCCTTCTAAAGCCCCTATAGGGCTGAAATTATTGTCAACAATCAATCTTAACAAGGACCTCATCCAGAGACAAAGGAAGACTTTCATCTCTGCCCGTTTCAGTGTGCTCATCTCTAAATGAGTTATGGTCTTCTCACTCCATCCTTAATCCTGTCTTCAGAATGAGATATCAAGAGACTTAAAGAGGAAAGCCTAGTTCTGAGCTAAACCTTTAACTCTGGCCTCTGGGACTCATAAGTAGGTGTGGAGGTGAAATATTCTATGCCCACTGGGATTCCAGTCTACCCGGAGGCATGGGTGAGGAAATGTGAAAGGAAGCAGGACTAATCTAGGCACTGGTAGCTCCCACCAAGAATCTTATCCATTCAGGAGTCTGAGATCTGAGGATCACAGTCCCAAGGCAGCAGGAACAGAAAAGCCTGAGAGTCTTATCTCCAATAAATTATGAAGAAAAAGAGGGAAGCAGAACTATGGCTCAGAGAGTAGAGAGCCAGCCTTGAGAACACAAGGGAGGCTCAGGGACAGCTCCTAGGCCAAGAGACCCTGGGCAAGATAATTAATTAATTAATTAATACATGAAGCAGACAGGACTGGTGTTTCTCTGGTTGTTTTCCTAGATCCTCACATCTAGTAAGGAGGTGCTTTTTCAGTTACTTATTTATGTATTTTTTAGGTCCTCTGTGTATCTTGTAAGAATGTATTGCAAGTAAGTTCATCTTAGTGCTGGCAGTCATTGCCTTCCAGTGGATGTCATGTGTAATGTCATGAGTAATGTTGAAAAACTGTCAAATCATCATTACTGAGATCAGAAACTAAAGCAATAAGCAGCACTTTCTGAAAGTATGTACATGTATCTTCTTAATTTAATATTTCATGAGATCCTAGCAAGATGGGTAAAATTCATTTCTTGTGGGCATACAATTCAGTTCTGGAGTATTGCTTTATCCCAGAAGTAGCTTGACATGCACAGTAAAACATAGTTTCTAAAACATGTGAGAACAATCTCAACTCCTGTACTGAAGTGCCTGCTGTTGGGCCTATGTCCTTATTAAGACCTTAGCAGCAACACGATGAGGAGGAAAAGAAAGGTGAGAATGAAATGAAGAATCCTATGAATATCCTACAAAATTAGGAAAATAAAGGAAGGAGGGGGGATCTTTTGGGAGGGATGAGTGAGCATGTTGGTGTGGGTGACAGTGATCCAGATGCATTTGATTCATATACTACTTCATTAAATTGCAATGCCATTGCACAACTACTTAAAGATAAATATAATAATGAAAAGAGTTGAGCAGTTAAGGGTGTGCTCATAGAAGACAAGACAAATCATGTAAACAGTGCACATGTGTTGACCTTCCTGGTGATGCTAGGTCTTTTTTCTTTCTGAAGAAAACCTTTCATAAAATCCGTGCTCCAAGATTGCATCTCTAGTTTATTGGGAAGAACCTAAATCAAAATTATCCTATTCATTTTTATTAAAAAGGACTTTGTAGCTGAGCATCCGTGGCTCAGTGCTATAATCCAACTTACTCGGGACTCTACTATCTGGTCATAGCACTTCCAAGCCAGTCTGGGCAGGTAAGTCCTTTAGACATTTACCTTGAATTAATGACCAGAAAACTATAACTAGCTCTGTGGCTCAAACTGACAGTGTTCTTGACTTAGTAAAAAGTTCAGCATATAATCTCAGGCCCCGGTTTTCAGCAACATGAGGGGAGGAGGAGGAGGAGGAGGAGGAGGAGGAGGAGGAGGAGGAGGAGGAGGAGGAGGAGGAGGAGGAGGAGGAGGAGGAGGAGGAGGAGGAGGAGGAGGAGGAGGAGGAGGAGGAGGAGGAGGAGGAGGAGGAGGAGGAGGAGGAGGAGGAGGAGGAGGAGGAGGAGGAGGAGGAGGAGGAGGAGGAGGAGGAGGAGGAGGAGGAGGAGGAGGAGGAGGAGGAGGAGGAGGAGGAGGAGGAGGAGGAGGAGGAGGAGGAGGAGGAGGAGGAGGAGGAGGAGGAGGAGGAGGAGGAGGAGGAGGAGGAGGAGGAGGAGGAGGAGGAGGAGGAGGAGGAGGAGGAGGAGGAGGAGGAGGAGGAGGAGGAGGAGGAGGAGGAGGAGGAGGAGGAGGAGGAGGAGGAGGAGGAGGAGGAGGAGGAGGAATGTACATCCCAAGCAAACAGGAGTAGAGCATCGTTTATCCTCATTTCTGATGAGGATTTCTAATTGTAGAGCATGCCCTAGCTGCCTAGTGGCAGGGTTCTTGCCCTCTCCCTCCACTGGGACAACGCTTTACTTTGTTCCTTGTCACCTTTTGACCCAGTGCAGATGTACAGACACACCAACCAATGGAGCCACTGAGTCACCCGGATAAACAGAGCCACTCCCAGCCACATCTGTGGGATATATTCCATGTACAACTGTGCTGCACACTCAGTCCAGGGCACATCTCACTGGACAACGTGGATGCCACCAAGGGCCCCAGTTTACCTGGGAGTCTTCTCCTCCTTCACTGCCTGATCTGGCAGGAATACAGTGTGCCTCCTACAGGGCCTCTGGCAACTCAGCTCCCACCTGACCCTCACGGAACCTGAGGACCTTGTGGCTGGAACCAGCCCTCCTCTGGCAGCCCTCAAGGTCCCCAGTCAGCCCCAAAGATAAGCAATGTGCAGTGCTATTATCTCACACATCAATGTGGACTCTTCCATTCACTCATTTCTGACGACTAAAGTGCCATTTAGCCACCCTGAGCCCACATCCCCTCGCTGTTCCCTTCCCCGGTGCTGTTTCAGAGAACCAAGGGCACTTAAGGGACCCACCTGAGTGATGATAAACACCTGTACCTACAGGGTACCCTGAGATCCTTGAACTCCTGTACCTGGAGCAGAAAACTCAGCAGCCTTCCTCCTAAGTTCCTTGCTAAGCTCCTAAGCTCCTCCTGGCTGGTCCCAGCAGCCCGTACCAGAAAAGCCGCAGACTGCTGTACAGTCAGTCAGCCGGTCCACAACGGCCTTTGATAACCACAGAATTCCAGCATGGGAGGTGGTCTCTGATTGGACAGCTTTGTACACACGCGGTGGCCCCTTCCACGTGGTCTGGAGCTACTCTGCGGGGATTGGCTGTTCCATGGGGCCCAGGCACTTGCTCATTGGCTAGTCTTGTAAACATAGTGAGGCCAACCTCGTGGCCTTGCTATGTAAACTACCTTGGTTACTGGAAGTTGGGGGGGGGGGTTGTGGTGGGGGGCACGTGCTCCAGGCACATTTGCCAGCCCTGTTCCTATGCTGTGATATAGCCTCAAAGCCAGGCTATACCATTCTGGGTAATACAAGAAATGTACCCACAGCCTGACATATGAAACTGTAACCTCTCTGTACAACACTTTGACAATAAATGATTAAAAAACAAAACTAGAGAGACAGTTAAACACCAACAAAAAAGAAAAAAATAAATGGCTCAGGCTAGGCCACCTCAATGATTGGTCAACGTTGTACACAGGAAGATGACCAGCTGACAGGATCTGGATAGGCCATCCTAGCTACTGGCTGTCTCCTGGAGCAATGGCTTCGTGTTTATAGTTCATGTTGGTCCTATTTTAAAATCAAGCTTCTGGGACTGGGATTTTGATTATATTAATCCTCCCAATCCAGGAGCTTAGGAGGGTTTTCCTTTTCCTTAGTTCTGACTTAATTTCGTTTTTCAAGATTTTAAAGTTCTTATCAAAGAGGTCTTTCACTTCTTTGGTTAAGTTTATTACTAGGTATTTTATGTTTTGGGGGGCTATTGCAAAAGGAGTTGCTTTCCTAATTTCAGCCTCGGTCTTTGGGTCGTTAGCATAGAGAAAGGCCGTTGATTTTTGAGGATTTTCTTTATATCCTGCAAATTTGCCAAAGTTTTGGATCAGCTCTAGTAGCTTGGGGGCAGAGTCTATGGGGTTCTTTAGGTATAGGATCATGTCATCTGCGAAGAGAGAAAGTTTAACTTCATCTTTTCCTATTTGGATCCCCTTTATATTTTCTTCTTGCCTAATTGCTCTGGCTAGGAATTCTAGTACTATGTTGAAGAGTAGGGGAGACAGTGGACATCCCTGCCTTGTTCCTGATTTTAAAGGGAATGGCTTTAGTTTTTCACCATTTAGAGTTATGCTTGCTGTTGGTTTGTCATAAACTGCCTTGATTATATTCAGGAATGTTCCATGGAATCCCAGTTTTTCCAGGGCTTTTAGCATAAATGGGTGCTGGATTTTATCGAACGCTTTTTCCGCATCCAGAGATAAAACCATGTGGTTCTTTACCTTGCTCCGGTTGATGTGGTGGATTACATTAACTGACTTGCACACATTAAACCAACTTTGTATCCCTGGGATGAATACAGTTTGATCGTGGTGTATGATTTTTTTAATGACCTGTTGAAGTCGATTGGCCAGAATTTTGTTGAGAATTTTTGCATCTTTGTTCGTCAGGGAAATTGGTCTATAGTCCCCTTTCCATGATGAGTCCCTGCCTGGTTTTGGGATGAGGGTTATACGGGCTTCATAGAATGTTTCTGGTAGTGAACGTTCTCTTTCAATTTCCTTGAAGAGTTTGAGAAATATTGGTGTGAGTTCTGTTTTGAAGGCCTTGTAGAATTCTGCACTGAATCCATCTGGACCTGGGCTTTTCTTGGATGGGAGATCATTTATTGCCATTTCCATTTCATACTGGATATGGGTCTGTTTAGAAGTTTTAGGGCTGGGGATATAGCCTAGTGGCAAGAGTGCCTGCCTCGGATACATGAGGCCCTAGGTTCGATTCCCCAGCACCACATATACAGAAAACGGCCAGAAGCGGCACTGTGGCTCAAGTGGCAGAGTGCTAGCCTTGAGCGGGAAGAAGCCAGGGACCGTGCTCAGGCCCTGAGTCCAAGGCCCAGGACTGGCAAAAAAAAAAAGAAATAGAAGTTTTAAATCTTCATGGTTGAGTTTGGGGATGTGTTTTTTTCTAGGAAATCATCCATTTCTTCCAAGTTCTCGAATTTGTGGGCATAAAGGTTTGCAAATTGTCCCTTATTATTTTCTGAATTTTGGTTATTTCTGTGGTGATGTTACCTGTTTCATTTCTTATCTTGTTCATTTGAGTGTGCTGCCTTCGTTTTTTGGTCAGGTTTGCCAGGGGTCTGTCTATCTTGTGAATTTTTCCAAAGAACCAACTCTTTGTTTTGTTGATTATTTGGATGGTTTTTCGTCTCTAATTGATTTAATTCTGATTTGATTTTAATTATTTGCTTCCATCAATTGACTTGGGGTTTGCCTTGTTGTTCTCTTTCAAGGAAATTAAGGTGCTTCCTTAAATTATTAAGTTGCTGTTTCTCCAGTTTGTTGGTGTATGCACTCAGAGATATAAATTTTCCTCTGAGTACTGCCAGGGTTCCAATTCGGTTAGGGTTAGGGCTAGGTTTACGTTAAGTTTTCGGGTTAGGGTGTTATCTAGGGTTATGTCTAGGTGTAGGTTATGGTTAGTATTAGGGGTCACGTTAGGGTTTGGGTTAGGGTAAGCCCTTTGGTTAGTACTAGTGTTTGGGTTACAGTTATTGCTAGTTTTATGGTTAGGATTAAGATGTGATCTAGGTTTAGGGTTATTGTTAAGGCCAGGGTTTGTTTTATGGTTAGGGTTAAGGTGTGATGTAGGGTAGAGTTAGGGTGAATTCTGCGTTTAGGGTTAGGGCTTGTGTTAGCCTAATGTTACAATTATGATTAGCGTTCATGTGTGATCTAGGATTTTGTTTAGTACTTGGGTTAGGGCTAGTGTTAGGGGTAGTGTAACTGTTAGAGTTAATGTGTGTTCCAACATTAGGATTAGGGTTAGGGCCATGCTTATGGTTAGGGTTAGGGTTTGGACTAGGGTTTGGGTTAGGATTAGATTTAGGATTATGGCTTGGTTTAGGGTTAGGTTTTGCGTTTCAATTAGTGTTAGGGTTCGGGATAGGTTTAGGTTTAGTGTTACGGTTATGGTGTGATCCCGGATTAGGGTTAGGGTTAGGGTTAAAGTTAGGCTTAGAGCTAGGTTTAGGTTTACTATTAGGGCCTGGTTTATGCTTAAATTGAGAGTTAGGGCTAGATTTACATTTAGGGTTAAGGTTAGTCCGTTATCTATGCTTATGGTTAGGGCTAGGGCCAGGGTTATGATTAGTTTTATGGCTTAGCTTTATTAGGGGTAGAGTGATGATTTGGGCTAGGTTTTGGGTTAGTGTTTGGTCTATGGTTATGGTTATGTCTAGAATTAGGGTCAGGATTAGGGTCAGGGTTAGGGCTACTGTTAAGTCTATGTTTAGGGTTAGGGTTAGGTTTAAGGTGTCATCTATGGTTAAAGTTAGGGTTAGGGCCAGTGTTATCATTAGTGTTAGGGTTGGGGCTAAGTTTAGGGTTATGGTTAGGTTCAGGGTTTCTATTACTGTTAGGGTTAGACCTAGGTTTAGTCCTAGGTTGAGGATTAGGGTTAGGGATAGGATTTATGTGTGATCTAAGGTTTGGGTTTGAGTTAAGCCTACGACTAGTGACAGGGTTTATGTGTGATCTAGATTTAGGGTTAGTATTAATGTTAGGTACTTGGTTAGGTTTAGGGTTAGGGTTAACATGAAGTTGTAATCTAGGGTAATGTTTAGTGTTATGGTTAGTATTGTGGTTAGTACTCGTCTTTGGGCTAAAGTTAGGACTGGGGATAGGCTTTAAATTCAGGTTTAGGGTTATGTTTAGGGCCATGTTGAAGTTTAGGGTTAGGGTTAATATGAAGGTGTTATCTAGGGTTATGGTTAGGGTTTGGGTTAGGACTGTTGTAAGTACTAGGGATTGGGCTATGGTTAGTGCTAAGGTTAGGTTTAGGTTTAAGTGTTGATCTAGTTTTGGGTTACTCTTAGGGTCCAGTTTAGGGTTTGTGTTAGGGTTAAGGTGTGGTGTATGGTTAGGATTAGTGTTAGGGTTAGGAATTGGGCTATGGTTAGGTTTAGGGGTAGGTTTAGTGCTAGCAGTAGCTTTTGGTTATGGTTTATGTGTGGTCTTCGTTTTGGGTTATCGCCATGGCTTGCATTTGGGTAACTGTGTTCATGTTTCTTCTGTGGTTTGGGTTAGGCTTAGTTTTTCAGTTATGATTAGGGGTGGGGTTTGGACTAGGGTTAGGTTAGTCTTAGGGCTAGGTTTAGGGTTAGGGTGACAATTAGGGATATATCTAGCTTTAGGGTTAGGGTTAGGTCATGATTTAGGGTTAGATTTAGTGTGAGGGTCCGGTGTATGGTTAGAGTTAGGGCTATGTTTTGGCTCAGTGTGTGATCTAGGATTAGGTTTAGTTTTAGGGCTAGGATTATGATTTAGTTTAATATCCACAGATTTGGCCAAGTTTATGGTTGGCTTATGGGGCAATCTAGGTTTAGGGTTAGGGTTAGGACCAGGGTTATGATTAGGGTTAGTGTTATATTTAGGTCTTAGTTTAGGGTTCGTGTTAGTGCTACGGTTATTGTGAGGTGTGGAGTTAATGCTAAGGTTAGGGTTCGGATTTGGACTAGCTTTAAGCTTAGGGTTATGGCTATTTTTTTGGTCTAGTATTATGTTTAGGGATAGAGCTATCTTTAGGTTTAGGATTAGGTTTAAGTCGTGATTAGGTTTAGATTTAGGGTCTGGCCAGTTTCATGTTTAGGGTTAGGTTTACGGTAAGGGCTCGGTTTAGGGCTAGGCTTAGGGTTAGGTTTATGCTTAGATCTAGGTTTATGGTTAGGGTTAGGGCCAGGGTTAAGATTAGGCTGAGCGTTAGGTCTATGTTTACCTTTTGGGTTAGGATTAGTTTGTGGTCTACGATTAGTGTTAGGGTTTTCCCAGGGTTTTGATTACGGTTAGAGTTAGGGCTAGGTTTAGGGCTCAGATCACAGCAAGGTCTGTAGTTAGCGCTTGGGTTAGGGTTAGGGTCTGGAATAGAGTTAGAGTTACGGTTTGGCTGGGATTTTGCCTAGGTTTAGGGTTCGGGTTAATCT
Source organism: Perognathus longimembris pacificus (assembly GCF_023159225.1). NCBI lineage: Eukaryota > Metazoa > Chordata > Mammalia > Rodentia > Heteromyidae > Perognathus > Perognathus longimembris. Next base: position 73,401,021 of record NC_063188.1, on the reverse strand, counting down.
GTTATCTCTGGTTAAACTTTCGGTTAGTTATTGCCAGGTTTATGATTAGGTCTAGGGTTAGGGCTAGTTGTAGGGTTAATGTGAGGGCTATGTTTTCTGTGAGGTCTAGAGTTTGTGCTAAGGTTAAGGGTAGGGTTCATCGTACAATTAGTATTTGGGTTAGATCTAGGGTTAGTGCTAGGGTTACTGTTAGTTTTAGGATTACTGTGTTATCTAGGAATAGGTCTGGGGCCACGGTTATGACTAGGGTTATGGTAGGTATAGGGCTAGGTTTAGGGTTAGTGTTAGCCTTAGCGATAAGTAGAGGTCTAGAGATAGTGCTAAGGTTAGGGTTAGGGTTACACTAGGGTTAGGGCCAGTATTAGCATTAGGGTTAGGTTAGATATTGATTTAGGTTTAGGGTTAGGTCCAGGGGTACAATTAGGTTTAGGGCTGCATTTAGGTTTAGGTTTAAGTTGTAATGTAGGGTTAGGGTTACCGTTACTGCCAGGGTCATGATTAGGTTTAGGGTTAGGGCTACGCTTATGGTTAGTGTTGAAACTTGTGTTATGGTGAGTTGGAGAGTTAGGTTTTGGTTTAGCGTTAGGACTAGGTTTTGGGTTCACGTTAAGCTAGGATTATGGCTGTTAGTAGGGTTAGGTTTTGAACTAGTTTTAGACTTTGTTTTAGGGTTATGTTGTGATCTAGTGTTTGTTTTAGGGTTTTATACAGGGTTATGAATAGGGTTAGGGTTACTGTTAGGGGTTGGCTTAGGGTTAATTTTAGTGCTAGGGATTTGGTGAGGTCTAGAGTTAGGGTTAGAGTTAGGGTTAGAGTTAGGGCTAGGGCTAGGGCTAGTTTTGGGGTTTGAATTATTATTAATTTGTGATCTATATTTAGGGTTTGCGTTATGGTTATGTCTAGGGCTAGGTTTATGTTTTGGTTTATCGTTAGGGTTACTGCTAATTGTCTGTTTAGTTCGAGGTTTAGTATTTCGTTGAGGTCTAGGATTATGGCTAGGGTTATGGTTAGGTTTATTACTAGGTTTATGATTAGTGGTAGGGTTATGAGTCATATGTGATGTCTTGTTATGCTTAGGTTTATGGTTTGTTCTAGGGTTAGGGTTAGGGTTAGGGCTAGGGTCAAGGCTCGGCTAGGGCTAGAGTTTGATTTTTGTGTGTGTGATTAATGTTAAGATTAGGGTTAGAGTCAGGGTTAGGTTTTGGTTAGGGTTTTGGTGAAGTTGCGTTTTATGCTGAGGTTTAGGTTTAGGGGTAGGACTAGGTTTAGGACTAGTGTTAGAGCTCCAGTTAGGGCTGTATTTAGGCTTATGTTTCATGTGTTATTTCGGTTAGTTTTTGAGTTAGGCTGGTGTTAGGGTTCGTGTGATGTAAGGTTACGTTTAATTGTAGGGCTAGGGTTGTGATTAGGATTAGGGTTATGCGTACTGTTATTGGCCCTTTGAGGGAATACTATAATTATGAAAAGTGGGTCAAATCATTGTGTAACCACTGTGTAGGGCCAAGTTATGCACGGGCAACGGATTTCTTTTGGAAATTTCTCAGGGCTGATGAGAAGGAATTACTGGAATCTTGGGCACGAATGTAGTGAGGTTGTGTCTGTATTGCATTGTTCTAGTCACTGCTGTCACCATCTCCTTTACCAGTCCACATCTTTGTTCACATTAAGCTTTATTTTGAGCTCAGGTATTTCTTCCACCATTAGTTAGTGGAACCTTATTTCCAGGATCTTTTATCCCACCAGCCACCAAGATAGCAGTGACTCACATTATCTGAGGGGATTTTCAGTATAGGTAATTGTGTATTGTTACCAATTTTTATTCAGTTGTTCTCCTGAGTGTTTCCATAATTTTACAATATTCCATTAATATGAATTTAAATTTTCTGAAGTGAGCGTCCAGATAAACCACAATGTTTGTATAGCCTAACATGCATTCCACATACAATCCTATGTATTCTAGTGAATGCCTACAAAATAATTATCACCTAAAAAGAACCTACTACATGATTTTATATTTATATCATGGAATGATACACACCTATGAGATGGAGCACTATGAGCCTCCCACACAGCAGACAATAAAATATTCCAGTTATTTTAAAGGCCACTATATAGGATTTTTCCACATGTCTCCAAGCCATCAGAGAACTACCTGTCTTGATGGTTTTAATCATTCACAGAAACCATTGGAAGGGTCCTCACAATACAGACTTAAGTATAATTCAACAGAGAATCAATTCTAGCAGCATTTACCAAAAGTTAATAGTATTTCATTTTGCTTAACAAGTACTTAATCTCTGCTCCTGTTCCCCAGGAAGAGGGCTCCCTTTCTCTTTGGAACTTAGCAGTACAAGCACTACTTGATGTTTCAACTACAAATAGGCAAAAGCAATCAGCATAGGAAGATAGCAGTAAAGGATAGATATCTCAAAGGAAGATACCAAAAGCAAACAATTCCCTGTATTATGTCAGAGAACAAAATGAGTATGTGGGGCTCCAGAACCATCCAGAGTGCTCTCTTCTGCCCAGGTAGGTCAGAGATTTTAAAATACAATAGTGGAGTCAAAGAAACATGAAAACCAACAGGAATTAATGTCTGTATTCCTGAGGTGTAGGCATAGTTTGAGTCCCTGTGGCTGGAAATTCAGAAGGAAGGTTGCAACAACTTAAGAATGGGAGTAATGTTCCAAGTGTAATATTTTATTAATCTTTTTGTCACAGTGTATATTTTCAGATACATTCCTGCACAGTTTGTAGCTGGCTCTCTTTACTGAATGTCCTGCAAATGAGTGAAAGTTTGGTAAGGATCCAGAAAGATTCTGTGCATGTCCATTTTAAATCATAAGATATTTAGAAGTGTCCATTCTGCCTGCAGTTGGGAAAAAGAGTTTTAGGGCCTCTGGTTGCTTGGCTCTGTGGGCTTGGTCATTTTAGGCATTATGTTGAAGTATGGATATGCATGCCCTGTCTTGGCTGAACTTGAAAGAGCATTGGTGCTTATAGCTGTGCCCTGGGAGGTGGTTTGTGGGCTTCTTCTGTGTTCTTATTGATTGAAAAGTTCAGGTAAGGTGTCATAGCAGTCATGGCTGCACATTAAGTCAATGTGACTGACTTCTGTTGGATATGGTGTCTGGTCCATAGCCTTGTAGGTGTAGGAGTCTCGAGGTCGCTGTCCTGTCCTTGACAGGTGGCACTGTCGCATGGGCCTTTGTCGTGGTGGAACAGGCTGAACAAACTGAGGTGGCCATGATGGATGGGAAGCATGAGAGGGCCGGGAAGGAGGGTGAGGTGGGAGCAGTTCTCAGTGCCACAGGAAGGAGCTGGAACCTGGTGACCACCACTGGGGACCGGGTGGATGGGGAGGGACCACTGCTGTGTGAATCCACTTGTGCCCTCTGCCAGAGTGTAATAACCTGGTGGGGGGGGAGGAAGCCCCACCCTTGTCATTTCCATGCCCCACTGTGGAGAGTAAAAGGGGATCCTGCCCCACATTGAGGGGAACGGAACTGCCACCCCAGACTGCAGGCAGTGGGGGATATAAGAGGGCAGGATTTACGGAAAGCAAAAGAGATGTGGCGAGCAAAGCATGGGGAGGTTCCTCATGGAGCTGAACAGTGCCCAGGATCCTCTCAGGCCTGAGGGGAGCCCAGGCCTGCCGACAGGGAGGCCCAAGCTCAGACCTGCAGTGGAGAGAGGCCCAAGTCCGGACCAGCAGTGGAGGGAGGACCGAGTCTGGGCCAGTGGCACAGGGAAGCCAGAGTCCCAGTCTGCAGAGAATGGAGGCCGGGGTGACCTATCTCTTGGCTGGAAGAGAGGAGAGTCCTGCAGAACCGAGACCTGCTGAAAGCTGATAGCCAGAGGCCCGAGGAAAGCGAACAGAGTGGAGCAGAATGGAGCTGAGCCCAGCCGAGCTGGGCCTGCGGAAGAGTCCAGAGCCTTTTGCCTGTTCGGGGGAGTAGAGCAGAGCCGAGCTGGTCGAAGGAGCAGAGACAGAGTGGAGACGGAGCTGGAGCAGAGATGGAGATGAAAAGGACAGAGCTGGAGCGGAGGCCCGTGGAGAGGGCAGAGGCCTGTGAAGCACAAGAAGCCTGTAGAGAGTCCTGTGGACAGGAGAAGGCTGTGAAAAGGAAGAAAGGAAAGAAACTCGCCCCCTGGAGCCTCCAACGGCTCTTAGCTCTGGGGTAGCCTGGAGCAAGACAGTTTCAAACTGACTAATAAAACTCATTGGTCACCTTTAACATTGCTTGGTGGATTTTCTTGCTCCTCAGAATACAACAGTGAGCAGTAATGAAACATGGAGGCTGGAGGCCTGTGTGCAATAGCAGCTACTTGGGCGGGGGGGGGGGGGGGAGCTGAGGGCAGAAGGATCTGGATTTGAGGCCATGCTGTGGTGAAGTGGCTGTGAGGGAAGGTAAAAGTACAAGGAGAGATGAGACTTTAAGGTGTGTAGGAGGTGCTCATTGAATATTGGTGTGCAGGGCACCTTTGATGGCCACAGGACAGAGGATCTTGAACCTGGGGCTGGGGGTGGGATAATGGTGAGAAAAATGCTTGGTGACCTGGATGTGGTCAGATGTGTTTAGCTCCTTGTCAGTGCAGGGGTGGAGCGAGGGGACCCACTGCTAGGTAAAACCACTTCTCCTATGAGCAGTGATAAAGATGGCCGTTCATGGTCACAGCAGAAGGATCGTGTTTTGAGGCCACTGCAGAGTACTGAGGCCATGGTGGGTCAGGGAGAGCAAGGGGTAAGGGAAGGCAAAGCTTTTGCCATCACAGTTCCCAGACATAGCCACAGGTGTTGGCCACAGGAAAAACTGAGGAGTCCTTCCAGAGCTACTTATAAGGGTTGATCCTGAAAATAGGCAGGGAAAGAATTTTATGGCCAATGGGTGCTTGCCTGGGTGGGAGTGGCCATTTCTAGGGGTTCTGCTGAACTAAAACTACACATGCTCAGCCTTGTGCATGTTACACTTAGATCATGTGCAGGTTCTGCCCAGCCCACTCTCAGCCTGCTTCTTACTGGGTTACAGCCTTGCACTCATACCGGGTTCGAGTGCCCATTCTACGTTCTCCTTAAACTTTGAACAAAAAGTTCATGTAAGGCCTCAGAGCAGTCCTGGGTGCAATTTAATTCAATGTAACTGAGTGGGGAGGGGGGGCGGGAGAGTGGGGCGCAGAAGGTTTCTGTCGGATCTGGCTTGTGATCCGTGACTTGGTAGATGGACAAGCATCGTGGTCGCCATCCTGTCCTTGATAGGTGGCATTATCGCATGGGCCTTTGTCCTGGTGGCACGGCCTGGACAAACTGAGGTGGCCGTGAGGGATGGGCAGTATGAGAGGGCAGAGTAGGATGGTGAGGTGGGGATGGTGAGCTAGGGGGACGAACTGGGACCTGGTGAGCACCACTGGGGACTGGGTGGATGGGGACAGTCCACTGCTGTGTGAAACCTCTTGTACCCTCCGCTAATGAAAGATGGAGGCCGGAGGCTCCTGCATGCAATAGCAGCTACTTGGAGGGAGAGGGACTGAGGGCGGAAGGATCCAGTTTTGAGGCATGCTGTGGTGAGAGGACCAGGAGGGAGGGGAAGAAGAATTAGAGGAAGAGATGAGCCTTTGGGGTGTGTAGGAGATGCTCATTGAATCTTGGGGTGCAGGGTCATCTGAGGCCACAGGACAGGGGTTCCTGAGTGTGAGGTTGGGGACGGCAGCATGTTGAGATAAGTATTTGCCAACATGCACGTGAAGGGCTCTATGCAGCACTTCCTCAGGTCCGGGGTAGAACGTGGGGTAAATAAGAACGAGGGTCCCACTGCTCCTTGATAGAGCTTCTCTTATGAGGAGACATAAAGACGGGCGTTCGTGGTCAAAGCATAAGAAAGGCAATTTGATGCCATTGTGGAGTGAGGAGTTTGCAAAATGTCGGGGAGACCAAAGGGGAAGGGGAAGGGAAGCCTTTGGCTCTCACCGTTCCCAGACATCACTTGGTGTTGGCCACAAGATAGACTGCGGAGTCTTTGCTGGGCTATTTACAAGTTCCGATTGTATATGCAGGCAGGGAAAGAGCTTTATGGCCATGGGTGCTGACCTCGGTGGGTGTGGCCATTTCTGCGTATTATGCTGAGCTATGCCTTTGCGTATTCAGCCCTTGGAGTGTTACACATTGCGCATGTGCAGGCTCTGTGCGCCACCCATCCGGTGCGTGCTCTACACTGCGCATGCACTTGCGTAAGTTTTGGGATTTGTAGCCTTGCAAGGGTTGTGGCGTGTGGGCTCCTTCTCTGTTCTTAACTTTGATCGAAAAGTTCAGGTAAGGCCTCAGAGCTGTCCGAAAGTCAATGTGACTAGGTGTGGGTGGCAGAGTGCTTTGCTCCCATCTTTTGTGTAGTCGGTGTCTGCTTATGTGGACCAGCTGCAGGGTCACCGCCCTGTCCTTGACAGGTGGCACTGTCGTATGGGCCTTTGTCGTGGTGGTGTGGCCTGGACTAATTGAGTTGGCCTTGGGGGATGGGCATCCCGAGAGGTCCGGGCAGGAGGATGAGGTGGGAGTGAGTCTCTGAACCATAGGGATGAGCTGGGACCTGGTGAGCACCACTGGGGCAGGGTGGATGGCGAGGGTCTACTGCTGTGTGAATCCACTTGCTCTGTCTTCCGTGAGCTGTAATCAAAGCTGGAGGCCGGAGGCTCCCACGTGCAATAGCAGTTAGGTGGGAGGAGGGGGAGGGGGCTGAGGGCGGAAGGATCCGGTTTTGACACCATGCTGTGGTGAAGTGGACAGAGGGGAGGGGAGGAAGGTTTAGGAGAGATTGGCCTTTGGGCTGTGTAGGTGATGCTCATTGAATCTCAGGGTGCACAGGACCTGAACACAGGACAGGAGTTTCTGAGTGTGAGGGGGATGGCAGCATTGTGAGATAAATGCTTGCCAACATGCACATGGAGGTCTGTGCAGCACCTCCTCAGGTCCGGGGTACAAACGTGGGACAGATAAGAACCAGGGGTCCCACTGCTCTGTGATAGAGCGTCTCCTACGAGGAGACATAAAGATGGGCGTTTGTGGTCCCAGCAGAAGGATCGAGTTTTGAGGCCAGTATGGAGTACTGAGGTGGCGGTGGGTCGGGGAGACCCAGGAGTAAGTGGAAGGAGAAGCCTTTAGCTCTCACCGTCCCCAGATATAATTACTGATATTGACCACAGGATAGACTGCTGAGTCTTTAGAGGGATATTTACAAGTGTCGATTCTACATGCAGGCAGTGAAAGAGCTTCTGGCCTTGGGTGCTGACCTCAGTGGGTGTGGCCATTTCTATGGATTAGGCTGAACTATGCCTTTGCATGCTCAGCCCTCAGATTGTTACACATTGCGCATATGTAGGCTCTGTGCCCAGTCCATCCGGTGCGTGCTCTATACTGCGCATGCACTTGCGTAAGCTTTGGGGTTCTTAGCGTTGTAAGAGTTGTGGTGTGTGGGCTCCTTCTCTGTTCTTAACTTGATGGAAAAGTTCTGGTAAGGCCTCAGAGCAGTCTAGGTGTGACTGATTGGGGGGGGGGGCAGGTTTATGTTGGATTTGGTGTGTGGTCTATTGCCTTGTAGGTGGTCGAGCATCGAGGTTGATCCTGTCCTTGACAAGTGGCACTGTTGCACTGAGCCTTTGTCATCGTGGTGCAGCCTGGACAAAGTGAGGTGGCCATTTGAGATGGGCTGGATGAGAGGGGCGAGCAGGGGGGTGAGGTGGGAGGGACTATGTGAGGCAGGTTGACAAGCTGGGACCTAGTCTGCACCACTGGGGCTGGGTGGATGACGAGGGTCCACTGCTATGTAAAGCCACTTGTGCCGTCTGCTGTGAGCACTAATGAAAGATGGAGCCTGGAGGCTCCCGCGTGCAATAGCAGCTACTTGGGGGCAGGTTGGGCACTGAGGGTGGAAAGATCCGGTTTGACGCCATGCTGTGGTGAGGTGGTAGGGAGGGCAGGGAAGAGGAGTAGAGGGAGAGATGAGCCTTTAGGATGTGTAGGAGGCGCTCGTTGAATCTCAGGTTATGGGACACATTTGATGGCCACAGGACAGGGGTCTTGAATGTCGGGGTGGGGACGGGAGTATGGTGAGGAAAATGCTTGGTGTCCTGGATGTGTTCGGATGTGTTCAGTGCCAGAGTGGAGCAAGAGGTCACTGCTCTGTAAAATCATTTCCTCCGTGAGCAGTGATAAAGAAAGAGGGGTATTTCTCTTCACAGCGGAAGTTCACATTTTGAGGCCATTGTGGAGTACTGAGGCTGTGTTGGGGTGGAGAGACCAAGGAGTAAGCGGAAAGAGAAACCTTTAGCCCTCTCATAGTCCCCAGACATAGGCACCGGGGTTGGCCACAGGATAGACTTACAGCAACTCAAAGCAGGCAGTGGAAGGTTGCTTTCCATCGTTGGTGAATTTTATTTCTTCCCTTTTCGGTATGGAGTGAAAAGAAGATGTTAGTGGTTCAAGACTGTAGTAGATACTTGGGAGGTGGATCGTTGAAGGATCACATTTTGAGGCCAATGAAGTTTGATGGCTCTTGTGAGAAATAGGGCGAAGATGATAGAATTTTAAGACAATGCTGGAGGCTCTCTGTGATCCTTAGCAAGGAGAGCCTGTTTGGACACACCAAGATGCTGGAATCTTCCATGGACATTGTGAGTGGCTAGGAGTGCACTGGAGAAGTTGCCTAGCAATCTTGACTTTACCAGTAATCTGTTTAACTAGAAGACACATCTGGAGGTGGGACGTGGGGTGGGGGAGATTCAAACTGCTTTGCGAATAAACTTCTCTAATGTCTTGAGCAGTAATAAATGCAGGAAAATGGTGGTTCACAGATGCAATGGTAGCTAATTCTGAGGCTAAGAGCCCAGAGTTCCTGTTTCTGAGTCCACTGTGTTGTCAGGTGGCTGCAAGGTTGGAGGAGAAAGGAGTAATATGAAAGAGACCAACACTGAGCTCTCACTGAGCCAGAGAGATGTCTATAATGGCCAAAGTAAAGGGGATGGAAACCTCCTTGGGCTCAGGAATGCAGACATGGCCCACATGAGGAACTTGCCTGTCATTGTTGACTGTGGAAATTGATCAGCAGGAAGTCAGAGGAAGAGTCTGAGAGAAAGAGACATCACTGCCTTTTAAAATTATCCTCTCTCCTATGAGGTTAGGAGTACTAACAGGTAGATGACAGCCTGGTTACCATGGCTCATACTTGTTATCCTAACTCTAAAGGAGGCTGAGGTCTGAGGAATGGGGTTCAAAGCCAGCTTGGGCAGGAAAGTCCTTGATGGTTTCTCTTCAAAAAGCAGAAAGTGGAGCTATGGGTTAGAGTGCCAGCCTTGATGGACATAACCACAGGACAGAATGTAGTCCCTGAGTTCAAGTATCAGTGCAAACACAAAGTTGGACTACGTTGGTACTGGTCTGGCTGAGAGTGTAGAGAATGCCTTTTGAGGCCACACTAGAGTAAGTTGGTGGTGGTAGTGACAACAGGTAATAGGAACTTTCTGAGTTGTGCTGGAGACAGTCACTGAACCAAAGCTCTGGGTGCCCATGATGGAAACATGGTGAGCCAACCACAGGAAGCTAGTGGATGGGGTGGGCAGTTGATGAGTAAGATGCCTAGAATGTGAGAACTCTTCTACAGCGGTTAAAGTTGGTGGGGCATAGGAATAGGAGATGTTCACATTGTTTTGTTAGTCAATTCTAATAGGAAATGAGCAGTTAAAAAATAAAAATGTACCACTGGTTGTACTAATAACTGCCTAGGAAGCTGATAGTAATGAAATACATTTTGAAGAAACATGGGTAAATTTGTCCAGACAATTATCTCAAAAACAATTAGCACAAACCTGGCCTGGTGATATGCCTCAAGTGGTAGAACACCAAATTAGAAAACTTGAAATTGAATGTTCAAAATCCAGGACAGAAATATAAGAGATGTCCTGCTAGACTGAACAGCCTAACACTACACAAGGAGGGATGGAGGATTCTGTTCCACCCAAGAAGCCATGTTTGTGGCAAAAGGGCCTGGAAAAAGTGAATGTAATCAAGTTAATACTGCCTTCACCTTAAATTTTCTTTCTTGTTGCCATTTCTCTTAATGCGGCCATGAGAGGAAGCCAAACCTGATTGATAAAATCAGAAATCATGTTTAATAAAGCTACAAAGAAATAATTAGAGTTTATTTCTAGGTTAAATTCGATTTTCAACATCTTTAAGCAAGATAAACTTGGACAAGGCAAAAGATTGTCATAGGAATTAAGGGTATTTTGTGCCTAATTCAGGTATTTTTACCTTTTCGCATATATAAGTGTTTTGATGGGAAAGTGTACATGTTTACAATTGCTATATGACATATCGTTAAAATACCTCCACAATTTATAAAATGTACATGCCAACCTTTTACAACAGTAGAAGCCAAATATTGTTATCTATGAGGCGCATTTTCCTAATATCATTGTCATATTTCAGAGTGAAATATGGGTAAGGAAAAGAAATCTAAACACAGTGCCTTGAAACATTGTGGAACACCTTACCAACAAACCAGACATGAGGCGGTGAGTATCTTAGCACTGTATGACTTGAGTCGTAGTTATTGATCTCTAAATGTAAATTATAATAGATGCAGGTATGAAAGTGCAGAAGTAAAATGCTAGTGAATAACATTTGATTCTCATGATCCTGTATGATGGTATTCTTTTAACAGGAATATATCATGAGTACATTGTCATGCCTTTATACAAGAGTTGGCACACAGTGATATTAGTTTAGATGAAATTGCCTGCAAAATCTTTGTCCTTGTGGCCTACTATTTGGAGTAGCCTGTCTGTGAGAAGACATATATATATATATATGTGTGTGTGTGTGTGTGTGTGTATGTGTGTATACATTTACATATGTGTTCATATATATATCCACAAATATATGCTGATGTTCAAATCATTTTCAAATAATTTATGATTAGTTCTCTGTGTTATTTGTACATATTACATGTCTGTGATATATGAAATGCATATATCCATGTGTATACATGCATTATATATGGTTGATGTATGTCAAGTAATCTTATATGCTCACACACCTAGGCCCATAGAGTTACTGAGGAGAAGCCTCAACTACTAATTCCATTGGTTAAGCTGTACGATATTATGTCTAAGAGAGAGAAGAAAGGTGAAGGAGCATCCAAGATTCCAGGTAGTTCCCCAGAAACAATGCCTGCTGGAGAAAAGGGTTGTGCATCCTACAAGGAAGGTGAGCAAATAACATGTTAGAAAGGGGTCTGAAGTTTTGATGAAAACTGACCAGAAAGTCTATGTGGTTACCATTTTATTCCACTTGTTGTCTCATGTAAAAAAGTATTGTCTCTTTCCCCCCAACATGTATTTCATGAAGTTTGAAAACACAATTCTTGTTGGAGCACTAGTGTAACAAACCCCTGGTAACCAGGCAACTTTGCTTATTTTGTTAATGTACATGATGTAAAGAGTTAAGCTCAGTTTCATTAGGATGGTGTTTGGGGGCCTTCATAATTTTTTCATTAAAAGTGCAACCCAAATCTTTGGAGTTTTAAGCCAACATAGCTTGTAGATCAGAAAAGACTTCAGATGTCATTGTTAGTTAATACTTATACACCATACCATACAGTGCATGTGGATATATTATGCTTTATCCTCAGGCTGTCCTGTAAAACACAGAGGTTCCATAACATAGTGAATTGAACATATAATTCTGGCCTCAAATATTTGCAACTGTAGCTTTAAAAATATCTCAATATTCCAAAAAAGCAGTGTATTAAAAATATTGTTTATATTTTTACTTTTGACATTGATGTAATTAAATCTCTATTTCAGTTTTCAGGAGTAGCAAAAAAACCTCACATTTATTTCATTCAGCTCTATTGGTTTTTAATAGTTTTTTTTTTTATTACTTAACTCACTCCATGTCTCCTGTAGTCATCACCCTATGTGCATTTTTCCTCATTTGCTCTTTTTGTAAAAGGCCTGGTACTGTGGAATAATTTGGTGTGTGGCTTTTAAGGCCTTTTAAATGTATTTGTGGTAGAAGTGCAATGGAAAGCCACTAGAAAAGCAAAGCGTTTTTTGGCTAGCATATTCTCTCTCAGTCTCTCTCTGTCTCTCTGTCTCTCTGTCTCTCTGTCTCTCTGTCTCTCTCTCTCTCTCTCTCTCTCTCTCTCTCTCTCTCTCTCTCTCTCTCTCTCTGTGATGGCAGTGGGATTTGAACTCAAGGCTACACACTTGAACCAAACCTCCATATCTTTCTACTTTCTTTATTTTTCTTTTTTCTTTTTTTTTTTTTTTTTTTTTTGGCCAGTCCTGGGCCTTGGACTCAGGGCCTGAGCACTGTCCCTGGCTTCTTCCCGCTCAAGGCTAGCACTCTGCCACTTGAGCCACAGCGCCGCTTCTGGCCGTTTTCTGTATATGTGGTGCTGGGGAACCGAACCTATGGCCTCATGTATCCGAGGCAGGCACTCTTGCCACTAGGCTATATCCCCAGCCCATACTTTCTTTATTTTTCATATAAAATTTCACTACTTCTGCTTGCACTACAGTCATTACAGGCATACACCATCTCTTCTAGCTCATTCTTATTTCTTGATAGTGTATAGACAATGAATTGTAGCAGGGCAAGACTAGAAACAAGCACTGCTGATGCTGTTTCTAGTATTAGCTACTTCCCTAGATCCTGTGGCCTTCACTTAGTGATTTTACAATCCCTATGATAAGTTTAAAGATGGATACTGTGACTCATGCTTCAGGAAGCTGAGATCTGGAGGGTTGTGGTTTAAAGCCAGTCCATGGAGAAAAGCCTGGGAGACTCTGTCTCCAACCAGCAAAAACCTGGGCTGGCGTGACTCAAATGGAAGTACACCAGCTGTGAGTAAACACAGTGAGTGTGTGAGGCCTTGAGTTCAAATAATACCATCTCTCTCTCTCTCTACACCAACTTTCCACAATTTCAGTGTCTATCCTATATCTTCTTTTTTTAATTAATTAAATTTTGTTGACAAGGTGCTGTGCAAAAGGGGTACAGTTACATAATAGGGCAGTGAGTACATTTCTTGTGATATCTTACACCCTCGTTTTTCTTTCCCTTCCCTAGGTCAGGTAGGCATATATAAAATACAGTGTGCCAAAATCAAATACAGTAGCCACATGGCATAAGCCAAAGCAAATTCACCTAGAACTTTAAATATAATGTCAGCAATAGAATTTGCTTATCCTTGTCTTATATGATCATATATACATAGCTGTTGAGCTATTGTGATCCAGTAAGAGGTCTGTTTTAGACCTTTTTATATTTAGTAGTTGTTTGGGTTTAGATACATAATGTAAGGTCGCTGACCCAAACCTGTGGAAATACCATTTGATAAGAAGTTTTTGTTTCTCAGACCTCACCTCTACTGTCACAATACTTCTTACTCCTTACAAGGAAATAAAAGTCTAAAATGTATTACTTACTATCAGAGAGAGAGAGAGAGAGAGAGAGAGAGAGAGAGAGAGAGAGAGAGAGAGAGAGAGAGAGAGAGAGAGAGACTGAGAGAGAATATGCTAGCCAAAAAACGCTTTGCTTTTCTAGTGGCTTTCCATTGCACTTCTACCACAGATCCATTTAAAAGGCCTTAAAAGCCACACACCAAATTATTCCACAGTACCAGGCCTTTAAAAAAAGAGCAAATGAGGAAAAATGCACATAGAGTGATGACTACAGGAGACATGGACTGAGTTAAATAATAAGTAACATAGTAATATAGTAAGTTAAGTAATAAAACTCATTTGCTCTTAAAGGTGAATATTCCAACTTAATTTTTATATATCATGGGTGTGTGCCACACTTATTTACTTAAACTAACAATGAGAAAATGCAGTAATTGAGGATGTAATCTGACTTGGCATTTTCCTACTTTTCTTCATAATTTGCAATACAGGAATTTTATCTGAACCAGACTTGTGAATGCGGCATTCATTTACTGGTCATGAACAATTATCCTGCTTAAATATGGACCAGATACATAGTTTTTCAAAATCTGTGTTGCTTTTGATGACACAAGGAGGTTTTATGAGTCTAGTTCTGAGAGCCATTCACTAGTACACTTTCCATTTTCTATTTATTCTCTACATCACAATATTGATAAATATACTAAACATAAAAAATCAAATGCCAGGGAAGAACAAAACAATCAATTAATTATTTTGAAGGAATTCTTGGGAGAGAAGTTACTGATTTTCCAACTGGACTTTATTTTGTTTCTTTTTATTTTATTTTTTTAGTTTTCTTCTTTTTTTCAAATTTTTATTATCAAACTGATGTACAGAGAGGTTTTATTTTGTTTCTGACAGAGAATTTTTTATTGGTTCCTCAAGCAGTTTTTATTTGTGACATTTAATAGCACACTATAGAAAAGACTTTTATTTCAGTGTCAGGGTTAAGAAATATTTTGAATTTGTGAATCATGCCTTGAGACTTAAAATGACAATTGTTTTAATTTTCAGGATCTGACCTGATTAAGGATCCGAAGGAAATGCTGACTCCTGAAAATTCTGAGGGTAAGTATGACAATGTCCTAATGTGCAGGAGGAGATTGTACCAAATCTAGAGGCCTTTTAGGGTTAGGGGTAGGCATGAACATCACCATGAAGGGGCATCAGGAGATTTTGACTTAACACAACATTATTCTTTTATTCATGTACTGGAATTACTGCTACCATTTCCATATCTTTTTAAGGTAGTTCAGAACTGAAATGCCTGTCTCTGACTGCTTGTGGTAGTAATAGATTGATCCAAATTCATGCTAAACTGGGAGAAGTGAAGCCGTTTGTTACTATTTTTCAGTATTTTCACATACCTATGAAAGGGGCTGCATTTCCTAAATATACATTGTAAACTATGCTAGTTTATTTACACTTTGATATCTCCTTGAAAAAAATTATTTTAACTCTTGTGGCCCTAAAATTTCTCCATTCATTTGGATTGCTTTTAAAAATATGAAGAGGCATTTTGTTTAGTAAATCAGGACTGTGGATGAACATGAGGACCAATTGTTATCTTCTCTAAAATAACTATACAAATACTAAAGTGCCCATCAAAATATTTTTACTTCTCTATATTAGATATTAAAAATAGCCTCATTGCTTATATATATTTTACTTAAGTAATTCCAATTGTCATGTTCTTTTATCTCATATTTAAAATGCTATTGTATGTAAAATATCCAAATCTTGTTAAAAGGATTTCTTGGTTTCTACTTTTTCATTACTAAAATCATGTAAAATTATACTCTGTTTTGCCTATGTACTAAAACTTCCCCTCAAATCAGTACATTTAACCATTTCTGGGGTAGAAGGATGTTTTATATTTTCTTATGTATTTTACTGGAGTCTAGTGTTTCATGGTATCTTGAAAGTGTGTGAAAGTCTGCTTTGACATTCTGTCCAGGGGTTTGCTGCACATGAGCTGAAAGATCCACCTTATGGTTCTGGTTCATTCTCTTTGGAAAAAATAAAACAGTGTCCATCTTGTTCATGTACTTTAAACATTTTCTCAGAGAAGTTCTTCTCATTAACATCACCATCTGCTGTGTTTTCTTATAGGTGAAGGGACATCAAAGAAGTAATTGAATACAAATAGAACGAAGCCCTTTCCCAGCCATGTCACTGGGAAATTACTTACAATAAAACTTTACTGTTTCTGCATCAAATGTTATTAATAATGTTTTCCATCATACTTTTAATGAAATGATCATAAAACAACTGTTACTTATCACAGTGCATTAATATTGTACACTTCTGAACGAATATCAGTCTTTGGTCAGTCACTTTTCTTTGACAGGACAGGACTACATACCTAAAATTCTGAGATGAATTTATCCTAACTCTTCAGGGATGTGAACTCATTGTGATGAGTAACAAAGGTAGTGGCCAGTACAGGAGTGTGAAGGGTATAAGGTAGGACATGATCACTTTTCCAATTCCACCAAACCCCTTCTCTTCCACTTCCCCTGGAGGTATTTGAGAAAGGGCCATTACCTAACCTAGGGGCCCTGGGGGGCAGGGACAAGCAAGTGATGGGTGGGGCAGAGAGGCCTCCCATAGCACCTGGCCCTATGGGGTTTTGCCAAGTAGAGGACATATACTAGGTTCCTACCTGCCCCAAGTGAGGTCTGTTATGGACCCTTTTTGAGGTCAATAAATTACAGCAATAAATAGATGAAATAGGGGAAACAGGTTTATGTAGAAAGTTAAAGTGGGGAGACTAATGGTGGCATCATAGGAAGGGGATCCTGGGTAGTCAAAATTCCTACCACTGCCACCACTCGCATTTGGACTGTCCGACGGAAACTCTGGTCAAGTCTTCATTACAGGTAAAAGGCTTCTGGCCTTTTCTTGTTAATTATTTTAACTCTTGTGGCCCTAAAATTTCTCCATTAATTTGGATTGCTTTTAAGCATATGAAGAGGCATGGGGCATGTCATAGTCCCATGCTCAGTGAACAACTGGTCATGTATATTACAGAAGGTACTCATCAGCCAGTGTGCCTTCTCATGCTGCCTCAGAGTGACTGGGTCATTGTAGGTCTTCTCAGACTGGACACTTGAAATGATGGGGCTCTGCTTTGTAGGTGGTATGGGGTGGCAAGATCCTCAGTCTCCTCCTGAGCACCCCTGCTGCCTGACTCAGAGGCCCCCTCCTCCTGGATGAACAACTCATCCTCTGTGTGCTTCTCCACATGAGCATTGAGGTGCATCAGAGCCAGGAAAGCCAGCTCTCAGCCTCCTGAGTACTTAGGATTACAGGTATGAGCCACTAGCACCTGGTCATCTGTACAGTTTTGAATAGAAGAAAATACAGTGGAATTCCTTTCTCTGCCCATGGTAATAACTGCAATCCCCTTTCTTTGACAATGATGTTTACTGTTCTTTTTGAAGGTACAATTTCCCAGATTGAAGGAGATTTGTATGTATTCTGAATTGCATCAGATATAATATATCTGACAAATAACAGGATACATAGATTTAATGTATTTTTCGAATGCCTAAGTGATGAGAAGATATACACCAAAAAAGACTCCCTAATCAGGTAATAATGGAAGATTTGTGGTTTGAGACCAACTAGGGCAGAATTTAGGAAGCCTCTATTGTCCAAACCAGCCAGGCATGTTGGGTCTGTCCTGTTTCCCCAGCTGCTAAGGAGGGAAAGTTAGAGGGAATCACAGTTCAAGGCCACCCTGGGCAAAGTCAGTTCACAACTATCTAAAAATAGGACTAGAGCGTATCAGAAATGGTGCAAGCATAATAGGCTGAATTCAATCCCCATTAGGGGGAAGCCAAAAATGTAGGAGTTTTAGCTCAATATTTTGGAGGTAGAGTCTAAAGAATTTTTCTTTCTTGGCTGACTTTGAACCTCTATCCTTCAAATTCCAATTTCTTGAGTAGCTACAGACATGAACCACTAGCACCTGGCTCACAGTTATTTTGAAAGAACAGATCTGACAAATAGTCCCCTCAGTCATGGTATGTCTGGCTGGAAAGTTCATTAGGTCCTATCTTGAGAACCAGGAAAAAAGCACTGCTGGAGGGTTTTTTAAATTTTTTATTGTCGAACTGATGTACAGAGAGTTTACAGCTTCATACGCTAGGCATTGGATACATTTCTTGTAGTGTTTGTTACCTCCTTCCTCATTCCCCCCTCCCACCTTCCCCTTTCCCTTTCCCCCCATGAGTTGTTCAGTTGATTTACACCAAACAGTTTTGCAAGTATTGTTTTTGTAGTCATTTGTCTTTTTGCCCTGTTTCTCTAGATTTTGATATTCCCTTTCAGTTTCCTAGTTCTAATATCAGTATACACGGTTGCCAGTGTACTCAGATAAGATACAGTGATAGTACAGGTACAACCACAGGAAGGGGCTACAAGAGAATCATCAATAATAGAAGCTACGGTTTCACATGGCATGTTGAAAGTAATTACAACAGTGATATAACAGTCGAACTGCAGAGCTTCTGCAGGGCAAAGGACATAGCTCGCAAGATAAACAGAAAGCCCACAGATTGGGAAAAGATCTTTACCTGCCATACAACGGACAAAGGCTTCATATCTAAAATATATTCAGAACTAAAAAAATTCCTCCAAAACAAAACCGCAAAGAACCAATAGTCCCCTCAACAAGTGGGCTAACGACTTAAAAAGAGACTTCTCTGATGAGGAAATGAGAATGGCCAAGAGACATATGAAAAAGTGCTCTACATCACTGGTCATAAAAGAAGAGCAAATAAAAAAAAATTGAGATTCCACTTCACCCCAGTTAGAATGTCCTATATCAAGAAAACTAACAATAACAAATGTTGGAGGGGATGTGGCCAGAAGGGAACCCTACTTCATTGTTGGTGGGAATGTAAACTGGTTCAGCCACTCTGGAAAATGGTATGGAGATTCCTCAGAAGGGTAAACATAGAGCTCCCCTATGACCCAGCAGTCCCACTTTTGGGCATCTACCCGAAAGACCACAAACAGGAACACACTAAAGCTACCAGCAGAACAATGTCCATCGCAGCACAATTTGTCATAGCTAGAATATGGAACCAACCCAGATGCCCCTCAGTAGACGAATGGATCAGGAAAATGTGGTACATATACACAATGGAATTTTATGCCTCTGTCAGAAAGAATGACATTGCCCCATTCATAAGGAAATGGAAGGACTTGGAAAAAATTATACTAAGTGAAGTGAGCCAGACCCAAAGAAACATGGACTCTATGGTCTCCCTCATAGGGAATAATTAGCACAGTTTTAGGCTACGCACACTAGAGGATCACAAGAGCTCAGTAGCTATACCCTTATGAACACATAAGATGATGCTAAGTAAAATGAACAGCTGGAGGTTTGATTGAAGTTCCACAGCACCTGCCTAGCATTTTGGAGGCTAGATGTTCAAACTCTAGCATCAAAAAAGAACCAAACCTAGCAAAATACCCTTAAAAATGGGAATATGATCAAAGTAGTAGTGTCTCAACCTTGACTTTTCATTGTCTGCTGATATTTTCTCAATATCTCCATAAGGGGAAATCTGTCAAACTGAAATAGAAAAAATGTAATGTACATCCAGTCAGTCCTCTTCATGGTCTGAAGTAATGATTTCACTGACAGAGATAAGTAAAACAAACAAACAAACAAATACAAGATTTATTTGGAAAAATCTTTTTAAAACATAATTTTTGTTATTATTAAGGAATCATGTGAGTTAATTGATAATTTTGTATGTGTTGTGTGTGTCCATGTGTGCATGGGTGTGTGTTTGTGTGTGTGTGTATGTGCCCATGCTTTCCATTCTTGAGGCTTAAACTAGGGCCTAGGCACTGTCCTTGAGTGTTTTTGCTCGAGCCTAGCATTCTACTACTGGAACCACATCTTTGTTTCTGGCTTCTAAGGTGTTTAATTGAAAATAAAAATCTAATAGATTTTCTTGGGTAGCTCGGATTACTGGTGTGAGCTACAGGTACCTGGTGATAGTTTGTATATACTAAATCACATATATTGATGTGCCAGTTAGGCTTTTCATTTTTACATAGTTTTACTCATAGACATATAGGCAAAAAATAACCTATATTAAGAATGAAGTTTGAAGTAGTAAGATTATGTTTAAAATATAAGCAATTATCTTGATAAAAGGGTAAGCTATTTTTGGTAAATACCATCAAGAGTAAACATATCTTAAGGCAGCCTTGTTACACACATAGAGCTATGTTTTAGTTTGTATTAATATATGAAAAATTGATCTTAGAACACATTTCAATTCAATTTTAAAGTATAGTCAACTCAATCACTTACCAATGTTTTGTGCCACTACTGAGACTTGCATTCAGGGCACTAGGTTCTCTCTTGGCTTGTTTTGTTTTGTTCTGTGCTGAAGGCTGATACTTGATCCCTTGATCAACAGTTCTACTTCTGCTTTTTATGGGTTAATTGAAGATATGATTCTTATGGACCTATCTTCTTATAAACATAGGATACTTTTGTTCAGGCTTGCTTTAAACTCTGATACTCAGATCTCAGCCTTCACAGTAGGAAGGACCAGAGTCACGAGCCAGCAGCACTTGGTTCCCATATAAACTATTTTAAAAAACAAGAACAGAAAGATCCCAATGCCAGTATAGTCACATTCTGGAAGAGGTTTTTTCCTGGCTCATAGTAGCCACTTTATTGTTGTAATCTCATTGCAGAGAAACCAAGCCATCTAGTGTCCTTTCTTTATTGTTACTGTAGGGGTGATGTATAGAGGGGTTACAGTAATACAAGTTAGGTGATGAGAGCATTTCTTTTTTTAAAATGTCACACCTTTGTTCTCTTCCAGTTTTTTCTCTCCACATGAGTTGTATAGCTCATTTTCAACATAATATCCAATGAGTACTATTGCTACATTTGTTCACCCTTTGTCCCTAGATTTCTGTGCCTTCCCTTACATTCTCAAAGACATGTAAACAAACAGGTCAAAAAGAAAAGAAAACAGAACAGCAAAAAAACCCCTCTTATTTCCTGGAAGTTTATTTTGATAAATATTATTTTGTACAATCAGATGCATACAGGCATTATGCTTTTCTGTTCCTCTCCTAAGAGTATTCTCCTTTGGTCTCACTCTGTGAGAATGCCTAGAGACCTTTATTATGTCCCAGAGTATTTTAGATCTAGCATCTGCATATGAGAGAAAACATGTACCCTTTGTCTCTCTGAGATTGGCTCACTTACAGTGATTAGATTTAGTATTAGATTTAATATGCTATTTCCATGCAAATGACATATTCTTCTTCTTAAAGGTTGTTTTAAATTCCTTTGTGTATAGGTACCACAATTTTGGATCCACTCATCTATTATAGGGCATCTGGAATGTTTACACAACTTGGCTATTTTGAATAAAGAAACAATGAACATGAATGTGCAAATGTCTTTATGGTGTCTTGGCTTGCCTTTCATAACCTAATAACCTTTCAAAGGCCCTTTTTCCAAATAACACCAAATAGAAGGCTATGGCTTCTGTACGAGAGATAATTATACAATATTACATTCCATTCAACTTTAAAAATTCATGTGCTTTTCACATGCAAAATACATTCATTCTGTCACTTTAGTCCCCAAAGTTTTAACTATTGTCCAGCCTTAACTGGAAAGTCAGTGCTAAATATCATCTAAATTAGATATGGGTAAAACTGAGGTACAATTCATCCTCGGTACAACAAAATCTCATTACATCTGTGAACCTGTGAAACTAGGTAAGTTAAATACTTCCAAAATACAGTGGTAGAACTGGTCTGGAGAAATGCACTCACCTCAAAATGGAAAAATAGTAAAAAAGGGATGATGGGTCACCAGGAAGTCCAAATCATAACAAAGAAAATTCTTAGATCTTAAGACTTGAAAATGAGCCTTGAGATCTAAGCATTCCGTATTCAGTAGTCTTGCTACCAAGGCTTTAGGTAGAGATCATCTTGCCTGTGGAAACTGAGATGATGGCTTTGATAGTTTTTCAGTCACTTTGGGCATCATTTTTCTTTTCTTTTCTGGAAGAGTAGCACACATTCACAGCTGAACAGTTCCATCATGTCATCCTGTCAGTAGCCTTTCTTCATTTCATCCCATCCCTTTAAATTTAAACTAGCAGTGTTTCTGCTCACATAATCCATATGTGCTTTAAGTGTTAATCCAGTCACATACTTGATATTCTCTTCACAATATGCTTTTTCATGTTTCCAAGAGAGGGCACCTTTCTAAATTGTGCGTCTAATGATCCTCTTTGTCACCTTCATGTCTTTTTTTCTCATTTTAATCTAAAAAGGAAGAACCAAGCTATTTCTTCATTTTCCTTCAAAATCTGCTTACATCCAATTTAATCACCTACAAGACCTGACTTGTATAAAACACTAGCATACCATTTAGCCAAGATGTTTCCATTCTGTAGCAAGGATTACCTTTTGTCTAGTTTCCAATAACATGGTCATCATTTCCATCAGAGACAGAATTACCCTTAATTGGCTCAATTTCTAGTATGAATACTCATTACCCAATTATAAGGAATTTGTTATAACAGCATCCTAATTCTCAATACAAACATCTTAGTTTTGGTTGCTGTAACAGAATAACATAGATAGGACTATTTAAATAATGATGCTCTCACAGTTGTAGAGGTTACAAGTGGAGGATCAGGCTGTCAGTTTGTTAAGGTTCTGGTGAGGGCTTTCTCCTGGCTAACAGATGGCTGCCTTTGTGCTGTCTCTTACTAGGTTACTCATTTCATTAGACTAATTCTCATGTCTTAATTCTTCCTCAAAAGCTCCATCTCCAAATAAGATCACATTGGGATTTTGGAGTCTAATGTATGGCCTTTGCAAGACATAAACATTTAGTGCATAGCATTTATGTACATTTCTACTTTTACACTAACCTGGGAAAAAGAAAGCTACAATCTACAGAAACAGAAAAGGAAAAGTCAGATTTAGAAAAGGTAAGAATATAGCATTATCAAGAAATTGTGTAAATTATTTTTTACCCCAGTCCTGCTGCTTGAACTGTGGGCCTGGGTACTGTTCCTGAGCTTTTGCTCAAGACTAGTGCTCTACCACTTAAGCCACAGCACAATACCTGGATCCTTCTGAGTAGTTTATTGGAGGTAAGAGTCTCACAGACTTTCCTGCCTCAGCTGACTTTCTACCATGATCCTCAGATCTCAGGCCTCCTGAGTAGCTAGGATTAGAGGTATGAGCCACCGTCACCCAGAAAACTTTCTTTTTTAAAAAATACTTTTCTCCTTAACTTAAAAATTCAAATCATTCTATATAATGTACTTATAATAAAATTGGAAATACTTTTCCTATCCACTGTAAGTTTACTCAATCTTTAGTCAATCTCCTGCTCCAGAAAGTTCCATTTCTTGTCACAGATTTCAGGCAGTCTCTCTACTTGATTTTAATGTTTTGTTATTTAAAGTGAAGTAATGGATTTATAAATTATTACCTTTAAAAGGAAATTTTGTTTCTTCAGTAAGATTTATCTATTGTTTTACTTTATAAGTTTTTCTGAAGTCAAGTCCTAAAAGTTAATCAAAACAACCTACATCCCAATAGCAGGATCTTGGTGATTTTTTTCTTTTTTTTTTGTCGGTTGTGGGGCTTGAACTCTGGGCCTGAGTGGTGTCTCTTCAGCTCAAGGCTAGTGCTCTACCACTTGAGCCACAGCACAACTTCCAGTTTTCTGGTGATTAATTGGAGATGAGAGTCTCACGGACTTTACTGCCTGGGATGGCTTTGAACCTTGATCGTCAGATCTCGGCCTCCTAAGTAGCTAGTATTATAGGCATGAGCCACCAGCACCCGGCTGATCTTGATGATCTTTAAGTAATAGATTAATTATTTCCAAACACAAAGGAGAGCCTTTTTTTATCAGGTATTCTTAAAACGAAGCAAATTATAAAGTATTTGATAGGCTTCTACCTGTGTGTAAGATCCATGGAAACAAAAATTATAAAGTAGTCTCGTGAGAGAAATGATTTCATAAGTATCCTGGGTTTGGAAAATTCCAATCTCTGCAGCTATGTTCACAACTAATGAAAATAGAATTCCTATACAAAGTGTCATCCATCCAAAGACAAACAGTAGAGCAGTGCTTCCAGTACTGCCACACAGCAAGGTTACTCAATTTGGGAATAAATACCATGTTCCAAGAACACTCATCAACCCAGAACGGAATGGAACACTATACTGACTACATATTTCTTGACATAAATGAGAAATTTGACATTCTCAGCCCCGGTACAGCTTATCATTTCATGTCATCTTCCTCCACTAAAATATCTGAAGTTAGTATTTGTTCAATTGTTGCTGATTTCATTTTGGCATGTAAACTTGTGAAATGAATAACAAATGCAGTGAAAAGCATTATTGCACCTGAAAGAGCTTCTTTAGTTGATAATGGCATCAGAAAGAGGATAATTTAATTGACATGTATGTATAAGGATGGACACAATAGCCTAATTTGAGTGGAGGGCCTCTGAGAACAGTATGTGAGAAGCATTTAAGAAGGAAGTTCTGTGTGTAATCATTCAGGAGTGCTTCTCATTCAGGATTATTCTGAAAGTCGCATCATTCTTCTTAATCAGCAGGAGCTGGAGTCACTCACAGGCAGAATAGACAAGAAAGTAACCTGGGCACTGCATTTTTACTGGTAATCTGGTTTTGGTATTCCTGCCAGGAGGCTGGCTGCACCTAAAGGAGTAAGCAGAGGAGCTGCCTTGGTTCCCCCAAGAGCTAACCACAACTGCCCTTTGCATAGCCTGTGTGAACTTTTTACAAGTTTTAACTTTTATATATTGTTAGACTTCTTTATGTCCTGTATAATATTTTTATTATTTTTCAGTAATTTTTAAAATTTATATTTCAAAATTATTTTATGTAACTTTGAATTTATACATTTCAAATAAAGTGCAATATTTTTATATCCAGGAAGAAAGTCCACCTTAAACTATTTTTGTAATATAATAATAAACACATTCATTTATATACCTATTTACTGTAAAATAGTTGAATTTGGAATAAAGCAGACTTGTTTGAATATTCAAATTATAAGACCCCCTGTTTTGGATTCTCTAGCATGTTTATTTTAGTTTTTTCTTATTTATTTATTTTTTTCCTTTACTGTCAAAGGAAGTACAGAGGAGTTACAGTTTCATATGTAAGGCAGTGAGTACATTCTTTTGTTCAACTTGTTACCTCCTCCCTCATTTCCCCCTTCCCCCTCCCCCTTCCCCTCTCCCCACTATGAGATATACAGTTGGTTTACACCAAATGGTATTGTAAGTATTGCTTTTGGAATAGTTTGTCTTTTTATTCCTTGTCTCTCGATTTTGATATTCCCTCTCCGTTCCCTAGTCCTAATACACGTATATACAGGGGTACTCAGATGGGATTCAGTGATAGAGAGGAAGGGAATATGAGAGAAACAAAAAAAAAGGTATGGTTTCACATGGCATGTTGAAAATAATTACAACAATGATATAACACGTGTTTCCATAATGTGGCGTTCATTTCACTTAGCATCATCTTATGTGTTCATAGGGGCATAGCTATTGGGCTATTGTGATCTTCTGCTATGTCTAGCCTAAACTTTTACTAATTATTCCCTATGAGGGAAATCTCATGAAGTTTCCCTCATCAGAGTCCACGTATCTTTGGGTCTGGCTCACTTCACTTCACTTAGTATGATTTTTCCAAGTCCTTCCATTGCCTTATGAATGGGGCAATGTCATTATTTCTAAAAGAGCCATAGAATTCCAATGTGTATATGTACCACATTTTCCTGATCCAGTCATCTACTGAGGAGCATCTGGGTCAGTTCCATATTTTAGCAATGACAAATTGTGCTGTGATGAACAGTGCAGTGCTGGTCCCTTTAGTGTGGTCTTGCTTGTAAT
The DNA here is from genome assembly GCF_023159225.1 of Perognathus longimembris pacificus. NCBI lineage: Eukaryota > Metazoa > Chordata > Mammalia > Rodentia > Heteromyidae > Perognathus > Perognathus longimembris. The sequence goes on along the minus strand of NC_063188.1, from coordinate 73,375,555 downwards.
CTTTTGGGTAGATGCCCCAAAGTGGGGCTACTGAAGACCCCCACTTCTTAAGTTCAAAATAGCCTCCTCTTTTTGTTTGGCTTGTGTAAAAATAATTTTTGAAGGTCTGTATTTTTAGATCTGACTGAAATAAGATAACCATCTTTAAGAGTGATAATAGCTTTACATATAAAAAAACAACAGAATATCCTGAGTTATGGATATACAGGTACTTATACACATATGTGTACAATACATTTTTATTAGACATATCAAGAATGCATAAAAATCGAGCTAAAAATAAAAATAGACCTTTATAATTATTCAGGATTTCCAGAAACAAATGAAATTTGTACAGTGTTTGATAGATCAAAGTACTGAAAAACTATTTGTAACCAAGTATATTTAGAGTGTACTCTCAGATACACCATTTAGCTCTAAGTTGATTTTTTATTTTGGGGAGTGTTAATAAGGTAATGTACACTTCATGTCTGTTGTCTTAGCACCATCATGACAAATTTGGCCAATATTATAATAGTAATAGTTTTATATATTTAAAATAACAGTATCCCAAGTTGTTTGTACATAAGCATCTACACACATATATGTACAGTATGTTTTAGATTAGGCATGTCAAAGATGTATAATACTTGAACTAAAACTGGGCTCTAAACTAAAATAGCGACTCAAGCCTACAATACTATCTGCTCAGGAGGCTGGGATCTGAGGACTGCAGTTCAAGAGTCCAGATTTTGGCCACTGCCCCTGATCTTCTTTGTGCTCAAGGCTACCACTTTACCACTTGAGCCACAGTGCTACTTCTGGGTTTTTCTGTTTAGTGTATGCTAGCCAAGCACTTTACCACTAAGCCACATACCTAGTCTCAATAATTTTTTAAAGTATCTTTCCTAGTGCTACTTAGGAGGAGATAAATTGTTTCAAATTTTCCTTGTTATGGAAATTTTTTATTAGTTCCTCCCTTAGAAAGGAAAGCTTTGGGGCTGAGAATATGGCCTAGTGGCAAGAGTGCTTGATTCGTACACATGAAGCTCTGGGTTCGATTCCTCACCACCACAAATATAGAAAATGGCCAGAAGTGGCACTGTGGCTCAAGTGGTATAGTGCTAGCCTTGAGCAAAAAGAAGCCAGGGATAGTGTCAGGCCCTGAGTCCAAGCCCCAGGACTGGCAAAAAATAAAAAAAAAAATTTAAAAAAAGAAAGGAAAGGTTTGCTGGATACAATTTAGTATTCTTGATTGGTAGTTGTTTGCCTTTAAGACATGACAGAAGTCATTCCAGACTTTTCTTGCTTTCATGTCTGAGAAATCCGGACTTATTCTGACCAGATTTCCTTTATAAGTAATCAATCTTTTCTCTCTGACAGCTCTAAGGGTCCTTTCCATGGTCTCTATTGAGCCTGTGAGAATTACAATGGTTCAGTGAGATGTTCTTTTCTGGTCTGGTCTGGTTGGAATTCTAAAGGACTCTTATATCTGAATGGGCCTCTCAGTTTGGATGCTTGGGAAGTTCTGTGCTAGGACTGAATATCTATTCCTGAAGAGTGGACAATGTCCTAACCTGCATGATAGGAATGCCAGAAGGAAGGATGGAGATAAAGGATTGGAGTAACACTCCAAAAGTTGATAGATAGATAGATAGATAGATAGATAGATAGATAGATAGATAGATAGATAGATAGACAGACATCAATATCTATCTATAGCTATCCCGTCCTTGGGCATAAATTCACCGCCTGGTTGCTTTATTTGAGCCTTCTTGTGTTCAAGGATAGCCCTTTGCATTTGAATAACAGTGCCACTTTTGGCTTTCTCTGAGAAGCATATTGGAGATAAGATTCTCAAAGACTTTCCTGCCTGGCCTGGCTTCGGATCTTGATCCTAGGATCTCAGCCTCCTTAGTAGCTACGATTTCAGGCATGAGATCCAGGCATGAGGCAACATTTCAAAAATCTTTTTGTCTCAGTGAGTGTTTTTAGACACATCTTTCTTGACCAGCAACCGGCATCTGTTTCGTGAACATCCTGCAAATGGGAGAAAGGTTAATTAGGAGCAGAGAAAGATGCTGTGCACATTCATTTTCAGTCTTAGGATATCTACAAGAATCCATTCTGAGTGCAGGCAGGAAAAGAGCTTTAAGGCCCATGGGTTCTTGGCTCAGTGGGCGTGGCCATTTCTAGTGATTATGCATGCCCAGCCTTAGTGTGTTCCATACTGGGAATGTTTCATATTGCGCATGTGCAGGCTCTGTGCCCTGCCCAGCGCATGTGTGTTCCCTACTATGCATGCACTTGAGTGAGCCTTGGAGTATGCCGTTGTGCACTGGGAGGAGGTGCATGAGCTCATTCTGTGTCCTCCTTAACTTTGTTCTAAAAGTTCAGTAAGGCCTCAGAGCACTTCTGGCTGCAGTTTAAGTAATGTGACAGAGTGTGTGTTTGTGGGGGAGGGACAGGGACAGAGGGCCTCCGTTGGATCTGGCGTGTGATACATGTCCTCATAGATGAAGGAGCCTCGAGGTCACTGTGGCATGGGCCTTTGTCGTGGTGACACGGCCTGGACAAACTGAGGTGGCCATGGGGGATGGGCAGCCCGAGAGGGCCAGGCAAGAAGATGAGGTGGGAGCGAGTCTCGGAGCCACAGGGATGAGCTGGGACCTGGTGAGCACCACTGGGGACCGGGTGGACGGCGAGGGTCCACTGCTGTGTGAAGCAACTTGTGCCCTCTGCTGTGAGCAGTAATGAAAGATGGAGGCAATAGCAGCTGCTTGGGGGGAGGGGGGCTGAGGGCAGAAGGATCCGGTTTTGACGCCATGCTGTGGTGAGGTGGTTGTGAGGGAGGGGAGGAGGAGTAGAGTGAGAGATGAGCCTTTGGGGATATATAGGAGATGCAAATTGAATATCGGCGTATGGGAGGCCTCTGATGGCCACAGGACAAAGGTCCAAGGCTTCCTTGAACATGAAGGTGGACATGAGCTGGCAGGTGCTGAGGAAAATGCTTGGCGACCTGGACAGGGTAGGATGTGTTCACCACTTCTTCAGGGCCCAGGTGCAGGGAGGGGTCCCACTGCTCTGTGAATCAGCTCCTGTGAGACATGAGTAGTAATTAAAGAAGAACGCTGGGGTTCAGAATGGAAGGATCAAATTTCAGGCTACAGTGTTGTAAGATGGTGGCAGGGAGAAAAAAAAAAGAGTATTGAGAAAGAGACGACTCTAGCCCTCACAGTCTACAAAGAGGTTTGCAGGTGTTGGCCACAAGATAGACTGTGGAGCTTCGCTGCACATGGGCAAGCTATGAGAAAAGTGCCTGTCAATCTTTATTCTGAGTGATCTTTTCAGCAAAAGTCAGCATGCATGGGGGAATGGGTTCCCACTACTCTGTGGGAACTTCTCCCCTATTTGGTAAGTAGTGAAAGAAGATATATGTGAGAGATAAAGCCAAGAGAGAGTGCAAGACACTGAGTTAAAGCCCAATGCCAGCACAAAAAAGAGGAAAAAAATCCAAAATATCTCATTTATTTATTGGGTGGGAGTGGCTGATTCCTGTAATCTTAGACACCCAGGAGGTTGTGATCTGAGGATTGATGTTTCAAGCCAGCTGCCATAGAGACATTCATGAGACTCTATTAACCAGCAATTTTACTAGCAAAATTCTAAGAGTGAAGAAATAGCTCAAGTTGCAAAGCTCCTGCCATCTTCAAAATGGCAAGAGCTTAAGACCCTGAGTTCAAGCCCCATTACCATCTCAAAATTAAGAGATTTAGAGCTGAGACTCAAGCCTATATAGCAGTTCCCTGACAGTGGAAATTAGGAAGGGTTCAAGGAGGAGTTCAGGGTGATAACAAGGTCAAATCTCAGGTTTCTTAAAGTCAAAACTCAGGTTTCTTTGTTTGAAAACCTAGACACGTAAACCACAATAAGAACTGGGGATGGTTGGGAGTAGACTGAGCAGAATGTGCTGAGTTGGACCTGAGGAAAGTCCATTTAGATACAGAAGGGTGGGTCCAACTGAAGGACACTTCGTATGGATTATGTCTGTGAGAATGGATCTGAGCAGGAACGGAATCAGGACATAGGAGTTGTGGGGACCATGAAAACAGAAACCTGGGGTGGAAATGGCAAATAAAGCCTGTACAAGGCCTGCCCAAGGCCAAGACATCCCAGAGCTAAGACAGGAACAATCCAGTCCTGACCCTGTCGCTACAACTCAATACTGGCAGCCTTGCCACAGTGCATGGTTCACTGCACTGGCCTCCAAGCCCTGAGAAAATCAGGAAGCTGTGTCTTCTTATTATGTTTTATTTTGTTTTGTTTGTTGTGCTCTAGAGCACTAGAGGTAGTGTCCTACTGAGGCCAGGTCTGTAGTAGGGGAAGCTGGGATGTTAGGGTAACCACATTGACCTACTGAGGCCAGGTCTGTAGTAGGAGAAGCTGGGATGTTAGGGTAACCACATTGATTAGGCTGAAGAAAACAAGAGGTACAGAAATAGAAGTCAATTGTCTGACTGGGTTGGCCAGGGCTGTGCAGCCAGCAGCTGCCTTGCTTCAACATTCCATTTTATCAGAATCTCAGTGTCACTCTCTCCCTCCCTTCTTCCTTCCTTTCCTGCCTGTTCCTTCCTGCCTCTCTCTCCCTCCCTCCCTTACTCCATTATTATTATCCAGGCTCCCTCTACACAGTGGTGGCAATCATGGTCCATGGGTACTGAACTGATTCATTGTGCATTCTCTCTTCTAACTCATCTCCCTAAGTAATGACTCTGTGCTCTGTTCTTAGAATGCAATAATGAGGTAGGCAGCTCCTCCCAGCCCCAGAGAGCAAATGAAGTGGCGAAGGCAATGGGGAAAGTGACTAATAGGTTCCCCAACAAGTAAATAAATTGTCATGTGTAGAATGGATGATGTGAAGAAAACCAGAGTGCCTCAAATTCATAGAAAGGGAAACTGAGGTTCATCCAAGGGAATAAATTTGCTTGTGGTACCCCAACAAGAGACAGATAGTTAGTAATCAACTCCTTAACAGATCCCAGTTCTTTCCTCTGTTTCCCCTGCTAGGGCCAACAGAAAAGAGCAATAGGAGAGAACTTCAGTGTGTGGGAGTAGGTTTCTCTATCAGAAGCTGAAGGAGTAGAGCTTGGGAAACAAAGGAGAGACTATATTCAGAAGAGCCAAATGGGAAGAACACTGAGAATCACAAGAGAACGACAGAATAGCTGAAACCTGTGGGGGAACAGCCAAGTGAAGGAAAGCTAGGAAAGAGTTTTCAGCTCCAGCATTCACCACAAGGTAAGCCTTGGAGCCTCCTTGACAGACTGGTTTACATAAAAACGATCATATGGATATATGTTGATTTATCTATGTGTGTGCATATATATGTATATATATATATATATCCTTATGTATATGATAGTGTACATTGGCACCAACAAAGTATAAGTCGGTTGCTTCTTCCCTATCTCCTTAGAAGCATTGGTTGTTATGTTCTTTTTTTTTTTTTTTTGGCCAGTCCTGGGCCTTGGACTCAGGGCCTGAGCACTGTCCCTGGCTTCTTCCCACTCAAGGCTAGCACTCTGCCACTTGAGCCACAGCGCCGCTTCTGGCCGTTTTCTGTATATGTGGTGCTGGGGAATCGAACCTAGGGCCTCGTGTATCCGAGGCAGGCACTCTTGCCACTAGGCTATATCCCCAGCCCGGTTGTTATGTTCTTGATGATGAGTATTGTAACTAGAGTTAAATGAAATCTCATTACTGGGTGTTTTTTTCCATTCAAGCCAATGCTCTACATTAACCATTTTGGTGGTTAATTGAAGATAAAAGTCTCCTAGATTTTCTTGTTTAGGCTAACTTTGCCACTGGTTACACATCTCCAACTCATGAGTATCTAAGATTAGTGGATTAATTCTGCTGTGACTTGCTTTTTTTATGGGCTGGGGTGTTGCATATTTTTATGTATATGTCTATGTATATGTGTGTCTATATGTGTGTACATATATGTGTATGTGTATACACAAGCAAATAGATATGTGAATGTCTACACACACGTGTGTGTGTGTGTGTGTGTGTAAAACATTTTCCACTGTGGAAATGTCTGAGAGTATTTGAAGGGAAGAGGAAAAAATGAATCTTAGGAGGTCAACAATACCTAATTTACCTTTGTTAATGTGTTACAAAAACAAGTGAAGTTGGCATAGTCAAAATTCTGTCAGTAGAGCCTACTTCTTTTTTATCTTCTTTTTGGTGAGTGAATTTTGCTATGTAGCAGAGTCTGGGCCTTGAACTCATGAGCTACTGAATGGTGGCACTACAGGCATCTGTGACCACAGCTAACAGAGCCTGTTGCTTTATATCATCTTATTTCATGCAAATTGAGATTTGCTGTGAACATATTATACATTTATATTGTAAACATTTATAAAAGAATTTGGAAAATACTCATTGATGGTTAAAAATATATGCTATGTAATAAAGTGTAATCCTATTTGTATCTATGTCAGATAGTCTAATATATAGAAACACTACAGTGTGCATTCCAAACGGATATCATGTCTTCCCGTGACATTTTCACAGGCTCTAGATTTGTTAAGCTCTTCCTGCTTTGTATCACCTAAGCATTTACTCTTGCTATTTAGCAGCACCAGTGACAGTTGACTGGCTTGATGGCAGGATTATAAAACAAAAATTCATCAACTTAAGAAATAAAACAACCAATATAAAACAGGAAGCAATGATACCTGTTCTATCAGTACAATAAAATAAAATTCTACAGGATAGCATGATAGGAAATATAATACACCATGAATGATGTGCATGATGAATGTGTGGTGAGAAAGAACAGATGCCAAGATTTCCTCGATATCAAAGCTGCCCTCAGAAACCTTTGTTAACCTCTCAACGTCTGTAGTTCAAAATGCTTGCATCTGTCATACTAGATAGTAAACACAACACTGAAATCATGTCTTTCATTAATACTATTTAGATCCCAGCACCTTATGTACTATGAGGCACCATGAAAGGGAGGGGAAACAATTGAACACATTATATTTTCACACACAGGAAATAGGATCTGATGAAGGGAAAGTTCATTGTGGTGGGAGAAAGCACTTGGCTATAACCTCTAAGAAGTTCACTTTTCTAGTAATTTTCAGGCAATGTTAGAGACACCTTCCTTCTGTTTCCTTTTACTTATCTGCTATGCCTTAATACATGATGCATTCACCTATTTCTTGCACTCATCAACTCCTTCTTCCCAACCCTTTAGCCTGTACTACAGGTGCTGCTTTATCTCTCTTGGGCCAGTATGTTCCCTGTGAGTTGGTGGTGGCTGTCATTGACATGGTCCATTCCTATATTGCTGGATTCCTGGAAATAGGAGCATAGTCAATAATATATTTATGTGTATATATAGTCAAAATAACTCCTAAAATACTTTCAAAAGAGCACTGTATTCTTATCTTTCTTGTATGGCTGAGTCTATAGTATTTGTTTTTTATTTTTGTTAATAGAACAAAATTGTTGGTAAGTTGTTTTTCCTCCTAGATTCTCCTCTGAAAAATGTTACTTGCAGAGTTTGTGTAGTTATTTTCATTTACACTGGATGGATGTGAGAAGTTTGTTTTTAAGAGAGAAGCACCCATTCAGGAAGCAACAGAATGTAGTCCTCCTAGATCAAAGTGTCATTAATGAGACTCAGTGATCACTTTTTTCTAGCATGTGATACTCCCATCAGTCTATCTGTCCTATTTCAACATTTTCACATGAGAAAACCTTTTGAGGAAAGATGCTTACACTTGAACACTTTGTGACAAAATGGTGAAGGGTAATTTACTTTTCATTTGAGAATGTTTTTGTGCTCATACTGGGGCTTGAGCTCAGGGTCTATGCACTGCCCTTTAGTATTTTCACTCCAGGCATGTCGGGCTCACTCTCCACATCCCCCCCTTTTTCCCCGGGGAGTCACCAAGCCCCAAATTGTGAGGGACAGTCGGCTCTGCTTCCCCGGCCAGCAGGAGAGGCGAAGCGTATCCCTACTGGGCTAAGCTGAGCTGAGATAGGATGCTGAGACCCCCGGTCCCATTCCCTCTCACATACAACAGCAGACACCAGACACAAAGATCTTGGGGAACTGGTCTGATGGACTGCCAGCCTCAAAAGATTTTACTCAAGGGAGGGGTTTATATAACAGTAATGGCAGGCAGGAAGAGGAGGGACTAACTGGGTATTAACGATTGGCTAGTGAACTGTCCATCACGGTGATGTCACGGAACTTCCTCTATGGGCGGAGACCACAGCCCCCCAAGGACCGGGTCTCTGGGGTCTCCGGTGCCATTACACGTGGCTGAGATGGAAGGTGGGGCTGGTTTGCTTCTCTTCCAGCAGAACCCGGAAAATTGGAGTGGCTAGCTTTCACACTGCCCCAGGGCGGGAGGGAAGGCAGCGTCTCAGGACCGCCCTCTCCCCCTCAATGCCCAGCTGAATCTCCAATATCTGCCCCTTTTTTTTTTTTTTTCAAAATTGGTTTTTTTTTTTTCTCAAATTTTTATTATCAAACTGAAGTACAGAGAGGTTACAGTATCATACTTTGGGCATTGGATACATTTCTTGTACTGTTTGTTGCCTTGTCCCTCATGCCCCCCTCCCTCCCCCCTTTCCCTCCCCCCCCAGGTGTTCAGTTCACTTACGCCAAACAGTTTTGCAAGTATTGCTTTTGTAGTTATTTCTCTTTTTTTACCCTGTGTCTCTCGAATATGGTATTCCCTTTGAATTTCCTACTTCCAATACCAGTAAGCACGGTTTCCAATATACTCAGATAAGATTACAGAGATAGTGTAGGTACAAACATAGGAAGGTGATACAAAACATCATCAATAATAGAAACTACACATACACATAGGACGTTGAAAGTAGTTACAACTGTGATATATCACTTGTTTCCATAACATGGAGTTCATTTCACTTAGCATCATCTTATGTGTTTCTAAGGGTATAGCTATTGGGCCTTGTGATGCTCTGCTATGACTTGCCTAAACCTGTACTAATTATTCCCAATAAGGGAGACCATAGAGTCCATGTTTCTTTGGGTCTGGCTCACTTTACTTAGTATAATTTTTTTCAACTCCTTCCATTTCCTTACAAATGGAACAATGTCATTCTTTCTGATAGAGGCATAAAATTCCATTGTGTAAATGTACCACATTTTCCTGATCCATTCATCTATGGAGGGGCATCTGGGTTGGTTCCAGCTTCTCGCTATGACAAATTGTGCTGCGATGAACATTGTTGTGCTGGTGGCATTACTGTGATTTTGTTTGTGGGCTTTTGGATAGATACCCAACAGTGGTATCTGCCCCTTTTTTGTTTTTTTAAATTAGCAGGGGATGCTGTAAACATATGGCATATGTAGGCATGAGGCAAATACTGACATAAGACATATATGGGGCCCCTTCCACAAAAGAGATGAGGAGGCCATCCATTTGGCTCAGTCCAGAGAAGTTGGAGTCCCAATCCATTTCTGCTTCTCTACCACTTGAGTTACAATCCTCAGACTTCTTTCTGAATAACTAGGATTAGAGGGGTGAGCCACCAGAGCCTCGATACTTGAAGATGTTTTAACAATAAATTACATTGGTGTTCTAATATACATGCTTCTAATTATATCAAATATATGTCTGTTTGTTGTGTCGTACAGTCATAAAAATCACTTTAATGAGCATGAAAAGAAAAGGGTTTAGATGATGAAGTCTTGTTTCATGTCTAGATTTGCCATCAAAAGGTATTAGGAAACATTGCCTGAGAACTTACTTTGCATTAGGCAGCACGGATAGGTTAAGGAGAAGTCTGGCTAATCCTAAGGCACAGGTCTCAATGTTAAAGGGTTTGGAGACTACTGAAAAACAGCCTGGGGTTAAAAAAAGGCCACCAGTTACAAGGTACAAACAAGACAAAATCAGCTTAAAAAAATCTCTATCAAAGCCCGAGGGCTGGCTGTAGAGGCTTTTGTTGATATATGATACACCAACCCTGAAGGGCTAGAAAAACATAACTGTGTGGTACTTCAGAGATGAGTCAGTAAAAAAAAAATATGTATCTGAGGGTTTGGATGACTGAGGGTTTGGGTGAGTAGCTTCTGATTCATTCCTGATCACTGATGCACTGTGCAAGATGCAGGCCCAGCCTCTGATCACCTCAGTATCCTCTCCTGTCCAGTGGACATAATTACACTCCCAGTATGCCAAGAATACTCACGACCAAGGAGAGATGAGGCCTTCAGAGAGCAGATTTGAACTATAAGGAGTAGTGGATAAGAAACATTGGGAAAGGACTGACTTGGACCAACTGAGGCACAGCTAAGAGATGTCTTGTGAAAAGTGCTCAGGGAAGCTGAGCAGGGGGTATTGAAACCATGGGCCCAGCAAGTGGCAAGTTGTCTTTATAGTGCATTGGTCTAGCCACTGCTGTCACCAACCCCTTCTAGTAGGTCCTGGTCTCTGCTCACAGAGAGGATCAAAGGGAGCTCAGTGAGCTTGTATACCATTAGTTTCTGTGACCTTAATGTCATGAATCATCATCTCAGCAGCCACCATGTTAGCAGTTGTCTAATATATCCAGCAGTGACACTCATGATCTGAGAGGATTTTGAGTATAGGAAATTGTGTCTTATCACTAATTTTTATTCAGTTCTAATAAATGTGTTTATAGTGTTACAAAATTCCACTAATATGAACTTAAATTTGCAGAAGTGAGCATTCTGGCAAACCACAATATGTTTGTATAGAGTAACATGTATATTGCAATAATTTCTTATGTGATAACACAGTTAAACTCTACAAACAAATATCAACTGAAAAGGCACAAATAAATGATTTCATATTTGAATTGTGGTCATCTATGAGATGGAATAATATGACCTTCCCAGAGAGGAGACCATTAAATAATTTGTTATTTTGAAAGCCAGATTATACGAGTTTTCCATCCTAGTCTCCCAGACATAAGGGTAAGGCCTATCTTAATAGTTTTAATCATTCACAGAAATCAATGAAATGGTCCTCACAATGCAGAATTAAGTATAGTTCACCAGGATACCAATTCTAGTAGCATTTACCAAAACTTAATAATATTACACTATGCTTAACAAATGCTTAACCTCTGCAGGGGCAGAGGTTCCTCAGGGAGGTATCCCTTTCTCTTCTGATCTGTCTTAGGAGTACAAGCATTACTTGATGCTTTAATTGGAAATGGGCAAAAAGCAATCGGCATAGGAAAATAGTAGTAAAGGTTATACATTTCAGAGGAAGATAACAAAAACAAATAATTCCATCTAAAATTAAATCCAATGTCAGAGAATTAAAAGAGAAGGTAGGCACCAGCCACCATATTGCATTCATATTGTTTAGGTAGGTCCAAGATTTTAATATACACTAATGTAATCAAAGAAATATGAAAGCAATAAGGAGTAAATATCTTTATTCCACAGCAGTGAGCAAAGTCCTAGCTTAAATGACAGGAAAGCCAGAAGGGAAGACGGAAAAAATGAATTGGAGTGACACTCAAAAAGTAACACTTTAAAAAATATTTTTGTCTCGGTGCGTGTTTTCGGACACATCCCTTCATAGAGGAAAGCTTGGCCGCTTTTCTGAACTTCCCACCCTTGGGAGAAAGTTTGGGTGGAAGCAAAGTGTTGTGTACGTTCATTTCCAGTCTTAGGTGATCTTGAAGTGTCCATTGTGCATGCAGACAGGAAAACAACTTTAAGGCCCATGGGTACTTGACTCAGTGGGCATGACTATTTCTAGTGACTATGCTGAGTTATGAATATGTCTAGTTTAGGTCATGTTTCACATTGCGCATGTGCAGGCACTGAGCCCAGCCCAATCTGCATGTGTTCCTTACTGCGCATGTGCTTCAGGTTGGCGCTTGCGGCAGTGTACCCGGTGGTGTCGTGTGCGCTTGAGCTACGTTCTCCTTAACTTTGACCTCAAAGTTCAGGTAAGGCCTCAGAGCAGTCTTGGCTGCACTTTAAGTGTGACTGAGTGTGGAGGGGGCCAGAAGGCTCCGGTTGGGTCTGGCGAGTGAGCCATAGCACTGTAGTATAGACCTTTGGCGTGGTGCCGCGGCCTGGATTTAGTGAGGTGCCTGAGGGGGATGGGCAGCACGAGAGGGGTGGGCAAAAGGGTGAGGTGGGAGGGAGTCCCTGAGCTAAGGGGAACTGCTGGGATCTGGTTAGAGCTACTAAGGACCGGGTGGAGGCCAGCGGTGCACACACTTAATACTAACAACTTAGGGGGCTGAGAGAGGAAAGATCCGGTTTTGAGGCCATGCTGTGGTGAGGTGGCTGCGAGGGAGGGGAGAAGTAGAGTGAGAGATAAGCCTTTGGGGTGTGTAGAAGGCGTTCATTGAATCTCGGGGCAGAGGCGTCTCTGATGGCCACGGGACAGGGACCCACATTTTCATTGACCATAGTGTGGGTGGGCAGGCAGGCAGGTGGTGAGGAAAATGCTTGGTAACCTGGACGCGGAGGGATCTGTTCAGCATCTTGTCAGTGCCAGAGTAGAGAGAAGGGTCCCACTGTTTTCTGTATCAACTACTGTGGGCAGTGAGTAGTAATAAAGAATGGTTGCCTGCTCGACTCCAGAGTGGCCTCAAAAGGCATATTGGAAAGAGGAGCATTTCACCGTCAATAATCCCATGAGTGGGGTGTAGGTATTGGCCGCCTGCCAGACTGTGGAGACAACCCTGAGCATGTGCGTGGGAGATGGTATGTGCCATGAGGAAAGTGCTGTTAATCTTGATGCTGAGAGATCTGATCAGCAGGAAGTCATAGCAGAAGGAGGGTGAAAAGGAGTCCCACTGCTCTGTGAATAAACTTTGACCCTGTGTGGTGAGGTGTGACCAAAAGATAATGTCAGTGGTTCATGAATGTTGTAGGTGCTTTGGTGGCAGAGAGTGGAAGAATCATGTTATGAGGCCACTGGAGTCTAATGGCTGCTATGTGGAGGAGGAGAAAAGATTAAGATGAAAAAGGGCAGTGTTTAAGATGGTACTAGAGGCCCTCAGTGAGCCCCAGAGTATGGTGCCTGTGTTGGATACAGGCTAGATGGTGGAATTTTCCATAGGTATTAATGGGGAGGGAAGGGCAGGGAGTGGGGGAAGTGCCTGGCAATCTTAATTAACTCTGCAGGAGATCCCTTCAGCAGGAAGTTAGAGCAGGAGGAGGGCAGATAGATGGTTACACTGCTCTGTAAATAAGTTTTTCTCCACTGCCTTAGTAGTACTAAGATTGGCACAATGATGGCTCAAGCCTGTAATAGTAGCAACTTGGGAGGTCAAGAGATAAAGGATCCTGTTTCTGTGTGACTTTCTACTTAACCCTAAAAGTATGAAATTGTGAAGAAATATAACATGCATTTGGATTGGTTGTGCAATATTGTTATTGTCTACTCTTGCACATTCTAAAAATGAAAGTTAAGGTTTTTATGGTTTAGTCTGACAAGAGTACTGTTCTTATTTTAATAGAAAATTATTATAGTATGTATTCAAGAAGTGCCTGAAATGGATTTGTCCTGACTTTTAAGCCCAGCTAATAAATGTTTTTATGGTATTATATGTGTGTACCATACCGATGACACAGACCTAAGAGTTTTGTAAGATATAATTTGCTTATTTTGAATAAAAATGCTTGAAATTGAAACTATCCACCTAACCTTCAACATATCATGATATAAAGAAGCTAAAATACAACCATTTCTCTCTTTTCTGATAAAACTATTTCATGACCCTTGCATTAATTAATGCAGAGACTAGAACACTCAATTTTCTGTTTTTAAAAACAAATAGAGAATTTCACTATGTCTAGAAAGCCTAGTGAGAGTTTGTTGCATGTATAAAGGTAGCCTCTTAGTTCTCGTACTCTGTAAGTAATTGTTAATGTCATTACCATGTAGCTCCTGGACTGCTTCATTTATGTATATATAAATATGCATCAAATAGTCATCTTTACATTCTACTTATAAACGAAAATATTTGATTTAAAAAAAAGGATCCTGTTTCTGAAGTCACTATGGAGTAAGATGACTGCAGTGGTTTTGGAAGAAGTAATATGAGAGAAATCAGCCTTTAGCCCTCAATGAGCCAGAGAGCTGGTGTTTGTGATGGCCTCAGAATAGATGCTGGAATCTTCCATGGTCCAGCAAGAAGGGCAGGACCCAGAAAGAGGAAATTACCTGTCAATCTTGAGTCTGTAGGATCTGTTTAGCCGGAATTTAGAGCAGGAGTCAGGGTGAGGAAGCTACCTGTTGCCCTTTGAATCTTTCTCTCTCCTATGAAGTTAGCAATATTAAAAAAATAGAAACCAGTGGCTCATGCCAGTAATTCTAATTACTCAGAAGGTTGAGATCTGAGGATCACAGTTCGATACCGCCTGGTCAGGAAAGTCCATAAAACCTTTATCTCCACAAAAAATCAGAAGTAGAGCTGTGGCTCAAGTGTTAGAGTACTAGCCTTGATTGAAAATACTAAGGGACAGTGCCATGGTTCTTAAAGGTATTTTTGCATCTATTTGAAATGAGTTCACCCTACATATATAGGTGTTTTGATTGGAAAGTCTGCATATTTACAAGTGCACTATGAAATATTGTCAGTATGCCTGCACAACTTATAAAATGTTCTAACCAGTCTTTCACCACAGGAGTAGCCAAATATTGCTGTCCATGAGGTGCAGTTTCCTAAAATCAATGTCATATTTCAGGGTGAAATATGAGTAATGCAAGGAAATCTACCCGTAGAGGGCGGAGAGATCATGGAGGACATTACCTCCGGAGCAGAGCTGAGGTGGTGAGTATATATATATATATATTTTTTTTTTTTGCCAGTCCTGGGGCTTGAACTCAGGGCCGCCTGAGCACTGTCCCTGGCTTCTTTTTGCTCAAGGCTAGAACTCTGCCAACTTGAGCCACACGCCACTTTTGGCCTTTTCTATGTATGTGGTGCTGAGGACTTGAACCTAGGGCTTCATGTTTATGAGGCAAGCACTCTTGCCACTAGGCCATATTCCCTGCCCCAGTGGTGAGTATCTTAACACTGGAGAACCTGAGTCACAGGACCTGATTTTGAAAAGTAAACTGGAACACAAGCAGATATAAAAGTGCAGAAATACAGTGTTAGTGAGTAACATTTGGATCTAATGTGCCCAGAGGATGATATTCTGGTGATGCCAACAGATCTGTTGATCTGTTTCCCAGAATTATGTTCTGTGTCTTCCCTATTGTTGTTTTATACAAGAGATGGCACAGACATCTTAATGTAGCTGAAAATAGATTTAAAGTCTATGTGGCCTTCTATTTGGAGTGGCCTGTATAGAAGAAGAGTAATATTACTGTGAACACACACACACACACACACACACACACACACACACACTTCTGTTTAAGACTAATTTATGATTAAATCCAGGGCTGGGAATGTGGCTTAGTGGTAAGGCGCTTGCCTAGCATGTATGAAACCCAGAGTTCGATTCCTCATCACCACATAAACAGAGAAAGCCTGGAAGTGGCCCTTTGGATCAAGAGCTAGAGTACTAAGCCAGGGACAGTGCTCAGACCCTGAGTCCAAGCCCCAGGACTGGCCAAGAAAAAAAAGACTCCAAAATGATTAAATCCACCCATGTGTTATTTGTAGATATTACATGTCTGATGAATAAAATGCATATATATGACATACACACATGTGTTATATATTATTGATGTCATTAATAAAACTGCATGTGCTCACACTACTAGGCTCAGCAATTTATTGAGGAGAAACCTAAACCAGTGAATCCACTGGCTGAGCTGTACAAAATTATGGCTAAGATGGAGATGGAAAATGAAGGAGCATGCACAATTCCAGGTGACTGTCCAGGGGAAGAATGCTTGCTGGGGTAAAGAGATGTGCATTCTGCATAGTGAAATATCAGGAAGATGAGCAAATAACATGTTAGAAAGTGTTCTGAAATGTTGTTAAAAATTGAATGGGGAGTGGAGGTAGACACTATTTTATTCCATTTGTTGTCCCATATCAAAAAGTATTTGTAACTTTTCCCCCAAGATGTATATAATGTGTGTTTTGAAAACATAGTTATTGTCAAACTGTTATTAACCAACACCAGGAAACTAGGGAAGTTTGTTTCGTTTGTCATTGTACACAACATAAAGCACAAAACTTAGCTTCATTAGAATGGTGTTTGGGGACCTTCTTAGTACTGAATTAAGTGTATAACCCAAACCTTTAGAGTGCTAAGCCAGTATAGCTTGTAGTTCAGAAAGGCCTGGTTGCATATTTTTGTGAAACACATTAATATCGTGACTTCACAAGAAGCAGTAGACTGGAGGAGACAGATGCATATTTCATTCCAAAATTTGTGTTCTTCATTACCTCTGTACTTCTCCATAGCAGTTAGATGACTTTCCTTAAATTATTTATAAATCAGAGGTGTGTAATTTAAAATACCTCTAAATGTCACACGGTAGACTTGGCTCAGTGGAAGAATATAAAGCTGCCAGAAATTTTTGCTGAAAGTTTGTTTTCCATTGCTTCTTTGGCATCACAATTTTGTATGGCAACATTGAAAAGCTTCATGATTTGGATTTTCAGTACAGGAGATTGAACTCAGCGCTAGTCAGGTACTCTTCAATTTGAGTCATGCTTCCAGCCACTTTTCATTTTGTGATTTTTTTTAATAATACCTTGTCTTTTCGCTCAGGGCAGCCTGGAGTAGGATCCTGTTTATTTTACCTGTATAGCTAGAATGACAGACCCATAGCACTCTGTTTTGATTTTTGTTGGTTGAGACAGGGTCTTACGAACATTTTCCTGGAGTTGGTTGGAACCTGTAATCCTCCCTATATTAGCTCCCTGGGTAGTTAGGATTTCAGGGATAAACCACTCTGCCTTGGTAAAGGCTAGCTGTTTTCATACACTTTTAAAGTGGTTTTCTTTTCAAGAAACTTAATTTTGTATTTCGAAAATCTAAAGTGAAAGAAGCTATGCCCACTATTCAATGTGAAGCATTTGTATGGAAACCCATTAGAGTGCCACAGGCATGCATAAGACAACGACTCCCTAGTGAAAGATTTTCTAGATTGTTATTGGCATGGATATCTTAAATCTCACAATTTGGAGTTTACTTTCATCACTCCTGTGAGTATCACAGAGCTGCAACAAGTTCCAAGATTTTCCTTAGATGTAACAAAAAATAAGACTTAAAGATTCCTAGTATTCTCCCCAGGAAGCAGACTTCACATGTCATTGGTAGTTAATACACACCACACCATACAGTGCATATCAA
Source organism: Perognathus longimembris pacificus (assembly GCF_023159225.1). Taxonomy (NCBI): domain Eukaryota; kingdom Metazoa; phylum Chordata; class Mammalia; order Rodentia; family Heteromyidae; genus Perognathus; species Perognathus longimembris. Next base: position 73,358,247 of record NC_063188.1, on the reverse strand, counting down.
CACATTGTGAGAAAGAAATACATAAAATCTGACTCCAAATATTGCAAGTGTAGGTTTTCTTTTATTGTCTACTTTTCTTTTGTCTTGCTTTTCTTTTTGTCTTGTTTGTTCATTTATTTCTTATTGGGGAGGTATGAGGGGGCACATAAACTGAAGTACAAAGATTGAGCAAATGCATCAATGGTACTCAGACACTATGTTGAAAATGTACTATAAAATTGTGGTTGGAGCCAGGCACCGGTGGCTCAAGCCTAAATCCTAGGCTACTCAGGAGGCTGAGATCTGATCACAGTTCAAAGCTATACCAGACAGGAAAGTTAGTGAGACTCTTATCTCCAATTAAACACCAGAAAACCAGAAGTAGCACTGTGACTCAAAGTGATAGGGTGCTGCCCTTGAGCAAATAGGAGCTCAGAGTCAGTTCCCAGGCCTTGAGTTCAAGTCCCACAACCAACTAAAAACAACAACAACCACAACAAAAACCTTGTACTCTTGGAATGGAAAGGAAAACCTGGGAGAGTTAAGGAAGCGGTCTTATGAAACTGTAACCTCTATATACATCACCTTTATAATAACAATAACAAATATTTGTTTTAAAAAAGAGATAAATATTATTCTTTAGCTTAAAATAAGAAAAAATACTATTCATAAGAAAGCAGTATTATTTTCAAATATTATGATTGCTTTTCTTTTGATATTGATATAATAGGCTTTATACCTCTGTTTTCAGGTGGCAAAAATTAATATTTATATCATTTAGTTTTATCAGCATTTAATAGTATTTGGCTTTTTATCTGCCTCCTTCTCCATATCTGCCTTAGTATTCCTCTTAGGTATATATGTACAATTTTTATTGTTCTTAAAACTGGATATTTTAAATTCATTGTCATATATTATGATCCTTTGACCTACTCCATTGAATTAAACTGACAATGTGAACATAAAATATTTGAGATAAAATCTGTCATGGTATTTTGTTTTACTTGTCTTTGATAATTTCCTGTATAGGAACTTTGTTTTAACAAGTGTCTAGTTGTGAATACTGCATTCCATTTACTGGTCATGAACCTTTACTCTGTTTCTATATGGACCATGTCATTAGTTTTTCAAAAGCTATGTTGATTTTGATGACACAGGAAAGTTTCATTAGTCCTGTTATGAAAGCCATTCAGTAATTTGTTCCTGTTTCATACATTTAGTACATTTTCCATTCTCCATTTGTTCTCCCCTAGCATAATGTATTGTAGATAATTGTAATAAAAATCAAATGCCAGAGAAGAACAAAAAGTTCAGCTAAAGAGTGTGAAGGAAGTCTTCTGAAACAGATTAAATGCTGAGATAACTTTTGAAATGATTTTCCAACAATTCTGTTCATGATGTTTATTACTACACTAGACCAAAGTCTTTTATATCATGGTCTGGGATGAGAAATATTCTTAGTTTTGTTTTGGGGAATCATGCCTTGAGACTTAAAATAACAAGTGTTTTACTTTTCAGCTCTTGACCCGGTTAAGGATCAGAAGGAGGAACTAGCTCCTAAAACGTCTGAGAGTGAGTAATGACAATGTCTTGATGTGTAGGAAGAGATATTTTTACCAAATCTGGAGGCCTTTCATGGGCATGAAAATCACTATGAAAGCAAACATGGAGATTTACCCCTGCGTCCACATTATTCCTTTAATCATGTACAAGAATCATTAGTATTTATTTTTTTATTTTTATTTTTATTTTTTATTTATTTATTTATTTATTTATTTTGGCCAGTCCTGGGCCTTGGACTCAGGGCCTGAGCACTGTCCCTGGCTTCTTCCCGCTCAAGGCTAGCACTCTGCCACTTGAGCCACAGCGCCGCTTCTGGCCGTTTTCTGTATATGTGGTGCTGGGGAATCGAACCTAGGGCTTCGTGTATCCGAGGCAGGCACTCTTGCCACTAGGCTATATCCCCAGCCCTGAAGTATTTATTTTTTTAATGTTTATTTTTTAATTATCTTTAAGTAGATGTAAGAACGAGGTGCCAGATAACAAAGCAGTTTATGAATATAATATATCTTGATCAGTGTAACTCATTCAAAATTATCACATTTCTTTGACCTACTCCATCCCTGACTTAGTCTTGTGGTATATACAATGAATTCTGGGCTGTGTTCTCCCCCTTGACCCCACCCCCTTCATTTAGCCAAATGGTGTTGATTTTACTGGGCTTCGATCAAGATCTTATGCATGATTATACTACTTGATCTTTCCACTGAATCTATTATAGTTAGGTTAATTCATTTGTAACCACTTGCATTACCATCCATTATGCTTACTTGTAGATTTATAGGCACAGTCTAGCTGTCACAAATGAGGGAGGCCATACTACCTTTGTTTTTCTGGGTCTGGCTAACCACACTTACTATAACTTTTTTTCCAGGTCTTTCCATTGTGTATATGTAACACATCTTCATGATCAGTTTGTCCATTGAAGGACATCCATATTTTGGATGTAGTGAATAGTGCTGCAGTGAACATGGTTGTGCTGAAGGCTTTACTACAATATTGTTTGTGTTCTATTGGAGAAATGCCTAGGATTGGGATTGCTCTATCATGGGTTAGTTCTATATTTAATTTTTTGAGTAACATCCATACTGCTTTCCAGAGTGGATGAAGAAGCTTATGTTCTCACCAACAGTGTATTAGAGTTGTTTATGGGTATTGCATTGAATTTTCATTTTCATGATGATGTTAATTCTTCTAATTCAGGAACATGGACTTTTTTCCATTTTCTTAATTCTTCTTCAATTTCCTTCTTCCAATTTTTAAAGTTTTCGGTTAATTATTAGGTATTTTTTGAGGCACTTAAAAATGGAGGTGCCTTCCTGATTTTAGTCTCAATTGTCTTGTTGTTGACGTACAGAAAAGGTACTGATTTTTATGGGCTAATTTTATGCACTGCTACTTTGCTGAACGTTTGCATCAGCTGTAGTATCTTAGAGGATGAGATTTAGAGTCCTTTAAGTACAGAATCATGCCATCTGCAGAAAGAGATAGATTTAATTGTTCCCTCCCTATTTGGAGGAATTCACTAGGAATTCAAATAATATATTGAAGAGAAGTAGAGAGTGGACATCTTTGTCCCGTTCCTTGTTTTCGGATGAATGTATTTAGTTTCTCACTATTAAATATAATGCTGGCTGTAGGTTTGTCATATACAGCCTTTATTATATTGAGGAATGCCCTGTTTATTCCTAGCTTCTCCAAAGGTTTTATCTTAGAGGAGTGTTGGATCAGGTAAAAGGCTTTTTCTGAATCTTCTGTGATGATTATTATGTGGTTCTTGTCCTTGCTCCTATTGATGTGTTGAATTACATTAACTGACTTTGTGCATTGAATCAGCTTTGCAACCCTGGAATGAATCCCATTTGATCATAGTATGATTTCCTTGATTAGTTGTGTGATTCAGCTAGCCAGTAATTTTTTTGATAAGTTTTACATCTATGTTCATCAGGGAGATAGATCTAAAGTTCTCTTTTTCTTAATGTGTCATTATCTGGTTTTGAACTGAGTATAATGCTGGTTTCATAGAATGAATTTCGTAGTGATATTTCCCTTTAATATTTCATTGAAGAGTTTGAGAGTATTGGTGTTAATTCTTATTTAAAGCCATCAGGTCCTGGAATTTTCTTAGAAGGGAGTGCTTTCATCGACAATTGAATGTCATTACTTGTGATGGGTCTATTTAGTTGATTTATGTCGTCTGGATCATTTTGGGTATATTTATTTTCTCTATTAATGTATCCATTTCTGCAAGATTTGCCAATTTATTGACATAGAGGCTTGTAAAGTATTCCCTTATAACACTGTTAGTATTGCTTGAATCTATTGTGATGTTACCTGATTTTTTTCAGTTAAGTTTGCTAGGAGAACCTGTGAATTTTGGTAATGTTTTCAGAGTAACCAGCTTTTGGTTTTATGGATTCTCTGTATGGTCTTTTAGTCTCGAATTCATTCATTCCTGCTCTAATTTTTATTTCTTTTCATTACTGCTTTTGAGATTGGCATGCTTCTGTTTTTCTAGGAGTTTAAGTTCCATCATCAGAGTATTGACTTTTGACATTTTTCTAATTTGTTGATGTAAGCACTTAGGGCTATAAACTTTCCTCCCAGTCCTGCCTTTGCTGTGTCCCAAAGGAAGGGGTTATTTTGTGTGTTCCTTTACTGTGAATCCCAGAGAGCTAAATTTCCTTTCTTATCTCTTTGATGACCTTTGATTAATCAGAAATGTATTGTTCCATTTCCATGAATTTGAGTATTTTCTGTGATGGATTTTGCTGTTGAGCTCTACCTTCATTGCATTGTAGGCTTACAGGGTACAGGGACTAATTTAATTTTTTTTTTGGGGGGAATTTGCAGAAGTTTGCTTTGTGACCAAGGATATGGACCATTTTTGATAATGTACCATGGGCTGCTGATAAAAATGTGTATTGTGATGTTGCTTGGTAGAATGTCTTTTAGGTCTCGAAGGTCAGTGTTGAGGTTTCTTTCCTGGATGATCTACTCTGGTGATAATCATGTGTTCAAGTTGCTCACAATCAGTGTGTTTGGATCTATGTGTGGTTTCAGGTTATTTAGTATTTGTATGATAAATTGGAGATACCCTGAATTAACTGCATAGATGTTTCGGATTGTGATATCCTCCTGGTGGAGGGTTCCCTCTATTTGTGTGAAATGTCCTTCTCTTTCTCTAATTTTAATTTGAAATCTGTTTCATCTGATATTAGTGTCACTACTCTGGACATTTTATGAGGGTCATTTGCTTGAAAGATTTATTGCAATCTTTCACCTTAAGTGTATGTGTTTTTTTGTCAGTGAAATTTGCCTCTTGAAGGCAACAGATAAACAGTTCTTGCTTTTTGATCTAGCCACTCTGTCTTTTCAATAGTGAATTAAATCCATTAACAGTGATATGACTGGGATGCTTTTGCTCACTCCTGTCATGTTTCCCATCTTTTTAAGTGTTATGCCTTCTCTGTTCTTATTATATCTATCTGGACAAATGATAGGGAGCATTTTCCCTGTTCATTTCATGTTGTCCTTGATCTGTATACAGGACATCTTTGAGTATCTTCTGTAGTACTGGTTTGCTGACAAAAATTGTTTGAATTTCTGGTTATCATGGAATGTTTTATTTGATCATTGGTTATGAGGAAGAACTTGGCTGAATACAGTACTCTCAGTTGGTAGTCATTTGTGTTCATTGCTTAGTATATGTTTTATCTGGCCCTCCTTGTGGCAGAGTTTCAGCTAAGAATTCTTTGGTTATTCTGACGTATTTTCCTTAAGAAATAATCACTCTTTTTTTTCTGTCAGCTTTAAGAATACTTTCCTTATCAATCTTGTATGGATTATACTATGGCAGTGAGAGGTTCTTTTCTTGTCTGTTGTCTGTTGGGTGTTCTAAAGGCTTCTTGTATCTGAATGGTCCTTTATTTTAGCAATTTTGACAAATGTTTTCTATCCTCTTAGTAGCCTGCTACTTGATACCTATCAGCAACAAATTCGATCTTTGAACTGAGTACAAAGTTCTTACCAGCTCATTTCTTGTCTCTAGTGTTTGTTCTATATAATTGCCTCTTCTTTCCCTGCTATCTCTGCTCTACAATCTAGCCCCAAGATTCTGCCTTGTATATCATCTATTCTGCCACTGAGACATTCTATTTTATTTTTTATTTCTCTATTTTATGTGGTCAGTTTCAAGGGCTTTTTTTTCTTTTTGTTGAAGTCTTGTTTCAGGACTTGCAAAAACTTATTTTGTTTATTTTTCTTTTTTGTACTGGTCCTGGGCTTTGAACTTGGGGCCTGAGCACTGTCTTTGAGCTTTTTTTGGTCACAGCTAGTGCTCTACCACAGTTCTACCTCTGTTTTTTTTTTATTAGTTATTTGGAGATAAGAGTCTCACAGTTTTTCCTGCATGGACTGGTTTTGAACCCAGATCCTCAAATTTCAGCCTCCTGAGTAGCTAGGATTACAAGCTTGAGCCACCAGTGCCCAGTACAAAGACTTCTTTACATCACTGTTTTGTTTATCTGTGCCTTCCTTCATCTCTTTTAACTGGGTGATTGGCTTTTCATTGAACTCCTTTGCCATCTCTTGGAATTTATTTGGCATTTGTGTTCTCCATGAATTCTTCCATTATTCTTTGGTTGGTCTTATCACATTCACTCTTTGTGTTAATCAGATTTATCAACTATGCTTTAATGTGTTTTATGAAATGTCTTCTATGTTCTGCTGTATATTCTCTGTGGGTGTTATAATTGTTTGAATTAGCATATTTCTGTTACTTCTGTGGTCTTTTCTAACCATTTGATTCCCTTTTGCTTTTATCTTTCGGGACTCAGTGTTGGATCAGTAGTTACAGTTAATGGTTTGATCCTCCATTGAGATTTACTCATCTGGGTTCAGGGTTAATAGAAACCATTGAGAGCATAAATAGAGTTCAATTATACTGGGAAGCTATGCAGTTAACAACTGTCTACCAGTGGCTCAAGCCTGTAATTCTAGCTACTCAGGATGTTTAGATCAGAGGCTCACAATTCAAAGCCAGCCTGGGCAGAAAAATATGTGAGATTATAAACTAATCATAAACCATGAAGGTGTGTGAAAATCCACCTTCACATTCTCCTTAGGGGTTTGCTCCATGTGAACCCTAAGGATCACCTTAGGGTTCTAGTTTAGTCTCTTTGGAAAACCAAATGTTCATGTCATTTGTGTAACTTTAATATTTTCTCGGTGAAACCGTATAAAATAACATCCTCAACCCCTGTGTTTTCTTATAGGTGAGGAGAAATCAAAGAAGTAATTGAATACATGTACAGTGAAGCCTGTCTGCCAGCCATGTCACTGGGAAATTACTTACAATAAAAATTTTACTCTTTTTTGCATCAGAATCTTGCAATACATTATCACTTTTTAAAGGTTTTAATGCTATAGCAAATTATATTTTTGGAATTATTTTATTTTTGTGTAATGACCTAAGTCAAAACTTTGAAGATGCATTTTTGGGGGCTGGGAATATGGCCTAGTGGCAAGAGTACTTGGCTCCTATACATGAAGCACCACATATATAGAAAAAGCCAGAAGTGGTGCTGTGGCTCAAGTTGGTAGAGTGCTAGCCTTGAGCAAAAAGAAGCCAAGGACAGTGCTCAGGCCCTGAGTTCAAGCCCCAGGACTGGCAAAAAAAGAAGATGCATTTACTTGAATGGTTATCATATATACTTAGTAGTTCAAACATATTATCCCTAGGTTCCCCATCCCCTTTTTCGATCATCCCATGGAGTCATTGCATCTTTCTAAAATAGCACTTTCTTCCTGCTGCTATGTATATTACTCTTTATCATTTGCTTTCCTCAGTTTAGCACTCTGGATAATTTTGAATAGCAGAAAGAAAGTAGAATTTCTTACTCTGTCTATGACCATAAATGAACACTGTGTCATTAACAATGAGGTATATTGTTCTTTTTGAAGATACATTTTCCAAGTAAAGAAGATTGATCTCAACTATATGCTGAATTGTATCAGCCCCAAATGTCTGTCAAAAAACTAATAGGATACATACATTTTTTATATTCTTCTGATGCCTAAATGACTAAAAGATATAGATTTATAGAGGGACTTCTTACTCATGTATCAGAGAAAGGAGGATCCTTGTTACAGACTACCCTCGACAGAGTTTGGGAGACCTCCATCATCAAAATCAGTCAAGCATTTTGGGTCTGTCCTGTTTCCCCAGCTGCTGAAGACAGAGAGTTAGGAAAACCACACTTCAAGGCCAACCAGGGCAAAGTCAGCTCAAGACCTTATCAAAAAATACAAGGACTAGAGGCTATCTGAAGTGGTAATTACCTAGCTAGCATAATATGCTGGATTCAATCCCCATTAGGGAAAACTGAAAAATGTGAGGTTTTTGGTTATTTTGGAGGTAGAGTCTGCTGAAATTTTTTCCCTGGGCTAACAAACCTCTATCTTCCAGAGTACAGTCTACTTATTAGCTATAGATATGAACCACTGGCACTGGCCTTAGAGTTGTACATATGTGACAAATAATTCCTTCAGTCATGGTGTGTCTGCTGGAAAGTTTGCTAGACCCTATCTTGAAAAGCAAGAAAAAATGCTGTTGGGAGGTGTGGTTCAAGTTACACAATTTCTGGCTAGCAATTGAGCACTGCTTACTGGACTTTAGTCAAATTCAAGTACCAAAAAGAAAAAAAGGAAACTGCAAAAGGCCCTAAATAATGGGAATATATGCAAAGTAGTAATGTATCAACCTTGAGTTTTCATTGTCCATTGATGTTTTCCAAATGTCTTCATAAGGGGGAACCTGTCAAACAAATCTGTCACAGAAAAAATGTGACATCTGCTTTCAGTCCTTTTGTCTTCATGGACTCAAGAAATGAGTTCACTGACAGAAGTAAAGAAAATCTAAGATTTACTTGAAGAAAACATTTTCACGATAGAATTTTATTGTTAAGGTGTTGTTTATGGGTTACCCGTTCAACAGTTTGATAATAAGTACCTTCTTTTTTGGACCGTGTCACTTTATTTTGAGAAAAACGTTATGTAGTTTCCTCTAGATAAAAGGGGTCTTGAGGGAGGGTTCTCACCTGAAGTAGATTGCACTGTGTTTAACAAGATATGTCTCCAGGAGACAGCCAGGTAATGTTTAAGATTATTGGTTAGCCTGAGGGCCAAATTGTTTCTAGAGGCCCCATGAAGCCTGTATGAACTCTTAGCCCCTTTGTGTATGGATGTCCATTTTGCTGTATACTTCAGGGGTCCTATGGGTGTGATATTTAGGTGCATATATGCTTCAGGCAACAGACTGTTGTGATGTCTTGGGGTTCACATGTGTCACTAAACCCATAATCCACAGTTTTTTTGTTTGTTTAGATCTACAGAAATAGCGGCTATCCATGTGGAAGGTAGAAAAGTAGCTATTATATTTAACCTTTAGGTTTTAGTTATTTTTGAAAGGCTGAATTAGAAGTGATTTTATTTGGAATCTGGGAACTTCTCTATCAAGTTTTAGTGACGTGCCTTTTTGGGGACTAGGCTAAGCTTTGTTTCTGGTAGTATTTTCCTTGTGGTGGTGGTGATGACTGTCCAACTTGATTTAATCCTGTGTTGGCGAGGAATAACATATAGGAGCCATTGTCATTAAGCTACTTTTTGTTTAAAGTCAAGTAACATAGTTTATGAATGATAGTTTTTAAGGTTCTCTTGGAATCTATTAGATTTGTAAGCTAACTCAAAAAAGAAGATTAAATTTAAATTACATAATAACTTTCAACAGTCATTTTTCATTAATGTAAATGATACAAGAATTTGGGGTGGAAAGGTGGGAGAGACTATTGAATCTCTAACACTCCATCCGTGCTTTACCTCCAAATTCATGCCCTTTCACATGCAAAATACATTCTTTCTGTCCCAATATTCACCTAAGTATGTTGTCCAGCCTTAACTCTAAAGTCACAGCTAAATATCACTTAAATCAGTTATGTATAGAATAGAGGTACAGTCCATCCTTAGTAAAGAAAAATTCCTTTTCAGCTCTGAACCTGTGAAGCTAGGTAAGGTGAAGACTTCTAAAGTACAGTGGTGCATCTGGTCGGGGGGAAGTACATTTATCCCAAAAGGTAGAAATAAGGAAATAGTGTGGATGGGTCACAAGGAAGTCTAAAACCTATTAAGACAAATTCTTAGACCTTAAGGCTTAAGAATGAGCCTTGAGATATAAGCATTCTGTACTTAGTCCTGCCAGCTAGGCTTTAGGTTTAGGTCAACTGGCTAGTGGAAACTGAGATGATGGCCTTGGCAGTCTTTGAATCATTTTGAGCATTATTTATCTTTCATTTTCTGGAAGAACAGCACACATTCATAGGTGAACAGCTTCATCTCATCCTGTCTAATCCAAGTTCAATAGCTTTCCTCCACTTCATCCTATTTCCATTTAAACTGACAGTGTTTCTGCTCTCATAATCCATATGTGCTTTAAGTGGTAATCCAGAACATCCTTGATATCCTTATCACAATATTCTTTTTAATGTTTTACAATAGATGATAATATTCTACAACCACATTCTAATTCTAGTTTTAGAGGTTCAAAATCATAGATATTTCCCTATCTCTCCTTTTCTTTGGGAGGGGAGGGATAATGTGCTTCATGACTGAGGATTATATATTGTAATCAGTGAACAAATCTGTCATGATATTTAAAGCAATCAGAACCAAAAGAATAGCATGATGAGTCACTTCGACATAGTCAAAATGGATACAGACCTAATCTAGCTCAATGACAAACAACTAGGAATTGATGGACTAAAAGGAGGGATGAAGGACCAGAAATAAAGGAAAATATATTAATGTGAAATTGGAAGAAAGATTAAGAGCTGCAATAAAAAGTAGAAGGAAGAGAAAATAAGACTATAGCAATGTAGAGAAGGAAAGGAACAGGAGGAAGAAAACTAAGAGCTAAATTCAGAGAAAGAAAAAATAATACAAAAGAAATAAAAAACTATATATGTAAAAAGTAATAATACTAAATTAAAAATACAAAGATTGAGAAATAGAAAACTGAGTAATCAAAATGTAGTCTCAAGTATGCACACAATTAAGGAAGAAGCTTTGTAATCATTGTAGTTTGTCTAGAAATGAATAGAAAAGCCATGACAAAAAGGGGGAAAATAGGAAAAAACAAAAAAAAATAAAAAATAGAAAAACTATTTAGTTTATTTGGTGGATCTTGTGTCTCCCTTATGTCTTCTTTTCTTTTTCTTTCTCTTGTCAGTGCTCCCTATCATGCTATTACATAGCTAAATGGCCTTCACTTCAGAGTGTGAGCAATGCTGTATGGACTTTACCTCTCAAGCAGTGAAATAAATGAACCTATTTTCTTTATAAAGTAATCATCACCTTGGTACTTTGGGAGAGAAACTACAAACAAATGGATATAAATATCTACATTATTCAAAAAAAGATTTCACTTTTTGGGGTGGTGACTCATGTGGTAGAGTTCTTTCTCAGTAAGTGCAAGACTATGACTCAAAATCTCAATATCTCTAATACAAATAAAAAACTAAATTATCAGAGCATCCAGGATTAAAAAATAAGTAGTCCTCAGCCGAGTACTTGTGGCTCACATCTGTAATCCTAGCTTACTCAGGAGGCTGGGAGCTGAAGATCATGGTTCAAACCCAGCCTGGGCAGAAAAGTCCATGAGACTTTTCTTCAATAAAGTACCAAAAAGCTGGAAGTGGAGCTGTGGCTCAGGTGGAAGAGTGCTAGCTTTGAGACAGCACAAAACCTTAGAGACAGCACACAGATTCTGAGTTCAATCTCTAGGACTAGCATAAATAAACAACAATAACAAAAATTTATAAATGATCCAGACAGATAATGCATTTCTGTAATCTCATACATTTGAATGGATAAAAACAGATGATTTGGAATTGAAGGATAATGAAGAAAAAAACATTTTTTCAAAGAATCCTCTAAAAATAGCTGTAAGAGGTGACAAGTAATGGTCATACTGGCTATTTGAAAGGTTGAGGGTAAGAGGCTCAAGGATACAGGTCAGCTGGGGCAGAAAAGTCCATGGGGATACATTTCAGTAGAAGAAGCTGGGCATAACTACAGACACACCTGTCATCCTCACTGTGGTAGGAAATGAAAAATATGAGGATTATGATCCAGGCACATGACAGGACATGAAATGAGATCTTATCTAAAAAATAACCAGTGAAAGAAAGTGCTAGAGCTAGGCATAAGTGGCCCACACATGTAATCCTAACTACTCAGGAGGCTGAGATCTGAGGACCACAGTTCGAAGCCAGCATGGGTAGGAAAGTCTGGGGCTCTTATCTTCAATTAACTACCAACAAAATCCAGCTTTGGCTCAAGTAGTGTAGTGCTAGCTTTGAGCCAAAAAAAATTCCTCAGGGACATCATTTATGCCCTAAGTTCAAGTACCCGGACTGGCACAAAAACTAAAAAAAGCCAGAGATAGAGGCTCAGCAGTATAGTACCTGCCTAGCAAATTTAAGGCTCTGAATTCAAATACCAGTCCTGCCTCCCCCCAAAGTTTTCACACTGGTAGTAAGTACATTTCTGTATTGGCTTATTATTTGTAAGGAATGAACCCAGTGAAGGCTGGTATGAAGTAAAATATAGGAACAATTTGTACTTTCCATTTTCCTATAATCTACAACAACTTTTAAAAGTATAAAAAAAGAGCTTCAAAAAATAGTAGGCAACAATTTCATGAAGTAGGCAGAGGCATTCCCTTCATAATCTGGTCTCTTTCTGAATTCCTGTCTCATTCTCTTCCTTCCCCACATGTACATCCTGTCCCACTCACTGAATACCTCTGGAATGGAAGGAGAACCTGGAAGAACACATCTGTTACAACTCTAGGCATACTCAAGGATAATTGTGGTAAATTTATTGATCTGTCACAAAGATCCTTATTAATCCCTGGCATGCTTGGATCTCAGCAGACTAGGAAATGTACTAACTCTACTAGCTTTAGTATAGTTGTATGAAAAAGGGTTCAAGCAAGAAGATAAAAAATCTTAAGATTCCCTAAGAAGGAACCAGGGGAGGAAGCAGATTTAGAAAGTGAATCCAGGAGAGGACAATATGGATAGCAGGACTCTAGCATGAGTCTTGGTGATTTTCTCAGGTTGTCATGGGGCTATCCTCATGCTTTTTTCAACCCTGGTGTTATGGTTCAGGACATAAGAAGTGTGCGTAAAGGACAGTAAAGCCATAGACGACTTGGGGATGACAGTGACAAGGTATCAGGACACCAATGATGAGCCCTGATATTGGCCTGCTCACAAGTGAAAATTGTCATTTGTTTATTTGCTCCTTGTTGCCTGTCTTCCGTTATACTCCCTTTTCTGTGCTCCATTATAAAAATCTTTTTATAAAAGTTGACTTTTTCCTTAGATATAGGAATGAGTGAGCAAGGATACCACATGCCCCTGCTAATGAGGACAAGGCACATGGCCAAGGGGAGTCCATGGACATGCTGTACAGAGATAAACTACTTACTTGTGTCCCTCAGAGCCCTCAAGAACATGGGGTCATTTGCCCTGCTTGTCCTTGTTTTCATGTTAAGCGTCTACATTCTGGACTATAGAATTTGGGGGAAAAACTTGAGCAAAATGAAGCTCAGAGAGAGCAACCATGCCCTGAATTCAAGCCCAAAATGGCACGCACGTATGCGCGCGCACACACACACACACACACACACACACACACACACACACTTAAATTCCTACATTCCAAACTATAAAATGGACCACATAGTTTTATAGACCACAAAATAATGCAGTATAAGACATGGCAATGACCAAATGGGCAAATGCAAATAATAGATCACTTAGGAAAGTGAAAAGACACAGGAGCCTGGTCAAGGGTCTGACATCCATGAAAATACAGTCACTTCCTACAGAGATTACAATTGGATTCCTAGTGTGGTTAAGAGGTATCCAGAGTTGCCATCTAAAATCTACTTGTTTCTTAATGAATAATTAGTGAATATCATGAAGAGGGTTGGTGTCTGCTTGAAGATAGCTTTTGTAAACAGGTCCCAAGCAGAAGATAGACAGTGGACCCCACTTTTGTCTGTAGCAGTCCATTTGCTGGTTCTTGCTTTTAGCCTTCTTTGCCTCTCCAGCCATGATTTTGGTGTTCTAGTGAATGATTATCATTCTTTTGCACATGGAGATGGCAGTGTTGTTCTGTGTAGTGGCTCTAGCCCCCGCCCCTCACCCCCATTTAGTTTAAATAAATGCCCAGGAGCCCTTTTCCTGAAGTAGCAACTTTTTCTGCTGTCAGCACCTAACATGTCCTGCAGATGGCACAGTCCTCTTTGCTGAAGTCTCTAAGAAAACTTACTGTGTGGGAACTGTCTGCATTTTCAAATTAGGGAATCTCGCTAGGCACAGGTGTTTCAGGCCTATAACCATAGCTACCCAGAAGGTTGAAATATAAGGATGCAGATTTGGAGCTGGACCAGCAGGAAAGTCCTTGAGACTGTTATTTCCAATGAACTAGCAAAAAACCAAAAGTGGAACCATGGCTCAAGTTGTAGAGCTCTAGACTGAAGGAAATAAAAAGTTAAGGAATAGTGCACAGACCTTGAGTTCAAGACATAGTACTGGCAAAAAAATAAAATAAATAATTTTAAATAAGTAAACAAATAAACAACAATCATGTTGAAGGTCTACCTAGATCACTTAGAAGCTTGTATTCTGCCTCTCTGAATGGTCCTCCAACTTTTTCTGCGTTTTATGGACTTTTATCAGTTTATCTTTACAGTTGTAATAAGTCCCAATGTTGAAAATTTGGTAGAAAGATAAAGTGTAATAGAATTTTGATTATAACCTCAACCTTAAGACCATATGGACTAAGCTATAATATATAATATATTAAATATATATTAGTAAATAATAATTAGAAAATAATACTTTGTGATATATTCTCAGAATTTTTACTCATATACCTGTATTTAAAATATATAAATGAGAGAGAAAGGGAAGACGGCGGAGGAGAAGCAGAGCCCTAGCGGAGCTCCCTCTGACATCGCAGTTTTCTCACCCCATAGAAACTTTTACTCCTAGAAAGACAGCCAAACTAAGTTCTAACAGTACAGGGATTCTGGCCAGGAAGGAAAAATCGACTTTGCTGGTCTGAAAATACAGATTTTAGCTCCGGGCGGTGTCCCGCCGCCGCACCAGTGCCAGCACCGGCACGGCGCCCGGCACAGCAACCAGCACTCCGCGCAGCTAAAGCACACAGAGTAGACCACCGAGAAATACTCCAGATGGCGGCTGAGCACGGACGACCTGACATCGCAGAAAAAGCGTGAGTACCCCACAAAAGATATTCTCACTCCCGCCCACAGAGCAGCTTCTGGAAGGCATCCCTGCCCCCACCGCCAGATCAAAGCGCCATCTTTGCCACTGGCATAGGGTCAGACCAGATTGGAACTGAAGCGGGCCTGGGGAAAGTGAGATCAAAGAAGCCATCTTTGAAAAGGGCAGGAGGGACGGAACAGTGAGAGCCAGCTCCGCCCAGGAGAATGCCCCCTGCCCTGGCGGGAGGCGAGTCCTGGGCTGCGGCTTAGCCAGAGGTGCCCCGTCCTGCCCGCCAGAATTTCTAAATTTAAAGCAAAAGCTTCGAGCAGCTACCGGTGGCAAGGAAACACCAGAGGGAGGAACAAACAGTTCCTGGGACAGCTAAACGGTCCCGTCACAGAGGAAGCCCAATTCCCATCCCAAAACGGATCTGCATTCCATAGCCACCTCTGCCAAGGAGACCCCCTCCCTAGGCAAGCAACTCTCAGCTGGATAAACCAGGCCAGAGGCGCCCCGCCCTGCTGAGTCCACAGCCTATTCAAATCCAGGCATCAAAGGCAGCTGCCCCACAGCAGACAGAGGAGCCACAGTTCCTGAGACTGCTCACGTCCCCATCTACAGAGGACTCCAAGGCCCACCTGCAAGCTGTGCGAACCTCAGAGACCCACGATTGCACCAACAGGGAAGAAGGGTCAGAACAGATCCACCCCTTGCAAACTGAAATCAAGTCAAACCAGCCAATCAGGAAAATAGACTGCAGACCATTGCAAGGAAAGCAGAGACTGGGGAGAGACCACCCAAACAAGGAGGACTCCATTCTTTTTTTTTTTTTTCTTTTCAAACATTTTTTTAAACATTATTATTATTTTTTTTTTTTGCCAGTCCTGGGCCTTGGACTCAGGGCCTGAGAACTGTCCCTGGCTTCTTCCCGCTCAAGGCTAGCACTCTGCCACTTGAGCCACAGCGCCGCTTCTGGCCGTTTTCTGTATATGTGGTGCTGGGGAATCGAACCTAGGGCCTCGTGTATATGAGGCAGGCACTCTTGCCACTAGGCTATATCCCCAGCCCTTTAAACATTATTTTTAAATTTTCTTTTTAATTTTTTCACATCTGAAACATCATTGGTTGTTTTTTGTTTGTTTGTTTTTTATTTGTTTGTTTTCCATTTTTACCCATTTGTTTTATCAAGTTTTTTTGTTTGTTTGTTTGGGTTGTTCCTTTTCATTTTTTTTTTCCTTTTTATTTATTTTTTCTTCTTTTTTAAATATTTTTTCTCTGTTCTGTGTATCTGTCTTCCAGTATTTTTACTTTATTTCTCTCTTTGCATTCTCTTTCTTTAAAAATTACTTTCCTATGAATAACACCTCCACTCTTTTCTGCTAACTATCCAGTATCTGTCATTTTAACCTTGTTCTTTCTACTGATTCTACTCTTCTCCACATTTCCACGTCACTGAAACTAAACCAAAATCACCACCACCCCCCCAATACATTTTACTCTATTCTCTTTACTACCTCCAACTTACCCTCCTGACTTACTGCCTGGACCTCCAGGTTCCATTGACTCCCGGTTATTGGATAGAGGGTATCCCAGCTTAATACGAGTGAATCAAAGGGGTTCATAGAGAAAGCCAGTCCTAAAAGAACTTAATATAAAAACAAGAATTGTGTATAGGGTTGTAACAGTAAATAAGTAACTACTGAACACAGGGCCCAGGATCGGTTGTTATATTGAAATTGTATTCTTTAGGAACACCAAATCTAACTTTATAGACAGGTATACAAGTTATCTGTATATAATTGTGAACTTGTAAGATTTACACAACAGTGCTTGGTAAGGACTGCTTTGGGTCGTAAACGGTGCTCACAGGTGCTGGTAGACTGGCATTCCCAATTCAAATGGGCAGAAGAAACACAAGAAAGACGGCAAACAATGAAGTCCTATCCCCCACTCAAAACAAGCAGGAAGCAGAGCAGTCAATCAAAGACATAGAAAAGAACCCCAAAAATGCTCTACAAAGTCTACTGATAAACATGATAAATGAAAAGTTTGAATCTCTTCAGTCAATTATTCTAGAGCGTGAGGAGGCAAAGCAAAAATTAATGGAGAATTTCATGGCATCCACAAATAGAAAGATAAATGAACTTCAAGAGTCAAATGAAAAGATAGCTACCCAGCTTAAAGATTTGAGAGACAACACTCAAAACCAAATTAGTGAAGTTAATGAAGTAAAGAAGTCCATACAGGACATAAGAAATGGCATGGAAATCATCAGGAAAGACCAGTCAGAAGGAAAAGAGATTCAAAATCAAGTAGCTAGCCTACAGTCCTGACTAAATGAAGCAGAGGATCGAATTTCAGGAGCTGAAGATTCCTTAGATTCTAAGGAGAAAGATAAAAAATCAATACAAATCCAGTCCAATCAACAAAACAGATCGCTACAGGAGATTCAAGACACGATCAGGAAGGCCAATTTAAGGATAACAGGTATTGAGGAAAACTTGGAGAAAGAGGTTAATGGGAGAGGCAACCTATTTTACAGAATATTAGCTGAGAACTTCCCAAATATCCAGAAGGAAAGGCCTATACAGACACAAGAAGCATTTAGAACCCCAAATCGACCAGACCAGAATAGGACATCCCACCGACACATTGTGATCAAAACAGCTTCAGCAGAGTGCAAGGAAAAAATACTCAAAGCTGTTAGGGCAAAGAAAACAATCACATATAAAGGAAAAGCAATCAGAATTACCCCAGACTTCTCAGCAGAGACCATGAAAGCAAGGAGAGCCTGGAATGAAGTATACCAAACCCTAAATAAAAATAACTACCAACCAAGAATTCTGTACCCAGCCAAACTCTCCTTCATAGCCGAAGGTCAAATAAAAAGTCTTCCACAATGGGCTGGGGATATGGCCTAGTGGCAAGAGTGCCTGCCTCGGATACACGAGGCCCTAGGTTCGATTCCCCAGCACCACATATACAGAAAACGGCCAGAAGCGGCGCTGTGGCTCAAGTGGCAGAGTGCTAGCCTTGAGCAGGAAGAAGCCAGGGACAGTGCTCAGGCCCTGAGTCCAAGGCCCAGGACTGGCAAAAAAAAAAAAAAAAAAGTCTTCCACAATAAGGAAAAACTGAAACAATATATCTCCACCAAACCAGCTTTACACAAAATCCTTAAAGATGTACTATACAGGGAAAATAATCAAGATCCCAATACAGACAGAGAAATGAACCCTAATTAGTAAACATCAGATCAAGAAATGGAAGACAGAGCTTTAAACAAGATAGTGATAATGAAAGGAACAAACGATCATCTCTCAATCCTAACTGTCAACATTAATGGACTTAATTCTCCAATCAAACGACATAGGCTCATAAGTTGGATCAAAAATCAAGATCCATCTTTCTGCTGCCTCCAAGAGACACATCTATCCAGCAAAAGTAAACATCTTCTAAAAGTGAAAGGCTGGAAACAAATCTATCAAGCAAATGGCGCCCATAAGCAGGCTGGAGTTGCAATCCTAGTATCAGACAAAATTGACTTCAAATTAAAAAAGGTAAGAAGAGACAAAGAAGGTTACTACATACTAGTAAAAGGATCTCTTCTACAAGAAGAAATAACCATTCTAAATATCTACACACCAAATGCAGGAGCACCCAACTTCATCAAACAAACACTACTGACTCTAAAAACACACATAGACCCAAACACATTGATAGTTGGGGACTTCAACACTCCACTATCACCTCTGGACAGATCAACACACCAAAAACGGAACAAAGAAACCACAGAACTAAACAATTGCATAGACCAACTAGACTTAATCAACATCTACAGAATATTCCACCCAGCAAGGACAGAATACACATTCCTTTCGGCAGCACGGGGAACATTCTCCAAAATAAATCACATCTTAGGGCACAAAGAAAATCTGTACAAATTCAGAAGTATCAAAACCATTCCCTGCATTCTCTCAGACCACAATGGAATAAAATGAGAGCTCAACTCAAACAGCCACCACAGAAATTGCTAGAATTCATGGAGACTAAACAACACACTGCTGAACCATCAGAGGGTCATTGAAGAAATTAAAACAGATATTCAAATGTTTATGGAATTCAACCAAGTTGAGGACACAAAGTACCAGCTCCTTTGGGACACAGCAAAGGCAGTACTCAGAGGAAAATTTATATCTCTGAGTGCGTACATCAACAAACTGGAGAAACAGCAACTCAATAATTTAAGGAAGCACCTTAATTTCCTTGAGAGAGAACAACAAGCCAAACCCCAAATCAATAGACGGAAGCAAATAATTAAAACCAAATCAGAATTAAATCAATTAGAGACTAAAAAAACCATCGAAAGAATCAACAAAACAAAGAGATGGTTCTTTGAAAAAATCAGCAAGATAGACAGACCCCTGGCAAACCTGACCAAAAAACAAAGGCAGCACACTCAAATAAACAAGATAAGAGATAAAACAGGTAACATCACCACAGAAATAACCGAAATTCAGAAAATAATAAGGGACTATTTTGCAAACCTTAATGCCAACAAATTCGAGTACTTGGAAGAAATGGATGATTTCCTAGAAAAATTCATATCCCCAAACTGAACCATGAAGACTTAAACCACCTAAACAGAGCCATATCCAGTATTGAAATAGAAATGGCAATAAATGATCTCCCATCCAAGAAAAGCCCAGGTCCAGACGGATTCACTGCAGAATTCTACAAGACCTTCAAAACAGAACTCACACCAATATTTCTCAAACTCGTCAATGAAATTGAAAAAGAACGTTCACTTCCAGACTCATTCTATGAAGCCTCATCCCAAAACCAGGCAGGGACTCATCACAGAAAGAGGACTATAGACCGATCTCTCTGATGAACATAGATGCAAAAATTCTCAACAAAATTCTGGCCAATTGACTTCAACAGGTCATCAAAAAAATCATACACCACGATCAAACAGGATTCATCCCAGGGATGCAAAGTTGGTTTAATATACGCAAGTCAATTAATGTAATCCACCACATCAACCAGAGCAAGCTAAAGAACCACATGGTTTTATCTCTGGACGCAGAAAAAGCGTTCGATAAAATCCAGCACCCATTTATGCTAAAATCCCTGGAAAAACTGGGATTCCAGGGAACATTCCTGAATATAATCAAGGCAGTTTATGACAAACCAACAGCAAGCATAACTCTAAATGGTGAAAAACTAAAGCCATTCCCTTTAAAATCAGGAACAAGGCAGGGATGTCCACTCTCTCCCCTGCTCTTCAACATACTACTAGAATTCCTAGCCAGAGCAATTAGGCAAGAAGAAAATATAAAGGGGATCCAAGTAGGTGAAGATGAAGTTAAACTCTCTCTCTCTTCACAGATGAAATGATCCTATACCTAAAGAATCCCATAGACTCTACCCCCAAGCTACTAGAGCTGATCCAAAACTTTGGCAAAGTTGCAGGATATAAAATAAACCTTCAAAAATCAAAGGCCTTTCTGTATGCTAACGACCCGAAGACCGAGGCTGATATCAGGAAAGCAACGCCCTTTGCAATAGCCCCCCAAAACATAAAATACCTAGAAATAACCTTAACCAAAGAAGTGAAAGACCTCTTTGAGGAGAACTTTAAAACCTTGAAAAACGAAATTAAGTCAGAATTAAGGAACTGGAAAAAACCTCCCATGCTCCTGGATTGGGAGGATTAATATAATCAAAAATGGCAATATTACCAAAGGCTATCTACAAATTCAATGCAATACCCATTAATATCCCAACACCATTTTTTGATGAAATAGAGGAAGCAATCCAGAAATTCATATGGAATAATAAAAGACCTAGAATAGTAAAAACAATCCTAAGCAGAAAGAACAGTGCTGGAGGAATTACAATACCCAACTTCAAGTTGTATTATAAAGCTATAGTAATAAAAACAGCTTGGTATTGGCACTGGAACAGGCCTGAAGACCAATGGAACAGAATTGAAGACCCGGGAATGAACCCACAGAACTACACCTACTTAATCTTTGATAAAGGGGCTAAAACAATAGGTTGGAAGAAAGATAGCCTCTTTAACTAATTGTGCTGGAAAAACTGGCACAACACATGCAACAAACTAAAATTAGATCCTTATATATCACCCTGCACCAAAATCAATTCCAAATGGATTAAAGACCTCGAAATCAAAACAGACACCCTGAAAACACTAAAGGAAAAAGTAGGAGAAACACTTGGGCTCCTTGGCACAGGACGGAACTTCCTTAACAAAGACCCAGAAAAGCTACAAATCAAAGAAAGCTTGGACAAATGGGACTGCATCAAACTGCAGTGCTTCTGCATGGCAAAGGACATAGCTTGCAAGATAAACAGAAAGCCCACAGACTGGGAGAAGGTCTTTACCGGCCATTCAAAGGACAATGGCCTCATATCTAAAATATATGCAGAACTAAAAAAATTACCTTCCTCCAAAACAAAACCGCAAAGAACTAATAGCCCGCTCATCAAGCAGGCTAAAGACCTACAAAGAGATGTCCCCGATGAGGAAATGAGAATGGCCAAGAGACATATGAAAAAGTGCTCTACATCATGGGCCATAAAAGAAATGCAAATCAAAACAACATTGAGATTCCATCTCACCCCAGTAAGAATGTCATATATCAAGAAATCTAACAATAACAGTTGTTGGAGGGGATGTGGCCAAAAGGGAACCCTACTTCATTGTTGGTGGGAATGTAAACTGGTTCAGCCACTCTGGCAAGCAGTATGGAGATTCCTCAGAAGGCTAAATGTAGAAATCCCCTATGACCCAGCAACCCCACATTTGGGTATTTATCCAAAAAACCATGAACAAAATCACAGTAAAGCCACCAGCACAACAATGTTCATTGCAGCGCAATTTGTCATAGCGAGATCTGGAACCAACCCAGATGCCCCTCCGTAGATGAATGGATCAGGAAAATGTGGTACATGTACACAATGGAATTTTATGCCTCCCTCAGAAAGAATGACATTGCCCCAATTGTAAGGAAATGGAAAGACTTGCAAAAAATTATACTAAGTGAAGTGAGCCAGACCCAAAGAAACAGACTCAATGGTCTCCCTTATTGGGAATAATTAGCACAGGTTTAGGCAAGTCACAGCAGAGGATCACAAGAGCCCAATAGCTATACCATTATGATCACATAAGATGATGCTAAGTGAAATGAACTCCATTTTATGGAAATGATTGTTATATCACAGTTGTAACTACTTTCAACATCCCATGTGTATCTTTAGTTTCCACTATTTATGATGTTCTTGTATCACCTTCTTGTGATTGTAGATACACTATCTCTGTAATCTTATCTGAGTATATTGGAAACCGTGTATGCTGGTATTAGAATTAGGAAATTGAAAGGGAATACCAAAATTGAGACAAAGGGTAAAATAAGAGAAACAACAACAAAAGCAATACTTGCAAAACTGTTTGGTGTAAGTGAACTGAACACCTCAGGGGGGGAAAGGGAGATGGGGGAGGTGGGTATGAGGGACAAGGTAACAAACAGTACACGAAATGTATCCAATGCCTAACGTATAAAACTGTAACCACTCTGTACATCACTTTTATAATAAAAACTTTAAAAAAATAAAATAAAATATATAAATGAGATTAGTATTGCATTGTAATTTCAACATTATTCTTTCAACACTGTCATATACTTGAAAATGCCATAATTAAACATATTGCTTTGTATAAATAATATGTCATTCAAAACAAACATAAAATTCAAGTTATTTTTCATTCTGTGGTTTAAACTCAAACATAACCTAAAATATTGAGAGTTTTAATGGAAGGAATTCAAAGCACTCTCATGTTTACAGAAATTATTTTTATCCAAATATAGCCATTTCAAGGCAGCCTTATGAGGACATAAGCTGTTTTATTTGTTTCATCTTTTGCTGTGTGTGTGCTGGTCTATGGTTTGAACTCAGGGCCTCTGGATTTTTTTTCTCAAGGCTAGCACTCCAGCACTAGAGCCAAAGCTCTAATTGAGGCCTTTTGGTAGTTTATTGGAGTCTCACAGGCTTTCATGCTTGAGCTGGCTTAGGCCTGTGATCCTCAGATGAGCCACCAGCACTTGGCATGTTTCATCTTTCATAATAGGCACTTGAGAGAGAACCTAGCATTTACTGAGTGATTATTAAAGATAATAAAATAAAATAAAATACAAAAGGATCTATATCCTAGCAAATATATCTGTATCTATTTTGTTGTTTAATAACATGGAAGTATAATGTGTAAACAGTTTCCTGTGTGCTTTTTTTATTAAGCATTTTGTAATTAACATTTGTCTACATTATAAAAACTAAATACAGCCAAGCTCAAGTGGCTCATGCATGTGTTCCTAGCTATTCAGGAGGCTGTGGTCTGAGGATCACAGTTGGAAGACAACTCAATTAGGAAAGTCCATGAGACTCTTATCTCAAATTCATAACCAAAAAGCTAGAAGAGAAGCTGTGATTCAAATGGTAGAGCATTAGCCTTGAGCAAAAAAGCTCAGGTAAAGCTACGAGTATACTAGGATCACCCAGTTCAGTTGACTGACAGGAGGCCATTTAGGTAGTTTGTAAAAGGACACATCCCAAGTCTTTCCATGTACAAAATGCTTTCCTTAATTGTAGAATAATATCATTGAATATCTGAGTAATAACATAGAGCATGAAATTTTCTTGGTAGATATGGTGGAACTTTATTGCTCCATGTTTTGATCGGCTGTCAATATAGACTTTATTTTTGCAAAAGTCTACTCTTCTTAATAAGTTAATTCATACAACTAATATTCTAGAAGGTACACAGGGCTTAAAGTTATTCAAGTTAGCCTGCGGCATTAATTAGGATCCTGTAATAAGGATCTTGGAATATAAAGAAAATTAAATATAATATTAGAGCCCCAAAGCTCAATGCCCTGTTGGAATAATGGATTTAGTCGGTTAACAGGAAACAAGTGTAATGTGACTGAAATACTCTTCTCAATTCTAGCTAAAATGGCTAAAACTACACTGGCATCTTTTTTATTTCTTGGGAAATGCAAGTTGCATTTTATGAAAAAATGCCCTTTTAAATAACATTGTAAACAAATAATATGAGACATTTATACTAGCAACATCATTATGTGAAAGACATGGTTTGATTTGGACATGCAGTTTTTCATTATTTTCCAGTTCCCTGAGAGTTCTTATAAGGGGGGCTTGGAGCTACAGCTTTCATTCTGAGCCCAGCTGCACCAGCTTCCTATTATTACTGTCTGAATCAGTTTATTTTCCTGAACTTGCTATTTCCTCAATTTGAAGAACACTAGTTTGACAAAGGAACTCAGATACAAGATGGAGCGTGGAAAAAGAGCCTCTGCTCATGGTATAGGAACTCCTCTTTTGTTTATTATGTATTACTTTAAGGAAACAGAGAAAACAGAGGGAAAGGAATTTAATTTAGCAAAGAGTTTTTAAGTCACTAGGGCTCCCAGTCAATATATCCTGTGCCAGGAATCAGTTACAATAAAGAGTAAGAAATAATTTTAAAATGCATAGATTCAATAATCTTCAGAACTGTCAAAATATATAAATAACATATTTATAAAGTGCAATGTTAATGTTTTTCCCTGTGTACATGTTCCATATTCAAGTATTGAAAATGCCCAGTAATTCACTACAGCAGCTCAACTTTTAAAAACTGTTATAGAAGTTGCTAAATTTGGGTCTTTTAAAAAAATTTTCTTATTTATTGTCAAAATGATGTACAGAGAGGTTACAGTTTCATATGTTAGGCATTGGATACATTTCTTGTACTGTTTGTTACCTCCTCCTTCATTCCTCCCTCCCCCCTCCCCCTTTCTCTCTCTCCCCATGAGTTGTTCAGTTGATTTACACCAAACAGTTTTGCAAGTATTGCTTTTGTAGTCATTTGTCTTTTTATCCTGTGTCTCTCGATTTTGGTATTCCCTTTCACTTTCCTAGTTCTAATACCAGTATGCGCAGTTTCCAATGTGCTCAGATAAGTTACAGTGATAGTGCAGGTACAACCACAGGAAGGGGATACAATAGAAGCTACGGTTTCACAGGGCATGTTGAAAATAATTACAGCAGCGATATAAATTTGGGTCTTTACATCTTTTATTGTGTGGAACAATGCTACATGTGTATTTGGGTTGCCTTAGTCAACCTCTTCAATGGTGGGCCCAGAGGAAGCCCCACCAGAAGGAGGAGCCCCCCCACCAGGGAAGCCACCAGGCATTCTTCCTGGCATGCCGCCGGCACTCTAGT
The DNA here is from genome assembly GCF_023159225.1 of Perognathus longimembris pacificus. Classification (NCBI taxonomy): domain Eukaryota; kingdom Metazoa; phylum Chordata; class Mammalia; order Rodentia; family Heteromyidae; genus Perognathus; species Perognathus longimembris. The sequence goes on along the minus strand of NC_063188.1, from coordinate 73,333,039 downwards.
ACAGCCTGGTGATGATAGGGTTGCACACTTTCTCCAGCTCCTTCTGCTGGTGTTCAGATTCTTCCTTTTCTGCAGTATGATTCTTATCCATCCAATTGATGATCTCATTGCACTTGTCAAGGATTTTGTTTGTCCTCATCATTGATTTTGCCCTGAAGCTTCTCATCTTCAACAGTTGCTTTTATGTTGAATTCATAAGATTACAGGGAATTCTTAGATGATACCTTGTCCCTCTGTTTCTCATCTTCAGCTTTGTATTCCTCAGCTTCCTGTACCATGCATTCAATATCCTCCTTGCTAAGATGACCCTTGTCATTGGTGATTGTGATGTTGTTCTCCTTTCCTGTGCTCTTATCTACAGCAGAGATGTTGAGGATGCCATTGACATCAATGTCAAATGTGACATCAATCTGAGGAACACCTCTTGGTGCAGGAGGTATGCCTGTGAGTTCAAACTTTCTGAGCAGGTTGGTGTCCTTGGTCATGGCCTGTTCACCTTCATATACCTGAATGAGCACACTGGGCTGGTTTTCAGAGTAGGTGGTAAAGTTCTGAGTCTGTTTGGTAGGAATGGTGGTATTGCGTTTGATGAGTACAGTCATGACTCCACCAGCCATCTGGATACCAAGGTGTCGGAGCCAGCCGGCAGCGAAGAGGGAATCCTGATTGAGGGGGTGAGGATTAAAGAAAAAGAAAGTTAGACAAGAGAAAAAAGAAGACAAGAGACAAAAGATGGGGTTCAGGAGGGCTGCATCTTAAGATTGTTACTCAAGACTGCAGCCATATTTTATTCTTAACTTCCAGCTTATATGCAGTTTGTCAACCAGGAAATAGCATAGGGTTAACTAAGATTTAAGAAAACAGGAAGGCCCTGAAATTGGTAAATAACAACAGGCAGTAAAACAAGATATGGTTGAATGGTTTACATAAAACAGACTCCTGTGGACATAATAAAACATCCCGGGTTTAGTACTGTCCTTCAAGTAAATCATGTCCTTGCATGACCTTGAGATAACAACATAGCCAGAGGTTAGGATGAACTTTGTTGTTGGCTCCCTAAGCCATGACCTTGCACGCCCTTGAGAGTATAGCCAGAAGTCAGGATGAATTTCGCTGTTGGCTCCCTACACCAAGGGACAAGGGGTGACATCCAAGAGCAGCAAATCTTGGATATTTTCAGATTTATCTCCAGATAGAATGGCTGCCTGGACATAAGCAACAGCTTCATCTGGGTTAATGCTCTCATTCAGCTCTTTCCTGTTGAAGAAGTCTCATAGAAGCTTCTGGAACTTGGGAATACGGGTGGAACCACCAACCAAAAAAATGTCATGGATCTGTGACTTGTCTAGTTTGGCATCACGAAGGGCTTTTTCTACAGGATCCAGAGTGCTCTGGAACAAGTCAGCATTCAACTCTTCAAATCGAGCACGGGTAATAGAGGTATAGAAGTCAATGCCTTCTTAAAGGGAGTCAATCTCGATACTGGCATGTGTGCTGGAGGAGAGGGTGCACTTAACACGCTCACAAGCAGTATGAAGATGGTGGACAGCTCTTTTGTTCTCAGTGATGTCCTTCTTATGCTTGCGTTTGAACTCGGCAATGAAATGGTTGACCATGGAGTTGTCAAAGTCTTCTCCACCCAAGTGGGTGTCTCCTGCTGTAGATTTGACCCCAAAGATCCCATCTTCAATGGTGAGGATTGACGCATCAAAAGTACCACCTCCTAAATCAAAGATCAGCACATTTCATTCAGCTCCAACCTTCTTGTCTAAGCCATAAGCAATAGCAGCAGCAGTTGGCTCATTGATAATTCTCAGTACATTCAGACCAGCAATGGTTGTAGCATCTTTTGTTGCCTGGCGCTGAGAGTCATTGAAGTATGTTGGCACAGTGACTACAGCGTTGGTGAAAGTCTTCCCAAGATAGGCTTCTGCAATTTCCTTCATCTTTGTGAGAACCATAGAGGAGACGTCCTCTGGATAGAAGCTTTTTGCCAGACTTCCGAGAAGATGGCGGAGGAGCAGCAGAGCCCCAGCTGAGCTCCCTCCGACATGGCAGTTTTCTCACCCCATAGAAACTTTCACTCCTAGAAAGACAGCCAGAATAAGTTCTAACAGTACTGGGATTCCGGCCAGGAAGGAAAAATCGACTTTGCGCGTCTGAAAATGCAGATTTGACCTCTGGGTGGCGTCCCGCCACCTTGCCAGTGCCGGCACCAGCACAGTGCCCAGCACAGCGACCCGCACTCCAGGCGGCTAAAGCACACAGCGTAGACCACGGAGAAATCCTCCAGATGGCGGCTGAGCATGGACGGGCTGAAATCGCAGAGAAAGCGTGAGTACCCCACAAAAGATATTCTCACTCGCGCCCACAGACCAGCTTCTGGAAGGCAGTCCTTCCCCCACCGCCAGAGCAAAGTGCCATCTTTGCCACTGGCATAGGGTCAGACCAGATTGGAACTAAAGCAGGCCTGGGGAAAGCGAGGACAAAGGAGCCATCTTTGAAAAGAGCAAGAGGGACCGACCAGTGAGAGTCAGCTCCACCCAGGAGAACACCCCTTGCCCAGGAGGGAGGCGCATCCTGGGCCCTGGCTGAGCCAGAGGTGCCCTGCCCTGCCCGCCAGAATTTCTAAATTTAAAGCGAAAGCGGCGAGCAGCTACCGGTGGCACAGAAACACCAGAGGGGGGAACAAACAGTTTCTGAGACAGTTAAACTGTTCTGTCGCAGAGGAAGCCCAATTCCCAGCCCGAAACAGAGCTGCATTCCATAGCCACCTGAGCCAAGGAGGCTGCCCTGCCCAGGAGGGAGGAACCACCCCAAGGCAAGCAACTCTCAGCTGGATAAACCAGGCCAGAGACGCCCTGCCCTGCTGAGTCCACAGCCTATTCAAAGCCAGGCATGAAAGGCTGTGGTCCCACATCAGACAGAGGAGCCACGGTTCCCAAGACTGCTCACGTCCCCATCTACAGAGGATAACCAAGGCCTACCTGCAAGCTGTGCGAACCACAGAGACCCAGGATTGCACCAACAGGGGAGAAGGGTCAGAACAGATCCACCCCCTGCAAACTGAAAGCAAGTCAAACCAGCCAATCAAGAAAACAGACTGCAGATGATCGCAAGGAAACCAGAGACTGGGGAAAGACCACCCAAACAAGGAGGACTCCATTTTTTTCCCTTCTCTTTTCAAACATTTTTTTAACTTTTAAAAAAAAATTTTTTTAATTTTTTCACTTCTGAAACGTCGTTGGTTTTTTTGTTTTCCATTTTTACCTATTTGTTTTATCAAGTCTTTTTTTGTTTGTTTGTTTTGGTTGTTTGTTTTTCTGGTTTTTTTCCTTTTTATTTTTTCATTTTTAAATAATTTTTCTTTGTTTTGTGCATCTGTCCTCCAGTATTTTTGCTTTATCTCTTTGCTTTCTCTTTATTTAAAAATTACTTTCCTATGAATAACACCTCCACTCTTTTCTGCTAACTCTCCATTGTCGATTATTTTAACCTCGTTCTCTCTAGTAATTCTATTCCTCTCCTCATTTCCATGTCACTGAAACTAAACCAAAATCACCGCCCCCCAATACAGTTTACTCTATTCTCTTTACTACTTCTAACTTACCCTCCTGAATTACTGCCTGGAACTCCAGGTTCCATTGACTCCTGGTTATTGGATAGAGAGTATTCCTGCTTAATCAGAGTGAATCAAAGGGGTTCATAGAGAAACCAGTCCTAAAAGAACTTAATAAAAGAACAAGAATTGCTTATAGGGTTGTAACAGTAAATAAGTAACTACTGAATACAGGGCCCAGGATCTGTGGTTATATTGAAATTGTATTCTTTAGGAACACGAAATCTAATTTTATAGACAGGTATACAAGGTATCTGTATATAATTGTGATCAAAACAGGATCAGTAGAGTACTAGGAAAGAATCCTTAAACTGTTAGGGAGAAGAAAACATCATATAGAAAGGGAAAGCAATCAGAATTTCCCCAGACTTCTCAGCAGAGACCATGAAAGCAAGGAGAGCCTGGAATGAGGTATGCCAAACCCTAAATAAAAATAACTACCAACCAAGAATACTGTACCCAGCCAAACTCTCATTCACAGCTGAAGGTCAAATAAAAGTCTTCCACAGTAAGGAAAAACTGAAACAATATATCTCCACCAAACCAGCTTTACAGAAAATCCTCAAAGATGTATTGTACAGAGAAAATAATCAAGATCCCAATACAGACAGAGAAATGAACCCTTAATAGTTAACATCAGATCAAGGAACAGGAAGACACAGCTTTAAACAAGATAGTGATAATGAAAGGAACAAACGATCATCTCTCAATCCTAACTCTCAACATTAATGGACTTAATTCTCCAATCAAATGACATAGGCTCCTAAGTTGGATCAAAAATCAAGATCCATCTTTCTGCTGCCTCCAAGAGACATATCTATCCAGCAAAAGTAAACATCTTCTAAAAGTGAAAGGCTGGAATCAAATCTATCTAGCAAATGGCCCCCATAAGCAGGTTGGAGTTGCAATCCTAGTATCAGAGAAAATTGGCTTCAAATTACAAAAGGTAAGAAGAGACAAAGAAGGTTACTACATACTAGTAAAGGGATCTCTCCTACAGGAAAATATAACCATTCTAAATATCTACACACCAAATGCAGGAGCACCCAACTTCATCAAACAAACACTACTGACTCTAAAAACACTCATAGACCCAAACACATTGATAGTTGGGGACTTCAACACTCCACTATCACCTCTGGACAGATCAACACGCCAAAAACTGAACAAAGAAACCACAGAACTAAATAATTGCATAGACCAACTAGACTTAACTGACATCTACAGAATATTCCACCCAGCAACAACGAAATACACATTCTTCTCCGCAGCACATGGAACATTCTCCAAAATAGATCACATCTTAGGGCACAAAGAAAATCTGTACAAATTCAGAAGTATCAAAACCATTCCCTGCTTTCTCTCAGACCACAATGGAATAAAATGAGAGCTCAACTCAATCAGCGACCCCAGAAAATCCTACAATACTTGGAGACTAAACAACACACTGCTGAACCATCAGTGGGTCATTGAAGAAATTAAAACGGAAATTCAAATGTTTATGGAATTCAACCAAGAAGAGGATACAAAGTACCAGTTCCTTTGGGACACAGCAAAGGCAGTACTCAGAGGAAAATTTGTATCTCTGAGTGCATACACCAACAAACAGGAGAAACAGCAACTCAATAATTTAGGGAAGCACCTTAATTTCCTTGAAAGAGAACAACAAGCCACACCCCAATTCAATTGATGGAAGCTAGAATCAGGAACCAACCCAGATGCCCCTCAGTAGACGAATGGATCAGGAAAATGTGGTACATATACAAAATGGAATTTTATGTCTCTATCAGAAAGGATGACATTGCCCCATTTGTAAGGAAATGGAAGGACTTGGAAAAAATCATACTAAGTGAAGTGAGCCAGACCCAGATAAACATAGACTCTGTGGTCTCCCTTATTGGGAATAATTAGTACAGGTTTAGGCAAGTCATAGCAGAGCATCACAAGAGCCCAATAGCTATACCCTTATGAACACATAAGATGATGCTAAGTGAAATGAACTCCATGTTATGGAAACGATTGTTATATCACAGTTGTAACTACTTTCAACGTCACATCTGTATCTGTAGCTTCTATTATTGATGATGTTCTTGTATCACCTTCCTGTGCTTGTACCTACACTTTCTCTGTAATCTTATCTGAGTATATTGGAAACCGTGTATACTGGTATTAGAACAAAGAAATTGAAAGGGAATACCAAAATCGAGAAACACAGGGTAAAAAAAGACAAACAACTTCAAAAGCAATACTTGCAAAACTGTTTGGTGAACTGAACACCCCATGGGGGGAAAGGGAAAGGGTGCGGAGAGAGGGGGGTATGAGGGACAAAGTAACAAACAGTACAAGAAATGTATCCAATGCCTAACGTAGGACACTGTAACCTCTCTGTACATAAGTTTGATAATAAAAATTTGAAAAAAAAAAAGAAAGAAACTTTTTGTCTTGCCTTTGTATTTGACTTGGACCTTGGGCCGGCCTGCGTCATTCACCACCATGAAAGAACAGTGCTTCATGTCAGACTGGACAACAGCATCAGCAAATCTACGTCCAATCAGACGTTTGGCATCAAAAACCGTGTTGGTGGGGTTCATTGCCACCTGGTTTTTTGCGGCATTGCTGATTAAACATTCAGTGTCTGTGAAGGCAGGGTAGCTTGGCGTGGTTCTGTTGCCCTGATCATTGGCAATGATCTCCACTTTGCCTTGTTGGAAAACACCCACACAGTCTCTCAAATCTTTTAGCTGGGTAGCTCTCTTTTCATTTGACTCTTGAATTTCATTTATCTTTCTATTTGTTGAGGCCATGAAAGTATCTATTACTTTATGGAAGGATTGCTCTATTGATTCAGACTTTTCATTTATCATGTTTATCAGTAGACTTTGTAGAGCATTTTGAGGGTTCTTTTCTATGTCTTTGATTGACTGCTCTGCTTCCTGCTTATTTTGAGTGGGGGATAAGACTCCTTTGTTTGCCATATATATTGTGTTTTTTCTGCCCATTTGGATTGGGAATGCCAATCTACAAGCACCTGTGAGCACTGTTTAAGACCCAAAGCAGACCTTACCAAGCACTGTTGTGTAAGTCTTAGAAGTTCACAATTATATACAGATACCTTGTATACTTGTATATAAAATTAGATTTGGTGTTCCTAAAGAATATAATTTTAATATGACAACCAATCCAGAGCCCTGTATTCAGTAGTTACTTATTTACTGTTACAACCCTATCTGTCTCAGGAACTGTTTGTTCTCCTGTCTGGTTGTTCTGTGCCACTGGTAGCTGCTCGCCACTGTTGCTTTTAATTTAGAAATTCCGACGGGCAGGGCAGGGCACCTCTGGCTGAGCCACAGCCCAGGACGAGCCTCCCGCCTGGGCAGGGGTCCTTCTCCTGTGCAGAGCTGGCTATCACTGATTGGTCCCTCTTGCCCTTTTCAAAGATGGCCCCTTCGTCCTCACTTTCCCCAGGACCGCTTTAGTTCCAGTCTGGTCTGACTCTATGCCAGTGTCAAAGATGGCGCTTTGCTCTGGCGGTGGGGGAAGGGCTACGTTCCAGTTGAGAATGTCATTCGTGGGGTAGTCATGCTTTCGCTGCGATTTCAGCCCGTTGGTGCTCAGCCTGCGATCCGTGTCTGTCTGCTGCTGTCTAGAGGATTTCTTCCTGGTTGCTGCTGTGTGTTTTAGGTGAGCGGAGTGCATGGCGCTGTGCTGGCGCTGGCACTAGCGTGGTAGCAGGACACCACCTGGAGCACAAATCTGTGTTTTCAGGCTGGCAAAGTCAATTTTTCCTTCCTGGCCAGGATCACTGTACTGTTATAACTTACTTGGACTGTCTTTCTAGGAATAAAATTTTCTCTGGAGTAGGAAAACTGCGATGTTGAAGGGAGCTTAGCTAGGGTTCTGATGATCCTCTGCCGTCTTCCCAGAAGTCTGTATCACCATCCTTAATGCCTTAACTCCTGGGATCAAGAATCAATTTATACCCTGGGTGTGAGAACCTCAAGGTGCCCATTTACATGGGAGTGCTTCACCAAACTCATTGGGAAAATGAGAAGGAAATATTATTTTAAGAGAAGAGTTAAAATTGAAGTCTTTTGAGGGATATGGACATGGATTAAATGCAAGAACACCTTCCCAGCCAGCATGAGGTCCTCAGTTCAAACCCCAGAAAAGTAAAAGAACATATTTATAAAGTAGTAGTTCAAAAGACATCAGTGTTTGTACATTAAGAAATAGTGATCTTAGGAGCTGGGCACTGGTGGTTCACACCTGCAGTCCTAGAGACTCGGAAGGCTGAGATCAGAGGATCATAGTTCAAAGTCAGCTGTGTCAGGAAAGTCCATGAGACTCATCTCAAATTTACCACTATAAAGCAGGAAATGACGTTGTGGCTTAAATAGCAGAGTGCTAGTCTTGAGCCGAAAAGCTCAGGGACAGTTCCCAAGCCCTGAGTTCAAATCCCAGTACCAGCACACACACACAAAAAGAAATGGTGCCTACCCCGTCCACATACAGAGGTGCAATTCTGGGGTTTCTGTTGAGCAGAATGAGTTAAAAATCAACAATGAAAATGTGAAAATCACTCTATTTGCTTAGGTTGGTGGCCATTCAAAGAATGATGGAAAACATTCAATGTTTAGATTTTAATTGTTGAAATCATCAGGAACTTTTTCTGAACAACAATGTTAGTAAGAGTTCTAAGGGTATACAGAATAGGACATGTTTCGACTAGATACAGTGTTGTGTGTGTCTGGGTGTATTTGTGTGCTTGAGTGTGTAAACTCAGGGTCTACACTCATCTTTCTTATTATGGCTGGTTTTCTACCAATTGTGCACCACCTCAAGCTGGCTTTTTCCTGGCTAAATGGAGATGGATTCACAAGTGTTTTGACCTAATTTGGCTTCTGAAAAAAAAATCCCCTCAATATCTCAACCTCTTGACTACCAAGAATTATAGATGTAAGCCACCAATATGTAGTGGAGTCTATTTCTAATATATGCTCTTTTATTTGAGACAATGGAAGAAGACAACCCATGGGAGATCTCAACATCATCTCTAAAGAAATCCAAGTTCCTGAAACACAGAAGATCAAGACATGCCAAGGCCTCAGGACCTATCTGGCGTGGCCAAAAGGTAAAATCCTCTTCTTCTCATGTTGTAGAGCAGAGGAGATTCAAGTGTAACTGCTATTACTGCAAGAAGTATCCTGGGACATCGTCCAGAATCTCAGGGGACAGAAGAGCCACCTCTTTTCCTTCCTCCTGGGATAATCTGTCCCTGAGCTTCAATAACTTGACATTTAACCCTGGTACTACCCAACCCCCCTTTGTACAAGAAAGGACCAAGAAAGCAAGATGAGGGAGGAATCTTGGCAGCAGAATAGTAAAAGAACATTCCAGATGCTTGTGAAAACAATGGTCAGGATGTCACTAAGCTCCTCATCCTCAGTTAAAGGAGGTGCAGAATAGATGGTGTCCTGAGTATCAACATCTCCAGCTTCCTATGAGATATCCTGATAGATACATGGTCAAGAGAGTGACAGCATCGAGCCAGATGGCAACACATCTCATCAGCTGGCATTTCAATCCACTTCCAGAAACATAGCAATCTTTTGGTAATCATTTTAGAGTCCTCCCTTCCTAAGCATGCTGAGAATAGCTTCTGATTTGCAAGAGTAACCACAATTCCCATGGGGTGAGATGTTGTTTTTCTTCCATGGCTTACAGATTTCCCTCTATAAAGTGCCAATAAAGTGTACAGCATCTATCTATATCATGTTTACAGCTTGCTGTTTTTCAATTATTTTTATTTCATTTTGATTACAGTCCAGAAGTAGCATTGGGGATCTGTGGGGATTTCCTAAGTTAAACCCTTGCAGATGTACATGAAGCTACAAACACAGGATATCCTCCAATTAGCTCTACAACTATAGTACCTGGATACAGGTACAATTGGTATGTATAAGTCTTTGTCATTCATAGATTTGTGTGAACCCCCTGCAAATGAAATTGTGAATCAGTACCATCAAAAGATTTTCCTCTTGCCACCCAAGTGTAGTCACTCAACCCATACTTATGCTGGGAAACCACTGAATTATTCTCCATTTCTACAATTATTTCATTTCAAACATTCCACCCTAAAAAGAATCATGCATGATGATGACCTTTTGGGCTTGGCTTGTTCCATTCTCCATAATGCCCTTAGTTCTATACAATTCCTTGTGCTTATCCGAAGTCTATGCTTCGGAGAAACAGCTCAGTGATACAGCACTTGCCTAGCATGTGGGAGGACCTAGGTTAAATCCTCAGCAACATACATAAGACAAAAATTCTATCCTTCCTATTGTTGTATGAAATTTCATGGCCAAGACACGGTATTTTCTTTATTCGCCTGTTAAGAGTTTTGGTTTCTAGATTTTTTTTTTTTTTTTTTTTTTTTTTTTGGCCAGTCCTGGGCCTTGGACTCAGGGCCTGAGCACTGTCCCTGGCTTCTTCCCGCTCAAGGCTAGCACTCCGCCACTTGAGCCACAGCGCCGCTTCTGGCCGTTTTCTGTATATGTGGTGCTGGGGAATCGAACCTAGGGCCTCATGTATCCGAGGCAGGCACTCTTGCCACTAGGCTATATCCCCAGCCCTGGTTTCTAGATTTCTTTTACACCAGCACTGGGATCTTGAACTCAGGGCCTGGGTGCTGTCCCTTAGCATTTATTTCAAGGATGACACTCTGCCACTTGATCCTCAGATCCATTTCTAGCTTCTTGGTGGCTAAATGGAGATAAAGAGTCTCATGATCTGGCAAAGGGCAATTCTCAAATCTCAGCCATCTAAGTAGCCATAAGCTATAGGCACTGGCTTTCCAGATTTTGACTATTACAAATAAAGGTGCTGTGACATGTGCTGGTTTCTCACATCTTGATCCTACCTATTCAAAAGGCTGAGATCTGATTATCTTGGCTTGAAGCCATCCATAGAAGACAAATCCTAGAGAGTCTGGTCTCCAAATAACTGGCAAAAAGCCAGAGAGCTCAAGACCCAGAATTTAAAAAAAAAAAAAAAAACTCTCCATCACCACCACCAATCCCCCCCCCAAGAAAAACCCCACAATTTACACCAGTAGCAAGAATAGTGTACAGGTGTTTGTATGGACATAAGCTTTCATTTCTCTAAGATTAATGCTCAGAAGTACAACTTCTACACAGTATTAAATATTCATATTTATTTTTAAAACAAACAACAAATCTATGCTCTAGGCAGTCATATTTTCCATACTCATCATCAATGTATATGGCATTGGTCTTCTGCATCATTTTTTTTGATTTGGGATTATTCTTTTCTCTATTTTGCCATTGTGTCCAGTGTCCTCTATACTTTATCAGCAATCATTGTAGACCCTTCATGGGAAAGGGTGTGTCACACCCACTATTGTTTTTCATATCCTACTCATGCTCTTCATTGTTATGGTTAGAAATTGGTGCTTGGTTAGAAATATATCAGATAGGTATTTTTGCTTCATTTTTTGCATGCTGGCATTGGACTTTGAACTCAAGGGACTCATTCTCACTTGATTTTTTTCACTCAAGGCTGGTACTCTACCACTTGAGCTGAATCAACACTTCAAGTTTCTGTTGCTTAATTAGATAAAAGAGTCTCTTGGATTTATCTGCCCAAATCACGACATTCAGATCTCAGTCTCTTAAATAACACTAAGATTATAGGTATGAGTCACCAGGGCCTGGCTCCAGGTAGACAGTATTTTTAAAATATAATTTTGTTATTTTTATTAACGTGTTGTACAGAAGGGTTAACTTTTTGTAAGCCAGGTAAAGAGTACATTTCCTTTTGGACAATGTCACCCCTTCCTTCCCTTTTCTCCAGTTTCCCCTTCCCATCCCTGCTTACAAGTTCATTTTCCACATACTGGCAATTAAGTATCATGACTCTATTTGTATTTGTTCCTCTTTCTTCCTTCCATTTCTGTGCCCCCTTGCTTCCCTCAAAAGACAGAAAAAGAACAAACAAAGAAAAAGTCCCCAAAAGTACTCGGCCGAGGCGGTCGGCGGCCGGCTGGGCTCCCCAGCTCGGAAAAATGTAATAAAGAAGATACTAAAAAAGATATCAATCACGCTACCGAAAGCTCCTTCACACATGGAGAGATGCAAGAGCAATGCATTTGGTGAAATCCTTCAGAAGGTGAACTCATCAGAACACAAACTCAGCGCCTGCCTCAGCCACAGACTTCAGTTCAGGAGCCCAGTGAGGAGGAAATAGGCAAGATAAAGAACGGAGGCCAAGTGAATCTGAGTAATGGAAATGGAATTCACCATGGGACTAAACCTTCATCCACAGATCATCACAAACTTTCAGCTCCTGTTTCTCAAAAAATGAATAGAAAAATCCAGTCCAGCTTGTCTGCAAACAATGATATCAGTAAGAAGAGTAAAGTAAATGCTGTCTTTTCCCAAAAGACAGGCTCTTCACCTGAAGGTGGACTTACTTCATTATGCAAACACTACTTTGCATAATTATAAAGGAGGAAATGGAGGCCCAGAGGGGTTCAGTGAAGACACCCAAAGCAACAGACTGTTGTGTCTACTGCATCCTGGCCTGCTTGTTCTGTGAATTCCTGACCCTCTGCAATATTGTGCTGGGACAAGCTTCTTGTGGGATCTACACCTCAGAAGCCTGCTGCTGTTGCTGTGGTGATAAGATGGGGGACGATTGTAACTGCCCCTGTGACATGGACTGTGGCATCATGGATGCCTGTTGTGAATCATCAGACTGTCTGGAAATCTGTATAGAATGCTGTGGAATTTGTTTCCCTTCATAAGTATTTATCCTTGGTTTGTGTTAAAACTGGAGAACATTTTAAAACTTTTTTTTGCTGTAAAGGGGGAGAAATTCTCATGAAGAAATTCTGTATTTGCACTGTTCAGTTATTATATTAACTAGTCTCTGAAAGCTTTTTTTTCCTCTCACAAATCCATATGGTTTAATATGTGAAAAATTTGCTAGCTCATAATAACCGAGGGACATTTTGATTCACACATATATATGCCCCAAAATGTTAAATGGCTCCTCTTTTTCTGCTGATATGTTTTGTCTAAGCTTTGTCAGGAGCCTTGTACTCCAAATATATTATTTCTTAGTATTTAAACCAGACCATTTATTTTTCGATGCTTATTTATGAAAGGTAGAAAGTAAACACTCTTGGGCTGGGAATGTGGCTTAGTGGTAGACTGCTTGCCTAGCATACATGAAGCCCTAGGTTCCTCAGCACCACATAAACAGAAAAAGCAAGAAATGTCGCTGTAGCTCAAGTGGTAGTGTGCTAGCCTTGAGCAAAAAGAAGCCAGGGACAGTGCTTGAGCCCTGAGTCCAAGCCCCAGGACTGGCAAAAAATAAATTAATGAATGAATGAATTAAATTAAACACTCTATTGAAAGTAAACTTCCACAAACAGACCCACCATTTCTGGGAATCCAGCGGTCCACATGTACCACATGTTCAGCAGAGACTGAATGTGTGCTTGGGTGCTGTGTTGCCCAGGCTGTGTGAAGGACGGAAGCTCTGTCCCATCCATGGTTCACAGCAGTATGCAGTGCAGCCAACAATGAACCATGCATAAGGCATGCTGAAATGAACATCATAATAGGAGAAACATAAAACACCATAGGAAAACAACAAGAGAAATGCCAGAATACTAACGAAGGATTGAACACAACATGGTATTCTTGGCAGCCTCTTAGGATGGCTAATTGATCTGCTACTGGAATAAATTATTTAGGTTTAAGGAACTCTTCTCAGTGGACAACCTCAATTGTGTGTGCCCTTTATAGTTAAAAGAAAAATGCCTTTGGAAACTTTCTTTTTAGTTGTAACAATACAACTTTCCCAAACTACCAATTTTAAATTATTGATAATATACATTTTTATATACAAACTTAATGTTATGCTATATTTGAATGAAAACATGCTACCTAATTAACGCATATTCTGCAAATTGGATGCTTTCAAATACTTGATTTAAGTTGAATTTTTCTTTTCTAATATCGAAATTCAAGTATCCTTATTTTGACTTTTCAGAGGCTTTCCTTTGTTTTGTAAGATGTAGATGTTTTGGGAGCAGGGTGTGGTATGTGTGTTTTGGTTTATTTCTTATTCATTGTTATATTTCATAAGCACAGTAATTTCTAGTGCAGCAAACCAGGGGTTTTTAGTGCAGAGAAGCCCACAAATACCCTGCTGTGACCAAATTTTAGTGTTATAATTCTATGTTAAATTTAGCCTATATGGAAGGTTATTAAGATTCCCAGGTATGAAGAAATGTGTCAGTAATAAGAATATATATACATATATGTATATGTAGTAATTGAGTTATAGAGAGTATGTGACTCAGTTGGAAGGCAGAATACTTTCATACTATGCATTCCCCTATGAGGTTGAACTTTCCCCAAATTGTACTTTAGTTTAATTCAATATGAGCCTTGTAGAAGTTTTGGAAGTATACAATGAGAGTCATACTTATTACTAGTTTTATTTAACTCAATATCAAATAGATAATGACAACATTAACAACACATTTTAGGAAGCCTTTAGACTTTTAAGAGAACTAGGCTTTTTTTTAATCCTGTAGCATGACAATGTCACCTCTGGTTTTCCTTTGAGACCAAATCTAGTTTTGAGTTACGTTATTTATTTAGAAGGTTTGAAAAAAGAAAAAGGGAAAACTCTTGAATCTTCCTTTTAGTGCTATTTGCATACACACAACTTTTACATTGTCAGGTTATTGAAATAAAATGACAATAGACAGCTATTTCCCTCATTTTTCAATAAAGTATACATTCTAACTATTATATTAGATAGAAGAATCTGAATAATTCTACATATCATAAGTTAACTTATGCTTGTACATTAGAGTGTAAGAATAGTATCTGTTTATAATGTAAACCTCTTAATGATCTGGAATTGTTAGAGTATTTGACATTTATTCCTGTAAAATTTTTCACCCAAGTGGTCTCTCTGACTTTTAAGTGTTGCCTGTTACTACTTGTAATGAAAATATTAACACATTTGAAGTAATTCTTTGTAGCAGAGGATGTCATGGATACCAGTGATATTTTCTGCCTTCTGTGTATATGTCTTTTTCCTCAATTGTCTATTCCAGGCAGTAATTCCATGGAGAATTTGGTATAATTCAAAAGGAAAAAGAAGAACGGGTAGGGGAGCGAAAAGTAGGCAAATGTGAAAAGATTTTCAATATGTTTTAGAATGTCTGTATTTACAATGTTTTGTTGAATTATTTGACCATCCTTACTAAGTACTGTAATTTAGTTAGGTATTTGGTCTCTTTACAAATGTGGAAAGTTAATCTTAAATATTTTTGAACTGGACCTGTATTAGCCTGAATATTGTAAAATTAAAGAATGACTTCTTCTTTTTTTTTTTTTTTGGCCAGTCCTGGGGCTTGAACTCAGGGCCTGAGCACTGTCCCTGGCTTCCTTTTGCTCAAGGCTAGCACTCTGCCACTTGAGCCACAGCGCCACTTCTGGCCGTTTTCTGTATATGTGGTGCTGGGGAATTGAACCCAGGGCCTCATCCATACGAGGCAAGCTCTCTTGCCACTAGGCCATATCCCCAGCCCAAGAATGACTTCTTTATTGTACTTTAACCTACTTTCATACGTAAGGGACACATGAATTTATATTTGGATGAATTCTACTATAACTTCGACCTAAGATTGACATCTTGCCTGTTACATCCCTTTCCGAAGATTTCCTTGTTTCCTATGTAAACCATTTGACTCATGGCCACATATGAACTTGAAAGATACAGAACATTGGCTAGCACAAGTCATGATATCAAAATACAGTGCTCTTGCAAAAACTCATGGTAGGTCAAAATACAAGATTTGTACAGTAAAAAAGAAACAAACCCAAAATTAACTACAAAAAGCCACATTTTGATTTCCTGGAACTCATTTAGATAAGTGGTATTTTAAATGTTCTGATGTGTTATACCTTTTTATTCCTTTTCTATGAGTATCCTCCATTAGCCTATTTGTGTGTGAATGACTAGAGTCTTACATAAGTTTTCCTTAGGCAGACAGTTTTTATTTAAAAACATCACTATAACAGTAGTGAATAATGTGGTATACAGAAACCAGTACATTGTATTTTTCTCTGAAGTAATTGTCACTGGAATCAATCATTTGGTACCTGAAAATTACAATCATTTACACATTGTGGGGTTTAGATTTTTGGTTTTGTTTGTTGGATAAGCCAGTCCTAGGGCTTGAACTCTGGGCTTGGGCACTGTCCCTAACCTTCTTTGCTCAAGGCTAGAGCTCTACCACTTGAGCTACAGATCCACTTCTGGATTTGTTTTGTGGTTTATTATTAGAGTTTAGAGTCTCCTGCACCTTCCTGCCTAGGCTGGCTTCAAACTGTGATCCTCAGATCTCAGCCTCCTCCTAGCCAGGCATGAGCCACTGGCAACTGGCAATTACATAGTTTTTTATAATGCTTCAGCTACATTATCTAAGAAAAATATTGATATTACAGAAGGTATAGAAATAAGTGAAATAGTTTTATAAAGAGAAATAAACATTTCCTAGTATGCTAATTAGGTTTAACTTTTATGTCTGTAGACTGTAAAAGAATCATTGAAATAAGGATGACATTTTGAAAGAATGATTTTGGATATCTCTCTCTTACCTATCTACATGTATATATGTATATATATATATATGTATCTGAATAATGTGAGACAACATATTGTAAAGGTACTTGAAAACTCACGTTCATGTTATCACTGTTCACAATAACTACATTATGGATTCATTGAAATCAGCCTAGGGTCCAACAGTGGATGAATCAATAAAATTATGTGTGTGTGTGTGTGTGTGTGTGTGTGTGTGTGTGTGTGAGAGAGAGAGAGAGAGAGAGAGAGAGAGAGAAGCTTACAGCTTAAAGAAAAATAAAGTTATGTCACTTGCCTGAAAATGGATGAAACTGTGAATCATCGTATTGAGTGAGTTAGGTCAAGTTCATTAAGCCATATATAGTACATAGGGCATTTATTCGCTCATGTGGAAACTACATTTGAAATGAGAATAATAATAATAATAATAACAATAATAATAATAGGACATGATGTTACTTTGGTGTGAAGACTTATTTCACCTTACCCAGTTCTTTTATCAAATATGAAAATTGAGTGTTTTGGATGAATTAATTCCCTGTTTCTCATATATCAACTCCCCTCTCCCTTACAATCTCGTTTCGGCTTCTTGATATTCATTTTGTTAAAACTGTCATTTGCTTGAAGGCTTTATCCCATGGCATTTCACCTGTATATACTCTACTTTTGTGGACCAAATCCCATAAATGAGGCAAGAAAATTGGGTAAAGGAGTTTCAAGGAGCAACAGGACATCACTGAGTTTCAGTAATCTTGATTTCCTAGGTGTCTTTTGTGCAGATCATTACCCACAACCACACATGCTTAAAGCAGACAAGCAAGAGAGATGAGGGCCTTCCTTGAAGTGAGTTAAGTGTCATGCTGAGAGGATTCTGGTCATCCCAGAGGTAGGGATTCCTGAATAAATAGCTCACTGATCTCCAAGAGAAACTCTGGCCCAGGAGCTGGCAACACAGCACTGTCTTATTCCCTTCAGCACTGTTTATTCCATGAGGACCAGAATCTTCATTTTCTGCCAACCACTGCTTGAAAAGCCTCTGAAACATCTTCTTGCTTTCCTGCTACCTTTCTGATTGCTACTTCTCTGGCTCCTGCCTCTTCTGTTGGCAGAAGGCCAGGCTGGTTAGTGTTCAGGCTGAGAGTCAAGTCACTGAGACCCTACACTAACTTTTCTGGAGGAAGGATTGGGGATGCTATTCCTCACCAGTCATACTAACAATAAAAGGCTCATGATTCTGGCAGTATCAGTATATGCAAGAGAACTGATTACATGATATGTCATTAAGGGAGAGTTTGGTGTCCATTTTAACTATGTAAGGTACCATGAGGTCAAGATGCCTGTGTCTCAAGTGGTCCAGGAACACCTTCTTCTTCTGAGGGAGCCTTAGCCTTTCCAAGAGCCATTGTCTCACACTTTTTTTTCCTCTGCAATGCTGCTGGAACAGCCCCTCTGGCAGAGATGAAGGTACGCTGAGACTGACATCACAAAGTCCTGTCCTTAGTTCTTCTAAAGAAGGCCAAATGACCATCATGTACTCCTGGAAAGCAGCTGTACAGGTTATCTGGGGATGCACAGAAATCAATGCTGGATCTCTTATCTAAAGCAAATCCATAGGGAGTCTTGGTGGAAAACCATATAAGGTCTTCATATCTAGATAGGAAAGTGAAGAGGATAGTTTTGCAATAACTGGAATGTAGCATTGAATGTGGGAGGCCAGAAAAGAGACTGTGACAAAGGGAAAAAATAAGAAAGTCCTTGATTATTCATCTTAATTTACCTTCCTGTTCCTCCTCTTCCTAGGAGTCAATAAGGAGTGATAATGAGACCCACCTTGTAGGCTTCTTCTGAGGATTCCATGAGATAGTATATGTCCAGAGCTTAGGACAGTGCACGTCACACGATGATTATTTCCACAGTGACACCTAGTATTCTCACTTTTGTGTTGTAGGTCCTCAGATAGGTGTCTTGGAATGAATGTATTAATGCTTGGCTTACATTTCCCCATCCTGTTTCCAATGAATGTACTTATAATGAATTCATAGATAATTACATATAGTCTTTATATAAACAGTTATTCAAACTAATAGGATGGAGATATATAGACTTCTAACCTGGAGCATCCACGTCTTCCTTTTGATTTTTTAAAATTGGTGATTATGAAGATGATGTGCAGAGGGATTGTCATTTCATAAGTCAGATAATAAGTACATTTGTTTTGAACAGCATCACTCCTTTCCTCCCTCTCTCCCAGTTTTTTCCCTCCTGTCCCTGCCCACAACTTGTATAATTCATTTTCAATGTAGTGTCTAATGAGTACCACATCTACATTTGTTCACCCTTCATCCCTCCTCTTTCAATTTTTTGCTCTCATAATCATAATAACTGGCATAAGTATTTTCAGAGGACCTACTCAGATACTCATCTAAATGCATGTATGATATGCACTAAGAACATAAGCAGTGGTGGGACACAGACACATGATCATCTGAGGAGAGAAATGTGTTAGCTTATTTTCAAGTCATCCTTGTTGTTTTTAAGTTGGGGCACCACATCCTGATGAAACTTTCACACCAATACCCTTACATGGAACCCTCTCAATCTGTCTTAAAAGCTGAGTATTGCCAGAATTTTCACTGTGTTAGGTAAGAGAGGCCTTTGGGCCTTTGGCATGTCTGTCTTACAAACTTCACGGGGGCACCCTTCTCATGGATTGGCAGATGAAACAGCTCCCTCCTCTACCACCCACGGAATCTCCAAGCTTAGCTAATCATTTGTCCTCATGGAGTTTCTTTAGTCCCAGAACTATATTCTAGAATAACAACCTTTGATAATTAATTGGTATTCATGCTCTTGAGCTAAACAGGGAGCTATTTAGTACTCCTTCAGATGCTAGGAAATAAACCCACAAGCCTTAGTAATGACCCTTGTAGGCTCTCACAAGTACCTCAGGTTCCTCAATGTGGAATTTGGAAATGCTAGCTTCTAGAAATAAGTATCTGTTCTGCTTAACTGGCTATTCCCTTGCAAGACTGGTTTGGCAAGGGAAGAGGTGACATTGTTCAAAAAAATTTACTCATTACCTGACTCATGTAACTGTAACCCCTCTGTACATCACACTTACAATAACAATAAAAAAGTAATAAAAAAAGAATGTTTGGGGCCAGGAGCAGGTGGCTCATGCCTGTAATCATAGTGATGCAGGAAACTGAGATCTGAGGATAAAGGTTCAAAGCCAGCCTGGACAAGAAAGTCCATGAAACTTATCTCCAACTAAGTACCAAAATTCCTTAAGTGGAGCTTTGGCTCAAGTGGTAGAGTACTAGTCTTGAGCAAAAAAGCTCATGGACACTGTCCGGGCACTGAGTTCAAGTCCCAGGACTGGCACAAAAAATTTTGGGGGATGACTACACACACACACACACACACACACACACACACACACACACACACACACAATATTTCTCTTATTTGGATAAAATAAATGAAAAGTTTGATCATTTTTCTGCTAAGATGAGAAAAAGTAAAAGATTTCCCATGGACAGTTTATATACTTTAAGTTCTTCAAACTAATGTCTCTCCAGGTGTCCAGGGAATCAGTAACTAAATTTGCTGTGATGCCAGGATTATAAAAACTATAGCTTCTAACAATACCATGACCAGAGATGCCAAGTTATAGCCAGCCAATCAAGCTTTCACCAGTGTTATTCAGAGTTATTCACTTGCTATTCAAAAGGAGTGCCAAATGAATTCAGATAAAGTCAAGACAACTCTTTTTTTAAGATAAAAAAATTGATTAGAACAGTTTTGGGAGGGTTTTTTCATTTTATATAGTCTCAAACGCTATATTTAAGCATTCCTTCCATTCTTTTTTAAAATTTATTTATTGTCAATGAAATGTACAGAGGAGTTACAGTTGCAAGGCCAGGTTACACTGTGCACATAGTCACTTGGGAACAGGAAGGGAATGGTCAGGAGGAGGCAGTCTATTAGCAGTGTTGGCTGCAAGATCTGAGTTACTATGCTAGGATACTATTGGCTCTAATATAATACAGCATTATCATTAGAAAATAGATGACCAGAAATGGAATATACAACAGAACACAGATGTAGAATGCATTCATCATATATGTGCTAATGAAGAGCTAGATGTTCCTTCTGTTTCATTCTCTTCTGCTTGGGTACGTGAATAGGAAACTTTCCTATGGAAACAATGTCATGGTCATGTTATTGTCTCTAAATAACAGGGTGCTGTATAGATGTAAATAGGGAAAGCATGCAGATAATCTCCACTCTTCTAAAGTGAAAGTAACAAGGTATGCATTGCCAGCTGCATATTTTTTAATCCAAAAGTCCTCAAGTGTACTTTTTGTTTACATTGAGCCATGAAGTCATTTTGTTCTTGGCCAAAAATTGACAAAGTAGACATTAATACAGATGAGGAAAGGCTACATAAACAATTAGCATTTTTAGAGGACAAACTTTCACTCAAAGATGGAATTGGTGTTTGTGACTTCTCTGTGTATATAGAAAAAGAGGCAGAGAAGAGAGAGAGAGGAACACACAAAAAGAGGGAAACATATACACATTGGATAAAGGAGAGAGAAAAAGCAAGTGAAAGAGAAGGAGAAAGAAAAATGGGGGAAAGAAAAGGAGAAAGAGAAAGAAGAAAGAGAAAGAGAAGGAGAAAGAGTAAGGGAGAGAGAAAGAGAAAGTGAAGGAAAGAAAAAGGGAGAGAAAAAGAAAAAGCAGGCGAGAAAGGGTGAGAGAGGAAGGGAAAGAGAAAAAGAAAGAAAGAATGAAAGAGAAGGGAGACAGAAGGAGGAGAAAGAAAGGAAGAGAGTGTAGGAGCCAGTTAAAAAACCCAGGTGATTCCATGTTGACCCCAACTCAGAATGAACTCAGAGTGACCCTGGCTGATGTAGTTTGCTGGAATTTAGCACAAACCAGAAAACTATGCGTGCAGAACTGCACAAAGAGGGAGTGACAATCATTTTCCAACACCTGGGCAGGTTCCTGGCAGCAGAGGCACAATAGGTGATTTCTAAAAATAATTAACGATCAACTAGGTATCAACAACAGAGTCATGGTGAAATTCCCTAGTATGAGCCCATTATGATCAAAGGGCAAGCATAGCCCTGTGGTTTGTGGTTTTTCCCTAGAAAGTTTATTTGCATGTTCATTTTGTTGCTATACAGATAATTATAGCCATATATCCATTCTCTAATATCAGCTGTAAAGCAGGTTAGAAGATAAATTTCTTTTTCTAAATGATCTGGTTTGCAAATATTGGAAATAATGGCAATTTACCTACACTTATATGTGGAACCAGAGTTGATTTAAATATCTAGCTATAAGCTAGAGCTTTACTGTACTGTAATTTCCTCTCCATACTAAGGGAAACAACCTTGGAAATTAGGGAAGTGTGTGTAGGTGTGTGTGTGTGTGTGTGTGTGTGTGATTTACTTGGATATTTTTCATTTTCATATATTCTGTAATTTAATAAAAATCTCATTTGAGTCAATTTGTAGTATTGTATATTACTCAAATTTTGCCAGATGACCAGGAACCATTTCTAGAACTATCCATAGTTTTCAGAGTTACTGGTTTCTGTTTTGTGACTTCTAAGTAGGAGGAGAGAGTCATTAGATGCTAAGGCACTTTTCTGTGAAAGGAGAGACTACTGACGCCTCCCATTCTCTGGGCCGATAACCTGATGCATCCTGGTCCTTTGATTCCACAGCTCACCACTTGGAAGCACATCCTTCAATGGAGTCATGATTCCAATTTCATTGGCTCTTTATTATGACTAAAACATGGAACAATATCCATATCAAAAGGATTACTATTTCTCCTAAAGGTATCTCAGCTCATTATTCCAAAAACCATGCTAATTTAGCCACGTTTTTGTAGTATTCATGATACATCATAGGACTTTTCATGTGGCAAGCAATTGCTTGTTCATAGATCCACAACTCCAGGCCTAAATGCACCCATTTTAATAGTGTAATCTGGCCTAATAATCCTTACGAAATTTTTTAAAAGGAAATCATGGATAGTTCTCTCATCCAGTTTTTACACTACTTGCTAAGTTAGATATCAGGTCAAATGGCTTACATGTTATCAGAATTATCTCTGAATAGAAAAGATAGACTTATAAAGGAGAAAGTATGAACTATTAATACCAATGGATTGTATTTAAGCCAACTATTACCCCATACATTTGTCTGGTAGAAATATGTAATGTTTCCACAGAATTTGAAGACCATTCTCTAAAGAGTCAAGGACAGAAATATGATCTGAACACTCAAAAGTCTTAGAAACATTCTCCCTTATGAAATAAAGATTAGACAAAGTTACTAGAGCTAGTAACTCACCATTGTTCCTGGGTAAAATTGATGCTGGTACCAAGAGCAATTTCAACAATCTCATTCAGATTGCATGTTGAAATGACTCACATTTCCTATAGTCTACAATACTAACTCATGGTCTAGGAGTTTTCACATTTGTTTTTACATGCTAAGTAGGTTATTGAATTTCAAAAGAAAGGTTAATATTTAAAAGTGTTTGACATAAAACAGTTTTGGGAACTAATCTGAATTGGACATACTATGTACCCGAAGTGCTGATAAGGCTTTTACAACTTGCTATCTTAATATGAATTTGATACCTAACATGAAATGAGTTCTACAAAATAGTTTTAAAGCTCCTTTGAAAAGGCACTAGCATGTCAAACTTCTCCATACAATTGCTTATTATCTTGTTCCTTAAAACAGAGTCCAAAGAAGAGAAAGAACATTTTTATGCATATTCAGTTAATTTTATGAATAAGCTTAAGGTTGGAATAAGGAACTCCTAGTTGATCACGATGGATATTGCCCTTGTTGCAGCAGGCTATGGAAATGATCCTCCTTCAAGACCTGGTTGATGTAGATATACAGACCTTGGCACACTGTATTCTCCTCAGGGAAGGATGGAGTAAGATTTGAGTTGAGATCTGCTGTGATCATGGTCAAGCTGCTTTCTAGTGTCCTGGATACCTCTGGGCTATTAACAGTGCTGTTGTTCCTTTCACTATCAGTGTAGGAACACTGGAAGGAAAAAGGAGCATGTAGCTATTATGATCCTGTGAGCATTTTCCTATTCAGCATGGTCAGGAGCAGCATCAAACTTATATACAGGGTTAACAGCTTATAAAGCACACTCAGGGAAGATAGATCATTCTGTCTTCACTACAACCCTGTAAAATAAATTGGAATCAATAAACTTTGCCTTATGGAACTGGAAGCAGATTTCTGAGTTGCCCAAAGTCATGTAACTAAGCCCTGGGGTTCCAAATAGCTGTACATATTCTCTGCCCTTGTTGATTCCACTTGTTTCCATAACCTGCATTACAGAAGTAAGTTCTCAGCCTCTAAGAAAAGCATTAACTAATGCTAGAGAATGTAATGGAAATTAGGACCATAAAAAGTAGGATGGGCCCTGGGTTCAATTCCCCAGCACCACATATATAGAAAATGGCCAGAAGTGGCGCTGTGGCTCAGGTGGCAGAGTGCTAGCCTTGAGCAAAAAGAAGCCAGGGACAGTGCTCAGGCCCTGAGTTCAAGCCCCAGGACTGGCCAAAAAAAAAAAAAGTAGGATGGAAGCTGGGCACTAGCTACTCACACTTGTAATCCTTCTTACCCAGGAGGCTGAGATCTAAGAATTCCAGTTCAAAGCCAGCCCAAGCAAGAAAGTCTGTGATATGGTTATCTACAATTAACTACCAAAAAGCCAGAAGTGGAGCTATGGCTCAAGCGCTAGCTTTGAACAAAAAAGTTAGGGTACAGTGCCCAGACCCTGACTTCAATGGTGGCCCACACCTGTAATCCTAGCTACTCAGGAGCCTGAGAATTGAGGATTATGGTTCAAAGCCATGCTGGGCAGAAAAACCCACTAGATGATTTTCTTCATTCAGCTACAAAAAAAATCTGGAAGTAGAACTGTGGCTCCAAGTGGTAGAGTACTAGCCTTGAGCAAATAAGCTCAAAGACAGCACTCAGGCCCTGAGTTCAAGCCCCAAGACCAGCACACACACACACACACACACACACACACACACACACGTAGGCTGATGTATGTGTATAGTTTTAAAGGTGATGAATAAATTACTACACATATACATCCACCTTTACGCATATGCATTTATGCAAATTCAAGTTTTGTATAAATATTCTGAATGTGGGCATATATGGTCCTCTCGTATCAATTTAAACTAAACATGCAAACCTAACAGCATATGTTTTAGAAACGTTAGATAACAGTTCATATTTGTTTCTGATTTTAATTTGAAATGATTATACATTCACTAAAGTTGCAAAAGTAGTATAGAGATCCCATAGACTTTGTCCCCCATCTCCCACGGGGGTTACTTTGTTCATGTGGTACAATAACTACACTAGGCAATCCATCTTGGTGGAGTGTGTGTGTAACAATTCATATTTGAGAGGTCTACTATTTATTGGTCTGTTATTTGTAGACATGGTAATGTGTGAGGCCTATATCCATGTGTTGTGTGTGTGTTTCAATGTTTTCATTAAAGTAACATCATGCACAATTTTTTTTGAGCTTTTATTTTTATTTATTTATTTTTTTTTGGCCAGTCCTGGGCCTTGGACTCAGGGCCTGAGCTCTGTCCCTGGCTTCCTTTTGCTCAAGGCTAGCACTCTGCCACTTGAGCCACAGCGCCACTTCTGGCCGTTTTCTGTATATGTGGTGCTGGGGAATCGAACCCAGGGCCTCATGTATACGAGGCAAGCTCTCTTGCCACTAGGCCATATCCCCAGCCCTTATTTTTATTTTTTTTTCAAATTTTTATTATCAAACTGATGTACAGAGAGGTTACAGTTTCATACATTGGGCATTGGATACATTACTTGTACTATTTGTTACCTCGTCCCTCATACCCCCCTCCCCCCACCCCCTTTCTCTTTCCCCCCATGAGGTGTTCCATTCACTTAGACCAAACAGTTTTGCAAGTATTGCGTTTGTAGTTGTTTTTCTTTTTTTTACCATGAGTCTCTCAATTTTGGTATTCCCTTTCAATTTCCTAGTTCTAATACCAGTATACATGGTTTCCAATATACTCAGATAATGTTACAGAGATAGTGTAGGTACAACCTCAGGAAGGTGCTACAAGAATATCATCTATAATAGATGCTACAGATACACATGGTACGTTGAAAGTAATTACAACTGTGATAGAACAATCGTTTCCATAACATGGAGTTCATTTCACTTAGCATCATCTTATGTGTTCATAAGGGTATAGCTATTGAGCCTTGTGATGCTCTGCTATGACTTGCCTAAACCTGTACTAATTATTCCCAATAAGGGAGACCATAGAGTCCATGTTTCTTTGGGTCTGGCTCACTTCACTTAGTATAATTTTTTCCAAGTCCTTCCATTTCCTTACAAATGGGGCAGGCAATGTCATTCTTTCTGATAGAGGCATAAAATTCCATTGTGTATATGTACCACATTTTCCTGATCCATTCGTCTACTGAGGGGCATCTGGGTTGGTTCCAGATTCTAGCTATGACAAATTGTGCTGCGATGAAAATTGTTGTGCTGGTGGCATTACTGTGATTTTGTTTGTGGCCTTTTGGATAGATACCCAAAAGTGGGGCTGCTGGGTCATAGGGGAGTTCTATATTTAGCCTTCTGAGGAATCTCCACAATTTTTTTTACCATATTGGAGAAGCTGCACAGTGATCCCCCAGAAGACTCATATTCAAGAATTCCTTGCCTTCCTACAGCTGATTCCCAAAGGAGAATATTGTAACAAGGGCCCTTAAGTGAATTAAAGTATGCACAAGACAATTCACTACCTTGCCCACAAGTAATCTGTAGACAGTGTTCCTACAACTAGGGCCATCTCTTTTTAAAATGTTCATAGAAGACTTTTGAAGTGTAAGTAAAATTATATGTGAGAGTTATCAG
Organism: Perognathus longimembris pacificus; assembly: GCF_023159225.1. Taxonomy (NCBI): domain Eukaryota; kingdom Metazoa; phylum Chordata; class Mammalia; order Rodentia; family Heteromyidae; genus Perognathus; species Perognathus longimembris. The sequence goes on along the minus strand of NC_063188.1, from coordinate 73,306,746 downwards.
TAATAGCTTTCCAGTGGACTTAGGGACAATAGGTCAAAATCAAGTTGAAATTAGAATCAGAAAAAAATACATTCCAGGCTGAGATGCAAACGTCTAGAAATTCTATTGTCAAAATAAGGCCTAATTTTAAAATTAAGGAAGCTGATGCGTAGAAAAGTAAGGAAAAGCAAAAACATGAATAGGTAATTCTCACCAGCAGAAAAAAATAGACATTTCTATCATCATTACTTAATAATTGAGATGGTAACAATTAAATACCAAAGCGCTGGCCATGCTTGAGGCACTCTGGGAACAAGATTTCTATTATTCTAAACAGTTTTATTAGTATACACCAGTTGTATGAGGGAAGTTTCGTTGCAACACCCTCGTACCTGCATACAACTTACCCCCAACAACTTCACTCCCTCTATTACATGAGAACAAGGATACTTAAAATGAACACACATGTTTGACAAAGTGTATTATTCCATTATCAAAGCCTCTTTTACGTAGACACTGATTTCAGAAGGTTCTCCTTCTGCCATAAGATTTGAAAACACAACTCTTTTTTTTTTTTTGGCCAGTCCTGGGCCTTGGACTCAGGGCCTGAGCACTGTCCCTGGCTTTTTCCCGCTCAAGGCTAGCACTCTGCCACTTGAGCCACAGCGCCGCTTCTGGCCGTTTTCTGTATATGTGGTGCTGGGGAATCGAACCTAGGGCCTCGTGTATCCGAGGCAGGCACTCTTGCCACTAGGCTATATCCCCAGCCCGAAAACACAACTCTTAACCACTACTTGTTTCAACAACACGTTCATCTCCAAAAGAGCCTCCTAAATACAATATATGCAAAAGGCAATGAATTTTATGCTAAATTATGAAGGAACTAAGAGAAAAGATTTCTCAAAAGAACTTGTGCCAAATGATCCAGCTGTCCTCTGAATTAATACTACTTAAACTCAGGAACTGATAAGGAAACACTTCATGCCATGCTCCAGTTTTCTCTTATTTCTTTTACCACTTTTTATCCCTTGGAACTCTATCCTTAAGTAGATTAATTTCTTTTCAAAGGAGAGCAAAAGCCTGAGCTCTGTCCTAGTAAGCCACTCCTGTTTGTATCTACACACTTTTTCATTTTCTGGTTCTCAGTAATTAGAAAAAACACTGAAATGCATGCTCTTGGCTGGGTATACAGACATATGCAGAAACATTCAGGCTTTTGTGTTTGCACTACTGTAAGTCTTGTGCCTTTTATCAACAGGGCAGGTTTGCACAGAAGTGGTGGTATATGGGGTAATGATGTTAGCATGAAAAATAAAGGGTGATGTTCATGAACAGGCAGCTATTTGCAAACAAAATGGGCCACAAGAAAACAAATCACATGATTTAAATCTAACTACATTCAATCAATCCAAGTATCTGTCCAGAATCTATAGATCTTACTGTCTGTGTCTAGGTCCACGGGGAGGACATGGAATGACAGTCCTTCTACCTGGTGCTCACAAGAAGTGAAAGTGATCAGTACTTAGTCATTTACTCTCAGCAGTCATCCAGAAAAACTTAACAAAGCTCCTTTAATAGTCTGCTAGTGGGGCTGGGAATATGGCCTAGTGGCAAGAGTGCTTGCCTCGTATACATGAGGCGCTGGGTTCGATTCCTCAGCACCACATATACAGAAAATGGCCAGAAGTGGCGCTGTGGCTCAAGTGGCAGAGTGCTAGCCTTGAGCAAAAAGAAGCCAGGGACAGTGCTCAGGCCCTGATTTCACGGCCCAGGACTGGCCAAAAAAAAAAATATATAGTCTGCTAGTAATTTATAGCTCAATAAAACAGTCAAATAAAAATAGTTTTGTGATGTTTTCTAGAAATAATTCTCTTTTCATTGTGGGGATGGACTTGAATGGCAATGTACTTAGTGAATGAAATAGAGAAAAGGTATTGGGACTATTTCCCTTACTTCTTTATCCTGAGCATCTGAAAAGTTGGGGCTTTACTTATTCCTTTTTAAATAGAGGGCATGGTGGTTGTCTTCTGGGTTGCTATTTCTTTTCTTTTTCCTGAAAACAAATTGCAAGGAGAAAATTATATCATCCACCAACTGATTTTCTAGACACTTCAATTGTATGCCTGTGCCAATGTGTAAACTTGTGATCTTGTCCAAGACAATGAAAGTCACAGTCTGCTGCTCCAAAAATTGTAAGGTTGGAATCATCTATCACCAGACACTGAGAGGAAATATATAAAATATAAACTAGTACAGTCAAATTGTAAAATTCATTTTCCCCTATCAGCTCGATAACTTTAACTGAAGCTTGATTAAAATAAACATATAGAATTGTAGGGTCAAGTTTTCAAACTCTACCTAATTTGATCCAGTGACTCCATTTTTTGAAATTATAATTCTAGGTTATATGACAACCTAGAATTATATGATGGTGTAGGGACAGTGAAAGGATGTTTCCTGTGTCTGGTTGGGCCAGTGCTATTACCATGACAGGAAGCATTATGTCATAGGAGTTACCTTATTTGATTATCACTCTGAAGTTGTGGTTATTTCCTTGAAATACTGTCCTATCAAAAATGTTTTTGATTGAGGTTGACCATAGTGACTCATGCCTGTAATCACAACTTTCTGTGAGGTAGAGACAGGTTTACAGTTTGAGGCTAGCCATGGAAGAAGTTGGCAAAACACCATATCAAAATAAAACAAAAATAGCCCCAACAACCTGGAGCCAGGCACTGGTGGCTCACATCTGTAAACACAGCAACTCAGGAGCTAAGATCTGAGGATCTCAATTTTAAGCCAACCCAGGCATTAAAGTCTATGAGACTTTGATCTCCAATTAATGATCAAAAAACCAGAAGTAGAACTGTGGCTCAAGAGGTAGAGTACCAGACCTGAGCACAAAAGACCAGACCCTGAGTTCAATCCCTAGAACTGGCACAAAATAAAAATCAACCTGGGCATGGTGTCTCAGGCCTGTAAGACTAACTGTTCAAGTGAAAGAAGTAGGAAGCTCATGTTTGAGGCTGGCAGGAGTAAAGCTGAAGATCTCATATGAAAAGAAAACTAAAAGGCTCATAAGTCAGGAACTAATAACTCAGGTCTATAATCCTAGTTACTCAGCGAGCTGAAATCTGATGATCGTGCTTCAATGCCATCAGACAGGTAAACCCATGAGACTCATCTGGTATTAACCAGCAAAGAGATGGATGTGGAGCTGTGGCTGTTGGCTGAGTGTGATAACCAGCGAGGTGGGAAGTCCCAGTCTGCACTGACATCACTGCCACATGGATCAGGCCACAGGAGGGGACAGGGCATTAAGGAGTGGTCATAGGTGGTTAAATAGTGGGCAGCTTGGGGCAGGGTATCAGAGCCTTTTGAGCTCTTGGTGGGGGGAGTAGCAATATATATGTATATATATGGCAGTGGGGGGCATGCATATTTGTGGGTGTGCAGGTGGCCAGCATGTGTGTGGAAAGCACATGTGTAGGGGTGGTGGCACGCATGTGGGTATGGTGGTGTGGTGGGGGTGTGTGGTATGGTGTGAGGGAGATGGAGACAGAGTGTGGAGGAGCGAGAGAGGACTGAGGGAAGCAGCTACAGGTGCCTGCCAGAGGAGTGCAATTGAGCAGAGCTGAGTTGAACTGTGCCTGAGCCTTCTGAGAGACCTGTGGAGAGGCCTAAAGGCCTATGGAAAGGCCTGAGGCATGAGGAGAGGCAAGAGGACTGAGGAATGGTGAGGCCTGCTGGAAGGAAGAATAGAAAGAAGCTTGCTCCCTTGGAGGTTTGGAGGTTTGGAGGTATAGGCTACTCAGGGTTCAGGGTTGTAAATAAAACTCCTTTTCCACCTTTAGCCTTGCCTCCATGGACTTTTCTCTCTCTCAAAGAATTACAAAAGCACAAAGAGCTGGAGATGTGGATCAAGTGTTAGAATGCTAGTCTTAGGCACAAGGAGTTCTAATTCCAGGGTACCATAGATGAATTAATTTGTAAACTAATTTAAAATTCATAAACTAATTTAAAATTTCCCTATACAATGAAGACATTTTAAAATTGTGTTAATGCTTCATAGTGTTACAAGGCATCATGTGACCTACAACTAGTTATATAGATATTTTCCTCAGCTACCTACTTAGAGATTATTTTTACCTGTTTAGTATTCTTCAGAATGACCAGGTTTACTCATTTTTACTATTACTGTACTCGTCAAACTGTCACCTTTGGTAGATACCTCAGGATGTTAAACTATTACACTGTTTCCTTTCGTTCTTTGAATTCTGGGCTTCAACTCTGGGCCTGGGCACTGTCCCTGAGATCTTCAGCTCAAGGCTACTGCTCTACCACTTGAGCCACAGTGCCACTTCCAGTCGGGTTTTGGTGGTTAATTGGAGATAAGAGTCTCATGGACTTTACTGCCTGTCCTGGCTTTGAATCATCATCCTCAGCTCTCAGCATCCTGAGTAGCTAGGATTACAGGCATGAGCCACTGGTGGCCAGTTCTTTTCTTTCTTTCTGTCACAAAATTAATGTCACGGGCAAAAGAGGAATTCTTTTTTTTTTTTTTTTTTTTTTGCCAGTCCTGGGGCTTGGACTCAGGGTCTGAGCACTGTCCCTGGCTTCTTTTTGCTCAAGGCTAGCACTCTGCCACTTGAGCCACAGCGCCACTTCTGGCCGTTTTCTAGATATGTGGTGCTGGAGAATCGAACCCAGGGCTTCATGTATACGAAGCGAGCTCTCTTGCCACTAGGCCATATTCCCAGCCCCAAAAGAGGAATTCTTTTACTCAGAATGCTTAAGGAAAACTACAAACAGGACAGAAAAAGAGAGAGAGAGAGAGGGAGGGGGAAGGAAGGAACAAAGGAACGAAGGAAGGAAGGAAGGCAGGAAGGAAGGAAGGAAGGAAGGAAGGAAGGAAGGAAGGAAGGGAAGATAGAGAGGGAGGTAAGTAGGTTGGTGAACAGTTGATGTATTCACTGCAGTGTTATGAAACTATCATGCATATATACATATATAAAGATAGAATATTTTGAATTGACATTTTATTAATATTCATTTCACTTTTATTAACTAGCCACAAGAACACATTCGACCACCCACCATAATCCAATTCCTGACTGATATGTTTTCTCTTGTTATAAGAACATAATAGTCATCATATGCAAAAATCAAAGTAATAGGACATGGAAAGTAAACAAAGAAATATATTTGGACTTGGAATAATGTGAAACTTTCTTATATTAGAAAAGAATAACTTTTAAAAGACAAAAGGCACATTTATTAGAATACGAAATTCTATATATTTGTCACTACTTCCTAATAATTCTTGAAGATTTTCATGCAATAGTATTTATGAAGAAAGGTTAAAGTCTTAATTGTGAGGATACAAAATATTTTTAAAAGCTAAGTATTCTAGCTTACATTTTCACTGATCATTCACTAAATGCCATCAATTCCTGAAATTGCTCATTAGAAAAAAAAATGAAGCAAACATAGCTCCTGACTTCACAAATTAAACCTTGGAAACGTTTGTCTTCACATAATAATACTTTGGATATTGAGCTGTTTTGAACTCATTTAGCTGAAACTCAATATTTCATCATAGGATTTGCATTTGAAACAAAATTACTAATAATTATGTTTGTACAAAGTAATAGAATTCCTGATATTTCCATATATGCACATAATATGCTTTGATCTTGTTCACCCCCTCTATTACTCTTTTTTTCTCCCCCCTTGCTCCCACATCTCTATCAGCCTCCTTTCAATGAAAATGATTCTTAAAAATGTAAAACAGTTTCAAAAACAGGATGGTAAAAATACGATTAATTATTAATCTCAGTTGATTTTAAACACATCTGTAAGGGATGAAAAGCCACTGAGACAATATAGCAGAAATTACCATTCACAGTTATGGCTTTGTTTACACAATCAGGACTGAGGATTAGGATGGCTTTCTCTCCATTTCACATTGTAATTCTATCAAATTTTCCACAGCAAGACTGAGTGAGTGCAGTAAGGATGACCAATAAACTGGTAAAGGAGCAAACATCTGAGGAAAATGTGACAATAAAGTACAAACTATTCAGAGAGGCAGAAATAGAAACTGCTAAGGGATCTAGGCAGACAAATAGAACTGCTTACTTGGAAGCAATTTTATTACCATATGGTAAGTTTTCGTAGTGAGCTCAGCAGAGGGGTAAATGCCACCTGATGGATATGTTAAGTGCAAACAGCAGAAGCAGCAGCTTGTTTAAACAAGCTAAGGAGAATTTATTCAAGTTAAAACTGGAGGTGGGGGAGAGGAGACCAGAGCCACTGGACAGAGCACCCAAGAGAGCAAGAGCCACCAACCCCAGATGAAAATTCATCTTTGCCACTGCCTTTCTCTCTAGAATGTGGAGATCATGGCTTAAGAATTCAGGCTGGCTGAGAGTAAAGCCCAGAGACTAGAATGCTACAATTAAGTATATTCTGCATTTGGTCTCCAGCATGGAATCTGTACCTAGACCATTCTTCAAAACCATAGCAATAGCAGCAGGCAGGCCCAGCCATGCCAGAAATTTGCAGCTACTTCTAGCCTATAATTGGCCAGTATCCAGCCTGAACATTGCCAACTTGTAAGATTGATGCCAGGCTGCCTCTGGAGTTCTTCTGCTGTTTCCTCTGTTTCTTTGTCTATAAGACCCTACTAAGACAAAGACATAAAATGCAAGCATCAACAGCCAGAGACAAGGGTGCACAAATCAGCAGGACTCAGGGGAGAAAATACAAAGATGATCATGTGAGAATATCACAGCCTCCTACCTGAATCACCATGGACACACTAAACCCCTTATAATCTTGGAAAGTAGTAGACAATCACAGTTGAAATTCAAGAAAAGGCGCATTTTTCCCCAACAGACTGGTACTTATTTGAATGCACATCATTATTGCATCAGGTAGCACCAGATTAGACATAATTCCAGTAGTTTTCCCCCTAAATATTCAGTCTAAAAGGTCGACCCTTAGGTTAATAATCAAGTTGGAGAAAGCAAATGACTCTATGCTCTTGTGGGGTCTAAGGGACACATGTGAATGCACAAATGATCTCTGTATAGCAGCTCCACTGACACCCAGCCCCACTGGCCCTTTGTCTTGTCAGTCCTCATTAGCAGGGGCATGTGTGTTCTTATGTTTTCTTTCCCCTTATCAAAGGAAAATTTGAACCCTTGTAACAAGATGCATAGAAAAGAGAGATGAGCACAAGTCAGACACAAAGAATGAAACAATTGTCATCCTCAATTGATCCAGGGCTTCACTGTACTTTTTATATGCAAGTCCTGGGGCTTGAACTCAGGATCTAAGAGCTGTCCCTGAGCTTTTTTGCTCAAGACTAGAACTGTACCATCACAGCTCCACTTTCAGCATTATGTTCATATGGCAATCCTCAGATCTCAGCCTCCTAAGTATCTAGGATCACAGGCATGAGCCACTGGAACTTGGCTTCCACTGACCTTTATCTACACTCTCATTTCTGATGTTCTGAGCTCTAGAACCTACATTAAAAACCTAAGCATAGCACTGTGTAAACCTGGAGAAATCACAGAGACCCACTGCTGGAGTCCTACAATCTATATCATCCTCCTCTCCTGGGGTCTCTTACTCATTTTGCTCCCTACCCCAGTCCCTTCTGAAAGGATCCCAATATTTCACTTCCTGGAACCCACTGCTACACAACTGTACTAAAGCTCTTAGGCAAAGTGTATTTTCACTCTCTCCTGAAATCCAAGCAGGTAGACCATCAAGAAGGACCTTGTCAATGGCTCAATGAACTTGTTTCCACAATGGTCCTTGAGTATGCCTAGAGGTGTGTGTAGGTGTGTACTTCCAGATGCTCCTTCCATCCTAGAAGTGTTCAGTGACTTGAACATGATGTGGGGAAGGCAAGGGATGAGGTAGGAAGAAACCAAATTACAAAGGAAATGCCTCTGCCTGTCTTGTAAAATTGTTTGATACCGTATCTTTCAACATCTTTTAAAATAACTGACCTCATATTCTTTTTTTTTTTTTTTGCCAGTCCTGGGCCTTGGACTCAGGGCTTGAGCACTGTCCCTGGCTTCTTTTTGCTCAAGGCTAGCACTCTGCCACTTGAGCCACAGCGCCACTTCTGGCCATTTTCTATATATGTGGTGCTGGGGAATCGAACCCAGGGCCTCATGTATATGAGGCAAGCACTCTTGCCACTAGGCCATATTCCCAGCCCGTGACCTCATATTCTTAAAGAGGGGTTTCAGGTTTATGGGGAAATTGGAAAATAGTTCATTTATTCTGGTTTCACCCTGGTCTCAATGTTTCCCCTATTCCCATCTTGCCTTCACGGGGTACAATTGTCACCACTGATAAGCCAATACTAAATGTATTTACTAATTCTAGTTTATAGTTTGCATCGTATTTCACTCATTGAGTTTAACCATGTGAGGATTTTGGCACATGTGAAAGATTATGTATCTCTGTCTCAGCACCACAAATTTCTCTGCCCTAACTGTCCCTTGTAATCCACCACTTCATCTCTGCCTTATTCCCCCAACACCTAGAAACTGCTTCTATTTTCACTGTCTCCATTGTTTTTTTTTTCTTGTTCAGAATGTCATACAGTTGGATGGAACTTTTCACATTGACTTCTTTCACTTAGCAATCCATATATTTTGTCCATTCCCTTCCTGGATTGAAAGTTTGTCACTTTTGACCACTGAACAAATTTCCACTATGTCAACACAACAAACTTTGCCTCTGAACCTATTATAGCTTCTGAATTTTGGCAATTACCAATAAAGCATACATATATATATATATACACACATATATAAGACATACATATACATACATATATATTCAAGTGTAGGTTATATGTAGATGGGAACTTTTCATCCCATTTTGATCAAAACCAAAGAATGGGATTTCTGGATTGCATACTGAGAATATGTGTGGTTGCTAAGACACTGTCAAATTGTTTTCCAAAGCAGCTGTTACAGTTTGCATTTCCACCAGCAGCGAATAGAAGTTTTTGTTGTCCCATTATTAGCCCTTATTAGCTTTTGTTTATAGTCAGTACTGTGCATTTTAGCCATTCTACTAGGTATGTATTTGCATTTTACTGTTACTGTTTATTAATTTATTGTTTACATTTTATTTTAACTGACAACAAAAGAGTTGTCATTCAACAAAGTAGTATATGAATACATAGCATCTGGATCAATGTCACCCTTTTCCACATTCTCCTCCATCCTTCCCAACCCGCCCCTTTCCTCAACTTTCTTAGTTTTGTAGAATATGCATTTTTTTTACAAGAAATAGGGTTTGAAATAAAAGCTATTTCCCTTTGGCATAAGTGGGACTGTGAAAACATTTTAATGTGTCCCAGATTATAACAGCCTTCCTTATCCACAACCCTCAAGGCAGGCAGATCAGCTTCTCTGTCATGGCTACACAGGCCATTTTAGAAGGTTCTTGATTCTTGCAGTGTGTTTCACATACATATGCCAGTTTGCCAAACTTCTGCTTCCCAACTTCACTGGAGAAGTTTGAGTTTTCTTCCTAGTCACAGGTTGAAATTTATTTCTCTCAGGTTTCTCTTATTTAAAAAAAAAGTGCTCATTTTAGCCCCATATATACAAAAAAATGTTGCCAGTTCAGGCCAGGGTGAGAGAAATGACAATAGTTGTAAAGGGGGCCCCCAAAAGTCAGAGGAAACACATAAATATAACCCATTATCATTTGTGCTAAAAAAATAAGCCAAGGAAAATTAAACTAAGAACGCAAATCTACAGTCCTAAAATGTATTCATATAAAATGAAATGAATGCAGTTCCCCTTTCCACAGATAATATCCAGGATTGTCTACTGCTTTAGTCTACATGCCCCCTGCTGGCCTCTACAAAACTCACCTTGGAGTTAAAGGTACATGAGGCCCAAATTCATTCATCTACTGCCCCAAGGAGAATGAGGGCACAGTAGGTAGGGCTGTAGAGTATAACAGGCATGCAACATGGGATGGGTGGACTTACAAAATCTATATACAGACCCCTTGGGTGAAGGGAGGTTCCCCAGCCCAGGAGGCACTGAGAAATGGAGGGGTCCATCTAATCCCAGCCAGGATGAGGGCTCTGGGGTAATCTCTAAGAGCTGCATATCCCTGAGAATAGGGACAACTGCCACTCCTGCCTTTGTCCTCCTAATCCAAATCTGAAGGGATGCAGGGTAGGAAGAGGGAAGAGTCTAAGTAAACAAGGTATCTTTGAACTCAGGAGACTGAGAACACTTTTCTTGAAATATCTACAGATCTACAAGATGGTCAAAAGCACCAATATTTAACATGGGGGGGAGTATTCATAGAACCAGGGTTTTTATTCAGTCCTGGGGTAGAACAGAGGTGTGATTTATTCTCCTTGCCTACCAGCACAGGATGTTTTCCATTACATGTACCAGTCTTTGGGAGAGAAGTGTCAGGTTGACACAGGAGAGGCCTATGCAAGGAGGGCACTCTGTACCTTAATAGTTGGGTGAGGTTTAGAGAGAAGCAGAATTCTTCAACAAGCTCCTAACTCAATCTTCTCAACTGGATACTAAACCCAGTACCCATACTACTCCTTGCTCCTACTCAAGACCAGCCCACAAGACATCCCAAGTGAGGTCTTGAGAGTTAAGGAATAGGGTGAAAGAGGCTGATGGCATGTTCTGGGTGACAGGCTTGGAAGGATCACAGCTTAAATGCCACAGGGTGCTGTAGACACAGTTCACTGCCCAAACAAATGATGAGCAAAGTGATTGTTTATGTGATATCTCATGAGGTGGCTGACACTCAATGCAGTGATCCTTTGACAAACGCTTCAGGGTCTTCCAGAAAGAGTACTTGGACTGCCCACTCTGCAGGCCAGTGAGTATGTACTGGCTAGTTGTGGTTGTGCTCTCTCATACCAGGCAGTTCCCATTGAGCTGTAACAGCACTTAGACCTCCTGCTGGCTCAGCTTCCCAGGGAAACAAAGTTGCTCTCAGAGCTGCTCAGCCAGGGACATCAATTGGGGTGGTGGAGGCACATGAAGAGCATCTTCAAAGGGTTTCATCTCAGAATTGCAAATATGTTCCTGCATTTTCAGTCTTCATTTATTCCCTTGATGTCCCCTTTGCACTGTTGGTGGGAATACAAACTTGCCCAACCACTCTGCAGAGCACTGTGGAGGTTCCTCTAAAGACTAATCATAGAATTCCCCTATGATACAGCAACCTCACTTCTGAGCATTTACCCAAATGACTACAAACAAGACCATGCTAAAGTTACCAGTACAACTATGTTCATTGCAGTATTATTTACAAGAGTGAAGATATGGAACCAACCCAGATGCCCATCAGTAGGCGTGGTATATACGCACAATAGAGTTCTATACCTCCATCAGGAAGAATAACATTGCCCCATTCATAAGGAAATGGAAAGACCTGGAAAAATTATATTAAGTGAAATAAGCCAAAACCAGAAAAAATAGGTTGCATGGTTTCCCTCATTTGTAAGAACTAGAATGGGTCTATGATATTCATAACAGGTGATCTCAACAACCCAATTGCTTAATACATAGGACCATGTATAATGAGGTATACCAATACGAACTCCAAGATATGGAAACAAGAGGTTCTTACTATGTACTTACTATGTAGTTACTATGTAGTTTTTAATTTAAATTTTTATGTTTGGTTTTACTTTTCTTTCATCTCTATTAATTTTCTGTACTGTGTGTCTTGTATATAAAATTATTCAACCAGAGGAAGGGAAAGGGAATCACAGAAACATCAAGTCAAAGGATGAACTAATACAACAATGACACTCGCTTAACAATAGGTTGTATATCAACCTTACAACTTGTGGGGGGAGTATGGAGGGGGTAGTGGGAGAAAATGAAGGCTGGCATAACATTGGTTAAAAATAAATGTAATCACTTTCTTACTTATTTCATTGTAATCCACTGTACTCATGGACTCATCAACTTTTCAACAAAGAAAAAATTTCCTTTGTTGCAAGTTCTTTTGTGGTTAAATCAATTCTGCCTCTCTATTGAAATTTTCCCTCAAGTCAGTCCATTTAATCTTTTCTGAGATTGAAGAGTCTCTTATAGTTCCTTATATCACGTGACATGTGTTGTGGTTGAAGGTACTATGAAGGTGTATGGAAGCCCACCTTCACATTCTACTCAGGGGTTCACTTTATGTGAACCAAAGGTCCACCACAGTGTCCTGGCTCAATCCTTTTTGTAAAACCTACTGTCTACGTTGTCTGTGTATCTTTGCATTTTCTCCATGAAGTCCTACTAATTAATGTTTCTAATTGCTATGTTTTCTTCTAGATGAAGGGAAATCAAAGCCCAATCGAGCGTATGCTACCCTTCCGACAGATATTTCACTGAGAAATTACAATAAAGTATTACTGCTTTTTGCATTGAATTCTTGCAATGCATTGTCAACTTTATTTCTAGACTTTAATGGTATTTAAAATGGCATCTTTGGAAATTTTACATTTTATTTAGCTTATTTCATAGATCAATATTTTTTCAATGTGATTTATCTGAAAACAAAATCAAATATACTTACTAATTGCTGCATTTTATTTCTAGGTTCCCTCCCCCCTTTGGTCCATCTTTGCAGTCATTGCATCTTTGGATAACAGCACTTTGTCCCTGCTACTACAAGCATTACTCATTTTTATTTTACTTTTCTCATTTTAGCACATTGTACAATTTTCAATAGGACTCAAAGTGGGTTTCCTCTCTGTGTCCATGATCATAACTGGAATACTCTGTCTCTTTTACAATGATGTTTGCTGTTCTTTCTGAAAGTATAATTTCCTAAAGACTTGTCTTGACTCTTTGCTCAGTAGCTATGATTAAAGGTGCAAGCCACCTGGCTTACAGTTTTTAAATGACAGAGACCTGACAAATGATCCCCGCAGTCACAATGTGTCATATGAAAACCTCCTTGTTGTGTATATTGCCAAGGGAAGTAAATCAGCATTCTGTCAGCAATACAACATGGCACCAGTCTGTCACAGGGCCTTTCAATCCTTAATCAGCATTGCACTGGTTTCCATGGCCACAGGCATGACCTGCAATTGTTTGCTTGGCTTGCATTGATTTGCCTGGTAAAGAGACCAGGAGCTCATTCGTATATTATTTATAGTTAGAGGATATTATATGTGTGTTTGGAAATTTCATAGTGAGTCCATTTTGTATAACTAATGCACATAATAAGGTAACTATCTGCATTATGTCAACCCCCTTGCTTCCCTATACCCAAAGTTTGACATAGAATCAGAAGTGATTAGTGACAAACATCACAGTACCTTTTTCTATGGAGCTCAAACCATGTCTTAAGGCATAAAGCAATTTTATAGACCACAGCTGAACTCTTAAGGCCCAAAAAAGGCAAAAAGACCTGTGCTCATGGAAGGAAAGAGATGGATGAGGAATGGTCTGTTATATCTTCTAGCCAGACATGGAGGCAGGTGAGAAACTGCTTAGTGGCAGCTCTTCACTATATTGTTCATCTCTCCTTCCTCCAGGAGGAAATGCATGGTATGTTTTTGAGGCCCAGTTAGACTGTAGTTCTAGCTTTGCTCACATCGATTATTTGGTGACTTACATGGATGCAAAGGAAATCTGGCAACATGTAGGTAAGGTACTTCTCTGTATGGTGTGGTCCAACACTACAGGCTATGTTATATGCAGGTTCATATTAACATTGCAAGTGTGGAGATAGTCTAATAAATGAGTTAATTAACTCACATCAGATGATGCTAGAAATGAGAAGACCACAGTGGTAGTCCTCCAGGAGATAAACATGATAAACAAAAAACAAAACAAAACAAAACACTTTACGTATAAAGGAAAAGCACAGGAAAGGGTGCCAGTATGATGTAAGCAAGACAAAAACAGCACATGGAGTGGCCTAGAAGCAATAATCAAACATGGAGGAGAACTCGTCAGGCTAAAATCACTAAGCAAGACTTTAATATCCATGGATAACTAGGTTCAAATGTTAGAGGCTGCTGACATAATGCTGGATAGTATTTACACCAGTCATCTAGAATGTGCCTATAAATTTACAAGTAAACCCAATGGACAGTAAAAGACAAATAATTACACCTGGACATAAGTAATTAAACAGCAATATAAACATTCACACAGTGAGAGCAAAGGAGAATTCTTTTTATGATTTTTTTATTGTCAAAGTGATGTATAGAGGGGTTACAGTTTCACACGTAAGGCAATGAGTACATTTCTAATCAAACTTGTTACCTCCTCCCTCATTTTTCTCCTGCCTTCCCTCCTCTTTAGTTCCTCCCCCACCCCACGAGTTGTAGAGTTGGTTTACAGCATATTGTCTCATAAGTATTGCTGTTGCACTGGTTCATCTTTTACCCTTGGTCTCGCCATTTTGATGTTCCCTATTACTTCCCTAGTTCTGATAAACATGTATACAATATCCAGGGAACTAAAATCAGATAGAGTGATATTAGGGTCAAACCATAGGGAAGAAAAATGAATAATTTAACATAATATGTTGAAAATAACAACAACGACAAACCACTTATTTCTATAACTTGGAGTTCATTTCGCTAAGCATCATCTTATGTGATCATATGTACATAGCTAATGAGCTATTGTGATCATCTGCTAGGACTATCCTAGACATATACTAAGTGTTACCAATGAGGGAAACCATAGAGTCTATGTTTCTTTGAGTCTGGCTCACTTCATGTAGTATGATTTTTTCCCAAGTCTTTTCATTTCCTTATGAATGGGGCAATGTCATTCATTCTGGTAGAAACATAGAATTCCATTGTGTACATGTACCACATTTTCTTGATCCATTCATCTACTGAGGGGCATCTGGGTTGGTTCCATATTTTAGTGATGACAAATTATGCTGCAATGAACATAGTTGTGATGGTAGGTTTAGTGTGGTCTTGTTTGTGATCCTTTGGGTAAATGCCAAAAAGTGGGGTTGCTGGGTCATGGGGGAGCTCTATATTTAGCCTTTGGAGGAACCTCCATACTGCTTTAAAAGGAGGATATTCTTAGGAGATTATTGCAAGAACTCAATATCTATGTGCATAAGATCATATAAATGATACATATCAAAATGAATTTCAAGAAATGGAAGTTATTTTATTATACTGCTTGCAGTTCTTCTTTTATCACAGTTAACAGTAGCCTTGTTAGCCACTTTAATATAATATGTGATCCATACTCAATTTCACAAGAGTTCAAAGAAGCATAGAAAAGCCACTGTTTCAATTTTACTACAAGTTTTAAAATCTGGGACTAGCTTAAAAATATATGCTAATTTCAGCCCAGGGATTTTTTTTAATATCTTTTTTTTTTTTTTTTTTTTTTTTTTTTTTGCCAGTCCTGGGGCTTGGAATCAGGGCCTGAGCACTGTCCCTGGCTTCTTTTTGCTCAAGGCTAGCACTCTGCCAATTAAGCCACAGCGCCACTTCTGGCCATTTTCTGTATATATGGTGCTGGGGAATTGAACCCAGGGCCTCATGTATACGAGACAAGCACTCTTTGCCACTAGGCCATAACCCCAACCCCCAGGGATTTTTTAACAGCCAAATTAAAAATTATTATAGTTACAGCAATGTAACAAACAAGTAAAATTTGCAAACTCAAATCGCTAACTTACAGTTAATAATCATGATAAGGGACACTGCCCAAGAGTAACTGATGCCCTATCCAAGTTTGAAAGAAATTCTCCCTCCTGTAAGGGAAGAGAAATGTGCAAACAATTCTGCTTCAGGAAATTTGTGTAGAAATAGAAAATGCTGGAGCCTTTTGCCAAAAGTGAAATTGTGAAGCCTGAACATGTTAAATTCAATCTAAGAAGCACCAAATGTTAAATTGGAGCCAAGGTAGAACTTGAACATTTAATTTCCATCTGTGCAGAATTCAGGGGTGGGAATCAGCTGCAGCTGATTCTTTGAAAAAGTTCCTTACCTAGTGAAGCATTTTTGCATAATTGTTTGGATTTCAGGAGGGCACCTAAGGCAGCAGGGGCTTCCTCCAGTCACCTTTGACAATGACTTCCTGCCCTTCCCACCTGTCAATTCTCAAGGCTTTGAACATATTGGCACAAAATCCAAGACAAGGCCTTCTGTGTGCCTTGTAGGCACACTGAGGATTTTTTTTGTGGAGGATTGGACCCAGAACCTCTCACCAATTGGGCAGCACTCTACCACTCAACTATAGTCACACTGACATCAGACACAGTCCAGCCATGCCTTTAAGTGGCATGGAAGCAGCTATTTGTTGGAACCCTATCCAAGCACTTCTCATGCCTGTGTCCAAGAGCCCTTCAATGGACTATATAGGCAAGCCACATGAGGAAGCTATGCTAGTGCCTCCAGCGCCTCCTGCTTGGAGGCCAAGGTGAACGCTATAAAGATATGTAGAAGCAGGGACACTACACATTCCTTTCTGCTCACATTTACTTCATTTAAAACCTGGGACTTCTTACAACTGCTCATTTTCCAATATGCAGCAATGCGTAGAGGATAACTTGGCTTCCGTAGGGAAAAAATGATCCTCAGGCCTTAAAAATATAGATAAAGACAAAACTTGTATACGTCTAAAAGTCAGTAGTAAGGTCTATGGTAAGATACATATGATTAAATACCTAATATTGTCTGGATGGATTTATAAAGGGTCTCCAAAATCTTTTCTTCTAAACCCAACTAAAGTTTCTAATATATTTTTCTCTGTGCCTGTCCTTTTTATTTTTTTGCACTTTTAATTTTATTGTAAAGGTGATATACAGAAGCATTACAATTACATAAGTCAGATGGAGAGTACATTTCTTTTTGAACAATGTCACCATTTCCCTCACTGTTTCCCAGTTTTATCCTCCCCATCCCCATCCCCAAGTTGTGTAGTTCATTTTCAACATAGTGACTAGTGGGTTCCACTGCTGCATTTGTTCACCCTTTGTCCCTCCATTCTGTGTCATCCCAAAGATAGATAAATGAGCAAACAAGAGAAAAGGTATGGAAAACTAAAACAGCAATAAAGAAAAAAACTCTTATTTCCACTCCCTAGGGTTCATTTTGATAAATATTATTTTATATGATCAGGTGCACATAGCTATTTTACATTTGTGATCCTCTCCTAACAATATCCTCCTTTGGTCATACTCTGAATGAATGCCTAGAGACCTCTATAATTAATCCTGTCCCAGTGTATTTTGTTTGTTTGCTTTTACAATAGAGTGTTTATGTCTAGATTTAGATATACAATATGCATGTTTCTTGAATAGGTTACTCAGTATGATCCAATGTCTCAAAATGTTGCTACTTTTGCCTTACTACACAAGGGATGATTAAGGAAACGGAGCCAGGGCTGCTAGCCTTTAGAAGAGGAAAGGGTTATAATGATTATAATGAAGAGTCAATCACTCCACCATCCCCTGAGAAGTCAAATTTAAACTTTATACTACTTACTGAAAATCCTTCCATAAATATTTGGGCTTGTATTCTAGCACTCCTGAAATTCCAAACAGGTTAAAACTGTTAGTTATCCATCAGGTGCCAGTCTCTCACACATGTATCCTAGATATTCAAGGGGATGAAATCTGAGGATGACAGGTTGAAGCCACTGGGACAAGAAATTACAGGAGACTGTTATCTCCAATTAACCAGCAAAAAAGTGGAGCTGTGGTTCAAGTGATGAGTGCCACCCTTACACAAAAATGCTAAGGGACAGAACCCAGGCCCTGAGTTCAAGTCTTGGCATGTGTGCGCGTGGGCACACACACACACACACACACACACACACAGAGTCAGAGATATCTTTTACGACAGCAATACTTGGATTTGGTTCAACAGAACATAGAATCCTACTAATTCTACTTTCCATATTATAGATTAAATCTGTACAAATGGTAACAAAAGTGGCATAAAAAGTGGTTACAAAGAACAATGAAGACCACTTTTTAGTCCTCAGAACAATCAGGCAGTTTCTGGATGCCACCCTTTAGAAGGCACACCTGTTCTTACAGAATTTTGCCAATTGGCAAGAGACAGAACAAATCCATTGATTCACTGAAGAGGCAATAACATTATATGGACTCCATCAAGCCAGTAAAGACCACTAAATCTGGCAGTTACCAAATCCTTCCATGGTAGTCAAAAACACTAACTGAAGTTTTGACATTGAGGAACAGGGGGAAAAACATGGGAATTCTTTCTTCTCCTTTCTCTTCATAGAGGGGCACATATCCATAGAGTAAATCCTAAACAATTGGAAAATTTCTGATCTCCAAACCCTTAAAAGTGTGATTGATATTCTGTATTCTAACTAGGTTCAACTAAAACAATGCCTCTGTTAAAGGATTCTATAACAATACTATTCATCAATCACTTTAGCCAAAGGTAGGGTAAATAGTCTGAGAGAGAATGAGGGAGAGGATGACACTGCTCAAAGGAAATATATACTTTTTACCTGACTCATGCAACTGTAATCCCTCTGTACATCCCCTTTACAATAAAGCTCTCTTATATGCAGAGCTGCTTCACCCTAAAGGACAATCCAAAACTCTACACTTAATGTCTTCTAGACCTGACTTCTGGCAGCCCATTTTCAGGCAAATGTCATAAAAGAGTTAAGAAAAACTCACTTCAAATGCCTATTTCAAATTGTCTTGTTCATTGTGGGAAAAACACTCAACTTTTCTGGAAAGACTAAAGGTAGCTTTTTTTTTTTTTTTTTTTTTGGCCAGTCCTGGGCCTTGGACTCAGGGCCTGAGCACTGTCCCTGGCTTCTTCCCGCTCAAGGCTAGCACTCTGCCACGTGAGCCACAGCGCCGCTTCTGGCCGTTTTTATTTTCTGTATATGTGGTGCTGGGGAATCGAACCTACGGCCTCGTGTATCTGAGGCAGGCACTCTTGCCACTAGGCTATATCCCCAGCCCTAAAGGTAGCTTTGATTAAGCTAAATCATCCAAAGGCTAGATGATTTGTTTGTATTTGCGCAGGCGCGTGCACACGCATGCCACATGTCAATACTGGGGCTTCAAATCAGAGTCTGCATGCTGTCCTTTATGTTTTTTTCCCCAAAGCTGAGTACCGCTTGAGCCACAACTGCAGTTCCTGCTTTTTGGTAATTAACATTGGAGAAAAGACTCTCATGGACTTTCCTACACAAAGTGGCTTCAAACTGTCATTCTTAGACCATAACCTTTTAAGTAGCTAGGATTACAGTTGAGGACCAATTGATTTTAAAGGATGAATTTGTGACCTGGATAGTCCCAAATATTTTTTTTTTTTTTTTTTTTTTTTTTTTTGGCCAGTCGTGGGCCTTGGACTCAGGGCCTGAGCACTGTCCCTGGCTTCTTCTTGCTCAAGGCTAGCACTCTGCCACTTGAGCCACAGCGCCGCTTCTGGCCGTTTTCTGTATATGTGGTGCTGGGGAATCGAACCTAGGGCCTCGTGTATCCGAGGCAGGCACTCTTGCCACTAGGCTATATCCCCAGCCCCCAAATATTTTTTAAATCCTCCAAAACCAAGCTATAGAACCAGAGGACACACTGGACAACCTGTTTAAAGTGGTGAACTCAATGGGGGCCAAGAAAAGACCAAAGACAAAATAATAGCTTTAGTGGCTGCTTTACAAAAAAAAACCATAATACACAAATCCAGGATCTCAGAAGACTAACAATACACATATATAGCCTTGACAAAGAGGGCCACTTTACATGGAATTGCCTTCCATAAAGGCTTTTATTACCTATGCTCAATTCACAAAGGCTACTAGAAAAGTCAAACTGTTCCCAGAGACAAAAGTCTCTCTGATTTGGAAACTTGCTTCATGACATACTTACAGGGTTTGGGGTTTCCCTAAATGCATCTAATCTCTTGCTTCATTTGCCTCATTATTTAAGAGACAGATGTCATGTCCAAACATGAGCCAGAGGTGACCGTGACCTTAACAAAAATTACTACTCTTCTTTTGAATATCAAAGCCAATTCCTCAGGTCTTCTTTGCAATCCTGAACTTCTTTCTAAAACTGCTACCAGAGTGAGGGTAGGGGGTATCTAAAAGGTTTATGACCAAATATTTTTCTCATTTCCTGTGCTGTGAATGAAGTGGACTTCTTTCCACCCATGATTCCCTGACTGACCCAGAAAGCCTGAACTCATCTGAGAAACCTTAGCCAAACAGTTAAAAAGCTCTGTTGCACTCTAATGGATATCAATCCTAAAACATGAGTTACTACAAATAATAATGAACAAATCAATAAAACAAAAGAGACTTCTACTAGTAAAAATTTGCCTTAAGTGTCTCTTTTCCTTATAAAAATGATATCCTTCAGACTTTAGGAAAAACAAGGAGGAGGGGGATATAACTTCAAAATATAATAAAACTTAAAAACATAGATCCTCTTAAGAGCCTGAAATAGACTGTGTATCACATCTATCTTGCAAATACAAAAGCCTAATTTTTTAAAAATCAAGGCTAGTTCAGGGTCTCTGATTGACAAACAAAGCAATGATCCCCATACACACAGTGGCCCACAATCCTTACACTTTGTTATAACAGAGATCAGAATAAACAACATGGTTCACTGTACTTGACTTTTCTTTCTACATTTCCTTATACTCTGATCCTCAATTTCAGTTCTCTTTTGCGGCTCCTCCTGACCAATCTACAAACTTATCTAGACTATCCTACCTTGGGGGTTCGGAGGAAGTCCACATCTGCTCAGTGAGGTAGGTTGAAGCACAGGATCGATTTCAATTTAATCAGGTATACACTCTGGTGATGCAATATGCCAATGATATTCTCTGGGTTCCTACATAGAAGATAACCTCCATATTGAAGATGCCACAAGGTCAATGGTTCATGTCCAATATTCTGAAAGATTGAACTCTTCTCCTAGTTTTCCCTCATTCTGTGCTTCTGCTGTAACTCTGGAAGAACTTTGCTGCTCCATACTTTGCTCTGAAAAGACAAAAACAAGCTATTAATCTCAGCTTTGTGCTACTGATTAAACCAGATGCAAATCTGTTATTGATCTCATAAAAAAATAGCCTCTCCTTAGTTTTGGAAAACACCTCAACTTGATCTCATTCTGAAGGTACAAACAAAATATTTCCCATTTGTTTGTGTGTTCAGTTTGTTTTGTGCAACATGCCTTACATACTCATTCTACAAGTTAAAAGAATAGCCCTGAGATTGTATACATTTAAAAAAAAATTGCAAGGAGATGGCTCCCTTGACAGGGCCATACTTTCTCTAGCTGTTGACTCTACATTGGTCAAATGTGACATGATGGCACTAAGAAAACAAACATGCCATCTTATTACCATGTCCCAAAATGTTAAACCAACTTATAGCTAAAATGGTGCGTTTGAGTGTACTCTAAATTAATACATTTGGTTACAGGTATATATTTTTTACTTTGATCTATCAAACATTGGACAAAACTTTCATTTACCTCTAGAATTCCAGAATAATTATTAAGGCTGATTTTCATTTTTAGCTCAATTTTTATGCATCCTTGATATGTCCAATCTGAAACTTATTGTACATATGTATCTATAGTCATGTATATGTAAGCAACTTGGAATATTCTGTTATTTTTAAATACATAAGGCCATTATCACTCTTAAAAGGTTACTTGGGGGGCTAATAAAAATGCAGACATTCAAAAATTAATTTTACACTAGCCAAACAAAATCAGAGGGCTATTTTGAACTCAAACAACAAATTGGATATTACAATTTGATTCTCAAAGCAAATGACCATAATCTGTTTCATTCTGAATTCAACTATTTCAGAATAGATGAGTTTATTAACAAATGTATTTGTTATTATATTTTTAAATATTTAAGAGGTTATTTGTCTTCCTGGATACAAAAATGTTATATTTTATTAAAATTATTAGGAAGAGGCTGTGGATCTGTCATTGCCCAGAACAGGCTATGCAGCAGAGCCCTGATCTTTCAAGTGCTCGGTCTGTGCAAATACCTATAAGGACCCAGCCACACTGAGGCAGCATGAAAATGCACCCCCACCACATCCTGGAAAGATGTTCACCCAGCATGGCAGTATATGTCATAACTCATGCGTAGCCACCTGGCCTTTTGCCTGCAATGTGTGTGGCATGCTCTTCATCTGCCAACACCACCTCAATGAATGCATGTGAGTGCATTCAACTGAGAAGTCCCATGAGTGCCAGATATATAGGGGCAAGTTCACCCAACAATGCAACCTCATAAGACATATGTGCATGCATATCCCTCTCCTAGAAGACAAAGATCTGGGGGTACCCTCTGTAGACCTGCCACCTAGGAGCCCAGCAAAGGAGAAGCCAGGACACAGGAGTGCCCTCTGCAGACAGAACATATGGGAACCTAGCAAAGGAGAATCTAGGACGCAGTGATGCTCTCTGCAGACCTGCCACCTAGGGACCCTGCAAAGGAGAAACCAGGAGGCTCAAAGGGAGGATCTTAGACTTAGGTTGACTGAGAGACTCCCAACTGCCCCACACCTAGAGCCTTAATCAAGAGTCGGTACCAAGGGAAGCCAAGAGAAGACAAGCCTGCAGGCCCAGGCCCAGGCTGTTGGGGACCATCCTACCTCCCTGTCCTACTCCTCACAATAGCCCTGGGGTCTTCCAGGAATAGGTGATAATGGGTCACACGAGTCTTGCTGATATCTGGTCCCTTTCCTTCAGACTGGGCTGGGATCCCCTTCATGCTTCCTGTGACCATTGGTGGTATCTGTAGCAGACCCCCACCAGCAGAAACCATGACTGTGTGCTTCTGTCTTTGTATGACCCTGGCTCTGGGTAGTAGATTCTTGGGGGAAGCTCCATTCCTCCTCTAACAAGGGTGGCATTGCTCTCTGGCACAGGGATAGTTAGGGTGACCCCACCACCTACCACTGGGCCTGTACTGTCGATATTCCTACTGACCTGTTCTTCCTCCACACTTTTATTTTTTTAATTTGGAGTTCTGCTTTTTAAACTAAAACAAGCAATACTTTATTTCCCTCTTACCTCTTTGTGTCTGAACCTGGGTCTGCAGACTGAATGTAACTGGGGCAACCACCCCTCCCTGTCACTACCTCCCTGAGTCGTGATGTTGTGGAATACATCAGTGAGCCCACCTCTCCAGACCCCGGAAGTGTCTCTAGCCCAAAGGCTTCCCTGGTCCAGAACCCTGCCTAAGATGCCTCAGGAAAGCACTTTTTCCTACAGTTTTCAAGGAGTATTCTTCGTGTAGAGGTGCTTGGTTTTATCTTTTTTTTTGCAACTGGGAGTTCTTCTTTTTGGAGGGAAAAACTGTTTGCTATGCATATTACATTGCTCTTTTTCTAAGAAAATGACCACAGGAAATGTACATTTATTTTCTTTTTTCTTTTTTTATTGTTAAGATGATGCACAGAGGAGTTACAGTTACATACTTAAGATATTAAATACATATACATTTCTTGTCATACTTGTTACCCCCTTCCTCATTTTTCTCCTTCCTTCCCTCAACCACCCCCCTTGCCCTCTTCATTTTTTCAAAAAAAATCTTCACCTTGATGTACATTGTTCATCTAGTCTACAGTGCTTATGATCTCTATGATTATTAACAGTAAAACAATTCCTTCCAGGTCGGGTGAGATATATATATATTTCTTTTCTTTTGTTTAGTGTAATCTGTTCCTTCTTTTCTCTAATTTCTTCCCTCCTCCCTGCTGCCCTTGAGTTGCTTAGCTTGTTCTCATCAGTGGGTCAGTCTTGGGAGAAAGGCACCAAAAAGTATAACACAAACACTAATTCATAAGTACATAAATTAATATCCAGGCTGAAAAGAACTCCAAAGATAAAGAAGCAAAGGACTTCTTTGTAATTAGTCTTAGAGAATTTAGAGGACTCCTATCCTTTTTACCTTACCTATGTATACATGTGCACATGTGAAAGAAGCTGGAAAGAGGACACAGAATGAGTGGGAAATGGGAGGAAAAAATACAGTAGAAAGGGTTTTTATCTTTTTTTTTTTTTTTGCTGGTCCTGGGCCTTGGACTCAGGGCCTGAGCACTGTCCCTGGCTTCTTTTTGCTCAAGGCTAGCACTCTGCCACTTGAGCCACAGCGCCACTTTTGGCCATTTTCTGTATACGTGGTGTTGGGGAATCGAACCTAGGGCTTCATGTATGGGAGGCAAGCTCTCTTGCCACTAGGCCATATCCCCAGCCCCTTTATCATTTTTTGATTAAGAATCCCCACCACCACCCATGTAACATTTATGAACTGTTTGAATTGGAAGTTTTTGTAGGGGAGGGAAGCTGGACTTGCTGCCAAGGCTATCACTACCTGCATTTTTCATTTCTGTGTGTGAGTGAGAGTGATGTGCACTGTGCATATGGACAGATGCTTCATTTTCCTTCCTCGCTGAATGAGGAGGGGGGACATCTGGCTTTTTTACTAACTCCTAAATTCATGATCACAGTACAATACTGTGGGGACTGGAAGTTGAGAGTGAACTGGTTGCTTTTTTATCTGGTGGGAAGAAGCTGGGCTCAGGTCAGCCCCAGAAGCCATTCTCTATGCAACTCACTATGCTTGAGTGTATGGCAGTTGCAAGTCACCGAAGTAAGTGGAGCCAGAAGGACAGAAATGCTCTTAGCATCTCTTTCCAGGGCCAGGATAAGGTGGATGAGAGTTACTCTTCCCCCTCCCTCTTCCCCTCCTCATATTTGGAGCTGGAGAGAGCCAAAGCAACTCCTAGCTCAGGTGATGTGGTCAGGAGCCAACCACAGGACTAGGGAAGGAATAGAACCTTGGAACACTCCTGGCCACTCTACTGAGAGTCAGTCACACCCACAGGCTCAGCCTTGTCTGTGTCCAGCAACTTGCCTCATACCATGGGTTGCTCAGATACTTGCATGGGTTCTAGTCATATGCCAGGCCAGACCAAGGTTGCCATGCTTGCGTCCATTGCCCTTAGCCACCTGAGCCATGATAGGGTCTGTGATCAAAGGAACGAAACTGGTCAAATGCAAAAGTATAACAAAGTTTATTTCACATCAAGCATTGAGATCACTAGCTGGCTGGCCAGGGCCAGGGCCATCCCCTTGGGGAGTGACCCTTTCCTGATCTCACAGGCTACTTTTAAAGCAAAGTAACTGCAAACTGCAATGCCAAAAGCTGCCCTTTAACACCATCGGCTCACACTAGGGAAATTCCAGCGTGGGTTTTCCTTATTGGCTATCTACCCTTTCAGTTATCTATTTTGGCTTTGATATTGGGAACTGGCCTATGTATTAGGAAGTGACAGCAGGTGGTCACGTAGCACTAATGCAGGGGTAGAGAAAGTCACAAATGGGTTAAGCAAGCTGTTTACAGAAGCAGAATTCTTTTTTTTTTTTTTGGACAGTCCTGGGCCTTGGACTCAGGGCCTGAGCACTGTCCCTGGCTTCTTCCCGCTCAAGGCTAGCACTCTGCCACTTGAGCCACAGCGCCGCTTCTGGCCGTTTTTTCTGTATATGTGGTGCTGGGGAATCGAACCTAGGGCCTCGTGTATCCGAGGCAGGCACTCTTGCCACTAGGCTATATCCCCAGCCCCACAGAAGCAGAATTCTGCAATCAGGCTGACCTAGTACCAACTTTATTTTAACAATTGCCACCATGCTTTCCCATTACCATTAAGCAAGTTTGAGCAGGCTAAAACAATCCAGTACTCAATCATAAGTAAACCAACCCAACAGTTACCATGACATTTCTACTACTATTATGGTTATTTCTATAGTCTATGACTATGATCACTTTTTACTGTCTGTTACCATGGTTGCTACCTAGGTACAGAGGGGAACAAAGACTCCATATATTTTAAATGTCAAACTACAAGAAACTAGTCTCATGGGTGGGGGTGCAGCCCTCTAACATGGAGTCATCACCAGGGTTTAGAAGTTGTTATAATTTTAACATTAGAACTAATATTTAGGGGCTGGGAATATGGCCTAGTGGCAAGAGCGCTTGCCTCCTACACATGAAGCTCTTGGTTCAATTCCCCAGCACCACATATATGGAAAACGGCCAGCAGGGGCGCTGTGGCTCAGGTGGCAGAGTGCAAGCCTTGAGCGGGAAGAAGCCAGGGATGGTGCTCAGGCCCTGAGTCCAAGGCCCAGGACTGACCAAACAAACAAACAAAAAATAACTAATATTTAGTCACGCGGGTTTTCAGGTTAGCCCTTAGAGCCACAGGACTGAGCCAGAAGGATTTATCTTCATTTTGCTTTATACTTTATTCTCTGTTGCTTTCCATTTTTGTTCAGACCAAAAAAACTGCCAGAGCTATCCTCAATCCCACCCCTTCACAGACCCTCCAAGTGAAAACAGAGCCAAGTTCAGGGTTTTGGGTGTTAAGTGGTGTATTCTGAGAATGAGGAAGTAATGTCACAGCAGGATTTTTGGCAGAGCCCTCCATGTGCCCCCACCCCTACCTCTGAGCTGGCTCTCCTCCATGTCAGACAGGAGATGGAGGCCTGGATCCTTGATCTCAGTTCCACCAAGTGAAGTTGAGCACCTAAGGAAACACCTGGGATCCTCTCCTACACCATTAGCACTTAAACCCACATGTCACAAAATCTGAACCAGAGTAGCAGATGGGAATTGTGCATGCACCTAGTGGCACTTGTGGCCTCCACCACCATGGGCAGCTGCATCTGTCAGGTGGCTGTAAAGTGATTCCTCTGCAAAACTTCAGGGACTGGGACCAGAGTTCCCTCACTCAGTTTGTATGACACAGTATTGTACCCACACCTTACTGTATCAAGACTTTCCTGTATTTGAACAAGAAAACACAAGAGTTTTTGTAAGGTCTGCCCAGAGAGGGCTCCAAGCAGATGCCCCCATCTGGTTAAGACTCCACCCAGTTACCTGGGTAAATAGCACACCTGGAGGCAGTTACTTCCCCCTTCTCCGAGGTCACATCCTAATCCACCTGGCCACACACCCCTGCCACTGTCAGGGCCAGGCAGGGGTTGCTCCTTCCCTGTGGCCATGCATCATCTCAGCCACAGACCAGCAGTTCAGTAATAAACTTTCTCTCCTGCCTGAATACCACATGGTGTTCTCCTTTATAGGCTACCTATTTTAATAACTCTTACAGTTTCGTTTTTTTGTTTATTTTTGGGTTTTTTTGGTTTTTTTACTGGGGCTTAAACTTGGTGCCTGGGTACTGTCCTTGAGCCCTTTTGATCAAGGCTATTGCTGTACCACTTGAGCTATAGCGCCACTTATTTTTCTGGTGGTTAATTGGCAAAGAGTCTCACAGACTTTCCTGCCCAGCTGGCTTTAAACTGTGATCCTCAGGTTCAACCTCCTGAGTAACTATGGTTAAAGGTATAAGCCACCAGTGCCTGGCTAGTTTCCCATTTAAGATGACAAAGATAGTTAGGGTGGGGCATGATTAATACACTTGGTTTTGTTTCCTTTTCCTTTGATTCCATGTTGGTGTGTGCTTGCAAGTGTATGTGTGTGTGTGTGTGTGTGTGTGTGTGTGTGTTTAAATGTTAAGAATCTCACAAGGAAATTTGTCTGTGTGAGAAAAAGGGAGCTTACACTTTTCTGATTTAGTCACTTAATCCCTGAATGTTTCAAAGAAAAAGGAAACAAACTACCAGATGCCATTTAGGAATGGCATCTGTAAAACAAAGGACTCAAATTCACAAAATTTATTTTTCAAACCAAAGCACATTTTGAACGAGTATGGAACCTCAGACATGGGCTCAGAAGAAAATTGTATTTATCTTATTGTTTACATAATGTTCTAGAGCTGATTCCATCTTGATTAGGGAAACATGGTAGGAAATGTTGGGGGCAGTAGATTAGGTCAACCTGATCCCCAAATTCTGCTTCTGTAAATGGCTTGCTTAACTTGTTTGTTGCTTGCTCTAACCCATGCGTCAACTTCCTACATCTGTGCCACACTTGCTCTATTGTGTAGAGACCCCCTGCATCAACCTCCTACATCTGTGAACTTATTGCATGCTCTACCCCCTGTGTCAAGCCCCAACATCTGTGCTACACTTTCCCTTTATAAACCCCAATTTGAGGACTGCTCTGGGTCACAGTGGCAGTTCCCGTGTCTGCCCTGTGTCCCTGGGCACTCAGTCTGCTTTTAATTGTCACAGTTCAGCTCCCGAGTCTGTGCTGCATTCGTGGCCAGTCAGTTCACTTTTTGCTTCCCCAATAAATCCATCTTTTTGCTTGAGATTGTCTCAGAGTGGTGGACTCTTGGAGGGATGGGAAATCTCCTCTCTTAAACCCGGTAACATTTTGAACCCGTAACACATAACAAGTTTCAGATCTCGGCAGCTAGAATGCCAGTCCCAGGGAATACTCAGATACAGCTGGGGTCCTGATCCCTGGAACAGTACATGGGCAGATATAGGCCTGGGGAAAGGGTGGCAAGTCTCCCAGGACTCACCAGTCCCTCATTACCAATCCCAAGGCCTCTCCAAGCCCAGATGCACCTAAGTGCTTGGGTCTATGCTGACCAGGCCTCAGGCCTGCTGGCTGGACTTTAGTGATCTTACCAGCTGGTGCACACTGGGTGGCTGTCACTTCTGACCACAGGATCTGACTCTGGGATTTGGCCCCAAGGGAAAGACAAGTTCCTTCTGCTCTTCTGCTTGTGCTCCTTGGGGAGGGAGGGGTTATTGTGAGAGTCTCACTAAAGCCAAATGTAGAGACTTTTGCACAGTTCAGTTGACTAAACTGGGTCCATCCCCCTCCTTTCAGCATCCCTTCTTCTCCCCTAGCAAGTGAAGGGCTGACAGGACCTGTTTTATTACTGACACAGATAGTGCAAAGAAACACTCTCAAGGGTGTTGTTTTTCTTATCAATGCATTTGTGCAGTCATGAATGTATTTATTTAGTACATTGGGATAAGTAGTAGTGGCAAGCTGAGCTCTGCCACTGAATGCTCCCTCAGGACACCGCCACAATAAGGCTGCCTCCAAAATTTTTTTTAATAAGGAAAAAAGAGAAAAAAGAACCTTTAAGCAAGAGAATCTCAAGACACTTGCCGTGTAGCCATACACCTCAACCTATGAAGCCAACAATCTAAACCAATTGACTTTCCATACCTCATGTAGCAAGGGGCAGTTTGTGATCCATCATTGGTTAGGGACACTGGGCCACCTGACCACTGTGCCCATGCTGAAGTTATTCAGTGGACTTCAGGCACCTTTGAGGAGTACGACCAGGCGAGGCTGCTGGCAGACACTGTCTATCTGTTGCTATCTGGAACGGGGAGAGGCCTGGACATCCAAGAGTGCAGAGGTTAGGAGAGCAAGTGCTGTATCCCACCTCCAGGCCTCAGTCACAAAAGCTCAAGATAGGTTGAGAGGAGCAGATATGGTGCTTAGCAGCATTATGCCCCTCTGAAGGGACCAAGGTCCTCCAGTGCCCAGTCACACTGAGCTCCATATTAACTGAACATGTGAAGTTGATGCCAGAAATGAGGGAATGGCAAAGGACCTGATCAGAGTTTCATTCTAAAGTTGCAAGTGGGGTTAGTGGCAGAGGTGGTGACTGCGGCTGCCTAGGACCCCCCTTCCTACCTAGGATGACCCCAGCTTCAGTTAACCCACTTTAATTTTGTACAGAAATCCTTCCCTCTATCTCACCTATTTATTGCTGTGAATTTTGGCCTCAGAAAGGCTCCATAACAGACCTCAGGGTAGAGAGGAGCCAGGTTACCCCTTCTACTTGGCAGAACCCCTTTGGGCCAGGTGCTTCGGGGAGCCTCTATGCCCCACCCATTAATTGCTTCCTCCTGCCCCCCAGGGGCCTTAAGTAGGTTCTGGCCCATTCAAAAATACCTCCAGGGATAGGGGAAGGAATTGGTTTCTAGCTCTTTTGAGTAATTTGAATTGGAAAGGGATCATGCTCTACTATATACCCTTCACAAAGAGGGGCAGGGACAGTAGGATCACATCCCTGTACTGGCCACCACCTTTGTTACTCATCACATTGACTTCTCATTCCTCAAGAGTTAGGTTAGATTCAGGTCAGAGGTGCAGGTATGCAACCCTGCAGTGTCACAGAAAAGATAACTGATCTCCATTCACAAGTTTGTAGTCTTAATGTACATTAGTGAGGAACTGTTATTTTATTACTCTTTCATTAAAAGCATGATAGAAAACATTATTTAAAAAAAAACAGAAAAAATTTTATTGTAACGTCCCACTGACATTGCTGGCAGAGGGCTTTGTTGTAACTTGTCTCCAATTACTTCTTTGATGTCCCCTCACCTATAGGAAAACAGAGCAATTGGGGATGTTAATGAGTAGAATTCCTCCAGGAAAACATTTAAGGTACCAAAACAACAAGGCCATGGTTTGTTTGTTTTTTCCAGAGGGACTGAACCAGAGACCTACTGTGGCCCTTTTGTCTCAGACAAAGCACATCTCTGAGGGAAAATGTGAAGGGAGACTTTCACACACCTTCAAGGTGCCCTAAAACACTCCCATAAGATCTATGTGGAAATGTAAGACATCCTTCTTCCTTAGAAAATGTTTAAATGCACTGATTTGAGGGGGATTTTTAGTACACAGATAAAAGAGAGTATACTTATAGAGAAATTTAATTATGAAACAATTGGAAAAACACTTTAACAAGAATTCTTTGGATATTTTAAATAAAATAACTTGCTAAATATGACATAAAAGAACTACACGTCAACTTGAATTACTTAAATAAAATATGTGTAAGCAAAAGTGTTATTTTTTAACTTCTAATAGAGAGAATTAAAAATATTTTGATGGTCACTTTAGCATTTGTGTAGCTATTTTAAACAAAATAATGATTGGTCCTCTTTTATTACACAGTCCTGGTTTACTAAAGAAAAATGCCTCTGCATATGCTTAAAAACAACATAAAGTGATGGAGAAATTGTATGGCCACAAAAGTGTTAAGCAATATTTTGTCAAGTATATATCAAAATCTAAACAAGCATAGGTTACAAAAGTGTATTTGTGAAAAGCAACCCCTTTCATAGTTATGTGAAAATATTCAAAAATATAAACAAATGGTTTGCCCAGTTTAGCATGAGTTTGGCTCAATCTGTTACTACCACAAGCATTCAGAGACAGGCATTTTTGTTCTGAACTACCTTTCAAAGAACCTAAATATGTGGCTTCAGAAATGAAAATGGTAGCAGTGATTACTGTCCATGAATAAGAGAATACTGTGGTGTCAGAGCAAAATCTCCTGATGCCCCTTCATGGTGGTGTTATACCTGCCTCTGGCAATAAAAGGCCTCAAGATTCAGTACAGTCAATTCCTGCACAACAGGACATTGTCTGTACTCACCCTCAGACTTTTTAGTAGTAGGTTCCTCCTTCTGATTCTTAACCAGCGTAAATCCTGAGAAGTGAAACACTTGTTATTTTAAGTCTCAAGGCATGATTCATAAATTCAAAATGTTTCTTACCCAGACCATAAAATAAAGCCCATTCTCTAATATGGTATTAAATGTCATGAATTAAAATTGCTTGAGGATCCTATCACAAGTTCGCTGCCAGGAACAAAACAAAGTCCTTTTGGAAAATCACTAACTCCTCTCTTTCCCAAACCTTACTTCAGAATACTTAGTTAAACTTTTTGTTCTTCCCTGAAATTTATCCAATTTTATTATGTAGAGAATATACAGAGATAGAAAAAGTGTACTAAAAATAAGAAACAGCGACAAATTAGTGAATGTCTCTCAGAACTGGACTGATGAAACTTTTCTGTCATCAAAAGCAACATAGCTTTGAAAATGACTGTTCATGACCAGTAAAGGCAATGCTGCACTCACAACTGGACTCTGGTTCAGATAAAGTTCCTGTATCAGATATTATCAGCACAAGTAGGAAAATAACAAGAGCAACTGTGGCCTCAATTACTGTGTTTTCTCATTGTTAACTAAACGAGTGTGGCATAGACTCATGATATATGAAACTTAACTTGAAATATTCAGCTTTAAGAGAAGACGATGAAAAATGTACATACATATCCATAGGAGGAAGAGTAATGGACACATTGATAAGGAGGAAGATAAGAAACCAGGCACGATTAAAAACTGATAAAGCTATATGAAATAAATGTGAGGGGTTTTTGGCTACTCTTAAAAATTGAAATAGAGATTCAAGTACATTAATATAACAAATGAAAATAAGATATTTTTATATACAGCTCTTGAGAAAGTTCTAAAGCTACACTTTCAATGTTTGGGGCTGCTCATTATATGTTTCCTTCCCTGTGTGTGTAATCTCTTTTCTAAAGGACAACCTGAGGATAAACTGCAATGCACTGCCACGCACTGTATGGTGTGGTGCGTAGGCATGAACTATCTGTCCATGACATCTCAAGTCTGCCTCCTGGGGAGGATGCCAGGAATATTTTATTTGTAATTTTCTGTCATGTTAGATGAACAATCTTGCAGCCTGTTGCATCTCTGAGAGTGACTGGAGTGTTGAATATAAACTCCGTGTTTTAAAAATAAAGTGGCATTTAGTGGTAAATGTGTTACATCCAACTTACAATGAAGAAATGCAGTGTGCTGGAAAAGCATGAAAAATACCAATTAATTATTATGTCATGGGGAGAAGGAATAAAGTGAGATATAAAGAAATTAATGCAAGTTGTTGCCAATGATAGTTTTGTGGCTCACAATTATTTTAGCTACAGATACTGTTCATTGAAGAAATGGCTTGACTGAATTTACTTTAGATTTTCTAAATGTGAAGTCCATTTTCCTTTTTAAAAATCCACTGTAAGAGAAGGTTCTAGGTTTGAAATGAATCCCATATCTTGGTGTGTGTGGTGGGGGAGTCAGGGAGGAGAGAGAAAGTGGGATAAAATGAGGAAAGGCTTGACAAGGTTGGTTAAGAAATGTACTCATTACCTTACTTATGTAACTGTAAGCCCTCTGCACATCACCTTCACAGCAAAATAAAAGTAAGTTTAGAAAAGAAATGGCTATAAACAATAAAGAATGTATGAAAACATCTGACCTTTGCGAGATATTTGTTAGAATGTGTTGTTTTTTCATGAAACCCTAACTGTCCAAGACGCTGATGTAGGGAGGATCACAGGTCCCAAACAACTTGAGGAAAAAAGTTCTTGAGAGCTGGTCTCATGAATAAAGTCATATGGGCCTGTCATCCTAACCATACAGGTAAAAATAAAGATAATCCTCGTCCAGGCTGTCCTGAGAGAAAAGCTAGATGTTATTAAGTGTCACAAAATCAAGATTGGCTAGAAGGAAGCATGATTCAAGTGGCAGAGCACCTCATTAGCTAAAACCAAGCTCTGATTTCAATATCCTGCATTAAAGAAACAAAACAAAATGAGAACACAGATCAACAGGCTTTGAACAAATATCTCCATACAAAAATTGTGAAGCCAAAGCAGCGATGGAAAACAAAGACAGTGAACATTTCTAGGATCGTCTTATATTTCCATTGAATCAAATCTACTGTGTACCATACACAGCTATTTTACATTACACACTGCTGATTTGGAAGCATTTTAGAAAATCACTGAACTCTCACTGTTAAATACACATGTTAGGAAGAAGACAAACTTTGGAATAAAATATGAATCTGTCTCCTTCAGTCTACTGCTTCTTGTTAAGACAAATATCTAAGGTCTAAGTTCAGATGTTTATTAAATGGGTTTCTTATCATTAGGTAACCAAGCTTTTCTGATCTACAAGCTACGTTGGCTTAAAGCTCCATAGATTTTGGTTGCACTTATTAAGGCCCCAAAACACCATTCTAACAAAACAGAGTTTATCTATTTGCATCGTGTACACTGACAAATTAATCAAGGTTCCCGATTTACCAGGGGATTTTATAGTAGTTCTCCAACAAGAACTGTGTTTGCAAAGTTCATTCACTACATCTTGGGGGAAAAGGCACAATGCTTTTTGCCGGGAGACAACAAGTGGAATCAAATGGAAGCCAACTCCACTCTCCAGTCAATTTTCAGCAACACTTCACACCCCTTTCTAACATGTTATTTTCCCATCTTCCTTGTATATAACAATGTAGGATGCACTCTCCTTTTCCCCAGCAAGCGTTCTTTCCCAAGGATTCACCTGGAATCTTGAACATTTCTTCAGCTTTCTTCCAGCTTATATACCTAATCAGGTACACCTTAACCACTGGTTGAGGTTTCTCCTTAGGAACTTGCTGAGCCTAGGAGTGTGAGCACTTGCAGATGAATTAATATGCACCAATAATATATAACATGCCTTCATATCATGGATAGATGCATTTTGTACATCACAGATATGTAATATGCACAAATAAACATAGACCTAATCATAATTTGAAAATGTTTTACACATCAGCATATAAATCTATATGTATATGTGTATGTATATATACTCACAAGAATGTTACTTTTCTCCCAGAAGGCTACTCCAAATAGTAGTCCATGGGGACAAAGACTTTACAGGTATTTTCCTCCCCACTAAGATCAGTGTGTGCTAATTCCTGTATAAATGAATGACAATGCACTCAAATGACATATTCCTGGTAAAAAGAATATCATCCTCCAGGATCATGAGTACTGAATGTTATTCATTAGCATTTCACTTCTGCACTTTTATACCTGCATCTATTTTAATTCACATTTAAAGATCAATTCCTGTGACTCAAGCCCTTCAGTGCTAAGATACTTACCACCTGAGCTCTGGTTTGTGGGTAAGGTGCTCTCTGATGTTTCTGCCCTCTGCCTTTAGATTTCCTTTCATTACCCATATTTCACTCTGAAACATAACAATGATGTCATGAAAATGCACCTCATGGACAACAATATTTGGCTACTCCTGTCCTGACAGGATGACTTGTAAATTTCATACATTGTGGAGGTATACTAACAATATGTCATAGAGCAATTGGAAGCTTATGAACTTTCCAAACAAAACACATACATATATCATAATGTAAACAACCTTGAATATGGAACAAAGTACCCTTATTTCCCTTGACTAACAATATTTGCATTGTTCAAGTTTATGCTGCTTAAAGATGTTGAAAATCTAATTTTACCACGAAATCTGGTGTTTGTAATATCTTCTTTGAAGGGTTAACAGATAATGACTTCTGATTTTATCAATCAGATCTGGTTTGCTATTGTCGAGGCATCAAGAAAAACAGCACCTTTGGCAAGTCATAGCAGAGCATCACAAGGCCCAATAGCTATACCCTTATGATCACATAAGATGATGCTAAGTGAAATGAACTCCATATTATGGAAACAATTGTTATATCACAGTTGTAACTACTTTCAACGTCCCATGTGTATCTGTAGCTTCTATTATTGATAATGTTCTTGTATCACCTTCCTGTGGTTGTACCTACACTATCTCTGTAATCTTATCTGAGTATATTGGAAACCGTGTATACTGGTATTGGAATTAGGAAATTGAAAGGGAATACCAAAATTGAGAGACACAGGGTAAAAAAAGACAAACAACTACAAAAGCAATACTTGCAAAACTGTTTGGTGTAAGTGAACTGAACACCTCAGGGGGGGAAAGGGAAAGGGGGAG
This sequence comes from Perognathus longimembris pacificus, assembly GCF_023159225.1. Lineage (NCBI taxonomy): Eukaryota > Metazoa > Chordata > Mammalia > Rodentia > Heteromyidae > Perognathus > Perognathus longimembris. The sequence continues at coordinate 73,271,142 of NC_063188.1, read as the reverse complement.
GAGGGTGGGGGGTATGAGGGACAAGGTAACAAACAGTACAAGAAATGTATCCAATGCCTAACATATGAAACTGTAACCTCTCTGTACATCAGTTTGATAATAAAAATTTTTTTTAAAAAAAGAAAAACAGCACCAAGAAAGAAAATCCAAGGTGGAGCCAGTAGTGCTTTATTACATTACCTTTGGCTAGGACCTTTTACCATAATCATGGCTTCTTGGATGGAACATTCCTCCTTGCGTGGTGTTCGGCTGTTCAATGTAGCAGGCCATGGGCCTGGACAATGAGCATTCAGTCTCAAGTTAGCTGGCTGGGTATTCTACCACTTGAGCTGTATCACAAAGCATGGATTTGGCTGATTGTTTTTGAGATGAACTCTTGCTAAATTTCTTACCCAGGTTTTCCTCAAATTGCGATCCCTCTGCTCTCAGTCTCCTAGGCAGCTGTGAGTACAGCCAGTGGTACAGTCTAGGTATTTATGTTTAACTGCTCAAGGCCTAGTGGAGTTGACAAACACAAGAATGTGAACCTCTCCCATCCCTATACCCCAACAATCCTGACAGCTGCAGGGCAGTTCCTGCATTCTAGGCATCTTCCTCATCAGCTGCACACCCATCCCACTAGCTTTCTCTGGTTAGCTCACCATGTTTCCATCACGGGCACCCACAGCTGGGGCTCAGTAAGTGTCTGCAGCACAACTCCAAAAGTTCATCCTACATCTTGTCACCACCGCCACCAGCTTATTCTAGTCTGGCTGCAAATGGCATTCCTTATACCAGCAGCCACTCCAGTAGCCAATGTAGTCCAACATTTTTTCTGCCCGCACTGGAGCTTGAACTCAGGGACTAGCCGCTGTCCATGACTGTTTGGATCAAGGCTGGCAATCTAACCCTTGGACCATAGTCAAGCTTCTGGCTTTTTGGAGAGAATACTCTCAGGGTTATCCCTGCCCAGGCTGGCTTCACACTGCAATCCTCAGCTCTCAGCCCCCTGTGTAATTAGGATTACAGTTGTCAGCAACTGTCACCAGGCTGGCATCTATGTTTTAGTACTTCTAACCCCATAGGAGGGAGGATAATTCAAAGGTTACTGAGGGCTCCCTCTCCCAGACTCCTCCTCTGACTTTCTGCTGAATAATTCCCAGAGTCAAGAATGCTAGGCAAGTTCCTCATTTGGGACCTGTCTCTTTTCTTATGGCCATGGAGGATTCGATCACCTGTACTTTGGACATTAGAGTCATCCCAACCTCAGGTCAGTGAAAATTAAATGCTGTTCTCTTTCAGGTTACTTCTTCCTCCTCCACCCCAGGGCAGCCACCTCAGTATATAGTGAACTCGGAAACAGTAACCTTCAGCTCTTGGCCACCCATTTCACTGCCATTGCATCTGTGAACCATCAGGATCCTGCATTTATTACTGCTTTGGCCATTGGAGAGAAGTTTATACATAGAGCAATTTGAGGCCATACACTATGTCCCCGAACCTGCTGTGTCTTCCAGCTAGACTAATTTTATAGAGTTAAGATTGCCAGGCGAGGGGCTGGGAATATGGCCTAGTGGCAAGAGTGCTTGCCCCGTGTACCTGAAGCCCTAGGTTCGATTCCTCAGCACCACATTTATAAAAAAGGCCAGAAATGGCGCTGTGGCTCAAGTGGTAGAGTGCTAGCCTTGAGCAAAAAGAAGCTAGCACAGTGCTCAAGTCCTGAGTTCAGCCCCAGGACTGGCAAAAAAAAAAAAAAAAAACACCAAAAAACTGCCAGGCGATTCGTGCAATGCCCATGGAAGATTGCAGCGTCTGGGTGTGTTCAACACATGCTCTCCTATAGAAGGATCTCTGAGGGCCCCCAGCACCATCTTCAAAGTTAATCTCTCATCTTCCTCCTTCTTCCCATTCCTCACCACAGCCACCAGAATGCAATAGCCTCAAAGTGTTATTGCTTGGCAATCCACTTCACAAGTAACGACTATAGTCTTGAACCACTGACATTTTCTTTTCACTCCTTTCGAATAGGGAAGAAGTTAACCCACTCACCAGTGGGAAGCAACCTTCCCATTGTCCTGCTTTTACTTCCTCCTGAGCAGTTTGCTCAGAATCAAGATTGATCCAGGCACCCTAGCTACTTAGGAGGCTGCAGTCTGAGGATCTCGGCTTAGGTACAAAACCAGCCCAGGCAGGAAAGTCCTTAAGACTCTTATCTCCAATTAACCATGAGAAAAACGGAAGTGGTGCTGCAGCTCAAGTGGTAGAGCTCTAAGACTTGAGCCAAAGAGCTCAAGGACAGTGCACAGGCCCAGAGTTCATGCCCCACGACAGACCGAAGAAGGAGAAGGAAGGAGGAAGAAGAAGAGGAGGACAAGGAAGAGAAGGAGAAGAAGGAAGGAAGGAAGGAAGGAAGGAAGGAAGGAAGGAAGGAAGGAAGGAAGGAAGGAAGGAAGGAAGGAAGGAAGGAAGGAAGGGAAGGAAGGAAGGAAGGGAAGGAAAGAAATGGAGAGAGAGAGAGAGAGAGAGAGAGAGAGAGAGAGAGAGAGAGAAAGGAAGGAAATTCAGAGGCACTTTCCCCATCGCTTGCCCTGACCCCAGGCTCGTGCACATGAAAGTCTCCACAGTCTATACAGTAGCCAAGATCAGTGCCTATGTCTGGGAACTGTAAGGGCAAAAGGCTTCTCCTTCCCCTTACTCCTTGGTCTCCCCGACCCGCCACAAACTCCTTACTCCACACCGGCCGCAAATTGCGATCCTTGTGCTGTGACTTCGAACATCCATCTTTACGTCTCCTCATGGGAGACATTCTATCGTGGAGCAGTGTGACTCCTCGTTCTACCCTGTCCCACATTCCAACCCATATCTGCCATGGTGCTGCACAGATCCCTCCGTGTCCATCCCGCCAAGGACTTATAGCATGTGCTGCAGTCCCCAACCTCACAATCAAGAACCCCTGTCCTGGGGCCATCAGAAGAGCCCCAAACCTGAGAATCAAGGAGCACTTGCTACACATACCAAAGGCTCATATCTCCAGCTTCTCCTCCTCACCTCCCTCCCGTCCGCCTCCCAATAGCATGGGGTGAAAACCAGATCCTTCCGCCCTCAGTACCCCACCCCCAAGTAGCTGCTTTTACACATGGAGTCTCCGGCCTCCATCTTTCATTACTGCTCAAGGCAGATGACACAAGTGGATTCACACAGCAGTGGACCCTCGCCATCCACCTGGCCCCAGTGGTGCTCACCAGGTCCCAGGTTGTCCAGGTGGCTCAGAGACTCGCTCCCACCTCATCCTCCTGCCTGCCCCTCTCGGGCTGCCCATCCCCCATGGCTACCTCAGTTTGTCCAGGCCACAACCCCACGATAATGGCCCATGCGACAGTGCTACCTGTCAAGGGCAGGACAGCGACCTAAGGATTGTCTATCTACAAGGTCAGGAACCACATGCCACACGAGATCGAAGTCCACTACCACCACACCCATTTACTCAGTTACTACCAATTAAAGTGCCACCTGGATTGCTCTGCGGCCTTACTGAACTTTTCGATCAAGTGAAGAACATAGAAGGAGCTCACACGCCACACGGTTGCAAGACTACGAACCCCAAAGCTTACGCAAGTTCATGCGCAGTACATAGCACACACCTGCTGGGCGGGGCACAGAGCCTGCACATGCGCAATGTGTAACACTCCAAGGGCTGAGCTCGCAAAGCTATAACAGCATAATACGCAGAAGTGGCCACACCCACCGAGGTCAGCACCCACGGCCATAAAGCTCTTTCCCTGCCTGCATATACAATCGGAACTTGTAAATAGCCCAGCAAAGACTCTGCAGTCTGTCCTGTGGTCAACACCGAGTGATGTCTGGGAACGGTGAGAGCCAAAGGCTTCCCTTCCCCTTCCCCTTTGGTCTCTCCGACATTTTGCAAACTCCTCACTCCACAATGGCATCAAAATGCCTTCCTTGTGCTTTGACTACGAACGCCCATCTTTATGTCTCCTCATAAGAGAAGCTCTATCAAGGAGCAGTGGGACCCCTAGTTCTTATCTGCCCCACGTTCTACCCCAGACCTGAGGAGGTGCTGCATAGAGCCCTCTGTCCCCAACCTCACACTCAGGAACCACTGTCCTATGGCCATCAGATTACCCTGCACCCCAAGATTCAATGAGCATCTCCTACAGACCCCAAAGGCCCATCTCTTCCTCTAATCCTTCATCCCCTCCCTCTATTCTGGTCACCACACCACAGCATGGCCTCACAAAGGGATTCTTCCGCCCGTAGTGCCCTCCCCCTCCTCCCAAGTAGCTGCTATTGCACATGGATCTCCGGTCTCCATCTTTCATGACTCCATCTTTTCATTTCAGACAGCACAAGTGGATTCACACAGCAGTGGACCCCTGCCATCCACCTAGTCCCAGTGGTGTAGAACAGGTCCCGACTCATTCCCGTGGCTCAGAGACTCCCTCCCACCTCACCATTGCCCCGCCACTCTCGTGCTGCCCATCCCCCATGGCCACCTCAGTTTGTCCAGGCCACACGACCACGACAAAGGCCCATGAGACAGTGCCACCAGTCAAGGACAGGACTGCGACCTCGAGGCTCCTCCACCTAACAGGTCACTAACCACAGGACAGATGTGAGGGAAGCACTTTACACACCCCCCCCCCGACCCGTACTCAGGCAGATTGACTTAAAGTGCAGTCTGGACTGCTTTAAGGCATTACCTGTACTTTTAGGAGTAAAGTAATGAGAACACAGCAGGAGCGCATGTACCATTTCCCCCAGTGCACAGCTGCAAGCGCCAAGGCTCACTCCAGCACATGCACATTAAAAAGCATACATGGGGGCTGGGAATATGGCCTAGTGGTAAAGTGCTCCCCTCATAAAAAGCATACATGGGCTGGGAATATGGCCTAGTAGCAAGAGAGCTTGCCTTGTATACATGAAGCCCTGGGTTCAATTCCCCAGTACCACATATATGGAAAACAGCCAGAAGTGGTGCTGTGGCTCAAGTAGCATAGTGCTAGCCTTGAGAAAAAGGAAGCCAGGGACAGTGCTCAGGCCCTGAGTCCAAGGCCCAGGAATGGCAAAAAACAAACAAACAAACAACCATATAAAAAGCATGCATGGTGTAGGCTGGCCACAGAGTATGCACATGCACAATGTGGAACACACCCAGGACTGGTCATACACTTACAAATCAGTGTAATTCCACGAAACATTCATGCCCATCTAGGCAAGCACCTATGGGCCTTAAAACTCTTCTCCTGCCTGCATCGGAATGCACCCTTTTAGATATCCTAAGATTGAAAATAGATGTGCAGGGCTGGGGATATAGCCTAGTGGCAAGAGTGCCTGCCTCGGATACACGAGGCCCTAGGTTCGATTCCCCAGCACCACATATACAGAAAACGGCCAGAAGCGGCGCTGTGGCTCAAGTGGCAGAGTGCTAGCCTTGAGCGGGAAGAAGCCAGGGACAGTGCTCAGGCCCTGAGTCCAAGGCCCAGGACTGGCCAAAAAAAAAAAAAAAAGAAAATAGATGTGCAGAGCACTTTGCTCACAATCAACTTTACTTCTAGTTGCAGGTCGTTCAAAAAACACACCCAGCTTGCTGCTGTGGAACAATGAGCAAAAAGGTTTGTAAAATGTCACTTTTGCAAAGTGTCTGTGGTTCACCTCTGTAACAGCAGCTATTCAGAAGGTTGAGTTCTGAAAATAGCAGGATGAAGCCAGGCTGGGCAGGAAAGTCTATGAGATGCTTATCTCCAATAAACTACTTAGAAAAAGCCAGAAGTATCACTCCAACTCAAGTGGTAGAACGCTAAATTTCAACACAAAGACTATCAAGGACAGTGGCCAGCCAGAACTTGAGTTCAAGCCACGGGACTCACAAAAACAAAAGAAAAATAAACAAAACCATGTGTGTATGTGTGAGTGTGTGTGTGTGTCTGTAGGTACTTATGGGTCCATTCATGTTTATAACCCTATGCCTGATCCTCCTTTCTTTAAAACAGTCTTCTTATATCCATCAAGTGTGAATCAAAATAATTGACACAACATTTACAAGTAAGTTTTATAGAGAAATCTATCATGGAAAAAACGTTTACCCATTACTTTTGTTCAGTTAATATGAAACAAACCAAGACTAAAAAATTTACTACTTAATTAATCTAGGAGTGTGGGCTCTCTCTCTCTCTCTCTAGACTTCCCCTCGCTTGGGGGGGAGGGGCTTGTCCGCCCCTTCCTGGGTGGTCTTCTATCGCTCCCACGTGGGAGCGATGGCCACATGTAACCTCATCTCTCTCTCTCTCTCTCTCTACTTCCCCTCGCTTGGGGGGGAAGGGGCTTGTCCACCCCTTCCTGGGTGGTCCATTATCGCTCACGCGGGAGCGATGGCCACAGGTAGCCTCGGTGGCGTGTGGTCGCAGGGTGCCCCAAAACCGCCAAGAACGACACGGATGTGTGGCCCCTGGAGAAAACCTCTAGGGCTTCTGTTTATTCAAATGAGGAGCCTCCCAGATATACCCCAAAGGCAGGCACAAGAGAGGGGCCCCTGATTGGTCCCAAGGGGCTGTCCCTCAAGTGATGTCAGACTTCCTCCTCTTCCTGTTAAAGACAGGAAGGGGAGGGACAGGCTGAGGTCAGCTGTGGCCCCTTAAAGGTGCAGCTGACCCCAACATAGGAGTATGAATAGAGTGCTGTGTTGAAAGTTTCTTAGCCCTTATTTATGACTGTAAATATATACAAATGTATTAGAGATTTTGCCTGCATTCAGGCTCCTATTTCTAGGAATCCAGCAATACAGAGACTCACAATGACAATGAGGCCATCACCAACTGACTGGATCCACACTGGTTCAAGACAGATACATCCGTACCTGAGGTTCAAAGTGAAGTTTTTCATCAGGCATCACTGCATATCAGGTCACGAAAAGAAAACAATAGGATGGTGTCTCTACCATTGCAAGAAAATTGACTAGAACAGTGAACATGGTAGAGTTTACTGCCAAGTGCTGTCCTTCATTATCATGAACTTTCCCTTCTTTATGGGATCTCATTCGCTATGGGTGAAAATATGGTCAGCTCCTTTGCTCCTCCTCCTTTTTCTGTCTCCATGGAGCCTCCAGGTGGATAAGGTAGAGGAGTCTAAATAATACACATGAGAGACATGATTTCAGTCTTGGGTTCACAGTCTAGTCTAAAAGAGTCAAGTGTTTTGAACTACAGAATTATATGGATCAATCAAGGTGGGACAGCTTTGGACGTTTAAGAAATCCTGCCATCTATTCCTTCTTACCACACACTCATGAAATAACATTCTTGGATTTCTTGTCCACAGCATTTCTCAGGACGCTGTCGTGAAGACTTTTATTTCATCAGACTGACACAACCAACACCATCGTTTCCTGTTTAATTTGAAAAGTTTTAGGTCTTTTATTTAGAACTGTGTTATTTTATATTTTATCTTATTAGAAGGTATGGCAATTAAGCGCATATATTTCCTACTTTTAATTTTCAGTAAAAATACTTTTTATTTTATTTTAAAGGTGATATACACTTGGTTTGGCTTCATAGTGTAAACTATGGGATTATTAGCACAGAGGGAAACAAATATGCTAACACTTCATTTTATAGTATAACTCGTTTAAAAATCAACCACTATTTTCCAGGTACATTTTATTAATGTGTGCTTTATAAATGCAGGAGAGGTTCACAACAACTATCTTTATTTTCATGAAGTATTCCAGCATATAGAATCAGGCTCATTTCAGAACACTATGAGTTCAAGTCCTGCCTGTGCTACACACCAAGACACACACTCAAAAAAGAAGACAAAAAAGAGGAGGATGTACTGTCTACACAAAAGTATTCATTGTGATTATGACAAATCCATTAGCTTCTGTCATTTTGTGATACACTCACAGATATGATTTTGGTCTTTTTCACCTTCTACCAGTTTTTTTTCCTTTTTCCTTCAGAATCATTGAATCACATCCACAGCAACAAATATTTGATATAAATATATGTAGTAATAATTATATATCTGTATATGCCTGTGTATATTCATACATATGTAATCTGCACACTTACATGCACGAAGCACCCCACCCCCCACACCCAAACACAGAAACACAAAGAAATACTCAATATCCCTGTCCTTAAATTATATACACACCAAAACAGAACTAATCCTAGCACCAGGGAGTCAATCTTATAATCCTAGCTACTCAGGAGGTTGAGATCTGTGTATCCAGGGTCACCCTCAGCACTAATAGGAAGTCTATGAGACTTGCTCCCTCCAATAACTACCAAAATGCTTGAAGTAGAGCTTTGGGTCTAGTGGAACAAAACAAAACAACCCAGCACAGACAGGTCATTTGACTCCAGTTAGAATAGTTTTCATCAAGACATAACAAAAAATTTCTTCTAAAAAGGTGGGGGGAAGGGAACATTTACACCCTGTTGAGGTCAGTGTAAAGTATCATATATATATGGACATGAGGATATGTATATAAAGATATTAGTACATACACACAAACACACAAATGTATACACATACCCATACGGTCATTTACATGTAATCCACTCCATCGTGAAGGACCAGGATTACCTTGAGGTACAGGCTGGAGCTGTAAACTCTTTCCCAGCTTGCTCTCACATAGCTCTTCTCCCATATTTTTAGCTGTCCTGTTGCTCTCATGTGGTTCTCAGTGATCTTCCATTTTGGCTCTTTTGAATATAGTCTCTCCTTTGTTTCCCAGATAGTTCTGCTGCTTCTGATAGAGTAACTTGCTCTCCCACGCCGATATCCTCTCCTCTTCCTTTTTGCTTGATGTCACCAATCCCTGTATGACACATTATTTACCTGTTGGCAAAGTTGTCTGTCACTTTCCCCATGGCCCTCTCCCCAGTCATTTGTTCACTAGGGCTGGGAGGAGTCGCCTACCACGTTACTGCATACTGAGATAAAGCACAGAATCACTTCTCAGAAAGATGAATTGAACCAGAGAATGGACAATAAAAGCATCCAGAAGCTCATGGACCATGGCTGCCACAACCACACAGGAAGTCAATATCCTGAGGGAATGACAAAAGGGAAAGAGAAAACAAAAGAGTCAGGAAGACAGAAGGGAGGGAGAAAGGAAAGAATACAGAGAGTGACTTGGAGTCTCTGATAAAACTGAAGATTGAAGCAAAGATTCCATGCATAATAGCCTCTTTGCTTAGGGGATGGATGCACAGTCCTGGCCCATCAACTTAGACAACTGACTTCTATATCCTTGGTGTTTCCTCATCCTGATCAAAATGGTTACCCCAATGTCCCATCTTCTCTTGCAAGAGGCCTGGCTTCAGGGTGGGCACTAAACCCAGCGCTCTAGATCTCCAGTAGTGACACAACAAACAGAACAAAACACAATAAGTAGGCCTCAAGATCCTGATGATCTCTGAGCTTGAAGGACAGTGATGTGAATCTTGCACAGTAGCCAGGTTGCCAGCTGTACCATTTCTACCCAGCCCCTTGGAGCTGCTCAAGCAGGAGGAGAGCATGCCCAAGACAACTTACAATTTTATGTAGAAGAAGTAGGAGACATGAGCATGGAGTGCAGTGTTGAGCTGTACTGACAGGGGTCAGGCTTGGATTGCTCCTGTCTGGGTCCTGGGTTCTCTTGGACTTAGTAAGGCCTTGTACAGGCCTCACTTGCCATTTCCATCTCAGGTTTCTGCACACAAGTCTCCTGTCATAAAATCATCGTGGTTCAAATCCATTCTCACCGACGTGATCCATTTCATCCATGGTAATCATCCTCCATAAGGACCCACCCTTGTGTTTCTAACTGGACTCCCCCAGGCCCAACTCAGCACAATTCACTCAGTCCACAGGCAACCTTCCCCACCCTTATTTTGGCCTTCCTTCTCTAGGTTTTCCTACAAAGAACAGTTTTGACTTTAGGAAGAGTTAGCATTTCCCTAGCCTCAGGTCCTCAGCTCCTCCTACTAGCCTCCAGATCCACTAATACCTAATGAGCCACCCCTACTCACTACATACCTACTTCTCCTTTACCCCCAGAGAGTGAAGCTGCCACCTGAAAAAGGTGCAAACGCCATGTAGCTCCCTCTCCCGTGGGAACTATGGCCCCTCTAATAAACCTTCTTCTCCTGTGTGTGATTTTCTCCGCATGGTCCCCTGGAATGGCCGGGACATATCCTTTCATTGGTGCCTAAACCCGGGATAGGTTCCCTGGTGGATTTGCTCCCCATTTCTGGCGGGGTCCAAGATGCCCCCAGGACCTATTCTGTCCTAAGCCCACCCAGAGGACCACCGAGGTAACTTCTCCTGACCAAGCACTCTACTTCCATCCACCACAACAACGACAGATTTGAACCTCCAACGAGGGTGAGTGATCATTTAACCGGGGTCTTGGATCTGATTTTCCAGCTCCACTGCCATTACAGCATGCCACATGTCTGTGTTCTGTTTGTGTCCCATCTCCCATCTCCTGGACCTTCTTTGGTCATATAATCCTCCCCATTGGCTCTCAATTGGTTTCTCAAAATGTGGCTTCTCCATTTCCTTGCCATATAATCTGTGAAAATTTTTGTTTGCTGGAAATTTTTTGTTTTTTAACTGACCACGTGGTTCTAAATTGTGGGCAAAATGATATCATTGTGCTATTGGAATTCCAGAAAACTTACATGGTCAATTTAAAAAAATTCTAAGTATGCCCCAAGGCTTGTGCACAACTGTCTGTCTTTCTGTCTGTCTGTTGGTAAAACATGTAAAAACTGGCATCATGGTTTCAAAATTACTTGCTTTTTTTAAACTACTATTTTAACTTACTTTAAGTCTTGTGTTAAACTGATCTTTGCAGCCTGTGGGTGGAGTCACAGTGAACAGCCTGGAGGCAATCCTGACTCTTATCACCATACTTCAAGCCAAAATAAAACAACAACAACCAAGTTTTGAACCTAAACTGATCATGTTTGGATGCAAGCAAATGTGTCTAACAAAAACTCCAAAAGGTTCAAATATGCAGCACGTGGTACAAGTACAATGATGTAAAACCAGTGTGATATTCTTTATGTCCATCTATACTAAAAGTCAAGTGTACGTCTGATCCTGACAATTCTTTCTTTGGTATAGACTAAGATTTTGCTTCTCCATTTTTCTCTCCTGTACTCTCATAAACTCTTTAAGATCAAGGGACCAGAGTCATTTTGGAACGACTGTGCAAATGTGGCTGCTAAACTTCATTTTCCTCACCCAGGATTGATATTTTGCCCTATTGGATGCAGGTTGACATGTGTGCTAGCTGTGTGGACTGTGGCGGTCCATGGCTACAGGAAGCTGCCTCCACAGTCTGCTCCCAACTGCCTGGTTTCATTACTAGTGATTCCTTATTCTCTCTCTCTTGCATGGAAAACTGCTCAGGGAATCTAGGAGTCCTGTGAAGATTTTTGACAGGCCCAGAGTACTCCTGCCCTGGCTCTGCCCCCTGCCCACCCCCCCACAAGATTAGAGTTGGGCTTATAGCAGGCCTATCCTGACAGAGTTGCAACCAAGAGTTACTCCAAGGCTAAAAGCATCAGAGTTGTGTTTGGTGGCCAGAGGGTTGCATTAGGTTAGCATTGGTGCCTTCCCCCTCCATGTCTTAGAAACTGTCGTGGCTGCTGCAGATAGCAGATTTGGTAGGCTTTTGGTCTGTGTGGATTTTGTGACTAGGAGGATGGTTAAAGGCCCAAGACTTCTAAAATCTTTTTAAAGTTGTCACCATGCTTAAACCAGTAGGGCACCAGCCTACAAAAGCCAGAGTAATCAGAGTAAGCAACCAAGGAATACTGGGAGATTTCAAATGTCTTTAACCAGTCTGTGTAGAAAATTGCAGGCAACCCAGCAGGAGGTATGACAATCTATCCAGGGGACTCTGAGAGATGCCACTACAGCCAGCGTAGATCCAACCTATCTCTCCTGCATGCCTCCATCACACATGACTAACGAAGGCTGGTGATTCGGGATGGAAGACACAACGACTTCAGATCCGCTGAAGCTGAGACTTTTACATTGTCCTGACCCTTTGCCCTCTTGATTGTTATTCATTTATGCTCTCTTCCACCTGCCAGTGAGGTTAAATGATATGATTTGATTTGATGGCACATGGATCTCATTCAGTCTGCTGTTCTCTAAGTGTTATAGCAGAACTCTGGCAAGTATTTGTTGGTCAATTTTCAACAAGTTACAGGTAAGCTCTACTCCTATTGTTCTCTTGTTGCTTTAATTGCAAATAAAAAGGGATTTTATGGCTAAGACTCTTTGGATTGCAGGTAGAAGCCAGCCCAGGCAGAAAAAAAATTCCTCTAAAACTCCATCTCCCAACTAACCAGCAAAGGGCCAGACTGGAAGCTTGGTTCAAGAGAACCAGCCAAATGCTGAAAGCAGCACCGTGGGTCAAATGGTAGAGCACTAGCCTCGAGCAGAAGTGCCCAGGGACAGTACCCAGGCCTTGAGTTCAAATCCCATGAATGCCAACTGGGACAAGCTATCCAAGCAATGAGCACCTAGACCTTCAGGACAAGGTCAATCCTGACAACAAGGAACCATGGAGAGGAGTAAGAGGAGATGAAGTCTCATCTTAAATGGAGTCAATTTAAACTTGCCCTTTCAAAATTAATCAGAGGGGCTGGGAATATGGCTTAGTGGCAAGAGTGCTTGCCTCGTATACATGAAGCCCTGGGTTCGATTCCCCAGTGCCACATATATAGAAAATGGCCAGAAGTGGCGCTGTGGCTCAAGTGGCAGAGTGCTAGCCTTGAGCAAAAAGAAGCCAGGGACAGTGTTCAGGCCCTGAGTCCAAGGCCCAAGACTGGCCAAAAAAAAATTTAATCACAGTGAGGAGATCAAGTAGTTGTTTACCCACCTAATGTCCATTTCTGTCCATTTTCCATCTGGAGAGAAACTTGCATTCTTGCCTTTGTTACTTGCTATTTGTGTGTGTGTGTATATATATATAATATATATTATATATACACACACACACACACACACACACACACATATATATATATATATTAGCCTCTGACTGGTTACTCCCAACCAGTCCACTATCCCTAAACATTGCCTTCCTGCCCCCAGTCCAGTTATTCCTCTTCCTTGTGATGGGCCACAATTGGGTTTATGTTCCAAATGTAACTTTTCTGGCTTGTGGCTGGGGTGTGTTTTCCCATGTTGTTCATGTTAATTGGTCCTGTGAACTTGTCAGCCTTTTGCCTGACCTTTTCTTTTTTTTTTTTTTTTTTTTTTTTGGCCAGTCCTGGGCCTTGGACTCAGGGCCTGAGCACTGTCCCTGGCTTCTTCCCACTCAAGGCTAGCACTCTGCCACTTGAGCCACAGCGCCGCTTCTGGCCGTTTTTCTGTATATGTGGTGCTGGGGAATCGAACCTAGAGCCTCGTGTATCCGAGGCAGGCACTCTTGCCACTAGGCTATATCCCCAGCCCTTGCCTGACCTTTTCAAAAGTCTCTTTTAACAGGATAACATCGCTCACTCAGGACACCAACTGGGAACTTGCAGTTCAAGGCCATCATCTTACTACACTGCTCTGCCCAGTGCAGAACTGGATCCTGAAGACCCCAGCCCCAGTGACTCCTTGATGTGCCCAAGCTGCAGGAGGTAGTCAGCGGAGACCATGACACACATTGGCCCTGATAACCGTTCTGGTGGAAATGATGAGGACTTTTACCAACCAAACTGTCAAACAAATACTTCTTGGTCGGTATGAGGCCAAATGATGAATCAAGGACCCCTGACCACTTCGCCACTTTGGAGCAGGAAGTAGCTCCAGAAGAAACAACCTCTGCCCATACTCACTGCCTGGTACCCTTCCTCTGTTATTAATAAACAACAAATGGGGGAATGTTAATATTTCCCTAGCCTCAGGTCCTCAGCTCCTCCCACTAGCCTCCATATCCACCCATACCTAATGTGCCACTCCTACTCACTACCTACCTACTTCCCCTTTACCCCCAGAGAGAGAAGCTGCCACCTGGATAAAGTGCAGATGCCATGTAGCTCCCTCTCCCGTGGGAACTATGGCCCTACTAATAAATCTCCTTATGAATCTTCTTCTCCTGTCTGTGATTATCTCAGCATGGTTCCCTGGGATGGACAGGACATATCCCTTCAGGATTCCTAAAATTTGAATTGGTATCACTCTGAACTCCTCCTTTACTCTTTCCTAGTCTTCCCTTTCCAGGAACTCTGACACAGGCTTGGGCCTCAGATCAAAGTCTCCTGTTTGAGACAGAAACGGGGCTTGAACTCAAGGCCTGGAGCTCTTGCTTAGCTGTTTTGCAAATGTCAGGAGCTCTGAAATTGGTACCTCTTCTACATTCCTAGAAATTTTGCTTAATTTGCTGGTTAAGAGAGTCACAAGAATGCATCTACTGATGCTGCCTTCAAGGCTCAGTCCTCAGATCACAGACTTCTGGATTAAAGGGGACAACCATTGGCACTCATCAAAGCAACAATGTATGTCAAATTTTCTCTTTTTTGTGTGCTGACAGCTTTGCTTGACTTCAGGGTCTTGCACTCTCTCTTCATTTTATCAGTCAAGGCTGGCACTCTATCACTTGAACCACATTTCTATTTCCTCAAATTCCACTTTCAAGAAGCCTTTAATGTTGTCCTGAGTGTATCACATAAAGAACTGGCCACTTACACTGTTGGTGGGAGTGTAAACTTATTCAAGCACTCTGGAAAGCAGTTCCTCAGAAGGCTAAACAGAGAACTCGCATAAGACCCAGAAGCCCCACTTCTGGGTATTTACCCAAAAGATTACATGCAAGACCACACTAAAGCCACCAGCACAACTATGTTGATTGCAGCATAATTTGTCATCGCTAAAATATGGAAACAACCCAGATACTACTCAGTAGATAGGTGGATCAAGAAATTGTGGTACATATACACAATTGAATTCTATGCCTCTATCAGAAGGAGTGACATTACTGCATTCATAAGGAAATGGAAGGACTTGGGAAGAATCATACTAAGTAGAGTGAGTCAGAACCAAAGAAACATAGACTCCACAGTTTCCCTCATTGGGACTAATTAATACATGTCTAGGATAGTCCTACCAAAAGAGCACAATAGCTCAATACCTATGTTCATATGAACACATAAGATGATGCTAAACAGAATGACCTCCAAGTTATGGAAACAAGTGGTATATCATTATTTTCAACATGCCATGTGAAATTATGCCCTTTTTGTTTTGTATTTCTCACCCATGGTTTTACCCCGATATCACTAACTGATTTTATTTTTTGTATTTATTTTGTTAGCACATTTGATACATCTTTATTACTCATACATTATCAAGTTATATATAGTATTTTAAACTACATATACGAAACATTTTATTAAATTCCACAAAATAGATTAGCTTTCATGTAAAAGGCGAAAGATTTATACGATCTGAAGAGAAACCAGAGTATTAGCTTTCATGTAATTCTTTCTTTTCCCTTATTTATTGTCAAAGTGATGTACAGAGAGGTTATAGTTTCATACATTAGGCCTTGGGTACATTTTTTGTACTGTTTGTTACCTAGTAACTGATTTTAGTACCCTGGATATTGTATATATGTGTATTTGGACCTAAGGAAGGGAAAGGGAATACTGAAATCGAGAGATAAAGGATAAAAAGACAAACCAATACTACAGCAATTCTCATACAACTATATGGTGTAGCCAATTGTACAACTCATGGGGGAGAGGGAAATGGGGAGGGCGGAGGAAGGGGAAAAATGAAGGAGGAGATAACAAGTTGGATAAGAAATGTACACACTACCTTACGTATGAAAATGTAACCCCTCTGCAGTTCACTTTGACAATAAAGAAATGAAAAAAAGAAAAAGAAAGTACTGGCCACTTGCTCGTTGTGACCCAAAGTCTATGGTCACCACCTGACAGGAGATTCTGGATGATGTTGCTCAGAATACTGCGATGTGGGAAGCAGGCCCACTTGACTCACTGTTAGCCATAATTACCTCCAGCCAACAGAACACACACACACACACACACACACACACACACACACACACACAGAGTCTACTTTCATTTTGTACTTTTCCATATTGGCAACATTTATTTCAGAAAGAAATCTGTGTCATCATCTTTTAACTAGAACTAGGGATTAAACTCAGGGCTTCAGCTTTTTAGCTGACTTTTAGCTTTTTGATTTTGTTTTAATTTCTTTTGCAACCATTCCTGGGGAGTTGCTTCAGAGCAGCACTCTGTTTTATCTTTTTCTCTATGCTACCACACTCTCCCTTCAACCACACCTCCAGTTCCAGATTTGGGGTGGTTAATTAAAGATAGATATTTCATGGGGATTTCTGCCCTTTGCGGCTTTGAACCAGGATCCTCAGACCTAAGTTTCATGAGTATCCAGAAGGACAGGAGTGAGATACCAATGCCTACATCTACATAGACATTTTTCTTGAAACAGGCATGTATGACTTGAGCCATGCCTCCTCTTTTACCTTTTTTCCATTCAGAGTTAAGTGTCTCAACAATTTCTTGGCCAAGCTAGATTTAAATGGGTGAGATATCAGGGCAAATAACATTCTGTATCAAGAGTAAAACCCTTCAGGACCTTAAGACTTCATTGAAGAATGAAGATAACTGGGTATAGGCTCAAACACACCAAGACAGGCTCCTTAGAGTTAAAAAGCCACTTGGCATTTTTTGAATAGGTGGAGAGAAGATAAAAGAGGAAAGTTGCCATCAATGAATGAAAATCCCCAGGAAACAACATGGCAATAGCAACTTAGCAAGTTACAGTATAAGATCTGTTGCTGCTGATTACAGTAGGGATACAGGAAGGAGGGAGGAAGGGGAGGGAGACAACTGACTGTCTCCAGTCCCAAATGAATATTGTCTCCTCAGGATGCTGAGCTACTGTGATGCAAGAAGGAGACCCAGAAGTGGATGTGCTTGAAAGGAAGTGGTTCTGCAGCCAGAGCCAAGACAACGACACCTGTTTCCCTTGGGTAGAAGCCCGCTACCCTGTCTCAGATGCCATAAGCAGTGTTCTGCCCTCTGTGACAAACACTGACCCATCAGTATAATTTAAGATGTCAGGTCTATCCTGGACACCCATCTCCTTCTCTCTGTAATAAAGGTCATTTGAATCTGGAAATGTGGCATTGCAAAGATGATATCAGGAAAGGTGGAGGTCTGGATCCTTTAGAGGTTGTGTGACAGAACTTTTCCTTGTCACAAATAAAATGCTGACGTGCAGAGATGACAAGGCAGCCATGTGGTATCAAGAGTTAAGCCCTAACCTTCAGAGCTGCCTCTTTTCCCAGCCAATCCTTCCCTGAGCCTGGGGAAGGAAGGATGAGATGGAAATACATGGCTGTGCAAATGTGATGGGTCCAAATCATTCTGATATCTGTACCTTCTGCCCATAGCCCCCTATATATTCCACCTCATTTTCCATGCAATTGTCAACCCTGACCTGTAGATTTCTCTCCCGCACTGAATAAAGTTCCTTAGGTTATATGTTTGGTTATGTAGCTCGCACTTTCCAGGCCAGTGTACACCCCTTCTGTGTTCCGGGTGCTTCTCTTTATCAACTACCATGCGGTATAAGCCAACACATAGGATTCAAAAGTTGTATAATGAAACACACAGCAGTTGTCCAAAGATTCTTCTTGGCTGGGGAAGGAAGAGAAAGTCACAGCTCTGTTGGGTACTTTATTAAAGCAAAAACATCTACTTATTTGATGACATTAGTTACTTGAGTGGCACTTGCTGACATCTCCATCCTGACTCCTGCTGTGGCCAGATCCTCAGGACTCACTCATTGTCTCACACACAAATCCATATGTTCCAGAGTGGGCTTTGTTGTCTCTATCAGCCGCGCATCCAAAGTAATTCTCTGAGGGTACCACATGTCTGAAGCTGTTTTCTCTGTCAATGTCACTGTCTCTTTTCTCTCCCTCTAGCTACTTCCTTCTCCTGACTTCTCTCCTGGATTTGGTGAAACTTCCTTATTGTCCCATCTCCCACATTTTACCTGGATCCACAAGGATTATTTTCCAGCAGAATCTGATGGAACTGAACCTGAGCTCTCAACTCCCAGGCTGCCAATGACTGTGTATTTCTCATAGTCAAGGCATCCTTGTAGGCCTACATAGGCCTCATGAAAATCATGTTTTCTGTCTTGCCAGTCTGCAACTTTTTTCTTGGCTATTGACACACTAAACTCTTGTCATTTTTCCCATTTCATATTAGAATATCACTGCTCACTCTACCAAAAGTGCTTTTTAAAACGCATTTATTTCTTTCATTTCAAAGTGATATACAGAGGGATTACAGTTTCATATGTAAAGTAGGGCATACATCTCTTATTGACAAGAGTGTTTTTCCTGTGGTAATGTGCAGAATTACCTTTCCATTTTGTTGGTTATCGCCTTCTTAATGAGAACCTCCCTGAGTATGCTTCTTGTGAATTTTCTTTGTCTTGTATTTTCTTTTTGCTGGCACTGAGGGTTGACCTCCGGGCCTAGGTGCTTCCTGAGACCTTCTTTTCCCATGTCTAGTTGAGATACAGCTCCACTTCCACCTATTTTGGTGCTTACCTAGACATAAGAGTCTTGTGGGCTTTATTGACCCTAGGCTTTGGGCCTTGATCCATACCTCTCAGCCTTCTGATCACCAACCCTTCACTCTAGAATACCATCCGAACAATCTTGCTCCACATTAAACCTGATTTCCCAACTTCTTGACAATGTTTTATTTCTCCATGTCACCCTTACTTTCTAATACAGTGTATTTTTCTTCCTCTTGTCACATACTTTATATGTCATCTCTCCCAGGCTTCAGTAAGAAAGAAATCTGTCCTATCTATTTGCCTAGGATGAGGTATTACATACAATAGTCAAGAATTATGGGTTGAATGAATATTTTCTTGTCTTAATACACCTGTTGTTCAGATGGATTAATTGCTGTGACAATGTGTAAAAATCAAAATTCAAGATTGACATCACACAATTCAGACAGCTTCTTTTCCAACTCCCTAGAGGTGTTAATGGAAATGGTGGTGAGAGATTGAGTGCAGGAGAGGGTAGACATGCTCTAGGAATCGATTTCAGTAGTATTAAAGAAGTAGCCTGGGACTGGGTATATAGCCTAATGGTAGAGTGCCTACCTCATATACATGAAGCCCTGGGTTTCATTCCTCAGCACCACATATATAGAAAAAGCCAGAAGAGGCAATGTGGCTCAAGTAGTAGAGTGCTAGCCTTGACGAAAAAGAAGCCAAGGACAGTACTCAGGACCTGAGTTCAAACCCCAGGACTGTCAAAAGCAAAAACAAAAAACAGGAAGCAGCCCTTCCAGGTGCTGACACATCAGACCTGTAATCCTAGTCACAAAGAAGACTCACATATGGGAATTACAGTTCAAATCCAGTCCAGGCAGAAAAATCAATGAATGTTCAATCTCTAATTAAGCAGAAAAACAAGCTAGAAGTAGAAGTATCGCTCCAGTGTAAGAACACTAGTCTTCAGTGTAAAAGCTAGGCCATGTAAAAGCCAGACTGAAGCATAGCTCTAAAACAAACCATAAGTAAAGAAATTGATGGCATCAAAAATGGCCATCAGGGGGCTGGGGATATAGCCTAGTGGCAAGAGTGCCTGCCTCAGATACACGAGGCCCTAGGTTCGATTCCCCAGCACCACATATACAGAAAACGGCCAGAAGTGGCGCTGTGGCTCAGGTGGCAGAGTGCTAGCCTTGAGTGGGAAGAAGCCAGGGACAGTGCTCAGGCCCTGAGTCCAAGGCCCAGGACTGGCCAAAAAAAAAAAAATGGCCATCAGAAGGCAAGAAAATTTAAAAAGCAGAAAGTTTTGACAGCAGATTTGACGAAGCAGAAGTCAGAGTCTCTGGAATTAAAGATAGTCTAGGTTTTTAGAAAAAAACAATTATTCACCATGACCTAACTTCTTTCATCACATAGTACTAGGAAGGACAGTCAAGTGTATAGAATAGCAAGGAACGAGGCTGCAAAAGATTCAGTGGCACTGTGTTTTATACTGAGAACTGAGTGTGCCATTACTCAGTCATTGTTTATTTGGGAGAGATTAACACATAGCACAGGGATATAGAAAACATTTTAACAGCACTGGGATGATCAGGAGTAGTGGCAGGCAAAATAGCTGCCTGCAGGATTCCAGGCTGTGGCTGTAGTGTTCCCTAACACAGCACTCTGGTAAACAAAGTTAGCATAAGTAGCTAAGAAGATGCTGAATGATGCTCTACAGACTGGGATGTGAAGCCTGAATTTTCCTAGACTGCTCATCACAGGCAATTGGTCAGCTTATTAGAGACATCGCTTCTCTAACACTGATAATAATGCTCACTAACTGTTTGCACAGGTCTGCCGAGGGAACTGTATCCTGTTCAATATATTTTTGATTTGCTCCTCTTCTGGTTTCTGGGGCCCATGTTGTGAACTCTTGTACACTGCTTCCCCATCAGGATGGACTGAAACATCTGAAACTTTCAGGCAAAGTAAGGAGTTCTTCCATTTAGGTTATGAAAAGCATTTTGTCAAGGCAACAAACAAATGACTATACTAGTATTGTTATAATTTCATGTTGGTGGGAAAAAGCCCAGATGATTTTGAATGAGTTATCTAGGTTGAAGAACTGAACATGGACATGATTAAATGTTATTCCAAGTGATGTCTTTGAGCTGGGGAGGCAGAGGGAGCAGCTACAGAAAACTCCTGGGGAGGGAATGTGGCCTGAACTTGCAGCAGCTGACCTGGCTCCAGTGCAGTGTGGCCCAGCCTTCACAAGGAAGGCAGCTCCTCAGCTTTCTCAGCCAGCATCCTCCCCACATGTGTCCTTGCTCTGTGCTGCGTTCAGATTAATATAAGACAGAACTGCAGTCTAAGATGTTGAGAGATTAAAGGGGGAAAATCATGTTAGCTCCCATTTTGTGTGTGTGTGTGTGTGTGTCTGTGTGTGCTTGTATGCATGCATGTGTATTGGTTTTGTGTGTGTGTGTGTGTGTGTGTGTGTGTGTGTGTGTGTGTGTGTGAATACGAGGCTTGACCTTAGGGCCTGGCAGTGCTCCCAAGATTTTTTGCTCAAGGCTAGAAATCAACCACTTGAGCCACTCCTCCATTACTTATTTTTGGTGATTAATTGGAAATAACAGTCTTATGACTTTCTTTCCCTGACTAGCTGCTGGCTTCAAGCCTTGATCTCAGCCTCCTGAGTAGCTAGGTTAACAGGTGTGAGCCAGGGGTCTGTGGCTCCACCGTTTCTTTCTTTCTTTTTATTTTTGATTGCCAGTCCTGGGGTTTGAACTCGGGGTTTGAACTCAGGGCCTGAGCACTGTCTCTGGCTTCTTGGTTTTTTTTTTTTTTTTTTTTTTTTTTGCTCAAGGTTAGCATTCTGCTACAGTGCCACTTCTGGCCTTTTCTATATATGTGGTGCTGAGGAATCGAATGTAGGGCTTCATGTATATGAGCCAAGCACTCTTGCCACTAGGCCGTATTCCCAGCCACCACCACCACCACCACCCCCCCCCCCCGCTTTTTTTTTTTTTTTTTGCCAGTCCTAGGCCTTGGACTCAGGGCCTGAGCTTCTGTCTCTGGCTTCTTTTTGCTCAAGGCTAGCACTCTGCCACCTGAGCCACAGCACCCCTTCTGGCCGTTTTCTGTGTATGTGGTGCTGAGGAATCTAACCCAGGGCTTCATGTATCCGAGGCGAGCACTCTTGCCACTAGGCCATATTCCCAGCCCAGTTTATTTCTTTAAAGTGATCCTTCCTAGTCACTTTTTGTGTCCTCTCAAATCTTTTTCTTTAATTTATTCATTTCTTTATTTTCAAAGTGAAGTACAGAGGGGTTACAGATTCATATGTAAGGCAGTGCATATAATTCTTATCCAATTTCTTACATCCTCCATCATTTTCTCCCACCTTCTCCCCTCCCTATTTCCCTTCCCCATGAGTTGTACAGATGGTTTACACCATATAGTTTTGTAAGTATTCCTGTTGCATTGGTTTGTCTTATCCTCTGTTTTGATATTCCCTTCCCTTCCCTAGTTCCAATGCACATATATACAATATCTAGGGTACCAAAGTCAGTTACAATGACATCCAGGATAAAACCATGGGGAAGAAAGACAAAAGAAAAGGCACAATTTCGAAGAGAATGTTGAAAATAACACCACCAATGTTAAACCTAAAGATAACCTGAAGGTCTCATTTTTTTGGCTTGCTTGCCCATGGCTGGGGCCCTAACATACCTCTCTCTCTCTGGCCCTGCTTCTGATTGGTTATGTTGTAGATGGAATCCTTCAATCTTTTCTTTTCTGGCTGACCTTGAAGCACGTCCTCCAAATCTCAGCCTTCTGAGTTGCTAGGATTACAAGCTTGAGTCATGGGCACCTGGCCTGAGAAAGTCTCTTGAAGAATTTTTGTCCTTGATGCACATGGGCCAGGGCATTTCCAGGGCACCAGGGAATTAGGCTTTTACTCTGCAGCAACTAGCTTTTGTACTTGATATTTCCACAAGTAAACATAAAAGCTTCCGCGTAGACAAATTAGCTCTTCTGGAGCAAAATTCACATAAGTTTACTGAGTGCCTAAAGAGCTAATTATATATTCAGGTGGAGATTTTAATTCAATTTAATTCATGGGAAGGAATGTGGACATGGAATTGGTTCCTGCTTTAGTTGGTAGATCCAGCCCCTGGGAGAAGATAGACAGTGCTGCCCTTCTGTTTGTCATTAGTGTTTTTTGGCCTGCTGATCTAAGTCATAGGGCCAAAGGGAATGTGCTACAAATGTGGGGACACAGTTTCTCAAAAACCAATGCCTTTTCTTTGTTTTTCCTTCTATTTCCCCTTGAGTGAAGTAGGGCAGGAAAAACTGATCTGTACTGTGAAGCCGTAGTCCCCAAATTTAACCTGGAGGATTCTTTAAGTGCTGGGAATCACTGTGGATAAGATGTGCAGGTTGAGGTTTCAGGATGAAGGGATAACAGTCAGGAAACAAGCCCTTCCTGGGGACTGCAGAAGGAAAAGAAAGTCCTCTCCAGACCTGGGAGAAGGCAAAGTGGAAGAGGCTTGTGGAAACCCACCATCTTGGTGAGGGCAGGAGGCTATTGCTGCTCAACACTCACTGTCTGTTGGTTAAGCCCATTAATGGCAGCACCATGTAGCAGGCCCCTATTATGCACAAAATGCAGCCAGGTCGCCTTGACCAAGCCAAGCATATGGAATCAGAGCTTTGTGCTCACAGGGCTGGGTCAGGAGCCTGGGCTGCAGGTTGGTAGGCTCAAGCCAGCAGGGAATTAGTTGTCCCTGGGAAGGAAGGGCTTTTTGTTCATCAGCCCAGCCCAAGGACCCTCTCAGCAGACCGCACAAGAGAGGCAGTGTGCAAAAACATGGAAAGATTCAAAGAGCTTTCCCGGTGACCCCAGCCCTGTCCTCCAATACTGCCTATCCCTGGCAAGGGGGAGGTTCTACCTTAACACCTGCACATCTGCAGGATAGGTGTCACCTGGACACCCCCCTTTGCTGCAGCACTGGTAAAGCTACCCATCAACATACTCATTAGGGTGGTAAAGCCCTAGCCAGAGAGGAGCCAGGCTGATCTGCAGGCCAGTGCCAGCTTTGAAAGGGTCTTTAGTTCTCCTAACAGCCACCCCCTTGTGCTGATGCTGGAAATATGTTTTGGTGGCAGAGTGCTTGCCTACCATGCATGAGGCCCTGGGTTCGATTCGTCCAAACCATATAAACACAAAATAAATAAAACTAATTTTTAAAATATTTGAAAATAATTGCTGATTGCTGCTTATTTTGCAAAGGTGTGGCCCAGGGAACTGTATCATGAATGAGTCGGGGGGCAGGAGAGATCTCAGAGCTGAGAGAGGTGCACAGAAACTACTCCTTGCCGAGCTGATGGTGTTCTTGGATTTGGACAGATGACACCACAACTTTACATATTGACTTCCTCATTTCTAAGATGGAAGGCGTGGACTGAAGCCTTCTCAGGGTTCCTTGTACATTGGTACGGTAGTTTCTGTATTCGTATTTTCATTCACCACAGAACCACATTCATGAGAAGCTGTGTAACTTGCCTCCTCTGATTTGGCTGTATTAGGTGTATGAACTCCCGTTACCACCCTCCAGCCATCCTGAGTCTATTCCCCAAGCACAACCCGTCTCTAACTCACACAGCAAGCCACACATCCCCTTTGTGGAACAGAGAGCAGCCCAGAGCCACTGGATTCTCCAGCCTTTATTGAGTTCCATAAGCCTCTCTTCAGTTCTCCCTGCCATCCTGTCAATCACACAGACAACACAGCCAAGGTTCTGGGCCCCCTGCTCCCTCCTTCCTGCTGCTTCTCACAAGGCCCCATGCATGCCCTGCACTTGTTCAGGGGACTGGGCACTGGCGGCCCACCAGTGCAGCTCAATTCTTCCCTCCTCACTCAGGAGCTTGAGAAAGCAAGCCAAGGTGGTTCCCTGCTTCCAGGGAGCCCCTGCCTGGCTCTACCAGTTCACTGGGCCTGTGAGTAGACTTAAGGTTGCCTCCTCATAAATCAAAGCTGATATTAAGAATAATGTTCTCGGGCTGGGAATATGGCCTAGTGGCAAGAGCGCTTGCCTCCTACACATGAAGCTATGGGTTCGATTCCCCAGCACCACATATATGGAAAACGGCCAGAAGGGGCGCTGTGGCTCAGGTGGCAGGGTACTAGCCTTGAGCAGGAAGAAGCCAGGGACAGTGCTCAGGCCCTGAGTCCAAGGCCCAGGACTGGCAAAAAAAAAAAGAAGAAGAAGAAGAAGAATGTTCTCTTCTTTCCTAATTACGCTGCCTGGAACTCTGGAGGCCTCGAACTTTCTCCCTGGCCTTGTGTGGGTGTGCAGCAAAATGTCTTTCTGTTTCCTAAGTTCTGTCAGGTACCACCTTGCCTGAGTTTGAAGATCTGTTATTTGGTAACTCACCATGGTTTGGCTCTATGATTTTCTTTTGAACGATTCTAACTAAGTGGTAACTATAAATGAAGATGATCAAGAATGCCTGCCACCTAGTGCATAGGTGGGGACTGAGGAGTGAGCCACCTGCATTCTGATGAGCCACAGATGTGAACAACTGTGAAAGAATTACATTAAAGAAAGAATAACCCACTCTCAGATGACATCTCTAAAATGACAAACACTTTTATCAATTCAGATGACAAACAATAATAACCTCAACAATATACCATGCAAGCCAAACAGTGCATTTGTGTCTGACTCAGTTTGTGAGCAGGTGAAGTACCTGCTGCCCTTTCCTTCTAGATTCCCAACAGCACTCAAAAGCACACAGTGAGGATGGGCACTGGTGGCTCATTCCTGTCATCCTAGCGACTCGGGAAGTTGAGAACTGAGGACGACGTTCAAAGCTGGCCTAGCCAGGAATGGCTGAGAGACTTTTATCTCTAGTAACCTACCAGAGAGGGGAGAGGTGGAGCTGTGGCTCCACTTGTAAACCTTTGAGTAAGAAAGGCATGGGGACAGCACCCAGACTCTGAGTTCAAGACCCAGGACTAGCATAAAAATTATTTTAAAAGTACACAATAAAGTACCTTAGATGCCCTGGCTGGGCCCTCTCCCCTGCCACTCTGCTCCCTCACAGGCATAACAGGCTCTGAGCCAGGACAGGACATCAGCATCCACCCTAATAGGATAGCTTCTCCACTGTCCTCAGGATTGGTAAAGATTGAATGTGGGAGTTGAAAAGCACTGTAATTGACTCCTTGCATTTCCCAGGGGATGAGGGTGGGGTGGGGACAAACTCAGGTAGTTAGGTGCTTGCTCACCAAACCCATCCCCAGAGCAGTGCTGTCTTGACCTCAGTGAGCAGAGCTGCCATTCCAGAAAGCACAAGGAGAGCAATTCCATTTGGTCCCCTGCTTGTGGAGGGCATCTTTTGGTCACTGGTGCCTTCATGTGGGAATACTGGGTACTGTGTTCTTCAGCTTGACTAACAGGCCCTCATGATCAGCTCATCTATTTCTCAGATCTTTTCTGAGTAGCTTAGGAACAATCCAGTGATTTACAATAAGTTTTACAGCAGGGTCTTGTGCTTCTGGGCCCTTGCAGATCTTGAACTTCTGCAAAATGACTGAAGTGATGGACGATGACTTTGCAGAGGCACTGGGCAGCCTGCATGGACAGCACAGCTTTGGAAGTCCTCTGAGATTAGCTGCTGGGTCTCCAGAGAAAGGTGCTGGACCCTGACAAATGCCTGGGCACCGTTACGACAATCATTGTCAAAGGATGAGGGTTAAATAAAGGAAAAACAATGAAATCTGGTTGAAGTGTGCAAAACAAGATGTGATCAATGGGGCCCAAGCAGCAGTGGGGTGAGCAGTGCAGCTTTGGAGCTCTGTCCCAAGGAACCCTAAGACTCACCTTCTCATGCATCTATCCCAACATAGGTAGCAATGTGGAGGGGGTATTTGGGATTCATCCATCCTGTTTGAAAGTGGGCATAGGTTTAAGGACTGAGATTTACACAGGAATCCTTTGCTTAGGGTATATATATATATTCTCATGACTATAGGCAGATTATAATTGTAGGTAGTGACAGACCTGGGAACTGAGTACCTTAACGGCCCATACTCTTGATAGTCACATGCAGCTGTAGCTAGCAGGCCTGTGGAAAGTGGGAGTAATGAGCTATTGTTATGGAACCTGGCCCATCTGGTCTGTACTAGAGGGGTCTAATTCACATAGATAAAGTTGGCTGAGATTTCCATGTATCAGGGAACATCCCACCCTCTCTTTTTCATGAGGAAAATACCAGGATGCAGCTGTAATCATGGCTCGGCAAGCCTCTCAGTTCTCTCTCATTCTCTAGATGCTGGCAACTATTTGTAGCTTCAGTCACTGTAGAAGTGACTGCTGGAAAGCCTGATTGTCTCCCACAGCAGTTCAGCTCCCTACACTCGTTTCTAGGAGACTGTGACTTGTTGGTACCACCAGAATATGCCTGTCCTCTCTCACATCAAGCCTAGGACAGCTGCTATTTCACTCCTCCACAGAAACAATGGGACAATCCCTCTGAGGGATCTCTGTTTCTAACTATGGTAAATTAAAAGAAAATTCAAGCCATGTTAAGGAAGCCCACTCAGTTAATATCCATGATAGATAGCCAAGGTAGAGTATAACACAGATCAGTGTCTGCAGTTCATGCTGGCAAGGCACTGATCACAGCCCTCTCTCTTTTCCCCTCTCCATCCATCCCTCCCTTCCCTACTCCTCCTCATCCCTCTCTCCTTCCCTTCTTCCTTAAAGGCATATACAACACCATGGGATCACAGGCAGTAATGATGCAGGGTGAAAACCACCTTTCTGGCTTTCTGTCTTGACACAGCTTTTGGGTTGGCTTTCTTTACCTTCTGAGCAGGTAGCTGTGCCTTTTATGCTCATGCCTGAGTACTGAACGCGTGCTGACCCCAAACAATGTACTCCACATTTACCTTCAAATCACAAAAGGGGCAATTCTGTAGATTTTTTTTTATGTGGAATTAGGGTTTGAGTCCTCTGCAAAGACTTTTGAACAATTTTTCCAGCATTCTTCCACATAGCTTCAGCTGAGAAAACCCATTTGCAATTTTTTGAAACATACAATAAAATGTTGTAAGATACACTTTACAGAGCACAATTGTCTTTTTTGTCCCTAGATATGCTTCAGAAGGGTGTGAATGGGTCTGGAAAGAAGCTGTGCATTCCAAGGCTTTCTGTGAGGCTTTTCAATGGCCCTCTGTGTGTGGAGGGCTCCGGTGAGAGGAGGACCGGCCCTGAATTCCAGGGAGCTGTCAAGCTCCTGAGAACACGCTGACTTACTGAAAGCTTTCCTGGTGACCCAGGATGAGACAAGCCGAGGTGAATTGACATTGCTTCCTGAAACTTGAGCTGGAGCAGAGGGCTGGTTCTGTGAGAGAAAGTGGAGGTACCCTGAGCCTATGCATGGAACACCCTTGGCAGCACTACAAGATGGGACCCTGACGCCACCACATAGTCCCTGGTGAACAGAGACCTTGAGCTACATGTAACGTTTTCTGAAATGGGCCTGTCTGATTGTTTTGCCTTGTATAATAACAGTGTGTCTTTCTATTACCAAGTGTGTCTGGGTCTCCACAGAACTTCATTGCATCACCTTGGGTAGGATCTCTTTCCAACAGTGACACCGTGTGGTCTCAAGCAGCAATGGCAGTGGACCAAGGCATCTCACTAGCTAGGATGTTCCCCTCCAGCCCACCAGCTTCACAGCTGTCAAACTCCCAACAATGGGGATGAGGGGGATGATGAGGTGGGGGGGGGGGATGGCATGAGAGAGAATGCTCAGAGGAAAGTTCAATACATTCTAATAATGAATGGCAAGTATATGAAGTGCTGTGATCTTAATTGGAAAATTTAAAGGTTACCCTGAGTTTATGCAGCAGTTTGTCAGTTCTGTGCTCAAGAGAGCTCAAGAAACCTGATAATGGCATGGTTCTTATCCTGAGCTCTTTGTCAAAGTTTTCCTGTATCTTTTTCTAAGATGTATGATATTTTTTCTTGGTAGGAAGACATATTGAGTGAGCTATGGTTTTAGGAGTTTAATTGCTAGTGTTTAATGATTGCACGGATGTCTGTCTGCTTTTTGCAGCACTTTCCCCCTCCACTGGAAACTCAGCCTCTTCCCCTATGAGCAATGTCTGACTCCTTTATGTTGTCACCCCTCATCCCTGAAGGAGGCCTTGGTCACATGAGAGGCTAACCAGTAAGCACTCCTTCCCCTTTGGCCACCCTGACTATGGGACATTTGTCGGTAGTTGAACCCAGAGGTGCCACTTTGCCTCTTCTTTGGGTTTTCCGCTGGAGCTATTGGACAAGACCAATCCTGCTGGTCTTCTCATATGGAATTTAGGCCGTTTGCAGCCATCTTGCCACTAAAAAGAGAATGAACACTCACAGAGGAGAAGAAAAGCTGATGAAGCCTTCTGATGTTTTGTTAAGGCTTCTGCATCCAGTTGGCCTGAAACTACAAATCTATTTTATTAATGGAAAAAAATTGTGGTTATGTTTGGTTTTCTGAATTGAGTTCTTGCCAGCTTTGAATTTAGGATCCCATGCCTAGGCCTACTGAGAAACTGCGATTACAGGCATGTTGTAACATAGACATCACTATAAATAACTTGATTACATGAGGACATATGCACACATATATATGCATATATGATATATGTGCTACAAACTAGCTTAAGCCAATGTTACAACTTCTAGTATAAGTAATGAGCAGTGTTATACATTTCAATGACCTTGTTTTTTGAGACTTTTAAGGTTTACTGGAGTCATTGATCCAATCCTTTCTTTTACAAAACTTTGGTGTGTGTATGTGTGGGAAGTTCTGGGTTTGAACTCAGGGCCTCACACTTGCTTGCCAGATGCTTTACCATTTGAGTTAGCCTCTGGTCCCCTTTGCTGTAGTTATTTTTTGAACAGGGCTCAAGTTTTTGCCCTGGTGTTCAGGATTGCAATTCTCCTATTGATGCTTCCTGCTGTCACAGTGGTGGCAGACGCCCAGCTTTTCATTGTTCAAGATGGTGTCGTGTGGACTTTTTCCCAGGGATGGCACTGAACTATAATCCTCCTCTTCTCTACCTCCTGAATAGCTAAGATTCTAGAGGAGAGCCACTGTGAGCAACTCTAATTTAGTTTAGCATCTTGATAATTCCCACAATCTTTCAAGTTCAATTACTTTCGGGTGCAATTTAGCTTATCCATATAGCCACAGAACCTTACTGACATTCTTTTAATGAGTAAGTTTCAAGCTGGGAAAGCCACAAGTTGTTAGAAAGTGGTAGGGTTTTCAGACCTCTATGGTAGAAGCTGAGGAAACTTTCTTTGCTCTACCAGGACCAGCATCTCCCATCTTTAGTCTTAGGTCTCACTTGCCCCTGTTTCCCGAGCGTCTGTCTGAGGATCAGTGAGGTAACACGTCCTCTGTCTCAAGTGTAAGGGACTGACAGAGGGCACGTGTCAGCTTCCACAATGTGTTTCTGTTGAATATCCTGGGAAGTATGGTGGCCAGGATATCTGGATTTATAAAACATAAATGAAAGACAAGGTATCCCAGCAGTCTGGCGAAAAATAAAGTGGTGTAAAGGAAAACACGAAAAATCCTGAGAAGAGAAAGACAAGCAACTGTTAGCAATTAGGAACCAAATTCTGAGTCATTCCTGACTACATGTTTGGATCCTTCTTGGTATTTCATTGTCTTCCTTTAAATGGTATCTTCTTTGCCCAGTCTTTCCTTTCTCAGCATATTTTTGGTAGCACTTACAGTATATAAAATCCAGGGTTTTGCACATGCTAGACAAGAAGTGAAATATATCCCCAGCCATCCTACTTTTTTCACCAAGGACTCACTATGTAGCTCAGGCTGGCCTCAAACTTGTGACCCTCCTGTTTCAGCCCCCTTAATTATAAGATTACAGGCATGAACTACCATGCCGTTACTTCTTTCTGTTTTAAATTTAATTTTTTCTTGATTATTTGTCAAAGTAGTTGCCTCAAATTATACCTCACTAGCAGAGCAGTTCTATGTACCCACATTCTCATCCAACACTTTATAAATCACTAAAGTTTGCCAGTCAAATGAGTATAACATATCCCATCAGGGCTACATTTGCATTCCTGGAAGATCAGTGTTACTAAACACCTATTTATAGATTGTCTTCTGTCTTTTCTTTTGCCCATCTGTCTACACAGATTAAATCTATTTCATTTTATTCAAATCTATAAAATAACTTTTGGGGAAATTGAAACTGAATTAAATCTGGTAATCTTTTGGACACAATAGAATGTTTTATTCAATCTATGCTTGTGATATTTCTCTTATTTAATCAATGTTATCTTTATTTCCTAATATAAATATATTTCTCTAGGGCAATCTTGCTTTTTTATCAACTGCTGAATTACTTAGATTCTTGGAAATGTTTTGTATGTAATACCCATACTACAATAATAATAATAAGCATAAAACAATTGGTACAAGAAAATCCACGCCAGTTTTTCCACAATATTTTCCTTACCCAGAAATACTAGTTCCTTCTACCCTGGATTAGATGCCCTGCTATGCCCATTTACCTAATAGAAAAATCCGTTTTCCCCATACTCTCTCAAATGTCCCTGGCTATGGTTGATGTTGACATTAGCCAGAGTCTATGCTAGTACAATGTCCTGGTCAGGATTAGAATCAGAGCTCTCCACAAAGCTCCTTCTTCTACTACTCAACCTGAAACCACATCTTCTCTGGACAAGAAAGTTCTGGGATGAGAAAATTCTGGGATTGTGTTCTCAGAGAATATCCCTGGGACAACCTAGCTTTAATCCTGAATTTGTTCTGAGAGAAAGACATGGTTTTTAACCAGATTCCCTTGATGAATACACCTCTCATTAAGACAGGAAATCCTTATCCTAGGCAATTTCATACAGGGGTCTGATATTCCAGAGGAACAGAAACTTCTGGGGAAGTTGTGCTAGTTGTTGCAGAATGTCGAATATGCAACACCTTACTTATGTAGTATAAAAAAGTATTCACTTGAGAAAATTTTTCAGACAATTACAGCTGACCTTTAAGCCCCAATAAATTTAACCATTTTGATGGAACTCTTTCTAAACCACATTTCATACCATTTGAATAAATGTTTCTTTGTCTTCACAAACATGTCTTCAGGAATGTAACTGGACCTTTTTCTTGAAATTGTGGGACCTCCATGACTACCAGTTTCACTCTGCTATAACACCATTCCATTGCTGTTAATATGCACTCCTGTGTTCAAATCTTTGAGTACTTAATTGGTTGGACAATTTTTTCTAGCAATTGTCATGTGCTGAACATGATTAAATTCCCTTTTCAAAGTTATTTCTGTCTTCCTGTCTCCTCCGGGGTGCTGCTGTGCTTCAAGCTCAGACTGCACTCCTCATTTCTAGTCTATTGATGCCAGGGAGAAACTGCGTACCTAACGCTAATTCTAATTGTTAAAGGGAGAAACATACAGTTTGCCACCTCCTCTCACTTAACCTGATTCCCATTTCTCATCACTTGAGGTTGTTAGAAAACTGAGATTATTAATATAATATGGACAAGGACATCATAAGTGAGGTACGTCGTGACTCTAGTTTGCTGACTTAAGTGTGTGTTCATGCAAGTCTATGTGTGTGTGTGTGTTTGTGTGTGCTTGCACATGCCTCAAAGGCATTCCTCGTCTACACTTTGCTTCTGTATCTGGATGGCCAAATAGAGTTCTAGATTTACAGGAAATTACTTTGAAGATATTTTGCTTACCTTTTACAAAACGATGTTGACTTTTTTAGAACAGAATTACACTATAAGTAAAAGAAAGGGCATTGATAAATGATTTCTGGAAGTTATCATCATTGGTAAACAATATGTAGGGAGTCATTACCAAAATGTAACATTTACATAACATCTCACAAATTCTTTTCACATGTACAGCACATGTAATTTCAAAGTTCTAACATATCATTGCTAGCATAATGATTATTTTACGTGAAGTCCTGTGGTTTAAACTCAGTGCTCCGTACTTGCTGGGCAAGCTCTCCACCATTTGAACCACACCTTCAGCCATTTTCAGATATGGTCTCACTTTTTGTAGGCGGCTGATCTCAGACTACGATGCCTCCAAAGTAGCTTGTATCCATCACCATTTATTTATTGGAAAGGGTATGTACTGAAAAGGGGATCTTGCTAATTTTCCTAGCTAGAGCTAGTCTGATCTGTACCTCCCCACTAGCTGGAATCACAGGTGTGCACCATTGTGCCTGGCTTCTTGTCAGCTCTGTGAGCTAGGGTCTTACTACATAGCTCAATGTGGCTGTAAAATAGATCCTCCTTGCCTCCATCTCCCAAATGCTGGCCGTAAAAGTCTTTACCAACATTCTAGGATCCTCTTATTACTAAAACTATCATTTTGTACAATACAGTGTAGCCAGTAAGTGGCTAGAGGAGATTTCCAGGCCAGGCCTGGACACTGGGTCCTTTGCCTCCACATCCTCTTGCTCTCTAGACAAGCGAATAGGCTATGAGAACCACACAAACATATCTTAAGAGACAAGTTTTAAAAGCAATAAAAATTAAAAGTCTTGGTTTTTTTATCTAAAGGTCTTGATTTCTGTAGCATCACGTTCCTAAATAATTTTCTGTTCTTTTATTGTCATTCTAACTTATGTATATGATCAAAAAGAAGAGAAGCTGAGTGACACTGGCTCACAGTTTTAATCCTAGCCATTCAGATGGCTGAGAACTGAGGACTGAGGTTCAAATCCAGCTTAGGAATACAAATACTAGACTCATCTCCAATTAACAATAAAAAGCCAGGACTAGAGGTGTGGTTCAAATGGCAGAGTGCCATCTTTCATTAAATAAAAACACACGGGGAAGAGAAATCATGATATGGTTGGAGGAGCAGGCTAAGCTTGGTCTGCAAAGCTGGGTCCAATTAATTTTAGGGCTTCTTCTTGTAGACTGCAATGTGACAGAATGACATTGTGAATCGTGCTCACCAGGATATATTCTAACATATATTAAGACATCTGGGTGATCTCAGGATACTGGTCAGTAGGTGATGTTTTCATTTAAAGAAGACATGAGTTCTTTTGACTGAGCTTACTGAGACTATATTAAATATGTAAGATTTCCGGTGATTTAAAGCCAGCATAAAGTAGAAAGGTAGAATCCAACAGAAGTTCATCTGTTAAATCTTTGTGCCTGATGCCACATGATACCATGCAAACCAAAGTGACTGGTGCTTTCCATCTGAAAGTTCTGTATCTTTCAGAGCTTTCCATGTAAGCTGGGAACTGCTGAATATGGAGAGGTGCGGAAGTTGTATCATGAAAAAGCAATGGCTTTCTAAGTTTTAGCACATGGGCCAACTGAAATTAAATAGTGTCAGATACCTGCTGCTCTGTGAAAAGTTTGGGACCGTGTTGGGATGATAGAAAAGAGTACTCTGGTTTCAGGAGAAGGGAGTCGTGCTGTGTGGGCCATCCCTCCACCTCTTTCTGGAGCATGCAATCAATTAATGACCTTTTCTACTTATGTTTGCAATTCTTAAGTATTAGACTAGTTGTTTGGGGTGACTTTTATTTGCATGGGTGGAAGAACAGGAAGAAGATTGTGTCTTAGCATCTTTTTCTAAACTGTTGATTCAAGTTAGATTCCTTGGAATTAAGGCTGGCAATTCTTGGAGCATGCACACAGGAAGATTTGCTATGTACCTAGTGGTGTATAGCTTTTAAAACTTCTTTGAAAGGCTGAGAAGGGTTGAAGAGAGAATGAATTGCTCACCTCATGATTTTGGCTGTCTTCAGTGCTTATTAGGGAAGTCATGTTTAACACTTTTGATCTGTGAGGAAAAGAACCAAGAAAGAGTTTGAACAAATCATTGAATCACTCATACTCTTGAGAGGACTATTTACAAACAGTTCAAAATTGGCATCCCTATAACTAATTTAAGTTTACATTAATTAAACCAAACTTTAGTTACTCAGTTATACTGGCCATTATTTTCCAAAGTGCTCAGTTGTCACCAGTAGCCACCTGTTGGATACCACAGAATGTTCTATTACGCAGCTCTGTTCTAGAATCTTAGCTTAATGGTCAAGCCCAACCTAATGACAGATTTGAGGGGACACATCCTTTAGGAGACCTCCATGTTTTAGGATACTAAGCTTCTAGGCCACTGTCCTTATAACCATCCTAGAGGCCCTGTGCAGTTTAGGCCTCTCGTTCTGGATGTAAACAGCCCCAATATTTAATAAATAGAAATACTTATGACTGAATTGATGTTTCACTTACAAAGAGGGTCAAAAACAGGGTTCAACTTTTTTCATTTTGGATAGATAGCATTTATATACTTGACAAACAGGAATTTAGGGGGTCAGAATTTCTTTCTCACTTGAAATGTGTACTTTTCCTCATTAAATAAATGCACACTGCATGGTTCTGAGTTTCCTAATGTTTTAGTTCCAGTGTGTTTAGAAGGGAGGTGTAGGCCTCTCCTGTATGATTGTGTATCATACAGGAGATCATTATGGGACCTGGGGACAATAGTAAATTTAATATAGTACAAACCCAAATAACAATGTGTTAAGATTATGAAGGGAGACAGGTCTCTATGGCCCTTTAAGACTGGAATTTTAAAGTTGGTCTGGTGCAGCAGGGCTAAAGCAGATCACCACAAGATAAGGGGAACGCTGGGTTGCTGGGCCCACTCAGTTGCAGGGAGGAACTGCGATGAGTGTATGTGCCCCAACCCAAGCTGAGGTGCATTTCCCACTAAACCAGGCTCTTCCTCTGCCCAAACTCACAGTTCTATGTCAAGTAATTCGGTCTCTTGTTCTTCTTCTAATCTTCTCAGTGTTGCTTGGTAATTCTTCAAAGACAAATAAAGGAAGTTAAAGTTATGACTTAGATACTTTATGATTTTTCTCATTATCTGCGTATTTATTGTGCCCAAATGTGTATATTTAGTATTCCCACCATCACTTTCTATTTTCAGAGACCACCACCACCACTACCACCGTTCCTGATTTTTCACTTCACCTCAGCACTGGCTAGCTTCTTCAGGATGAATAAGATGAGAAATAGAAGGAGTAGACATCATTAATCTAACAGTACAGAACTGTGTGGGCCCCACACAGCTATGTGGGCATCAAGGACGTGTCATGTGGGGGGAGGGGACTGATGACCTGGAAATCTCTGCAGTCCCATGTTGAAGGGCTAAAGTTCTTCTAGATAGCACTCATTGAATAGCCTGGTTCCCCTTCATCCTGTATCTTTACAAACCCCTGGATGTCCCTTGCCTGAGAAGCTGTACCTTTATGCATCGGGCTTGATCTTCACAGAGCTGGGTCACAAACTCGTAGTCTTGCATTACCTGGGAAACCAACATAGGCCCTATATTTCTCTCAGTAAATGGCTAGAGAAGAGGAGTGTAATCTGTGTTACAGATCCAGTGTGGATTTCTAATTGTTCTACGTGTCTTTTTGTTGTGCACTTGAATTCATTTCACTTTTTCCCATAGATATAAGCCTTATTTTAGAGTTCAAATAGAAGTTCTTTGGTGGCAGTTGTGGGAGGGACAGATATTAACATATGGAAGATCAGATGATAGACTGGAGATTACACAGAATAAATTAAGGTGAAGGCAATCCAAGGATTGTAGCCACATTCCTTTTTTTTAACCTGTGCTAGCACCACAATGTTCCTGAGTCAGGAATACACACCAGTAATTTGAGTAATGTACTGAAACTGGCTTAGGTTCACATTTGCCTTTCTTAGGGGGACATATCAATGAAGTAAGTGCTTGTTACCTTAACCAGCTCCTTCTCTTGCTCTGTGCAGGAAGCTTCCAGCTGCTGTAGTTGAATCTACAAAAAAGAAGGGAGATGGGTCCCTGAGTGCAGAGTACAGAGGGTACCGGATTGGTGTGCTCCCTCAGAGCCTGTCTCACAGGCTGTGGAAGAGCATCTGGCTACAGCTTCAGATGTTGATGGAGTGAAGCCGCCCAGTGCTCCCTGCAGTTGCTTGGAGAATGTTGTACACTGAGCATCTATCTGTCTGCTGCTTCCTGGACCCCTGAGCTTCAGTTCTTTGCTTCCTTCTCTTATTAAGCTATTTCCATCGGAAATTACTATTCATCTTGAAAAGCTTTTCTCTTCTTTTATGAAGTCAGTTTGACTGGACAGTTCTTTGCTCACTCTTTTTTGGGGTTTTGGTTCAAGACCAGGACTTGAACTTGGTATCTGATGTTTTCTCTCACTGGCTGGTGTTCTACCCACAGAGCTTCCAACCCCTTGCTCTCTCTTTCACACCTTCTGCATTCCTTGTTCTCTCCTCTCTTTTTTAAAGTGTCTGATGAAAGACAATTCTGTATGAATGCTGCTGGACTGAAGACCTGAGGCTATTATGGGAAACAGGACTGACAGGCTTTTTCCCTCTACAGATGGCATTTTGTTGAGAGATTCCACAAAAGAGCTTAAGAATGTTATGCTCCACATTTGACACCAAGCAAAGAAAAATGTGATTCTTGAGTTGGAATCTAACTAATCAATATCACTCAAATGGAGATTCAGAAGGAACATTGTCAATGGGAGATTATTGCCAGGAGACTGCATGAAGAACTAGAAGAGGGTGACAGGAAGAGAAAAGGTGGGAAGGGCTTTCTGAGACTTGATTGTGTATGGTCATATAGTTTCCAGAAGGGATTTGTTTCTTCCTTCTAACATCAATACTTCGTTGGAAGTATGAACATGCAATCTGATTTATGATACAACAACAACAACGCCTTTTGGTTCCTGTCCTGGGTCATGAATTCACGGCCTGGGTGCTGATCCTGAAATTTTTGTTCAAGGCCAACTCTCTACCACTTGATCCACAGTTCCACTTGCATCTTTTTGTTTATAAAGGGAGATAAGAGTCTCATGGAGGTTTCCACCCAAGCTGGTTTCAAACCTCAGTCTTCAGACCTTAGTCACCTGAGTAGCTAGGATAACAGATGTGAGCCACTAGTGCCTGGTTTCTGCTCCTATATTTAATGTGTACATTTCTTCAGAAGCTTCACACACAGAAAGCATGGGTTTTAGAAGTTACATGAGGACAGATAAGGCAATTCTGGAGGAAGGGTCAAGATTGTACAATTCACTGATGCAAATAATTTTTTTAAAAAAGAATCATATATGCTCTCTGAATAGAAAAATGATCTCTAATTTGTATTTTTTATCAGATGAGTTGGGGTTCTTAGTTCTAGAATATGATTACAAGAAATGCAAAATATTGTCATATGAAGAGGAAGGAAAGGTCATTTAATATTTGAGTGACTAATTGAATAAAACCATAATTAAACATTTAAATTGCTTAGCACTAAGCAGACTTACAAGCCCTAACTCTTCCATTATGAACTTGTATGTGTGCGTTAGCCAGGCTTTTAAATACCAACTAAAATTATGTGACTTTGTGACAGTTTAGCCATAGAATAGAGAAAAGAATGTTTTTGATATACAGTCTTATTTGATGTTGGAACTGGGATGGAGAAGGAATGGTTTAATAGCCCAGATGCATATACCATATACCAAGTTAAGTTCTGGAGCCAGGGTTTAAATGGGGGCGGGGGTTCAACTATATTAGGTATTATTTGGATTTGTGCATTGCTCTGCTAGATAGCAGAGAGAACAACAAGTCTCGTTCAGAGTGAAGTTCCTCACTAAGGGAAAAGCGAGAGAGTTCAGTATTCAGCGGCTCAAGGCTTATGCTTGATAGGGAAGAAATAACTTCCCAAAACCTTGGCAGTTACTTCCAGCTTGACAGCTTGTGACCTGGTCATGTAGCCCTAGACCCATTGGAATTGCATTTCTATTTACCTTTGCCACTTCTGGACTTCTGTCCACATTGCCTCGCTTGAACTTCCTTTTCTCCTGTGACTTGCTTGAAAGCTACAGTTTCAAATAAAAATATAGATAAAAGAAATCAATGGAAGGAAAGATCCTCTAGTGTGTATGGACTACACTGTGGCTTGATGAAAACATTTGGGAGATGGTTGCTAGGGAGATGCTCAGTATCTTATGGAAACCTGTACTGCCTCTGATCTCTTCTCACTAGTCCTGTCACCAATGATGGAGGCCATCGAGGGCAAGGGTACTTGCGAGAATCCCTAGTTCATGCTACAATACCAAGGGGTGTTTCTCTGAACCCCTAGTTTATACTAGGCCACTGAGGGCTGTATGTATGTGTTACACAGTCAGGTAGTTCTAGGATATGCACTGGAATCTGAGGAGAAGTTGAGATAGAGGGTATGACTAGACCAGGGAGAGAAAAAACACTGGGATTAAATTATTTCAGTGGTGTGTATGACTTAAAGCCTGTTGAAGTTAAATTTAATCTGTCACCTTAGAGGTTCAAGTCAATCACTTGGATCAAAGTACCTGCTGGAATACATTTTTTTGTGACAGAATAAAGAACCCAAGGGGTCACTAAACACACCATTCACTCTTTCCATCTCATGCTTGCAGAGAAAATTAATGACATTGAGATCAAGCTTCAGCTTGGGAAAGCAGGCCAGAGAGCAGTGCCTACTGCAAGTGCAAGCATGCATTCCTTCCCCTCATGACCCCTTCCCCTCCTCACCTCTTTGATAAACGAGGGTGCTCAGGGGGCCCTGGGGAACAAAGAGCCCCACCCACCTTTGCCTGAAGTCCTGCTATGCTCTTGACCAGGGCCTTTTTCTTCTGTTCCTAGGGAGAGAAAGAAACAGAGCATTAAGTCTGCACCAGTGTACCTTCATCTGTTCTTATCCTGTTCATGGCTGGCACCCAGCAGACTTTTCCTGCTGTTATTAGGTCTCACTTGCATAAAGTGAGCAGGTCTTGGGATGGAGTCACTGGTGAAGTGTGTGCTAATATACCAGGAACATAGATGCCTCTCAATATTATATACTAGCA
The DNA here is from genome assembly GCF_023159225.1 of Perognathus longimembris pacificus. NCBI lineage: Eukaryota > Metazoa > Chordata > Mammalia > Rodentia > Heteromyidae > Perognathus > Perognathus longimembris. The sequence continues at coordinate 73,231,579 of NC_063188.1, read as the reverse complement.
AGAAAGCCCTGCCCTCCACACATATGCTTCCATGTGTGACATATTCCATTATGACCTTAGAGTTGACTACTCTATGTGAAAAGATCTGCTTCCTGACCATGGATGGGGACAGGAGAGGGAATGAAAGCCAAGCAATGACTTCCCCAGTTTCTCACTTACAAGTCGATCTATTTCTTCTTTCAGATTCTGCAAGGCTGCTTCCCTTTCCTCTATGGAATTGTTTTCTTCCTCCAACTCCTCTTCTTCCGCTGGGTCACCAGCCCCAGTGATCTCAGTTTCCAGCCTGGATGACACAAGCACACTCTGTAAGGACCTAGGATTGGCAGTGGACTGATGAAACACTGCCATCTGTAAGAAGGGAACATCAGTGACCATGCATATGAATCTCAGTTAGGAAGCCTTTCTTTACTGGATCCGAAGAATCAGATCCCTTCCAAGGCTTGAAAAAGAAGATCTGTCTGATTCCCAGTCACCAATTCTCTCAATGGTCTCTCTCAACCTTTACCCAGTTGTAAGAAATTTATTTAAAACTTGCTATTTTTGGAGTTATGTACACAGAGAACTGAGAAAGAATGAAGGGGATTTTTTTTTCTATTCATGGTATAGTTTTCTAGAGTCTCTTTTTCTCCTTCACCCCCTTTGTTCCGGGTTGAGAATTCCCCTGAACTATTGTCTTATTTTTCCCAAGACTCACCTCTGGATCTCACGTTCTTTCTCTTGGATTTTGAGAAGAAGCTCCTGGTTTTCTTCATCTAGTCTCTGCATATCACTTTCAAGGTGAATAGTCAAGCGTGTAATAGTCTTCTTTAACTGGGTCTGTCTTAAGATCATTTTTTCTGACCTATGGATTCAGCCCCACAATGAAGAGGGCCAGTTATTTCCAGAGAAAAAATCCTTGGGCCAATAGGGATATCTAACAAACATAGTTATCAAAACTGCTCCTTCTAGGAACATGCTTTTCCTTCATCACTCTGGAAAACTGTTATTTCTTATTCATGCATAAAATTTTGTCAATAGTTCACAACTCAGCAAGGGACATATTTTCCACACCATCTTTTCCCAAGTGCCCAGATAACACACATTTCCATGCTGGCTCCATGTACATCTTTGCTTCCTTAAATAGTCTCTACCATTGGAGAGAATCGTTTCCTGTGGCAATTGCTTTGCATATCGTTCTCAAATCCTATGTGTGTAATCTTTTGTTCATATTTTAATCACTTCTGCTTTATTGTGGTATTATATAGAATAAAAGCAGTTTCAATAGCATGTTAGGGCTTAAATCTTAAAAATAAGGGAATTTAATTAATAAACTTGCCCTTTTCTTATCTGTTACTAAATTCATTGAATTGCTTGTGAAGTTGTTATAGGGTAATAGGCTCAAAGACTTTTGCTTTTTTTGGAATATGTGTTGAATGGGTTAGTTTAGATGACAAATTCATAATCTTTATGTTTTTGTCCTTGGCAAACGGGAAGTGGGAGGTGAGTTGATGGAGATAGGATGGGGATGGAGACGAGAAGACAGTGAAGATAACAAAAGATGTGCTTTACAACTGGCCGCTGACAGTGGATAGCATCATCATGATTACTTACTCATAATCTAGCTGGTTCTCATTCCATTCCTCCACTGCAGATTCCCTAAAATGCCAGCAGAGATATATGTATGAATTGGGGATATGAGTCCATTTGTGAAGTACAGAAGTCTCCTCAAATACAAATAATTGATTTCCTGTCTCCAATCCCCCATTTTGCTTATGACAGAACTCAGCCTTCCATTTGGGCTCTGATCTGATTCTGCCTGAGCAATGGAACAGTGAGGATTCAGGAGGGAAGGGGGGAGAAATATAAGGGAGGAGGAAACAACTTTGACAAGAAAGGTACCTTGCATATGTAAATGTAAACCCTCTGTACATCACCTTGACAATACAATTAAATTTAAAAGTGTCAATATCCAGAGAGCACATACAATCAAAACTTGGTTTCCAATATACATCAACTTGGAATTTGACAAGATAAGAGCAAGAGAAAGCAATTATAAGTTACTCCCAATTCCCTCTTGCTTTTAGCGTAGTTGGTTCCCTTAAGGCTCCAAAGGCCTCTGTGTGTATGACTCATTTCCTCACACTTGACCTCTGCTCTCCATATTGGCCTTGTTGAGCCACTTTTCTTATCCAGGGGCCTCAGGAAACCAAGCTGTGCCTTTCCCTGATCATGTCTTGTAGTCCCTACCTTCTCCAGAATTTACCTCTCTTCTCATGTGTTTTGTCTTCTTGGTCTGGCCCCTAGTCAATGAAATTCCCATTTCTTATATGCAATAAATTCATTGGTTTCTAATTGAAGTTGTTATAGGATAATAAGGCTCTGAGACATTTACTTTGTGTACAAATGGAGTACACAATATTGAAAAGTAATGTGTGTTGAATGGGTAGTTTTGAAGAAAAATTCATAATCATTCATCCTTTGTAGAGGAATGGAGTGTTTGGGAAAGGGCTAGTGGGGGACGAGAGGATGGAGATAGGAGGGACATGGAGTCTAGAAGACAGGGAAGATAACAAGAGGCTTGCTTTACAGCTGCTCCCTGGAAGTGGATACTGTCACCATGATTACTTACATATAATCTAGCTGGTCATCAGTCCATTCCTCCATTCCGGATTCCCTAAAAAGGCAGCAGAGATATATGTATGAATTAGGGATATGAGTAAACTTGTGAAGTGCAGAAATCTCCCCAAATACAAAAGAACTGATTTCGTTTCTCCTATCCCCCATTTTGGTTATGACAGAACTCCGCCTTCCATTTTGGCCCTGATCTGATTGTACCTGAGGAAACAAATGGTGAGGAAGCAAGAGGGAAGGGAGGAGAAAAATGAGGGAGGAACTAACAACTTTGACAAGAAATGTACTTACTACCTTATATACATGAGTGTAACCCATGTGTATATCACTTTGACAATACAATTAAATTTTAAAATATCAATGTCCAGTTAGCAGATACATTCAGAAATTGTTTTGCAATATAAATCCAGTTGGAATTTGACAAGATAAGAGAAAGAGGCAGAGATTATAAAAGAATTCCCATTCTCTCTTTCTTTAAGTGTAGTTGGTTTCCTTAAGGCTCCAAAGCCCTCAATGTCTGTGTCTCATTACCTTACACATCATCTCTGCTCTCCAGCGTGGCATCTATAAGCCACTCAGCATATACAGAGGGCTCAGAAACCAAGGTGTCCCTTTCCCTGGTCATTTGTCTTGTTCTCCAATCCTTTTCCACACGATACATCTCTTCTCATGTGTTTTGTCTTTTTGGTCTGGCTCCTGGTCAGTGACATTCCGTTTTCTTATTTTTTTTAACTTTTATTGTCAAACTGATATACAGAGCAGTTACAGTTTCATACGTTAGGCATTGGATACATTTCTTGTACTGTTTGTTACCTCCTCCCTCATTCCCCCCTCCCCCCTTTCCCTTGCCCTTTCCCCCCATGAGTTGTTCAGTAGATTTACACTAAACAGTTTTGCAAGTATTGCTCTTGTAATCGTTTATCTTTTTTACCCTGTGTCTCTCGATTTTGGTATTCCCTTTCACTTTCCTAGTTATAATACCTGAATACACGGTTTCCAATGTACTCAGATAAGATAAAGAAATAGTGCAGGTGCTAACGACCCGAAGACTGAGGCTGAAATCAGGAAAGCACCTCCTTTTGCAATAGCCCCCCAAAACATAAAATACCTAGGAATAACCTTAAACAAAGAAGTGAAAGACCTCTTTGATGAGAACTTTAAAAGCTTGAAAAATGAAATTAAGTCAGAACTAAGGAAATGGAAAAACCTCCCATGCTCCTGGATTGGGAGGATTAATATAATCAAAATGGCAATATTGCCAAAGGCTACCTACAAATTCAATGCAATATCCATTAATATCCCAACATCATTCTTTAATGAAATAGAGGAAGCAATCCAGAAATTCATATGGAACAATAAAAGACCTAGAAGAGCAAAGTCAATCCTTTTCTTTTATGTAAGTAATTCATTGGTTTTTCTTGGACGTTGTTATATGATAATAAGGTGCAGCTGCTTTTGTGTTGGTTAGGAATGCAGTATACAATATTGAAAAGTAAAGTCCCATTTTGAATGTGTATTTTAAATGAGATATTCATAATAAATCTCCTTTTGTAGACAAATGGAGTGCTTGGGAAACGGGAAGTGTGGAATGAGTGGATATAGATAGGAAGGAGATGGAGACTAGAAGACAGCATAGATACCAACATACTTGCTTTACAGCTGCTGCCTGGCAGTGGCTAACATCATCATGATTACTTACTTATAATCTAGCGGGCCGTCCTTCCATTCTTCCATTGTGGATTCCCTAAAATGCCAGCAGAAACATGTATGTATAAATTGGGGGTATGAGTACATTCGTGAAGTATGGAAGTCTCCCCAAATACATTTCCTATCTCCCATCCCCCAGTTTTGTTATGACAGAACTCAGCCTCCCATTTTGACCCTGATCTGAATCTGCCTGAGGAATGGAACAGTATGGATGCAGGAGGGAAGAGGGGAGAAAAATGACGGTGGAGGTAACAACTTTGAAAGGAAATGTACTCACTACCTTACTTACGTAACTGTTACCCTGTATACATCACCATGACCTGAAATTTAAAACTGTCAATGTCCAGTGAGCAGATATATTGAAAAATAGTTTTCCAATTAAATCAACTTGGAATTTGACAAGATAAGACAAAGCAACAGAGATTATAAATGAATGCCAATTCTCTCTTTCTTTCACTGTACGTGGTTTCCTTAACAAACCAAAAGCCTCAGTGTCTCTGCGTCATTACCTTACACATCATCTCTGCTCTCCAGCCTAGCCTCTATAATGCATTCATCTCATCCAGAGGGCTCAGAAAACAAAGCTGTCCCTTTCCCTGGTCATTTTTCTTGTTCTCCAATCCTTTTCCACACTATACCTCTCTTCTCATGTGTTTTGTCTTCTTGGTCTGGCCCCTAGTCAGTGATATTCCCTTTAGTTTATGTGAGAAAATGCAATGGTCTGTCTTGGAAGTTGTTAAGGGTCAGGGACTTTTGCTTTGTTTAGGAATGGAGTATAAGATATTGAAAATAAAGTCCTGTGCTGAATGGGTAGCTTAGATGAGAAATTCATAATCATTCTTACTTTGTAGAAGAATGGAATGCTTGGGAAAGGGGCAGTGCAGAATGAGTGGATAGAGGTAGGGGGATGATGGAGACTAGAATACAGGGAAGATAACAAAACATGTGCTTTACACCTGGTCCCTGGCAGTGGATAGCATCATCATGGTTACTTATTATCCAGCTGGTCGACCTTGCATTCTTCTATTACGGATTTCCTAAAAATCCAGGAGATATAACTACCAATTGGAGGTAGGAGTCCTTTTGTGAAATGCAGAAGTCCCTCCACATACTAAAGATCTTATTTCCTTTCTCCTATACCCCATTTTGGTTATGACATACCCAGCCTTCCATTTTGGCTCTGATCTGCCTCTGCCTGAGGGTGCAGAACAGTGAGTACGCAGGAGCAAAGGGCAAAGAAAAATTATGGAGGCGCTAACAACTTTGACAAGAAATGTACTCAGTACCTTACGTATATAACTGTAAACTCTCTGTATATCACATTGGCATTAAAATCAAATTTAAATCTTCAATGTCCAGTGAGCAGATACATTCAGAAATTGTTTTGCAATATAAATCAACTTGGAATTTGACAAGATAAGAGCAAGAGGCACAGACTATGAATTATTCCCAATTCTCTCTTTCTTTTAGTTTAGTTGCTTTCCTTAAGGCTAGAAAGGCCTCAGTATCTTTGCCTCATTTCCTCACACATCATCTCTGTTCTCCAGACTTGCCTAGAAGCCATTGGTTTTATACAGAAAGCTCCCAAAGCCAAGCTCTCCCTTTCCTTGGTCATTTGTCTGGTTCTCCCTTTCTTCTCCAGATTTTACCTCTTTTCTCATGTGTTTTGTCTTCTTGGTCTGCCCCCTACTCAATGACATTCCCTTTCCTTATATGTAGCAAAACGCATTGGTTTGTCTTGGAAGTTGTTTTAAGGTAATAAAGGTCAGGGATTTTGCTTTGCTTAAGAATGGAGTATATGATATTGAAAAATAAATCCTCTGTTGAATGGGTAATTTAAATGAGAAATTCATAATCATTCTTTTTTTTGTAGAGGAATGGAGTGATTGTGAAATGGGCATTGGGGAATTAGTGGATTGTAACAGAAGGGAGATAGAGACTAAAAGACAGTGAAGTTACGAACAGGCTTGCTTTACAGATGGCCCTGGCTGTGGATAGCATCATCATGATTTCTTACTTATAATCTCGATGATCTTCCTTGCCTTCTTCCATTCCGGATTCCCTAAATAGCCAGGAGAGAGGTATCTATGAATAGGGGATAGGAACCCATTTGTGAAGTACTGAAGTCTCCCCAAATCTTTTTTTTTTTTTTTTTTTTTTTTTGGCCAGTCCTGGGCCTTGGACTCAGGGCCTGAGCACTGTCCCTGGCTTCTTCCCGCTCAAGGCTAGCAATCTGCCTCTTGAGCCATAGCGCCGCTTCTGGCCGTTTTCTGTATATGTGGTGCTGGGGAATCGAACCTAGGGCCTCGTGTATCCGAGGCAGGCACTCTTGCCACTAGGCTATATCCCCAGCCCTCCCCAAATCTTAACGAGCTGATTTCCTTTCTCCAGCCCCCCATTTGGGTTATGACAGAACTGAGCCTTCTATTTTGGCCCTGATCTGATTCTAGCTGAGGAATGGAACAGTTGGGATGCAGGAAGGAAGCAGTGAGAAAAATGAGAAAGGAGCTAACAATTTTGACAGAAATGTACTCACTACCTTATTGACCCCTTTGTACATCACCTTGACAATAAAATTTATAAATGTCAATATCCAGTGAGCTAATGCATTTAGAAATTTTTTAAATATAAATCCAGTTGAAATTTGACAAGATAAGAGGGAGAGACAGAGATTGTATATCACTCTCAATTCTCTCTTTCTTTCAGTGTAGTTGGTTTCCTTAAGGCTCCAAGTACCTCCGTGTCTGTTCCTCATTTCCTCACACATCATCTCTGCTCTCCAGCCTGGCCTCTAGAAGCCACTTGTCTTATAGAGGGCTCAGGAAACCAAGCTACCCCTTTCCCTGCTCATTTGTGTTGTTGTCCTTTCCTTCTCCAGACTTTACCTCTCTTCTCAAGTGCTTTGTTTTCTTGGTCCAGCCCCAGTCAGTGACTTTCTGTTTTGTTATATGTAAGAAAATGCATTGGTGTGTCTTGAATTGTTATAAGGTCATAAAGCTCATGGACTTTTGCTTTGTTTAAGAATAGAGGATATAATATTGAATAAAATCCTCTGCTGAATGGGTACATTAGATGAATAATTCATAATCATTCTGCCTTTGTAGAGGAATGGAGTGCTTGGGAAAGGGGCATGGGGGAAAGAGTGGATGGAGATAGGAGGGAGATGGAGACTAGAAGACAAAGATGATACCAACAGACTTGCTTTACAGCTGGTGCCTGGTAGTACATAGACTCATCATGATTACTTATTTATAATCTAGCTGGTCATCCTTGCCTTCTTCCATTCCGGAGTTCCTAAAAATCCAGGAAAGGTGTAACTATGAATTGGTGATAGGAGTCCATTTGTGAAGTACAGAAGTCTCCCCAAATACTAAAGATATGATTTCCTTTGTCCAATCCCCCATTTTGGTTATGACAGAAATAAGCCTTCCATTTTTGCCCTCTTCTGATTCTGCCTAAGGAATAGAACAGTGAGTATGCAGGAGGGAAGAGTGAAGAAAAATGACAGAGAGGCTAACAACTTTGACAAAAATGTACGCACTATCTTAAATATCTAACTGTAACATCCCTGTACATCAACTTGACATTAAAATCAAGAGACACAGGGTAAAAAAGACAAACGACTACAAAAGTAATGCCTGTAAAACTGTTTGGTGTAGGTGAACTGAACAACTCTTGGGGGGAGGGAGGGAAAGGGGGAGGGGAGGGAGGAATGGGGGAGGAGGTAACAAACAGTAAAAGAAATGTATCCAATGCCTAACATATGAAACTGTAACCTCTCTGTACATCAGTTTGAAAATAAAATATATATGTATAAAAATAAAATAAAATAAAATTTAAAATTTCAATGTCTATTGAGCAGATTCATTCAGAATTTGCTTTCCAATATAAATGAACTTGGAATTTGACAAGAGCAAAAGACAGATTATAAATTACTCCCAATGCTCTCTTTCTTGTAGTGTAGTTGTTTTCCTTAAGATACAAGGCATCACTATTTGTGCCTCATTTTCACACATATCATTGCTGCTCTCCAGTTTGGCATCTGTCAGCCAGTAAGTAGACTCATTGTCCTAATACAGAGGACTCAGTACACCAGGCTGCCCCTTTCCCTGGTCATTTCTCTTGTTCTCCCTTTCTTCTCCAGACATTACCTCTCTCCTCATAGGTTTTGTCTTCTTGGTCTGGCCCCTAGTCAATGAGAATCTGTAGAATCTAATCTTTTCCCAGGACAACCATTCAGTAGAATCTCCGCCCATTCCAATGGCAGTTACTCTGCTGTTCATTAGGGCGGGGCAGCATGTCACAGTGGGGGGTGGCAACAGTTTCTCTTCATCTCTGCAGAGATGGCATCTCTAAGGTGTGAGGGTTTCATGACCAAGCTTGCTATAAGTATGAAAAGCTTTAGCTGGTCTGGTTTCAGAGCAGAAGACAGGGGCAGCCTTCAAAACCATTTCTGAGGGCCAAAGCTTCCTTCCTGCCCCAGTGCGGCTGAGGTGGGAACTCGGGGTGTTTTAGCCACAATTCCTACTTTTATCTGAGCTGGTCTATGCTCACCAAATTACAAAATATTCAATAAATACTAAGACTACTTCATCAGACATGTTCTAAAAACTAGGGAGCAATAGTTAATGAAATATCACAGAGTGTTTACCCTCACAGAGTTGTGTGTGTGTCTACATGTAGGATTTTGAAGTTTTGAGTTTTAAATTGAGAAAATGGTTGGTGTCTACCCTGGCCTGGAAGTGGGGTGTAGATGTGAGTGAAGAGGCCACAATGTTGATCTTTGTTCTTGTCTTCTACCAGCCCCCTTCCTGGTAACCATGGCCTTAAAGTCTCCTTTGTATACTCAGAAGATTCCAGTTTCTTTCCTCCACTTTTCAAAGCTGTTTCATTTCTTTACTTTTTTTCGGAAATCACTTTATGTTCAGTGCTTTTCCTTTCTACGCAAACTTTCTGGTGGTGTCAGATGTGTTCCCCCAAAATGGATACCAGGCAGCAAGGTTCTCAAACCACCTACTTGTAATTCCTCTAATACCACACCAGGGTCTCTTCCTGTCCCCAAGTCCTCTTTGAAATATTTTAAGGGCAAGAATACAGGAGACTTCCTCAAATTTCTCCAGGAAAAGCCCCTGATGAAAACCCTGATTGAGTGAGACTCTTTGGGGACTTTACGTGTAGGATTAAATGACTCCCGTCTGATGACTCCACCTGGCGCCAATGCAGAAGTAAGAAGTGAATGTGGCTGCACCGAACCCTCCAGACCCAACAGCAGAATAAATAAATAAACCAACAAACAGCACAAACGGATAGGATATCCAGCATTCTAGCAGGCTATTTCTCCTTTAAGTAGAGCCAAGAACTGCTGAATCCCTTTGTTAAACTCCTTTTGTACATGATAATGGCTTATTATTTTTTTTTTTTTGGCCAGTCCTGGGCCTTGGACTCAGGGCCTGAGCACTGTCCCTGGCTTCTTCCCGCTCAAGGCTAGCACTCTGCCACGTGAGCCACAGCGCCGCTTCTGGCCGTTTTTTCTGTATATGTGGTGCTGGGGAATCGAACCTAGGGCCTCGTGTATCCGAGGCAGGCACTCTTGCCACTAGGCTATATCCCCAGCCCAATGGCTTATTTTTAGTTTTAAAAACTGTGCAAATTGAAAGCTCATTTTTGTAGTATTCAATGGCTACCTGTAGGGGAACATTTTTTTTAATTTCCCTTAAATCATTTTATTGTTATTAAAATGAGACATACAGAGTAGTTACAGTTACACAAGTCAGGCGATGAGTGCATTTCTTTTTGGACAATGCTGCCCCTACCCCACTCTCTCCAGTTTTTCCCTCTCACCCCCCCCCCAAAGTTGTATCATTAACTTTCAACCTAGTGTCTAGTGAGTACCATTGCTGCATTTGTTCACCCACTGTCCCTCCATTTCTGTGGCCCTTACCCTCCAAAAGACAAAGAAATGAACAAACAAGACAAAAAGAAAACAAAAACAACAACAAATGAAAAAAAACACCACTTGTTTCCATTTCCTGGAGTTCATTCCTATATTTTATATATGATCAGCGGCACATAAGACACTGTACCCGTGTTCCTCTCCTAAGAGTATTCTTGTAGGGGAACTTCTAACTTTATGGGAGGCATGCACAATAAACATGATTTTTTTTTACTTCTTTAGTGTTTGGATAGAAAGGCAGAGTAGAGTATACCATTAAAAGTCACAAGCCACTGTACACCCATGGCTCATGGCTATAATCCTAGCTACTCTGTGGGAGGGGGGAAATCCCAGTGTAAACTTGACCTTGCTTGGCTATTGCTTCTGACTGAGGAGGACTCAAAACTTGACTCTGTAAAATATGTCATTAGTTTCTAAATAGGAATCAATCTTTCTCCCCTGCCGGTGGTGGGGTGCCCCCATCCCATTCTCACAGCTCCCAGAGCTGCATGAGACATGTGGTTGAAGAAGGGAAGTAGAATGGAGTTCGGGGCCTGGAGCTTCAAAGGCAACAGTGGCTGCTGTAGTAAAGACAGCAGAGAGCCCTGTAGAACCCACAGAGGTTGCTTATGCTAATTTGATAGACTTAGAAGGATTAACACATTGATGCATTATTAGCACCTTTATAGAAAATTTTCTAAGAGTTAAGTCATTGTTTTAATTGGCGTATTTTTGCTGATGCTGTTGATGAGAACAGGGAACAGGCCTGATTAGTATTTATCCCGTGGCTCCCAGCCTGGCCATGGAGCGCAGAACATTCAGAAAAACTGGGTCTGGAGGTGCCCCGCCTGCTCCAACAAAATTTTTTAGAATCCTGCTCTATGACCAGTCCAACCCCAAAGCCCTCAGGTCCCTACAGTGTGGAGAAGGAAGTAGTCTAGGTGGGGAACTCAAAGACCTCATTCCAGCCTCAACTGTGCTGTCTACTCACCCTTCAAACCCCAGAGCCTGCATTTCTGCATCTGCCAACTCTTGTGACCTGGGAGCGAGAAAATCCACCGAGGGGCATGCTCGCAGGAAGCTGGCTTCTAGGTCGGGAGTTGGAGGCTCCGGGGCGTTCGTGGCACCGCGGCGCGCGCGCGCCCGCGGGCGTGAGGGCGCGCGCTGAGTGCGCGGCGCCGGCGTCGCAGGCACGCGGCCAGGGCGCGCTCCCTAGGAAGGGAGGCGTGGTGTCGGCGGGGAGGGGAGGGGGAGGAGGGTGGCGCGCGGCCGGGGTGGGGTGGGGGAAGGGTCGGGTATCGGCGAACTCGGCGTGCAGCTTCCGAGCGGCTGCGAGGCGAGGCGGCCTGGGCTGCTGGGGCCGACGCCTGGGTGGCTGTCGCCGCCGCTGCCGCCGCGCCGACTGCGAGATGGCGATCTTGGGCGCGGAAGGGTGAGGGCGCCCGCCGCTGGAGGAGGCGCTGCTGCCGCCGCGGTGGCTGACCGGCCCGGCCGCCCGGAGCCGACAGCTTCGCCCCGGGGGTTATCTCCTCAGAAGACTATGAGCTCCTTGAAAGAAGGAATCGTGTTTTGCTCATCTTTTTGTCCCCAGTGTCTAGTACAGTTCCTCATACATAACTTAAACTGAAATTTGGGACATGGCCACTGCTTCACCAAAGTCTGATAGTAATGATAACCACAGTGGAAGGTTACAGTTACAGGTAACTGTTTCTAGTGCCAAACTAAAAAGAAAAAAGAACTGGTTTGGAACAGCAATATATATAGAAGTAACTGTTGATGGAGAAATTAAAAAAACAGCGAAGTCCAGTAGTTCTTCTAATCCAAAATGGGATGAACAGCTTACTGTAAATGTGACCCCACAGACAACATTAGAATTTCGAGTTTGGAGTCATCACACTTTAAAAGCAGATGCTTTATTAGGAAGAGCAATGGTGGATCTGAAACAAGCCCTTTTAACGCACAATAGAAAATTGGAAAAAGTGAAAGAACAACTAAAACTCTCTTTGGAAAACAAGAATGGTGTAGTACAAACTGGTGAACTAACAGTTGTACTTGATGGACTAGTGATTGAGCCAGAAAATCTAGCAAATCATAGCTCATCTCCAACAATAGAAATACAGCAAAATGGGGATGCCTTACATGAAAATGGAGATCCTTTATCAAGGACAACAACCAGGTTGGCTATTGAAGGTACTAATGGAATAGATAATCATGTACCTACAAATACTGGCATCCCAAACTCATGCTGTTCGTATGTAGTTAATGGAGACAACACACCTTCATCCCTGTCTCAGGTTGCTGCCAGACCCAAAAATACACCAGCTCCAAAACCACTCACCTCTGAGCCTGCCAATGACACTGTTAATGGAGAATCATCTTCATCTGCACTAATTGCTAATGCTTCTGCCATGGGTACTCCGGTACCATCCGAAGAACCCACATTGACTTCAGATTGCACTAGCACTACCATCGAAGATTCTCCTGTTCAGGAGCTACTGGCATCCTCAGAACACAATGAATGTATTCCTTCTGTCAGTACAGAATTGGGACCTGAAGCTCAGAATCTATTAGACCTTAATTCCTCTAATTCTGGAAGTAGTTCTGCTTTTGACAAATTAAGGCAACCAGATGGATGTGTGGAACCTCTTCGGCAGCAGTCTGGAAATGCAAACACAGAGTCTTTGCCATCAGGATGGGAACAGAGAAAGGATCCTCATGGTAGAACCTATTATGTGGATCATAATACTCGAACTACTACATGGGAGAGACCACAACCTTTACCCCCAGGTTGGGAAAGAAGAGTTGATGATCGTGGAAGAGTTTATTATGTGGATCATAATACCAGAACAACAACATGGCAGCGTCCTACCATGGAATCTGTTCGAAATTTTGAACAGTGGCAATCTCAGCGGAACCAATTGCAAGGAGCTATGCAACAGTTCAACCAACGATACCTCTATTTGGCTTCAATGTTGGCTGCAGAAAATGACCCATATGGACCTTTACCACCAGGCTGGGAAAAAAGAGTGGATTCAACGGACAGGGTTTATTTTGTGAATCACAACACAAAAACAACCCAGTGGGAAGATCCTAGAACTCAAGGCTTACAGAATGAAGAACGTCTACCGGAAGGCTGGGAAATTAGGTATACTTGGGAAGGTGTTAGGTATTTTGTTGATCATAACACAAGGACAACAACTTTCAAAGATCCTCGCAATGGGAAGTCATCTGTAACAAAAGGTGGTCCACAAATTGCTTATGAACGCAGCTTTAGGTGGAAACTTGCTCACTTCCGTTATTTGTGCCAGTCTAATGCACTTCCCAGTCATGTAAAGATCAATGTGTCCCGGCAGACATTATTTGAAGATTCCTTCCAACAGATCATGGCATTAAAACCATATGACTTGAGGAGGCGATTATATGTAATATTTAGAGGAGAAGAAGGACTTGATTATGGAGGTCTGGCAAGAGAATGGTTTTTCTTGCTTTCACATGAAGTTTTGAACCCAATGTATTGCTTATTTGAATATGCGGGCAAAAACAACTATTGTCTACAGATAAATCCAGCATCAACTATAAATCCAGACCATCTTTCTTACTTCTGTTTCATTGGTCGCTTTATTGCAATGGCACTATTTCATGGAAAGTTTATTGACACTGGTTTCTCTTTACCATTCTACAAGCGTATGCTAAGTAAAAAACTTACTATTAAGGATTTGGAGTCTATTGATACTGAATTTTATAACTCTCTTATCTGGATAAGGGATAACAACATAGAAGAATGTGGCTTAGAAATGTACTTTTCTGTTGACATGGAGATTTTAGGAAAAGTTACTTCACATGACCTGAAGTTGAGAGGTTCCAATATCCTGGTGACTGAGGATAATAAAGATGAATATATTGGCTTAATGACAGAATGGCGTTTTTCTCGAGGAGTACAAGAACAGACCAAAGCTTTCCTTGATGGTTTTAATGAAGTTGTTCCCCTTCAGTGGCTACAGTACTTTGATGAAAAAGAATTGGAGGTTATGTTGTGTGGCATGCAGGAGGCTGACTTGACAGATTGGCAGAGAAATACAGTTTATTGACATTATACAAGAAACAGCAAGCAAATTATTTGGTTTTGGCAGTTTGTGAAAGAGACAGACAATGAAGTAAGAATGCGACTATTGCAGTTTGTCACTGGAACCTGCCGTTTACCTCTAGGAGGATTTGCTGAGCTCATGGGAAGTAATGGGCCTGAAAAGTTTTGTATTGAAAAAGTTGGCAAAGACACCTGGTTACCAAGAAGCCATACATGTTTTAATCGCTGGATCTACCACCATATAAGAGTTATAAACCCTGCCGGGCCAGCCGGCAGGGGAACAGAAATCCTGACTGAGGGGCGGCAGGGATACGGAAGAGGAAAAATAAGGCAAGAGAAAAAAGACAAGAGACAAAGATGGGGTACGGGAGGTCTGCACCTTGAGATTGAAACTCAAGACTGCAGCCCCGTTTATTCTTAACATCCAGCTTTTATGCAGTTTGGGAACCAGGGAAAGGCATAGGGTTACCAAAGTTTAAGAAAATAAGAAAGCTTTTAGGTCGGTAAATAACAGGAGGCAATAAAACAAGACAAGGCTGAATGGTAAACATAAACCAGGCGCCTATGGACACAGTAAAACATCTTGGTAAGTGCTGGCTGTCAATTAAGCCAAATCTTACCACATTCCTTGTGATAACAGCACAGCCAGAGGTCAGGATGAGCTTAGCTGCTAGCTCGGCTCCCAACAGTTCCCCCGTCTTTTTATTAAAAGAAGCGAACCCGCCTGTCTTAGGTGGGGTTGGTACCCCAGCCTGCCTTACCCGTCTTAGGGAACAACTTCAGAGCAGTGCTGAAGGCCCTGTCTTAGGTCGGTCTAGGCTGGCACCGCCTCATACCCGTCTCTGGCTGCGGTTCCTCTCGGGGGAAATTCATTTGCTTGGAGCTTGACCTTATGCAGCTGGCTGGCTAAACTCATGAAAGAGTTTTGCAATATGCGTACAATGCAAGGAAGGCATAGGAAAGCCATCAGCAAAAGTATCCCTGGGCCGAGCAATGTCATTAGTGGCCCCTTAACGTTAGTTAAGGAAGGGACATACTGTTGAAGTTGTTCAAACAGTTCTTTTGCTGTTTCTGCCACTTTAGAGTCCAAAGGCGGAGCTTGTTCTAGTCCGGCTATTTGTCTATGGAGTTGAAAGAGACCTAAGGACAAGTTATTATGGTGCCAAATACCATTTAGATGTGCTACAACTTGTTCCCAAGAATAGCTCGACCCATTATACTTATGGAGGGTCACACAAATAAAGTCAAACCCAGCATGACAGCACACCCATTGCAAAGTTTGTAAGGCACGAATTTGTTCTCCCAGTGACAGCACAGATTCATACAATGCTTCTAATTTTTGTTCTACTTTATCATCAATCCTGCCTTGAAAGTGCAGGGCTTGCGTGGTATTATGAGCAAGCTGATTAACATAGTGAGCTGTCTGCACATTTTGTGTTAGAGCCACAGTGGCCGCTGCAGCAGAGGCAGCTAAGGCAATAAAGGCTACAATGCCTGCTATTAGTAGCCCTACAAATCGTCTAGGGCACATAAGCTCTTTTAAATGTTTTAACACTTGAATACCTGTTTCTTCATACCAAGCTTCAGATAAGTTTACAGGAAGCATAACAAATGGTGGTTGCTTAATAACAATTGCAGAATCAGTAAGGCCACTATACAAGCAATTTGTAAAAGAACAGTTAGTGCAAGTAACATTGAGATACATGGCTCCTATAGAAATATTAAAAGGTCCATACATAATAGCATAAGGGGGTGTTACACAACTCATAATATTCTTTAAAGAAGTAGAAGTGGGCCAGGAGATATTGCTCAGGGCAGCCACTAACATCCAGACATGGCGTTGAGGGCGTCCATTCATCCACCACAGACCTGGGTTGAACTTGTTGGTGAGATTCGCTCCAGACCAGTCCATCAGCTAAGAATTAGTTCCTGAAATATTGGTTATAAAAGGGTGATCATGGCTACACTTTATGGGGTGCAGTTCTCCCGTGGATTCTACAATTTGAGAGGAGTTGATGTAGCGAGGTATCATGAAGGACGAGGTAGAACTGGCATGTACAGGAAACCCAGTAGGCAATGAAGTCATTCTTATATACTTGACTATTATCAGGCCAAATTCTATGATTTATGGATTGCATTACAGTACAGCCTGGAATATAACTGTTGGAGTCAGTTGTAAAGCATAAAGGGGTTCCAATGCCAGAAGCTGCAAAATCTCCCATCTTAACGTGTTGGACAAAAGGGTCTGGAGCTGTACCATACGCTGATCTGTTGACATGGACGAACACCTCAGCTCCCTCCCAGGTCGCAGGGTGCACAATCGGTGGATCTGACACGTAAGCCCAGTGGGTCAGCGCTTGTACTGTTCTGATGAGTTTCCACAATCCGAACACAACACTCAGGTAGCCAGCGGGCATCATTTTCATCCTGTGAAAAAACACAGACATGTCCTCGACCCCATGTCAATACCGGATCGGGCCCGTGCCAAGCACTTGTTAAAGGATCTTTCCACTTAACTTGAGCAAAAGCTCTTTGCTCTCTCTTTTCCCAGAACCGCTGTGCTGCAGAAAGGCCATTATAGTCCAAATTTAAAAAATTTAGTACGAATAAAGCATGAGAAAGTATATTAACAGGAGAGAAGGGGTATAGTTCCCCCCCCCTTTTAATTTAGAAATTTGATGTTTTAACAAACTGTTGGCCCGTTTGACAACTCCTTGACCATGAGGACTATAGGGAATTCCTGTAGAATGAACAATTTGGTAAGATTTGTAAAAAGTTTGAAAAGCTCGTCCAACATATCCCGGACCATTATCAGTTTTAATATGTTTAGGAAGTCCCATAGTAGCAAAGCAGCATAAGGCACGGGAGATACAATGTGTGCCAGCTTCCCCGCTAAGAGGAGTAGCTATAATAAAATTAGAGTAAGTGTCTATTGTAACATGGACAAAGCGGAGCCGTCCAAAAGAGGGGACGTGGGTAACATCCATTTGCCACACATGGTTAGCCACTAAGCCTCGAGGATTAATCCCATTGGAGGGCACAGGCAGGAAGGTAGCACAGTTGGGACAAGTTTTTACAATTTGACGAGCTGCCTCACGAGTAATATGAAATTGCTGACGTAAGGCACGACTGTTTTGATGGTGGGCAGCATGTGATTGCTTTGCCAAGTCAATTTGAGAAAGAAAAATTTGGGTAGCCTCATCTGTAATAGCATTGCCCTCCCTAAATGGTAAGGAGAGGCAAAGTGAATTAATTTGTTGGAGGGACAATGATGTGAAATTATGCCCACAAAATTGGCCCAAGCAATGGCCCAGGAATCACAATGAATATAAAGCCATTCTTGCTGCTGCAAAGTGTAGGGTATGTAAATAACCTGTGGATCTCGTCCAAGATACTTACAAGATTCCACACGGCACATATGGACTAAGGTGGCTACCAATTCATAATAAGGAATTAATATTTTTGAAGGAGTAGCAGGCAAGGAAAGCCACAAAAGGGGTCCCTTCTGCCAGAGGACCACTGTTGGAGAATGAGGTGTAGTTAAAATATAAGCTTCCCAAGGGGCTGAGTAATCTATAATTTACATGTTGGGAAGAAATGGCAGAATTTACTATGCTCAAGGCTTTGGCTGCTTTAGTTGTCATTTCTCTGGGAGATGTAGGGTCAGGGTCCCCCTTTAATAGATCAAATAAGGGTTTTAATTCAGCTGTGGACAATTTAAGATAAGGGAGAAGCCAAATCATACAAAGTATGTAAATGAGAAGTCTTAACCTGTAATTTCTGACTAGTAAAATAATAAGGACCCAAAATATGACCAAAAGGGATTTTTATTTTTCTCTGCCTGGGCTGGCTTTGAACTATCCAAAGAGTCTTAGCCATAAAAGCCCTTTTTATTTCCAATTAAAGCAACAGGAGAACAAAAGGAGTAGAGTTTACCTGTAAGTTGACCACCAAGTAGTTGCCAGAGTTTTGCTGTAACAGTTAAAGAACAGCAGACTGAATGGGGTCCATGTGCCATTAAATCTAATCATATTATTTAACCTTACCTTACTGGCACGTGAAAGAGAAAACAAATGAATAACAATAAAAGTCTCAGCTTCAGTGGATCTGAAGTGGCTGTGTCTTCCATCCCAAATTAGCAGGCCAGCAGGAGAGATGGTTTGCATCTGGATAATTCTTTAGTAGAGTTCCCTGGATAGGCTGTCACATTTCCTGCTTGTTGCCTGTAAACTTCTACACAGACTGGTTAAGGGCATTTTTAAACAGATTTTAGAAGGCTTGGGCCTTTAACCATCTTTCTAGTCACAAAATCCACACAGATTGAAGGCCAACCAAGTCTGCTCTCTGTAGCAGCCAGGGCAGTTTCTGAGTCACAAACAACTCCCAGTTTGGGAGCCTACTGTGGAGGCAGCTTTCTGTAGCCATAGACTGCCACGGTCCACTCAGATAGCACACATGTCAACCTGTATCCTATAAAGCAAGATGTTAATTTTGGCTCCAGAAAATTTAGGTTAATAGTCACACCTGTGCAGTTATTTCAAAATGACTCTGGTCCCTTGATCTTAAAGAGTTTATGAGAGCACAGCGAAAAAAGAAAAAAAAAATGGAGAAGCAAAATCTTAGTGTATACCAAAGAATTGTCAGGATTAGATGTACACTTGACTCTTAGCATAGATAGACATAAAGAATAACACACTGGTTGTACATCATTGTACTTATATCACGTGCTGTATATTAAAACCTTTTAGAGTTTTTCTTAGACACATTTGTTTGCTCCCAAACATATCAGTTTGGGCTTAAAACCTGTTTTTTTTTTTGTTTTTAAGTTTTACCAACACATAGACATAGACATAGACACACATACACATACAGACAATGTGCACACGTTTTGGGGCGCGCTTAGAATTGTTCTTTAATTGGCCATGTAAGTTTTTCTGGAATTCCAGTGGCAAATGATATTATTTTGCCTATATTCTAGAACCACGTGGTTAGATAGTAAACAAAAAAAGCCTTTTCAGCAAACCAAAATTTTCAGATCATCTGAAAAGCCACATTTTGAGAAACCAGTTTAGCTCCCAAGGGGAGCTTATGGGAGACAGGACATGAACACAGACAGTGAGCTCACAGTAAGACACCTTCATCTTCCAGCATTTGAATTGTAAGGCACCTTTGACATGCAAGGTCACAGGACTCCAAGTCCCTGCCCAGCCTCCAGGAATTTGGCATGCTTGTCACCTGGGGGATGGGCAGGCTTTCACTCCAACCAGTCCTATTGTCTACCATGTACTCAATGCTAGAGAAAGTTTATGATTTAGCCAAACAAGCAGAATTTAACTGAGTCTCGAAAACTTAAACATCACTAACAAGAATAGAAAGCCTTTCTTTGAGTCTTTTAAAGCAGATATTAAACAAATATCGATACCCATCCTATGTCACAGGCAGGCAGGCAGAGTTTAGAGGGAGGCAGGAAAAGAGACAGAGAGAACTTCATCTGCCTGAGCGCTCATAGAAGTTAGGTAAGTCCTGCAAAATATTCCAAATATATAAGATTGGGCTCAAACTTGAGCAGCTTTCCTGAAACAATTTAGACTTGACGAGCAACCAGCTGAGCTGAACTAGAGATCAGTTATCTCCAAACACCCACAATTGCTGATTTCCTTGACCTAGCCCAGTGGATTTATGGAAAAATGTAAGCTCCAGGCTAATGGTCACTCACCCTGGTTGGGGTTTCAAATCTGTCCTGGTGGATGGAAATAGAGCGCTGGGTCAGGAGAAGTTACCTCAGTGGTGTTAGCATTTCCCTAGCCTCAGGTCCCTTCCCCCTGCTAGCAGCCTGCACCTAGGAGAGCTGTAAGTCTGCCAGGACTCCCTTTAAAGGAGTTTGTTGTTCTGGATGAAGCTGTGACAACAGAGCTATAACTGATTTTTAACATAGTCTCAACATAGGTCAATCTATCTTTAATAGGCTTATTGAATAATTTCTCCTCAGAGTCTGAGCCATCTGAGTCTTCCTTAATGTCTAGCTCAGTGGGTTCAGGTCTTGTTAATTTTCTCAGCTCTTCCCAGGCAGCAGCATACGCTCCCGGAGCTGGGCAACACTCATCAGGTCCCTGTTCAGTTTCTCCAATCGACTGATCGAATTTAATCTATTCATGGCTAAGATCTAAGCAATCTCGGACCAGAAACCAAAGAATAATAGCATCCACTGAGGTCTTCTCAGGGCCAGTTGCATCATAATGTTCCCTTTTTTTTTTTTTTTTTTTCTAGCAAGTTTCTAAGTTATTGGTTCCTTCCTCCAGGAACTGGGGGCATGCTTTCTCAATAAAATAAAAGAAACGTTCTAAGTTACATTGGCCAACTTTCACTGCCCGGGCATTAAGCATGCCTTTAGGGGCCTGCATGTATAGCATGCGGCTATTACCTTGTCCCATAATTTATTACTCCCGACGATACACTCTCCTCCCGCTCTCCTTCCCAAGCATTCGGACGTCCTTACCTGAGCGGGGGTCACCTGCCGTCGATCCCAGGCCTTCAAGTCCCTGTTCCAGGCGCCAAACCTGCCGGGCCAGCAGGCAGGGGAACAGAAATCCTGACTGAGGGGCGGCAGGGATACGGAAGAGGAAAAATAAGGCAAGAGAAAAAAGACAAGAGACAAAGATGGGGTACGGGAGGTCTGCACCTTGAGATTGAAACTCAAGACTGCAGCCCCGTTTATTCTTAACATCCAGCTTTTATGCAGTTTGGGAACCAGGGAAAGGCATAGGGTTACCAAAGTTTAAGAAAATAAGAAAGCTTTTAGGTCGGTAAATAACAGGAGGCAATAAAACAAGACAAGGCTGAATGGTAAACATAAACCAGGCGCCTATGGACACAGTAAAACATCTTGGTAAGTGCTGGCTGTCAATTAAGCCAAATCTTACCACATTCCTTGTGATAACAGCACAGCCAGAGGTCAGGATGAGCTTAGCTGCTAGCTCGGCTCCCAACAATAAACAACTAAAGGAAAAACTACTTTTTGCAATAGAAGAGACAGAGGGATTTGGACAAGAATGAATGTGGCTCCTTGTCTTGGAGGAGCTCTTGCATTTAAATACCCAGCAAAGAAATTGCACAGATAGTGTATATAAGCTGTTCATTCTGTACAGTGAACTTTCTGAAGTTCACTGTACTTTCTGAAGTATAAATGTTTTCCATTCTTCCACAGAAATATGCAAAACAGTTAATCGTTTTCTACTTTATTTATTTTTCCCTTGAAATGACTGACCAGGAAAAAAATCATCCTTAAATTTTGAAGGAAGCAAGACTTTATTAAAAATAATAAGTATATATCTATATAAACATATATGATAGTGGCTCTAGTTTTATAGAGCTCCACTTGTATTAAACATGCCAGCCGTTCCTTCATAAAGGTATAATTTGCTCTACCTTTTCTGTTGTCCAGGGGAAAGTGCAAATTGTCCCATGGTCATCTCTCTTAGGGAACAACTCCTGAGAGTGTTAGTTGCATGGCTGTTCAGGAAGGTATTAAGGGCTTATGCCAAATCTTACCTGACTATATTAAAAATGCTGCTGGCTTTTATGAAGACAGGTGCTTGGACCTGTTTTAAATGAATATATAGTTGAAAAACTCCCTCTTTGCTCTTTCAGTAATAACAGTTAAAGTAATGAATGAAACCTTAACTTACATGGAGCTCATGTACTCAATCCAATAACTGTTAGAGATTGGGAAGAACTCATTGAGCAATGTAGAGATTTGTTTACATGTTTCTTTGGGATGTTAGGTATTTATGGAATTTTAAAGAATCAGGCATTTCTGTACTTATTTTTTTCAATGTGATGTTCTTCAGATTACTAGTAATAAATTGATAGTTTGATATTTAGGAACATAAAAATGGTAATGTGGACTTTGCCACTTTTGTTTGTGTTTAAGCTTTGGCTTTATAAAAACAGGTAGAATAAAAACAGATGGGTTGAAAAGTTACATAAACATTTAAACAAATATACTAAGAACTTTCTATTAGTGTTTCAGTAGCCTACTTCCTATCAGATTCATGAAAATTCTGTTAAGTGAGCAAATTAAAAAATCTGTTTCTTCTATACCCAATTTTATAATTAAGTTAATTTTGTTCAAATAATACGTTTTAATTATAAGGGTATTCAGTAAACTACAAAGATACAGATAAAAATAAAACCCGATGTGAATGACAATACTGCTTTCAGCAAAATGGGCTTCCCAATTAATATAAAAATTACAATTCCTATTTATATCATGCTTCCAGTATGCACTATAAATTTCATTGACTTAAATTTTTTAAAATAAGAACTGACTTCTAAGAATGGTACCTGTAAATATTCCCGAGTGCATACAGAAAATACTAGTATACAACTTAATTTTTAAACACTAGTTTTTGTTTTGCCAAAATTTTATTTTTCTACACATTTTAGATTGCCCTGCATTTTTATTCATAAGCCATAGTAAAGATGGAAAAGGCAGTGATCCACTTAGTTGAGTAGAATCCTCTCTCAGATCCTGATTAGAAACTTTCTGTTGCTATATGAATTTACCTATCACAGAAGTTGTATGTCATTTGGTGGAGATACGTTAGACTCAGGTAAGAGTTCAGGGTATGGACCCCTCTTGTATGAAGTTGCAGTCCATCAGGTAAGGCTACAGAGCCCACATCAGCTTTCTGGTTTCCAAAGACTACACACTTGACTGTACCTTTCCACTTTTCATACCTAATTACATAAAAAACAAACCTACAGAAAGAGTGTCATTTACTGAGTGTCAGTCAAAAGCCCAAGAGAAATGTAGTACACTCCTCTCTTCCAATCCCTCCTCTGAGCTAGAGTGGCAACAGAGATATTAGTACAAAGTTCATAGTGCTTGAAAACAGCTCATGAGGAAATACAGGATAGAGGCTCTCATACAGGTTCATACTACATTTTGGTTACATGCCCACCACTAATATAAACCTAACACTTAACAGTTTCATCCATCAGATCAGTCTGTTCTCCAGGAAAAGCTATCAGTGCTTTGATTTGTATCTTTGCTGAACAGTTGGAGTTAAAAATATTCACAAAACATTTTTCATAATAACTAAATGCCTAGAACTTCTTCACCTGAAAACTAGATAAGATGGTGGTGTGTTCTCATTGCCAGGCAACCTTGCTTCTATTTGAGGATAAAAGTGACCCTGATAAACTGCATCTGGAGTAAAAATAATGTCCAGATACGTAATAGGGAGCTTTATAATTAGGATTTCCTCTGAGTGAGAAAACTTCCAACTGCCTAGCCCTTATAAAGACCCTGAGTTGAGGAGATGATGGTTGTTTAGAGTACAATATGGATACTGTTTACAATGCCGGTAAGAGGGCTTCTGAAAGAAAGCCCAAGGTTAGCCTGCTGGCCAGTTATATTCCTGCCCTACCACTTTCTAAGTAAATTTATGTCAAATGTACGTTGAGTCCTAATGTTTGATTAAATCTAAAACAATCTAATGAATATTGCAGAGGCAAAACAGAAATCTCTTGCTGAATTTTGTGAATGAGAAAATAAAATTTTTTTGTAACGTCAAAAAAAAATCCACCGAGGCACGGTTAAAGGTAAAAAATTTTATTAGTCAATCTGCAACTGCCTTGCTCCAGGGTACCCCAGAACTAGGACCAGGTGCGGCCTCCAAGGGGGTGAGTTCTTTCCTTTCTTCCTTTCCACAGGCTTCTCCTTTCCCCAGGCCTCTTGTTCTCCACAAGCCCGTGCTCTCCACATGGCTCTCCATGTGTCTCTGCTCCCTGCTCTCTGCTATCCTCGTGTCTCTGCTCTCAGCTGGCCTCTGCTCAGTGGGCCTCTGCAACCTCAGTTCACTGCAAGTCCACACTCGGCCTCTCCTCGCCATCAGTCCAGGCTTGGGCCTCCTTGAGCCACTTGTTTGGACTTGGGCCTCCCTGCACCCTTCCTCCGGACTCGGCCCGGGCACTGCTCAGTTCCACAAGGCACCCCTCAGTGCCTTGCTTCTCGGGATCTCCCCTTTTACCAGAAACCCTGCCCTCTAATAGCCCCTGCCACCGGCAGTCAGGGGGTCCCCTCCCCGGAGTGGGGGGGGGCAGGATCCCCTTTTATGCTCCACAGTGGGGAGTGGCAATGAAGCCAACATGGTAAGGGACTTCCCACCCCTCTGGTTATCACACCAACCTGGACTATAATTATAACTACCTTCGGGAGGTGCCAGAAAAAAATTCAGTGCGCCACTCTTGATAAATGTGTTTTATCAACTGGACCTGTAATCATGGGAGGGAGGATTATAATTTTCTTGAATGGAGTACAGGAATTTGCCTTTACATGCTTATCTGTTGGGCCCTGGGAGGAAAATAGGTGAATTAAGCAGGAGGGCCTGGGAGACATCCCTGGTCACAGGGTAGCAGGGCCAGCTGAAGGCAGGCAGTTGTGCCAGAGCTGGTTTTTGGCACTTCGCTTTTCAGTTTCCAGTAGGGAGTGAATTCAGTAGCCATGAGTTAAGAGATACAGAGGATCCCCCCTGCCAATTTTACGCCTTCATTTGAAGCCCTCTGGCTGGGATACACCACGTTCTCTGGGAAGGCCGTGATCCTGTGGGATTCAGAAGCAGCAATCTTTTGGCTAGTGTCATTGCCTTCTGGCTAAGGTCTTTGAGCCTGTGAAGATGACAACTGGTCACATACATACACCTGGAAATTCTCTTCCCTGACCACAGGGTGGTGAGAAGACACTTATGTTGGGACTCCTGATATTCTCATGCACATTTTGACTAACAGTTCCCATAAGCATTGGTAGTTTGGGGCACTTACTGGAGCTTTCTGGTACCTTTGCCTGCTTTTGTTCTGATCAAGTTACAATGTTAGTGTATACCTTGAATTCTTAAGCATGCAGTGCCTGCTCATTCCCGGAATGTCACCCTTGTCAGGATCATATGTATCTTTGTTTCCTAACCCTAACTCGTGGTACAGTTTGCTTTTCTGGTGCTTCCTGCCAGGACGATGCCCAAGGCCAGGACAAGTTCGGTCCCTTGGAACTTGGATTTCTTTATTGTCATGACTGTGTAGTCAGTTGCTTTTAGATACAATCTGATCTTGTGTAGTTATAAAGATACTTGTAATCAACCCTATGAAGAGTGTTGGCAAAACACTTTTATCCTTAATATAAAAGACCAGAAGTTAGATGCCAGATAGTCCCCATGGACACAATCAGATCTTGAAGCTTTGGAGTTTCCAATGCAATCACAGGTGATGATTACTCCTCTTCGTCTTGGGACAGGAGGACAGTATGCAGAGGACTGTGGGGTATATGGTCTTCTCTGACTCTGATCACCATGCCACATCACAAGTAGGTTGTTCAGTGTTGACATTAAAAATTAACAATGAGGAAATCCTTGGTCTCAACTAACTGCCATCCTAAGTTGGATCTGACCAGGACTCTTGGGCCAGTCTCATCTCAGCAAACTTACTTTAGACAAACACAGCACAAAGAGAGGAGAATCACTCCACACTGGCCTGAATTGCTCTGGGCACCTGCATCATGAGCATGTTCCAGGGTAGGGCCATGGTTGGCACCATTCATTTATTTATGATTCACTGTCTCTGGATGCTTACCCAAGGTTTCCCTGGCGAGAGACAGAAAGTCAGTGTAGGAGGATGGGTTTGAGGTGTAGGACAGGAGGAGGCTGGCCTTAGAACTCTTTCTGGAAGTTGGATGTGGCCTGTGCCAAGGTCCTCTTCTGGTCAGAAAGGGTGAAGTGGGCTGTAAATGGTGGGACACCCTCAGATGTGGATACCTCAAGGCACTTAATGAAGAGAAATGAGTAGAACAATAACTGGCACACCGTCAGCACTAAGAAGCACCTTCTCTTCTGTCTTTAGCCCACAGCTAATTGTACATTTAATTTTTGGACCAGTTCATTGTAGTGAGACTGTGTGCTGAGTTTCTACTTGCCAGTGTGTGAGAGGTATGCAGGGGTCCTGAGGCACAGCCTATGGAGGATTTAGTTTGCTAGACCTGGGAAGACCACTTCCCAAACTGACAGCAACATGCACAGCTCCTGGAGCCCTGGTTGTCGCTAGCCTTATTATACTATGCTTTATTGTCAGGGATCAGAGGATGAGGAAAGAAGGGAGAGGGAAGGTCTACTGGAGGATGAGACACAGCAATGAGGAGCCAGTATGTGGTGTTTGTCTGGGAAGACATGTCCTCGTGCAATCCTAGAACTCATATCTCACATCACAGAAACCATATGTGTGTGCCTACCTGTGCTAACACTGCAACACCAGTGTCACACACATTTCTTAGCAGTCTGAAAACTACTGTCTAAAAGTATGAGAATGACAGTTTGCTTTACTCATATGTGAGGTCCTCAGTTATTGCCATGCAAACTTGCTTGCTCTAGACAAATTCTACCCTGGGACAATGATGTCAAAACCCCAACCGGACTCCAGTTGCCAATTGTCCTTTCATCCTTCCATATCCTTTTACTCATCCTCCATTCACATTTTGTTCCCATCGTATTTTTGGATATACATGTTATAAATTTGGAATTCAATGGGAGTATGTATGCATAAGGGAATTGTGTGTGTGTGTATGTGTGTTTGTGTGTGTGTAAAGATGATTGTGAGTGGAGAGATTTTTTCACATGAAACATTTCTCATTTAGTATCAAAATGGGGGTTTATGAGAGAATTTGAAGTACATTATGTTTCTTTCAGATATTCCTTAGGCAGTAGGAGGGTGTGATTGCTCACAACATTCAGATATATTTTTGTAGTGTGCAGCAATGTACACATCTTCAGATGAAGCTCATGGAATGTGGATCTGGACACTCTGTGGGATCTGGTAGGGGTCTGAGGAGTCTCAGATAGAGTAGGATCCCAGGACCCCAGTCTGGCTTTCAGTAGGTGGCACAGTGGCACCATAGCAGGCCTTCAGGAGGTCTATAATGACACCATTGAAAGGAAATTTCATCCATACACCTCCAGTTGTGTTGACACATGTGGAATGTCGGGTATAGCAAGGCCTTCAGGCTATCTCTGTCCCTGAATCTCCCTTGCACATTTGAAGGTCCTAATTATGGGACCACACCTATTCATCTGAGTCAAAACGTGACATTGGGCCAGTTCAGTATAGACGTGGGAAGAAGGAGCTTTGAGAAGTACATGGAAATTTACAGGGAACATTCAAGCATGAGAAATTTTTGTGGACAGAGAAAGGCAGTGTCATTTGAAGTAACAATGTAGACAAAAGCTCTGGGCCTATGGAGCACAATAAGCCTAAATCTGGAGCTGGACTTGGCAAGTGCTTTTGAAATGTCACACAAATTACAGAGCACCTGTAATGTCTCAGATACTCAGCCTGAAATGCTAGATGTGACCCAGGGCAGTGAGAGAGGGCCTGGCTAAGTCTATGTCCCCTGACTCAAGCCTCCAGTCCTTCTCCAGGTGACTCAGGGCCTGAGTCATCGGCACTCTGAATTTGTTTCACTCCCCTGAAAATCCACCCTCTGTCTTGGAGAACTTCTGCGAAGAGGCTCCTCAAGTTTGAGATAATAGCTCAGTCAGGCCTTTAGACACAGGCCATTGTGTGGCTGCAAAGGTAAGACTAATATCCAGTTTCCTTCTGAGATTCACCCAGCATTCCTCTGTTCCTCTGTTCTTTCCTCCTAAGTATGAATACAATCAAATGCCCTAGCAGTGGGGGAACATTCATACAGGGATTTGAATTATACAAGTGGAGCATGACAGATGTCATGTCTGATTTGAATAGGCTAGAAGGCATGAGCCAACTGGTTCAGAGCTACCCTGCAGTGAAGACCTGATGTCTGCTTTCCTCTCTCTCAAACTGGGGCCCACTCTGGAGTACTCATCACAGGCAACAGGAAACAGACAATTCGAGCCCCACTTACACTGGCAACTGTACACAATCAAGACCCACACTGTCTGAGGCCAAGAATCAAAGCTCTCTTTTTAAATACCACTCCCAGTTAGGTGAGGATTACCTGGTAAGTTTGGTGAGGAGGATCCAATATGCTTCCTACTGTCATTCTCCCATTCTCCCATTCTCTTCTGGATGGTAGAGTACTCCCTAAATCATCAGAACATCAACCACCCCACTCAGGGTGCCCTGAATCTCCTTCACGCCACCAGTATTGTGTTCAGTTCATTGCCCTTACTTGCCTGCACACCACTATCTCAACTCAGTTCCCTGCTCATCAAACCCTGAGATCTGCTGACAGTTCAAGCACACCCACAAGAATTTGGCCCTCTGCATAATTACTTGGAAAGCTGACCCATGCAAGCGAGCTCTGTGGCAGGCATATGACAGCCCATAACCATCCCAACTCAGTAGTGACACATTTGGCCTATATAATTTGGGCCTGGCTTTCCCATAATGTGTAGACTAACATCTGGACTTTTATGTAGCTCCTTGAGGTTGATCTTGGTCTCTCAGTTTACTCAGATAACTGCCTGGGTGTCTGACTCTTGCAACATAAAACGAAATTTGGTGGTGATTTTCAATGACTATTAATGCAACTTGTATATATAGTTTGAGGGCAGGAAAGTGTACCATTACTGGGGCAGAATCCAGATACCATCACTTATGCCCACAAATATAGAATTGGAAATCTGTCACACAATCACCTAGAAGTCCATACAACCATGATCCTGTCTGCCTATTTATTCCCTGTCTCTCCACCTCTCCATCTGTCCATCCGTCCATTCAGCCATCTATCCATCCATCTGTTCTTCCATAACTGCTGATTTATGTCTAGGTCTGTCTGTGACCCTGTCCTTTCACTTGTCTGTATTTATATATCTGTCCTTCTACACATATATACATAATCTATGCATATACCTAGCCTCCTAGTATTTATGGAAGTCATCTTGTAAGAAGTCTACCATAGTCCAGTTTGTATCCACCCTAAAGCCTGAAAATTACCCTCTCAAGGAGGGAGGATATTTTCATTTTAGAGGAGAAAAACTGAATCTTGGAGACATGGCTACCTCAACAGGATGCCCTACCAGTGACTGGCAGCCCTGGAGGCCTGTTAGGTGTCCTGGATCCTAGAATGCCCTGTGTTAGGCAAGGGGAAGTAATGCAGCACAGAAAGAGGAGGAGCCTACCTTCCTAGGAGCATTCATTCCTCTTGGAAAGGCAGGAACTTTGATAAGCACCTCCACAGTTCCATGATGCACACTGAACATAATGATGGCTGCTTTAATACGCTCAATGATCTGTAGGAAGCTCAGAGAGCTTCAGTAAGTTCTGTGAGATCAAACAGAAATTTGGAAGTCTGGCTGGGATGCAAACACAGTTCTGTCTGTGCTAAGTCTCACTATTTCCCTTGCATTATCTGAGCCTTTCTCTTTTCGATTTGAACGTCTTTTGACTCCATCTGTGCATTGCCCCTGTCCATAGTCAGAAATACCCCCATTCTCTTCATCATAGCCCTGGGACTTGGAGCCCTGCCTCATGCTCAAGCCATCTATGTGCTTGCATCAGGGAGGATGAACTGTCTTGGGTCTAAAAGAGGAAGAGGAAGTTATGGTCATCTAGGTAAACTGGCAGCAGTGCACAGCAGACTACATGAAACCAGGTCACCAAGTATTATCACAGGTGGACAAGCCTAGGGTTAGATGGATTCTTGCTTGCTCTGAAAGGGGCAGATATGCTCACATTGATAGGGCATGAAAGTGACCTGGAGGGTCAGAGGTCTAGCTAGACACAAGGGCCACTTGCCCACACAAGAAGCGTGAGAAGTTCCAAGCAGTAGTTAGAGCTGTTCTGAAGGCCTTGTTTGTGAGGAAGCAAGATCGAGAGGGTGAGGGCTGAGAACCAAAGTGTAAGGAGGTCTTTCTCTGTGTCACTTGTGCCTCTCTACAATAGAGATTACTCTTGAGCTTCTTGGCAGGACTCTGGAAGCAGGAAAGGGACACCCAGACGGGCTGTGGTGAGGCCTGTTTTCCCTATCCTTCACAACTCCCATTCCTAGAAGACTGCTGAAAGATTGCTGTGTTGAATACTTTCATCACTGTGGCAAAATACCTGATACAAACAACTTCAAGGGCCTAAGAGGGTTTTTTTTTTGTTTTCAGCAGTTTCAATCATTGCCAGATGGCTGTGTGGTTTCTGGGTTATAGTGAGTTAGAGAACAGTGGTAGAGGGGCATGATGCAACAAGCAGCTCGCCTTTGGGGTCTTAGGAAGCAGAAAGGCAAAGAGGAAGATTTGGAGAACAAGAAATCTCTTTAAAGGTCACACTTATTCCAGCCAGATCCAACACCCACATCTTGCAATAATGCCATCTTTATAAGTCCTCCAAGGGATTGATGCATTGATGAAGGTAGGTAGAGCTGCCATGTGAAATAAGCCATTAGTAACACATGAGCTTAAGAAGGAAATTTGATATGTAGACTATTTCAAGTCCATAGTTAAAATCAAACTTTACCCCACTTACAAACAAGGCAAGGAGCCCAGAGAGCAGTGTGAGTAGACATGGTCACACAGCAAATCATTGACAGAGACCATAGTAGAGTCCAAGTATACACCCAGTGACCTCCCCCAGTGGTTTATGTTCTTGTCCAGCATAATCCAATAGCCCTCCCTGAGAAACCTGAGTGATGGACAGATGCAGACTTCAGGGATTCAAGGTCCAGATCTCTGCTTTCTGGCTTAAAGGTATCCCAAAACACATGTGGAATACTGCTCGGGCATAGAGTCAACAGTGTCCTGTGCAAGAGCACAGAGCTATAAATGCTGATATCCCTCCTGGGCAGGTGGGAACATAAGCAGAGGGGTTAGTGCAGCTGTGTGAATGTGAACCCCTCAATAGGGTAGAGTCTGGGCAGAGAATTAAGGAGCCTGGGAATTATCCCAGTTGGAAGTTGGTTCGGAGCAGTTGGAGAGATGGAGAACAGATAGACAGAGGCTGTGATGGAGTTCAGGTGTTGGCAGCTGCAGAGGCTAATCATGAGACTGGAGGGATTTGAATGTGAACAGAACAGGGACAGATGTGAATGGTCTTGTGTGCCTGAAGAAAATTGGGAACCACACAGGAGGTTGGCAGAATAGGGACTCAGGAATGCCCCTGGAAACAGTCGGGAGAGGGAGTGAAGTGGACACAGAGGGCTCTGGTAACAAATGTGAAGAATGATCTGGGCTGGGCAGCAGGGGCTGGAGAAGGTGTTCCTGGGCCTGGTCCATTTCCTGAGAGTCATCTATCTTCTGACAGGGTTTGTCAAGGAGGGAGGGGCCTACGCACTTAGGGTACTGAGCCCAGTCACAAATTTTGAGACCTCTCTGCTTATGTTCTTGTAAACGCTGAGGCCTCCTTTGTGAAGCAGCCACATTTGGATGCTGTCATATGCCTGCCACAGAGCTCGCTTGCATGGGTCAGCTTTTCAGTTAATTATGCAGAGGGCCAAATTCTTGTGGGTGTGCTTGAACTGTCAGCAGATCTCAGGGTTTGATGAGCAGGGAACTGTAAAGTAATGAGACCACAAATAATGCAGGGGGCAGGGGAATCTAGAGGAGTGAGGAGGGACTCAGAATAGAGGTTCCATTCCCTCTGGCAGTCAGATGTGTATCTATGAAACAGTGTGCTTTCCAGGGTGGACACTTGTTTATACCAGTGCAAAATGTAGGTGTAGGTGTCTGCTGTTAGAGTTGTGTGCACAGTTGAGAGTGTGTGTGCATGTGAGATTAAGGGTGGACATGGTGGTGTAGTCTCATTTGTGTTCATGTGCACCTGTGTACAAATATGTCTGAACATAACCATGGGTATTTTGTGCTCATGTGACAATGAGAAGATGTGTGTGACTATGCATGTGTGTGAGTATTTGAGGCTAAGTGTGAATTTGAGATTATGTGGACCTGTGATGACATGTGTTCATAAGGGCATGTGAACTTGACACTGAAATATGAGTTCATGTGAAGGTGTATGTGTACAGTGAAGGGGTGTATATTTTCAACTATAAGCAGGCATGGAGGGTTGTGCTTGAGAAATTGTACCCAGACATGCAGGCTTTGAGCAGCCGAGAGTGTAGTTAGAGGGTGGGGGAAGTGCCTGTGAGAATATACGTAAGCATGGAGGGTTCCTGCATGTGAAAGTGGACATGCAAGTTGTGTGCAACTGAGAGTGTATGCAGACATGGAGGATGTATTCATGGGTGAACATATGAATGTTTGCACAGTTGTGATGATGTGTGTTCACTGGAGGGTGTGGTATATGAGAATATGGGTCATGTGAGTGACAGGATATGTGTGCACATATGTGAGGGTGAGTTCCTGTGAGGGGATGGGTACAGTGTCATGTGTCACTCAGAAGTATGTGGCACTCCTACCACACCTTCTCTCTGCCACTCTCCTCCTCTTCCTGCTGTGTGTGGTGCTCATGCAGTGGGCCTGGACTGAAGAAGTCACATGCTTTGTTCTCTTGCCAACATGTACGTTTCCTAGAGAAAGGCTAGGGTCTGCCTTGAGCTCTGCATCTTTGGGCTCCTGGAGCCTCAAATTACAGAGACTCTGTGGTCAGAAAGCCAGGGAGCAGCTGAGCCCCTCCTCAGCATTTTCTGGCTTTGAAAAGGCCCTTGTGGACCCTGGAGTTCCACTCATGAGTGGGCTGATGCATCTCTAGGACCAGCATTTGGAAGAGCTTGTTAGTGCTACCTCAAGGTCCACAAGACAGTGAGACTGAGAAATCACATGATATTTACAAGAAAGTGACAACTCATGTCATTACATAATTAATCTTCAGGTCTCTAAGATGCTTTGGTCTGGTCCCTGATTCTGTAGGAGAGGCTGGCTTCCAATTGTCCCTGCCCCTCCCTACAGATAGCAGAGAATGGTGATTTGCAGAAGCCATGAGCTACCAGAAATACTTCTTAGAGATTTTTTGTTAATGCTTGTATTTACATTTAAGTATTTATTTTGGGTTTGTTTTTATTTCTGCAGACAGTCTCCCTATGTTGTTCTTGCTGGGTTCCAATGTTTCATTCAACTTTCTAAAGCTGGGATTAACGTCATGAGACATTATGCCTACATTACCTATTTGCAAACTAAAAAAACATCCCAAATCCCTTCATATCCTGCCATTAGAGCTGATTCTGCCCTGTGCAGTATTCACCCTACCCTCTTGGTCTCAGTATAGCCACTCGATCAGCAAGCTAGAGAACTGGACTATTTAAAATTGAGTTGTGTGTGGGAAAATTGGGAAGCTGTGGGAGGTTATCAAGGATCAAAAGAAAATTCACTGGAGGTTTCAGAGACTAGTTAAAAGACAAACATGGGGGTCTGTGCTTGCATACTATATCGACTTTGTCCAGAATGAGTGGGAGACATGGATGTCAGGGTGTTCTTCACAGACTCTCTTAAATTGATTCTGTCTAACCGACTCTGTGGTCTCTGTCTTGGACCCAGCCTCACATGGATAAAGGGAAGGACCCAGGTGGAAAACGAGGAAGGAAACTGAATCGATCTGATTTTTGATATGCAAAATATTCATATATATATTTTGTCCGTGTGTGTGTGTGTGTGTGTGTGTGTGTGTGTGTGTGTGTGTAGTATAAAACAATTTCCATTGTGGAAATGCTTGAGAGATTTTCATAGAAATGGAAAAAAGAATGTTAGAAGATTAAAATTACCAAAATCACATTCGTGAACATATTACCAAAAGATGAAGGAAGCTAATGGATTTAGCATAATCACAAAGAATATAATAGTGTAGGCCATAAAACTCATTTTTTTATCTTCTTTTTTTGAGAGTGGGTATTGGTAGCACAGGCCGGTCTTGACTCAGGATCTTCTGAAGTGAGCCTCTTTCTTCAACCTGGCAAATGCATGTAGAAAGATATTTGAAGTGAACTTATTCACTATTTATAAAGTAAACATTTATAAAATATTTAGACAATATTAGTTGATGGTTAAATGAGTTATACTACAAAATAAAGTGTTATCCTATTTGTTACCACCTCTGATAGTTTATCATACAGAAAACCCAGTTTACATTGGAAATGAATATCATGTCCTCCCAAGACACTAGATACACAGGAGATAGAGATCTATGCACACATGGTCAAAATCAGCCCAGAAAGGAAAGTCTATGAGACGTATTTTATTCCAATTAACCACCAAAATTCTTGAAGCAGAGCTTTGGATTAAGTAGTGCATAAAAACCAAAACAAAACACCCTAGCACTGAAATTTCTTTCATTTTACTCCAATAAGAATAGTCATCAGCAAGAACACAACAAAAAATGATCCTAAAAATTTTGTGGAAAAGAAACTTTGACATCCTGTGATTCTCAATGTAAACTATCATATACATGTATAGAAGGATAGGTGTACAAAATATATGTAACTATTCGTAAACACAACCCTCAAAAATCAACGGCCTTTCTCTATGCTAACGACCCAAAGACCGAGGCTGAAATCAGGAAATCGACTCCTTTTGCAATAGCCTCAAAAAACATAAAGTACCTAGGAATAACCTTAACAAAAGAAGTGAAAGACCTCTACGATGAGAACTTTAAAAACATGAAAAATGAAATTAAGGCAGAACTAAGGAAATGGAAAAACCTCCTATGCTCCTGGATTGGGAGGATTAATATAATCAAAATGGCAATATTGCCAAAGGCTATCTACAAATTCAATGCAATACCCATTAATATCCCAACACCATTTTTTAATGAAATAGAGGAAGCAATCCAGAAATTCATATGGAACAATAAAAGACCCAGAATAGCAAAAACAATCCTAAGCAGAAAGAACAGTGCTGGAGGAATTACAATACCCAACTTCAAGCTGTATTATAAAGCTATAGTAATAAAAAACAGCTTGGTATTGGCACCGGAACAGGCCTGAAGACCAATGGAACAGAATTGAAGACCCAGAAATGAATCCACAGAACTATGCCTACTTAATCTTTGATAAACGAGCTAAAACAATAGTCTGGAAGAAAGATAGCCTCTTTAACAAAGGGTGCTGGCAAAACTGGCTCAACACATGCAACAAACTAAAACTAGATCCTTATATATCACCCTGCACCAAAATCAATTCCAAATGGATCAAAGACCTCGAAATCAAAACAGATACCATGAAAACACTAATTGAAGGAGTAGGAGAAACACTTGGGCTACTTGGCACAGGACGGAACTTTCTTAACAAAAACCCAGAAAGGCTACAAATCAAAGAAAGGTTAGACAAATGGGACTGCATCAAACTGCAGAGCTTCTGCACGGCAAAGGACATAGCTCGCAAGATAAACAGACAGCCCACAGATTGGGAGAAGATCTTTAGTTGCCATTCAACGGACAAAGGCCTCATATCTAAAATATATACAGAACTAAAAACATTACTTTCCTCCAAAACAAAACCACAAATGTATACACATACCCTATTACCAGATTTTATATGTACTCCATTCTATGGTGGAGACTACCAGGCTTACCTTGTAGTGGAAACTGGAGCTGCAAAGTCTTTCCTAGCTTGCCCTCACATGGCTATTCTCCCACATTTTTCAGCTGTTTTGTTCTTCTATTGTGGGGTTCAGTGTTCTTCCAGTTGGTGTCTTCAGAATATAACCTCTCCTTTGTTTCCCAGGAACATCTCCTTCAAAATCTGAATGAGAAATCTACTCCCATCCACTGAAGCCCTCCCAGCTTGCTCTTTCATTCACATCACCATTCCATGTGTGACATATTATTTACCTGTGGACCAACCTGTCAGTCACTTGTCCATGGTCCTCTCCTCCTTATTTGCTCCCTGGGGCTGGGAGGAACTGAATACATTTTTACTTCATTCTGAGATCAAAACACATTCACTGCTCATGGAGATGATTTACACTAGAGAATGCACAATGAAACCATCTAGAACCTCATGGACCATGCCTGCCAATACCATGCAGGAAGACAATACCCTGAGGAAGTAAAGGAAGGGGAGGAAAGAAAAAGCAAGCAGGACCTTGTTCATGCACCAGGACCAGTAAATATCTGGGCAAACACAAAGACACACACACACACACACACACACACACACACACACACATCACTGAACTCCTACAATACCTTAATAATAACAATGCATTTATATATAATGTCAATTATTTTCCTCAAATAATATTAGCATTTTTACTTCTCCCTCAGTGAGTGAATTCACTCTTGAAATTATGAAGACCATGAATTAGATACATATGTTACAGTTCTCCTATATCAGTTTGACAGACTCCCCTTATGGAGACACTGAGAAAATTATTTGAAGACAATGAAATGTCAAGGATGAGACAATACTACTCTCATTCTATTCCCATTATCTAGGGGCTTTGGCAGGAGTGTTTCTTCTTTGGTACTGAAATTTGTAGACCTAGGCTCCCAAATGCTAGGCAGGTATTGTGCAACTTGAACCACAACTCCAGCAGTATTTTCTTCCTGGTTTGGGAGCCAGGGTTTGCCAACCTCCAACAGAAACACCATCACTGAGAGAAGTATTTGTTAAATCTGTGGTGTTTATGAACAACTGTCAGCCAGGTGCTAGTGGTAGCTACTCAGGGAACTGGGATTTGGACAACAATACATCAAGGTTACCCCAAGAAAAAATATTCATTATATTCTACCTACAAATGAACAAGAAAAACCCCTCATATTTGTAGTTTACCCCTAATGGGGACTGATTCAGCATATTATGCTGGCTATGTAATTTCTTTACCATTTAAGACACACTCAAGTTGTTGTATTTTCAGATAGTGTCCGGAGCTCAATTTGCTCAGAGTGACCTTGAACTGCGATCCTCCTAATTCTCTCTCATCAGCAACTGGGGAAATAAAAAAGACCCCGAACACCTGACTTCCTTGGACAACAGAGCCTTCCTAAGGCTCAGCTCAAGGCAGTCTCAAAGCACAATCTTCCTTAATCTCCTGGTAAAGGTAAAGAATTCCATTTATGACCAGGGACAGAAAGGAAGGAAGTCCATGTTTCTTTTCTATTTAAAATTGTATGGAGTTAAACTCAAGGAAACAAGTGATAAAGACTAATGCTGATAGTAGCAAGAACTGTGTGCTGTTTTGCAAAGGGGCAGTGACTGCACTAGGTTCAAAAAAAGGGAAGGGGAATAATATGTGATCTAGGAAATATATTCAATAAAGTGTCCAAAATGCACGTACGAAGGTTTGATTTACAGAAGAACACGGGGACAAAAAAAATTCCAAAGTTATAATGTCTAATAACACTAAACTATAGAAATAAAATGGATAAGGCATCACAAGAATTTGTTGCCCCAAATAGTAAAATTTTATCATGTGTATTTACCCAGTGACATGTCTGGCAGAAGGGCTTGATGGCAGCTTGCATTCGGTCACTGCTTTGATTTTCCTTCATCTGTAAGAAAAAAAAAACACCAGTTGGGGATGTTATTTACTACAATCTCACTGAGAAAACATTAAATGTACACAAACAAAATGGACATTGAGGGCTGGGAATGTGGCGTAGCAGTAGAGTGCTTGCCTAGCATGCACAAAGCCCTGGGTTTGATTCCTCAGCACCACATAAACAGAAAAAGCTGGAAATGGTGCTGTGGCTCAAGTGTTAGAGTGCTTAAGAGCCTTAGTTAGAGCCTTAAGCAAAAAGAATCCAGGGACAGTGCCCAGGCCCTGAGTCCAAGCCTCAGGACTGGCAAAACAACAACAATAAAAAAATTGGACAGTGGGTTTTCTAAAGGGACTGAACCTTAAAGCTAAAGTGGATCTTTAGTCTCATGGGCAGGAGGTCCCTGGGGAGAATATGAATGGTTTTTACACACCTTCATGATATCTTGAAATAAAACCCTCTCCTGAGATATGTAAGGACATGTAAAACACTCTTCCAACTCGGGAAAGATTAAGTGGACTGATCTGAGTTGAATTTTTAGTACAGAGGTATATAGAGTACAATTGTAAAGAAATTTAAACATGAAACAACTGGAAACAAAGCAAACATTTTCACAAGAATTATATTGATATTTTACGTGAAACAATGATTTAAATACAAGAGAGATGCAAGAATATCATTGCAAATAGAATTACATAAGTGAAGTATGTAATAGAAAGAATGGCATGTTTTCTTATTTCTAATATAGAGAGGTAGAAAACATTTGTACATGCACCTTAGTATTTGTGGTTATTTTAAACTAGGTATTGAATGGACCACATTTTCATCAAAACTCCTGGTTTACTGAGGAAGATTTCATCTTCATATTCATAAATCAACTCTGATTGCTGCAGAAACTGTATGGTAACAAGAGTTTTTACCAGGGAGTTATGAAAATGTAAACCAACCTATTTTACAAATGTATATTTGTGAAACGCAACCCCTTCCAAAAGGATGTAAAATACTGAAATAATACCAATTGGTTTTCACTTCTCCCAATTTAATATGAGTTTGGCTAAATTTGTTTCACTTTTAAGCAGTCAAGGGCAGGTAATTTAACTCTGAATTACCTTTCAAAGAAGCTAGACATGTGACTTTAGACAGGAAAATGATAGTAATGATTCCTGTACATGAAGAAAAGAACAATGTGTTGACAGGTAGAAATTGCCTCATTCTCCTTCATGGTGATATGAATGCCGGCCACTGACAGTGGAAAGGCCTCTATATTTGATACAATCCCTTCCTGCACATCAGGACACTGTACTTAGCCTCAGGCATTTCAGGGACCGGTTCCTCCTTCTGAATGTAAGGACTTCAGGCCCAGAAAAAGAACACAGTTGTTATTTTAAAGGCCTGATTCACAAATAAAATAATAAGAGTATTTCCCACCTAGGCCAGAAAATAAAAGCCTATTTTCTAGGGTGGTAATAAATAGAAGTTGCTGGAGGATCCTATCAAAAGTTCTCTGCCATGAACAAAGCAAAGTGAGATGGTAAAATCAGTACTTTTTCTCTTTCCCAAGACTGCCTTCATACCACTTAGATGAATACTGTGGTCTTCACTGCCATTTGGTTTCTTTTATGCTTGGCATATTAATCACCATGTTTTACACCATAAGAGAATAGGTGGAGAATGCAAAGCTTGAGAAATATGAGAAATGGGGAATAATTTGTGAATGGCTTTCAGAACTGGACTGATGAAACTTTCCTGGCTCATCAAAACCAGCAGAGCTTCTGAAAAAAATAAGGACATTGTCCATATTGAAGCAGAACCAATGATCATTACCAGTAAGTACAATGCAGCAATCACACCTAGACTCTCATTCAGATGAAGTCCCTATACAGCAAATTATCAAAACAAATAGTAAAATAGCTAGAGAGAATTTATCCTCAATTATTGTATTTTCTCATTGTTACACTAACTAAATGACTGTACCAAAGGAACACAATATGTGAAAATTTTATTTGAAATAATCAGGAGAGGAAAGATGGCGCCGATAGAATAGGGAGGCACCCCGACTCGCTCCAACGGAATAGTGAGCTGGGAACTCCAACACACAACACCCCATCAAGAACCCAGCAAAACCAGCAGCCAGAAGCAGTGGAGAAACGCAGGAAAACAAAAAGGAGCAAAAAAGAAGAACCGAAAACCTACACGGAGCCGGAGATTCACCGGGGCACCCTCCCCCCACCAGTCGACCCTGGCCCAAACAGGGTCAGGCTGGGAAAGGGGAACCCGGCGATCGGCAGACAGGCTGCCAGGAGCGCAGAATTTATATAGTGGGAGATCCCACGGACACAAGGCAGGGTGCGGACCAAGACACACACCGGCAGCAATGAGAAGTTCGGGTCCACACTGGGTTCGGACAAGGGAACCCAGCACAGCAGAAATCGGGAACCAGGGAAGCCACCACGACACTTAGCCAACCCCTGGAGGGCCAACGGCTCACGGGACACACACACAAAGCAGCAAAAGTGAGTGCCCCATTATCCCCTCCCCCAACGGGAGACCAGCTATCTGAGACCCAAGCCCGACAAAGAAGCTAGATCTCCCTACCTCCCCCTCCCCTACCCCTGAGGGAACAAAGAACCCCCAAATCAGGCAGGGAAGCTCCCATCAGGCGCTGGGAAGTCAGTTTAGCAGGGGAAGGGTGCAGCAGCACCAACACCCCACAGGTTCCTGAACTGGCAGAACCGGCCCCGCCCCCTTCCCAACAGGGGCCGGGGGACGGCCGGTTGTGCAAACCCCACCCGAGGCGCCTGGACCTCGCAGACTCTTACAACTAAAACGACAGGCACTGGTGGGCAATACCAGCCCAGCAGGGTCACCTGAGCCTGATCACGTCCCCCACTCACAGCGGAGGTGAGGTCTGAAGGTGCCAAGCCACACCCGGACAGTCGATCCCACTGGGCCCCACACATACCGCCCCCCCCAATGGATTCGCGGGAGGGCGCAAGCACAACCCAACAACCCAGGACTTGCTCTGGGAGGCATATCCCGCCGAAGTGCCTGTTGCAGTGGACACACAGCGCACAGGAGGGTGGGGCCCCTGGCGACAGCGCCCGCTCTGGTAGGCGTACCCTGCACTGGTGGGCGGGGCCACAGAGGCAGCACCTGCTGCCGTAGACACGTCTACACAGGAGGGAGGGAAGAGCTACAAACCAAACCTGAGAAGCCATCCAGATCTCCAGATGCGCAAATCACAAAGAAACATAACTCAGTTCATCAAAGGGCAAGCCAACTCACCAGCTCCAAAAAGCAGCACGATTGAAGAGGATATGGAGAATAAAAAAGCAAATGAGGCCATGTTAACAGGAATGATCGAAAGCGTCAGAAATGAAATCAGAAAACAATTCCAGGAATTTAGAGCGGAAATCTGGAAGGACACCCAGGAAGCAAAGAAAGAAATGGAAGCAGGGCTGGGGATATAGCCTAGTGGCAAGATTGCCTGCCTCGGATACACGAGGCCCTAGGTTCGATTCCCCAGCACCACATATACAGAAAACGGCCAGAAGCGGCGCTGTGGCTCAAGTGGCAGAGTGCTAGCCTTGAGTGGGAAGAAGCCAGGGACAGTGCTCAGGCCCTGAGTCCAAGGCCCAGGACTGGCCAAAAAAAAAAAAAGAAAGAAATGGAAGCAAAACTGGATACAATGCAAGCCTGCTTTAAAGAAATGGAAGCAAAAATGGATACAATGCAAGCTGCCTTTAAAGAAAATCTCCACATCCTGAGAATTGAAATGCATGAAAAAATAGATTTAAAATACAACTCTTTAAAGGAAGAAATCTCCACTATCAGAGCTGATATGACAACCATAAATAGCTCTCTGACATCCATAAACTCCGCAATTGAAACCATAACACAAAGAGTGGACCATATAGAATCCAGAATCTCTCGCCTGGACGATGAAGCAGCTGACAACAACCAGAAAATGACCACACTCCAAGAAAAGGTGAAGCTTCAGGGAAGACTAATCCAGGAACTAATGGACAAAGACAAGAGATATAATCTGCGCATAATTGGAATAGAAGAAGGAGCCGAATACCAGAGCAGAGGGCTTAATAATGTTCTCAATAAAGTTATTGCAGAAAACTTCCCCAATCTCACAGGGGACCCCATCCAGGTAACCGAAGCCTATAGGACACCTGGCAGGCCAGACCCCAGGAAAGCCACCCCAAGGCACATAATAGTCAAGACTACAGACCTCAAGATTAAAGAGCAAATTCTGAATTCAGCCAAAGCGAAGAAGGAAACTTTTTTCAATGGGAAGAGGATTCAAATAACATCCAACTTATCCACACAAACTTACCAAGCTCGAAGTGAGTGGAAGAACACCATCCAAGTACTCCAGAATAACAATTTACAACCTCGGATCAAATATCCAGCGAAAATGGAGTTCACATTCGAAGGGAGAACCAGATCTTTCCACACCAAAGAGGAGCTAAAGGAGTATGTGAATAAAAACCCAGCCCTACAGCGAATATTAAGAGGGGAACCCCACCCAACAGAGATCGTAAAAGACACACAGACAGAATCAGAAAGAAACTTCAATAGCCAAAGTCCAGCAGAAACACCAGCTCACTAAAGACAAGAAAAAAAAAAAAGAGGAAAAAACAGCCCACCAAGAAAATGGAAGGAGAAAAAACACCCTTATCCTTGATCTCTTTAAATATAAATGGTTTAAACTCCCCGATAAAGAGGAGCAGACTGGCAGAATGGATTCGCAAACAAAAAGTTGACATCTGCTGTCTAAAAGAGACCCACCTTAGAGCAAGGGACAAAAACAGGCTTCGAGTGAAAGGATGGAGCAAGATCTACCAAGCAAATGCACCCGCCAAAACGGCAGGTGTAGCCATTCTGATCTCAGACAAGCTGGACTTCTCTTTAAAGTCCACTCAAAAAGACAAAGAAGGACACTACATATTAATACAAGGAAAAATCCAGAATCAAGAAATCACGGTGATAAATGTATACTCACCAAACAAAAGAGGCCCGACATATGTCAAGCAAATTCTCAAAGAATTACAGAGCAAGATAGATGCAAACACAATTATAGTGGGTGACTTTAATACTCCTCTCTCTCCAA
Organism: Perognathus longimembris pacificus; assembly: GCF_023159225.1. NCBI lineage: Eukaryota > Metazoa > Chordata > Mammalia > Rodentia > Heteromyidae > Perognathus > Perognathus longimembris. The sequence goes on along the minus strand of NC_063188.1, from coordinate 73,188,751 downwards.
GAGACAGATCCAACACCCAGAGGATTAGTAAGGGAGCTGAGGACCTAAATAATACCATTTCCCAAATGGATCTAACAGACCTATATAGAACCTCTCACCCTACAGACCCAATACACCTTCTTTTCAGCAGCCCATGGATCATATTCCAAAATAGACCACGTCATAGCCCACACAAAAAACCTCAGCAAATACAAAAGTATTGACGTCATCCCATGTATTATATCTGATCACAGTGGATTAAAGGTAACCCTCAACAACAAAGGATACCACAGAGCCTATACACACTCTTGGAGGCTAAACCCCACGCTGCTATCCAACACTTGGGCCACAGATCAAATTAAAGATGAAATCAACGAATTCATAAGCCACAATGACAAAGAAAACACATCACAAAGAAACCTATGGGACACAGCTAAGGCAGTACTGAGGGGCAAGATCATTGCACTCAGCACCCACATTAAAAGAATGGAAGCAGAGCAGGTGAATACCCTCACGATGAAACTAAAACAACTGGAGAAACAAGAAATGACAGAATCTAAAACGACTAGGAGGGGAGAGATCACAAAGATTAAAGAAAAGATAAATCTGATTGAAAATAGAAAGACCATTCAACAAATAAATAAGACTAAAAGCTGGTTCTTTGAGAAAATAAACAAAACTGACAGAACCCTTGCAAGACTTACAAAAAAAAAGAAGAGAAGAGACTCATATTCGTAAAATCAGGGACTCCACAGGAAAAATTACAACAAGTACACACGATATTCAAACAATCATAAGGAGCTATTTCCAAAACCTCTACTCAGCAAAAAACAATAATTTTACAGAAATGGATCAATTCTTAGAGAAGTACAAACTGCCCAAACTGAACCAAGAAGAAATAAATCAACTAAGTAAACCAATAACTTACGGTGAGATACAGGAGGTAATCAAGAACCTCCCTACTAAGAAAAGCCCAGGCCCAGATGGATTCACCAATGAATTCTACAAAACCTTTAGTGAGGAGCTAATTCCAATACTCCTCAAACTTCTGCGAAATAGAAACGGAGGGAGAAATCCCAAACTCATTCTTCGAAGCTAATATCATACTCATTCCCAAACCAGGCAAAGATCCAACAAAAAAAGAGAACTACAGACCAATATCACTAATGAACACAGATGCAAAGCTCCTCAATAAAATATTAGCTAATAGGATCCAGAAACTGATCAAGAATATCATACATCATGACCAAGTAGGCTTCATCCCTCAGTCACAAGGATGGTTCAACATCCGTAAATCAATCAACGTAATTCACCACATAAACAGAACTAAAATCACGAATCACATTGTTATCTCAGTCGATGCCCAAAAAGCCTTTGACAAAATACAACATCCATACCTATTAAAAGCTTTGGAGAGAACAGGAATAGATGGAACATTCCTCAAAACAATAAAAGCCATATACAACTGACCAACTGCTAATATCATATTAAATGGAGAGAAACTTAAATCATTCCCCCTAAACTCAGGAACAAGACAAGGATGCCCACTCTCTCCACTTCTTTTCAACATAGTGCTGGAATCCCTAGCCATAGCAATAAGGCAAGAGGAGGACATCAAAGGGATCCACATCGGCAAGGAAGAAATCAAGTTATCCCTATTCGCAGACGACATGATCTTATATCTGATGGACACAAAAAACTCAGTACCCAAACTCCTACACCTAATAAACCAATTTGGCAAAGTAGCAGGATACAAAATCAACCCACAAAAGTCAGCAGCTTTTCTGTACACCAGCAATAGACAAACAGAAAAGGAAATTATGGAAATAATTCCATTTACAGTAGCCAAAAAAAGAATAAAGTACCTAGGGATCAACTTAACCAAGGACGTGACGGACCTATTCAATGAAAACTACAAAAATCTAATAAGGGAAATCAAAGAAGACACAAGGAGATGGAAAGACCTCCCATGCTCATGGGTAGGCAGAATCAATATAGTGAAAATGGCCATATTGCCCAAATTGTTATACAAATTCAATGCAATACCTATCAAAATCCCAGCCACATTCTTCACTGAAATAGAGAAACCAATCCATAAATTCATATGGAACAGCAAAAAACCTAGAATAGCCAAAGCAATTCTAGGCAAAAAAAGCAGTGCAGGAGGTATCACCATACCAGACTTCAAGCTCTACTACAAGGCCATCATAACAAAAACAGCATGGTATTGGTATAAAAACAGATCGGAAGACCAATGGATTACAACTGAAGACCCAGAAATAAAACCGCACTCTTACAGCCAACTGATATTCGACAAAGGAGCTAAAGACATACAATGGAATAAACATAGCCTCTTCAACTACTGGTGCTGGGAGAACTGGGCAGCCATATGCAGAAAACTCAAAGTAGACCCAAGCCTATCACCATGCACCAAGATCAACTCAAAATGGATCAAGGACCTCAACATCAGACCTGAATCCTTGAAACTACTGAAGGACAGAGTAGGAAAGACACTAGAACTTATAGGCACAGGAAGGAACTTCCTGAATAGAGTCCCAGGGGCACAACAAATAGGGGAAAGACTCGACAAATGGGACTACTACAAATTAAAAATTTCTGCACAGCTAAGGATATAGCCACCAAAATAGAAAGACAGCCAACAATATGGGAAAGGATATTTACCAGCACAGCAACAGACAAAGGCCTGATATCGGTCATCTACAGAGAACTCAAAAAACTAAGCCCCTCCAAGCCCAATAAACCTATTAGGAAATGGGCAAAGGAGCTAAAGAGAGACTTCACAAGAGAAGAGATAAAAATGGCAAAGAAACATATGAGGAAATGCTCAACATCCCTGCTAGTAAAGGAAATGCAAATAAAAACAACCCTGAGATACCACCTCACCCCAGTTAGAATGGCCTATACTCTGAACTCAGGAAACAACAAATGCTGGAGGGGCTGTGGGGAAAGAGGAACCCTTCTCCATTGTTGGTGGGAGTGCAAATTAGTACAACCACTTGGAGAACAGTATGGAGGTTTCTCAAAAAGCTCAATACAGACCTACCTTATGACCCAGCCATACCACTCCAAGGCATCTATCCTAAACAGCAAAATCCAAGATATCAAAAAGGCATTTGTACTTCCATGTTTATCGCGGCACAATTCACAATAGCCAAAATATGGAAACAACCCAGATGCCCCTCCACAGACGAATGGATCCAAAAAATATGGTACTTATACACAATGGAATACTACATAGCAATTAGGAATGGTGAAATACTGTTATTCGCAGGGAAATGGTCAGAACTTGAACAAATAATGTTGAGTGAGACAAGCCTAGAACACAGAAAACAAAGGGGCATGATCTCCTTGATATATGACTGTTAAGTGGGGGAGGGGGAGACAGTAGACACCAGAGTTGGTGAGATTAACTTGATTGCCTTTAGATTTTCTAAATCTGAAGTTAATTTTCTCAAAACCAACACTGAAACTCTATGAAAACAGCAGTCCCTTGCAGAATGTTTTGCTTCTAAGAGTAGATGTCCATGGAATCCAAACTTCCCAGGAGACTGAAGTAAGGTTGATCAAAATTCCCAACCAGCTTCAGTGAGTTCTTGAGACCCTGTCTCAAACAACAAAACTCTCACCAGAGTGCTATGGGCCTGTCTCCTGGCGACACAGGTAAAAACAATAGCATCCTGGTCCAGGCTGTGCTGAGGAAAAGCTAGATGCTAATAAAACATCACAAATTTAAGAATATCCAAAAGGAAGCTTGAATCAAGTGGCAGAGTACATTACTAGCTAACACAAAGCCCTGAGTTCAATCTGATATATTGAACAAATAAAATACTCAAAACATCAAGCTTTGAATAAATATTGACATACAAAGTTGGGAAGACAAGGATGCAAGGGAAACAAAGATTGACCAAAAATTTCAGACAGCTTTATAACCTTCCATTGATTCAATGTAATCCTTCCCATGCACAAGTATTTTACATGAAAGGTGTCTGATTTACAAACACTTAAAGGAAAATCATGTAACTCTTTCTGTCAAATATACATGATAGGAAGAACAGAAATTGTGGAATGAAATGTGCATCTGTGTCCATCAGTCTGCTGCTTCTTGTTGAGACACAACAACTACACTTCCATAAAGACATTTGCATAATCAGTTTCATATCAATGTGCAACTGGGCTTTTCTGAACTAAAGCTATGTTGACTTAGAACACTAAAGATTTGAGTAATATTTTTAATGCAGTTAGTATGAAGGCCTCAAAGCACCATTCTCATGAAACCTAGCTCCTTATGTTGTGTACACTGACAAAATAAACAAAGATCTCTGGCTTCCTGGCATTGAATAGAGTAATGCTCACCTGTGTTTTCAAGACCCATCAAAAATGTCTTAGGAAAGCAAATTCTTTATCACTAGCCTCAAAAAAGAATAAAACACCAAGGAGTCAACTTAACCAATGAAGTGAAAGACCTCTACAATGAAAACTTCAAAAATCTCAAAAAGGAAATTAAAGCAGATCTAAGGAAGTGGAAAAACCTACCATGCTCCTAGATTGTGAGGATCAACATTGTGAAAATACCATTACTGCCAAAGGCTGTCTTTCAATGCCCGTCAATATCCCAGCACCATTCTTTGTTTTTATTCTGTTCTATGTCTAATCTTTATTTACTTGTCATTCCTCATTCTCCCCTCTTCTAGCACCTTGCCTAAGCCCTCACATAACCATTAAATATACATAAATCCTTGCTGAAATACATTGAATTTGAATCTCCTTCAGTCTCTCTACAGCACTGGTTCTACCTACAATTTCTCATCTTCTTTTTTTTTTTTTTTGGTAGTTATTTGTCTTTTTATCCTTTGTCTCTCGATTTTGATATTCCCTTTCACTTCTCTAGTTCTAATACCAGTATATACAGTTTCCAATGTACTGAGATAAGATACAGTGATAGTGCGGGTACAGCCACAGGAAGGGGTTACAAGCGGATCATCAACAATAGAAGCTACAGTTTCACATGGCATGTTGAAAGTAATTACAACAGTGATATAACAGCCGTTTCCATAACATGGAGTTCATTTCACTTAGCATCATCTTATGCGTTCATAGGTGCATAGCTATTAGGCTCTTGTGATCCTCTGCTGTGACTAAACCTGTGCTAATAATTCCCTATGAGGGAGACCATAGAGTCCATGTTTCTTTGGGTCTGGCTCACTTCACTTAGTATAATTTTTTCCAAGTCCTTCCATTTCCTTACAAATGGGGCAATGTCATTCTTTCTGATAGAGGCATAAAATTCCATTATGTATATGTACCACATTTTCCTGATCCATTCATCTACTGATGGGCATCTGGATTGGTTACATATTTTAGCTATGACAAATTGTGCTGCGATGAACATTGTTGTGCTGGTGGCTTTAGTGTGTTCTTGTTTGTGGTCTTTTGGGTAGATGCCCCCAAAGTGGGCCCAGAACCATTCTTTAACGAAATAGAGGAAGCAACCCAAAAATTAATAGGGAATAATAAAAGACCCCAAATAGCAAAAACAATGCTTAGCATGAAAAACAGTGCTAGAGGAATACCAAACCTCAAACTGTATTACAAAGCCATAGTAGTAAAAGCAGATTTTTACTAGCACAAGAACAGGCCAGAGGAGCAGTGTAATAGAACTGAATACCCAGAAATGAACCCGTAGACCTATGGCCCCCTAATCTTTGATAAAGAAGTCTAGAAATAGGATAGAAGGAAGACAGCCTCTTCAACAAACGGTGCTGGCAGAATTGGCTAAGCATGTGTAGAAAACTACACTTAGCTCCTTACATATCACCCTGCACCAGAATCTATTCCAAATGGATCAAACACCTCCAGGTAAAAGCACATACCCTGAAAATATTACAGGAAGGAATACGCAAACATGAGGGCAACAGTGGAGACTTTCTCAATTAAGACCCAGAAACACAGCAAATCAAAGAGACAAATGGTATTGCATTAAACTTCAAAGGTTCTGAAGGGCAACAGACTATATTTATATAGCAAGATACATAGAAAGCCCACAGACTGGGAGATGATCTTCACTAGCCACACAACAAACAAAGGCCTTATATCTAAGGTATACCTACAGCTCAAGAAATAAAACTACCTCAAAGAAATACCTATCCCATTAACAGATGAGCTAAAGACTTATAAAGGGAGTTTCTGAAGAGGAAATATGAATATCCAAGAGATACCTGAAGAAATACAACAACTCCAGCCATAAAAGTAAGGCAAAACAAAACAACATTGAGATTCCACCTCACCTCAGATAGAATGGCCATAATCAAGAAATCTAATAACAGGGTCTGGGAATATGGCCTACTGGCAAGAGTGCTTGCCTCCTGTACATGAAGCCCTGGGTTCAATTCCTCAGCACCACATATACAGAAAAAGCCAGAAGTGGCACTGTGGCTCAAGTGGTAAAGTGCTAGCCTTGAGCAAAAAGAAGCCAGGGAGTGCTCTGGACCTGAGTTCAACCCCCAGGACTGGGAAAAAAAGAAATCTGATAACAACAGATGCTGGTGGGGATGTGGCCAAAGAGGAATGCTGCTACTACACAGTTGGTGGGAATACTAACTTGCCCAACCACTCTGGAAAGCAGTATGGAGGTTCCTCAAAGACTAACCATACATCTCCCGCATGATCCAGCAATCCTACTTCTGGGTATTTACCCAACTGTCCACAAACAAGGCCATACTATAGTGATCAGCACAACCATGCTCCCTGCAGCATTAGTAATCCTAGTGAAGATATGAAACCAACACAGATGCCCCTAAGTAGATGAGTGGATCAAGAAGATGTGGTATAAATAATGGGGTCCCATGCCTCCATCAGAAAGAATGATATTTCCCCATTTTTAAGGACATCGAAAGACCTGGAAAAAATATATAAAGTGAAGTAAGCCAGACTCAAAGAAAAGAAGATTGCAAGGTTTCCCTCATTTGTAAGAAGGGGAATATGTCTATGATATTCTTAACAGGGGATCTCAACAACCCAATTACTTAATACATAGGACCATATAAAATGAAGTGTACCAGTATGAACTCCAACGTATGGAAACAAAAAGTTCTTATTATGTACTGAACATCGTTTTTATTTAATTTTTATATTTTTTTCATCTCTCTTAATTTTCTGTACCTTGTTTCTTGTATATGAGATTTTTTTGACCAGGGGAAGGGAAAGGGAATTACAGAAGCAGCAGGTCAAGGGATGAACTAATTTAACAATGGTACTAACTTAACAATAAGTTGTATATCAACCTTACAATGTGGGAAGGAAGGGATTAGGGTGGAATAAGAGGAAGAAAATGGAGGAGGTAACTGTTTTAAAACAGATGTAATAATTATCTTAGCTATGTAACTGTAACCCCCCTACACACCACTTTTTCAATAATGATATAAATTTAAAAACACATCATATACACATATCTTGTGCGTGTGTGTGTGTAACTTTTACTTCTCAATTAGAAAAACAATAACACAGAAGGCCAATTTTTTCGGTTTTCTTTAGCTAGTTTGGTCCAGAAATGAGTTTAGCAAATTCAGTATACTGCACGTGCTTTCTGAGCCTGCTCTGTGCTGGTGTCATAAAGCAGTAGGCATAGTCATTCCTAAGCCAGAGGCAGCAGGTAGATAGAAGAAGGGGTTAGCTAGAGGCTACTAGGAAACATAAAACAGACACCAAGTTTTTTCCATTTTCCCACCAGCTTCTCGACATAGCCCAAGGATGGGCTTTTCAGCCGACTACTGGGATTGAGCTCAGAGGGAAATGTTGTTCTGTTGACAAATGTATTGCACATTTTATGTATTCAACATCAAATCTGAAAAAAATATCTTACTGAAGATTTTTTTGTGTCAATGTTCATGACGAGTGCTGATATGTAGATTCCCTTCATTAGAAATTGTTTTCTAGCTTTGGTGTCTGAAAAGGCTATTCTCATCATATAGGCTGGAAAGTGTTTACTCTTCTTTTTCTCCAGAAAAGATTGTATAAAATTGGTGGAAGATTTTTTCCTTTACTATTTGCTCGAATTTACCAATGAAATCATGTGGGCCTTGTTGGATCTTTTGAAATTATGAATTTACATTCTTTAATAAATACACTACCAAAAACATCTTAAAGAAAAACACAGGGCTGGGGATATAGCCTAGTGGCAAGAGTGCCTGCCTCGGATACACGAGGCCCTAGGTTCGATTCCCCAGCACCACATATACAAAAAAAGGCCAGAAGCGGCGCTGTGGCTCAGGTGGCGGAGTGCTAGCCTTGAGCGGGAAGAAGCCAGGGACAGTGCTCAGGCCCTGAGTACAAGGCCCAGGACTGGCCAAAAAAAAAAAAAAGAAAAAAGAAAAAACACACATGAATTTAAATATGAAAACACAAGTAAAATAAAATATTAGCGACAGTTACTCCCCAATTTTCAGCAACATTTCAGAATATTTTCTACCTGTTTATTTCCTTTTCCTCCTTGAATTTCACTATTCAAGATGCACATCCCATCTCCCTAGCAGACATGTTTTTAGGATTTACCTGGAATATCTCAAGCTCCTTCATCTTCTGTTTCCACCCTAGACATAATATTGGCAAGCTGAGCCAATGCATTCACTGGTTGAGGTTTCTCCTCAGGAACTAGCTGAGCCTAGGAGTGTGAGCAGGTGCAGTTTCACCAATACATATCAATTATATATAGCACATAGATGTCATGGCTACAGGGTTTTATATATCAGAGATGTGTAATATCCACAAATAACACAGAGTTAGATCTGATCATATATAATTTGAATGTGTGTGTGTGTGTGCGCGCACACACACACACACACATAGTAATGTTACACTTTCCCAACCAGGTTACTCCATGTAGTAGGCCACAGGGACTTTCATCTATGCTAAGATCCGTAAGTGCCACCTATTGAGTGTAGGCACCACAAAGCAGTCACTGAATATATTTCAGAAAATCAAATGAGCATACACATTCAGGCACCAAAATATGATCCCCTGGGTTCAACAGAGTCACATGTTATTCGCTAGCACAGCACATCAGCACACTTGTTCAACGTATGCTGCCTTCTGGCTTGTCAGGTTCTCCATCCCTCTTGCTTCTTTCCTTAGCCCTTTCAGTATGTAAAACGAACTGTCCTCCAGGTAGGAAGTGGGAGTCTATTTCAAGGCCCCAGCCAGCACTGTCTTTTTTGGCCCACTTCCTTTCTAGTACATCTTTTCTATGTCCAGTTTGTGGAGTGGGAGACAAAGGCTGGGGAATGCTGGGAAGTGATTGAGGTGGTGAGGCTTCCTTGGATCACAGTCTCAGGATCAGCTCTGTCCAACCGTGAGGCTGGGCTGGATAGGGTTGGGGCCACACCGAGGTGAGAAAGGGTTCCCTGGGCACAGGGCAGGGACAATGCTGACATTGGTATAGGAAACCCTTAGCTCTGTTCCAGAAATGGCAGGGTGCTCTACTCTGTACACCAGGTACCACAGCAAGCTAAGCACAGCAATATGCAGGAGGCATTTAAAGACATTATCATTTGATAAAGAAACATTTATCTCCAGGTGGGTGCTCATTTATCTACCATAAAGGAGATTTGTCAGTATCTTTTGATAGTGGTCATTAGCAAACGGTTAGGAAAGACCATGGCCATTCCACAGACAGGGACACATGTGTGTTGTGGCCTTACAAATGCCTTATGAAGATTGTCCCTGGGCTGTCTGCTTGCTTCAAATGAATGAGAGAGGGACGGAAAGATGGAAGGAAGTAAAAAAGGAAGGAAGGAAGGAAGGAAGGAAGGAAGGAAGGAAGGAAGGAAGGAAGGAAGGAAGGAAGGAAGGAAGGAAGGAAGGGTGAATTTTGGAACCCTGAGTGAATAAATTGGAGTGTGGTGAGTGAATACAAGAATGAAGACTGAAATGAGTGAGTGAATGATGGAGTGCAGAGGATTGTTAGTAGAAGACTGGAGGAGGAATTAATGACACAGAAAATGAATAAACTCATTTTCTATGCAGAAGGCAGGGTGATGCAGCTCTTTCTTTCTGAATTGTTTTGCTCTCAGCTAACATCACTTTGCCTTATTATGTTTTATTTCTTAGACTGTACTTTTATATTAACATTGGTTATACAAAGGGTTACCTATTTTTTCTGCTTCTTGTTCTCCTTTCCTATTACACAGTTGTTGGTGACAGCTGCACCTTTAAGAGGGCACAGCTGGCTTTAGCCCATCCCCTCTCCTTCCTCCTTTAACAGGAAGAGAAGCCCCCACCCCTGGGGGCGAGCACGTGTCTAATGGAAGGGACCCAGTCCTTGGGGGCTGTGGTCTCCGCCCACTGAGGGACAGTCCTTGTGGCCAACCAGTGGCCCCTCCCCTGTGCCAGCCTTTGGGGGTATAAATTATTGGCTCCTCTTTTGAATAAACCAGAACACCCCTGAGGCTTCTCCAGGGACCCACACATCCGTGTCTTCCTTGGCGGGTTTGGGGCACCCTGCGACCACACGCTAACCCAAGGCTACCTGTGGCCATCGCTCCCACGTGAAAGCAATAAAGGACCACACATGAAGGGGCAGACAAGCCCAGGACCCCCAAGCGGAGGGGAAGTAGAGCAAGCCCGGCAAATGGCGACCCAGACGTGGGGCAGGATGCCCACGGGAAAAGCAAGTCCGGAGCTGTCGGTAGCCCTTGGGAAAAATTGGAGTGAGTATTCTGGAGCGTGTTGGTACCTCCATCCAAGGCGATGGGGCAGAATCAATCCGTGTCCCCAGAGGCCGGATCGGATTTTTGGCACTCGGACCAAGGGCCGAGAGATTTCTGCAGGCCGCGGAGACGGGCGGGAACGCGAGCCCTGGGCGGCGTGCAGCTTTGCGCGTCCCTGGGTGCCAGGCGGGGTGGTGGCCGCAGTCTAGTCCAGGGCCCCCCCCCCCAACCTGGGACTTTTAAAGTCCTGACTTGCGAGCACCTGCTCGCACCGCGTGCTGGCCTCCAGGGCCGCGGGACCCAAGGCAGTGGTGGGCGCCGCTGTGGGGTGTGGCCCCGGCAATGTTTGGGACTTGACGAGTGCAGGTGGTGCATAGCTTAGAGCAAGCGGTTAGCCCCCCCCCCCTTCCCCTTTCCCGCTTCTGAGGCCTGGCAAGACAGCGGCGGTGCTGGCGGTGGCATAAGTAGAGCGCAGCTCCGGACCGCCGGCGAGGAGCCAGGGCTATGGGGGTGGGGGTGGAGGCAGCGAGTGAGGACCCAACCCAGAAAGCGGCGGCAGCGGGTGCTGCGAGTCTACAGCATGCATCTGTGTAAGTCTGTGCGTGTTTCTGTTGACTGAGGAGAGGTTTCCTTTTGTTTTTATCAACCATGTGGTTCTATTATGGGCAAAATAATACCATTTGCCACTGGAAGTCCAGAAAATTTAAATGGCCAATCCAAAAAAAAAAAAAAAGCAATCTTAAGAGTGCTCAAAGTCCATATGTATTGTCTATGTGTATGTATGTCTGTCTATGTCTATCTGTAAGTAAAACTTAAAAACAGAATAAAAAACAGGTTTTAAACCCAAATTGATCATGTTTGGGTGCAAGCAAATGTATCTAAGAAAAACTCCAAAAGGTTCTACTCAAGTGTACATCTAATCCTGACAATTCTTTGATACAGACTAAGATTTTGCTTCTCCATTTTTCCCGTTTATTTCCCTATGCTCTCATAAACTCTTTAAGATCAAGGGACCAGAGTCATTTTGGAATAACTGCACAAATGTGACTATTAACCTAAATTTTCCTGACCCAAAATTAACATTTTGCTTCCTAGGATACAGGTCCAACGTGTGGATTAGCTGCATGGACTGTGGCCAGAAGTCACCACAGTCTGTTCCCAAACTGCCTTGGTTTTTTCTGGTCTTTTATAGCCTTGTATATATGCCTTTACAGATTGGAAGACTAAACCCAGAGCACTTGCTCTGGAGAAATGTCTCTTCTTGTTCTCTTCAGGAAATCAAGGACCATACTGGATTTCTTCTGCTCTTCCAAAGAGAATATAGAAAGCCTGACTGCATACAACAGCGGTAGCAGTAAAAAAGCAGCCAGCTTCCCTTCCCCATTTGTTTGCTTTCTAAACTCTTCCTTGAGCGTTTCTCGTGGCACAATATTTCGCTGTGGCAGTGTTGCTTGCACTTTTGTACAAAAAACTAAAAAAAAAAATTTTTTTTTGCACCGTGTTTCTTCCACTCCTCTCCCCCTGCTGTTTGGTTTAGGGGGTCCCGTTAGAGGGAAATAGGAGCTGAAGGTTTTGACACTCAACCTCAATGTTTCATGATAAAAATGTTTTAAAAGAAAGTGCAAAAGTTTAGCACCTTGCTGGGGATATAGCCTAGTGGCAAGAGTGCCTGCCTCGGATACACGAGGCCCTAGGTTCGATTCCCCAGCACCACATATACAGAAAAAACGGCCAGAAGCGGCGCTGTGGCTCACGTGGCAGAGTGCTAGCCTTGAGCAGGAAGAAGCCAGGGACAGTGTTCAGGCCCTGAGTCCAAGGCCCAGGACTGGCCAAAAAAAAAGTTTAGCACCTTCGCTTCAATGTTTATAAAAAAAAAATGTTTTACTAACCCCATGTGTTTAAGTTACCAGTGGTGGACTACCAGAGATGCCAAAGCTTCAACCTGCTTCTACCTCACCGCCAGAAGAGGAATAATGTCTGCACTTATCCTGAATGGCGCAAAACAGGTTAAGGACTCCAACTTCTCTGGACTGAGCTAAACGGATGGCCCCTTACCTACTCCTTTTGTGGAAAAGGCCATATATATATATATATATATATATATATATATGTATGTATGTATGTATGTATATGTATATATATACATATATATGTCTTATGTCAGCATTTGCCTTATGCCTACATATGCCATATGTTACAACATCCCCTGCTAATTTTTTTTTAAAAAAAGGAGCAGATGTTGGGGGCAGCTGTGCCTTTAAGAGGGCACAGCTGGCTTTAGCCCATCCCCTCTCCTTTTTCCTTTAACAGAAAGAGAAGCCCCCGGCCCTGGGGGCGAGCTCATGTCTAATGGAAGGGACCCAGTCCTTGGGGGCTGTGGTCTCCGCCCATTGAGGGACAGTCCTTGTGGCCAACCAGTGGCCCCTCTCCTGTGTACGCCTTTGGGTGTATAAATTATTGGCTCCTCCTTTGAATAAACCAGAACACCCCTGAGGCTTCTCCAGGGACCCACGCATCCGTGTCTTCCTTGGCGGGTTTGGGGCTCCCTGTGACCACACGCTAACCGATGCTACCATCGCTCCCACGTGAAAGTGATAAAGGACCACACAGGAAGGGGCGGACAAGCCAAGGACTCCCAAGCGGAGGGGAAGTAGAGCAAGCCCGGCACACAGTCTTTTAAAATGTGTTTTACTGTTATTATTAAGGTAATGTACAGAGGGTTTAGAGTTACATAAGTCATTAATAAGTACTTTTCTTATTGGACAATGTCACCCTTTCCCTTGCTCTCTACTATATTTTCTCCTCCCATTATAGCCCATAGGGTTTATAGCTCATTTTCAGCATAGTGTCCAGTGAGTGACTGCTGCATTAGTCTATCATTTGTCCCTCCTGTTCTGCAGCGCTCATTACACACACAATGGCCTATAATGGGACAAACAGAAAAAAAGGAAAGAAAACAAAAACAGTGAAAGAAAGAAACTTCCTTTACATCTTTTATTCCAAACTAAATTTGCTGACTGAGTCTAATCTTGCCGTGAGCCAACTATTTTGCTTGTCAAAACCTCGTTTGCTCCTCTCTAAAATTATCTGAACCTTTGCCCCATGTTCAGTGTACTGTGAGCCAAAGCCTTTGATCAAATGGGGAAGAAGCTTCATCTTCACCTCCATGCATTTACTCATGAGCTCCTCTGATATTTCTGCCCCCAAACCACTACGATACTCTTTGCCTTCCCTACCTTTCTCATCCATGCCTATTCCTTGAATCCTCTTGGACTCATAAGATAGACAAAATCACTGAATACCAAGCAGCAAAGCCCACCTTTGATGCTATGAGGGTAAAGCCACAGTCCAGTCACCATGTAGCTGAGCTCTAGGTAATTTCTATGAATTAAACTTCATACATAGGGACTTTTTATTCTCATGTAACACATTAATTTTGTCTAAGTTTGCTTTCTTAAAAAATGAAATAATTTATGAGTAGAGACACTGATAAATCCATCGATTGTAATCCTCCACCATGACACTGTTCTTTTCTTTTCTTTCTTTCTTTTTTTGCTGTTACATTGTAAGCATGCCATCCCTCAGATTTTCTCAGTAGATCAGACAGTAGAAAATATTTTCTTTATTCAAATATCTTCATAATTCCATTTTCCATACTCATATTGTTGGCAGTAAAACAAGAGATTACAAAGAAGAGCTGACAACACAGTTTACCACAATTTATATCTGGAACCTCAAGTTTAACTCAATTTTCATTTACAAGTCGAGTTGCATTTTGGTGCTAACTTTGACTGATAGCTTTGTTTTGTAATTCCTTTATTCAAGTATTAATTCTACAGCCTAAATTGGAAGGAAGCATAGCATTACTTTCAAGGTGCTCACCACACTGCTCCCTCTGTACTCTACTTCCAAGTATTTCCTGGGGTGAATGTATGTGCACACACTATAAACACACTAAACACATATACACGTGGATATGTCCTTACTTTGCTCATCTTTCTCACCCTTGATCACTCAGTATAGACATGACATTAAATTTACTGCACATTTCCAAGAAATTCATGGGTGTATAGATGCCAGTGCTGGTCTGGGAACATCCTTGGATCTGATGTCTTCTGTGATAATTTGACAGACTGGGTGGAGGTGAAGGGACACAGAAGATGGGGAACCTGTGGGCAGGGGCTTCAAGCCAGCAGGAGCAGCTTGGAAACTCAGGTTTGCCTCAGATATGTCCTGTGACCTGGGTCCCTTCCTTTCCTTTGAGCTTCAGTTTCCTTATCTGTCAAATGCAGAAGGCAATGCCATGAGACTTAAAGATAACTTGGATTATTAAGTGCCTGACAGGAGAAAATGCCTCAGGAATTACCATGGTGAGTCAGTACCATTGATGCTCCTGCACCTGGCAAGCACATCAGTCTCTAGCTCCTTGGTCTCTTTGTCTTTATGATGTGGAGCAGGGATATCCCTTGTGCTCCTTCCTTCCTCTGACATCTGCCTCCCTGCTCATGCCTAGCTCTCTATTCAATTGAAAACTCAAATTTGGCAGAGGAGTTTCTCATCAGGAAAGCTGGATTTCACAAGGAGTTAGAGGTAAAGGAGTCCCTCCACCTCTGACCCCTTTCTCAATCAATGAAGAAAATCTCCCTCTTTCCCTAATTCCCTGCTTCCCTGCTTCCTCTTCTGTAGGCAGCATGGAACATTCCTCAGACCACACTTTCCTCCCATGGTGTATGTTTTCAGAATGGGCCAAGCACCCTGGGAGAGAGAGAAAGCCCTGTCCATCCAGTGGATTCCTCACAACTATGGACACTGTTCACCTGACTGCTTACCCACCCATCTTCCTCACTCAGCCTCAGTGATATATTCTGAAAAGGGTGCAAAGTGTTGGGAGAGAATAAAGCTTCTATTAACTTTTTGTTTTTCTATTTTATTTCTTATTATTTTAAATGACAGTAACAATGGAATTCAATTCTATTGCTGATTTATGAGTATCATCCCTTCCATCATTGTCCCTGCCCCATTTTTTACTTCTCTACCCTTCACCAAAGCGACTACTTACATTTTCACAAATGTACCTTGAATTTTATAAATGTAATTTCCCTAAGCACCATGATCATAGATCCAGGACATACAGACATGGCCTTTTCTCTGCTGGTATGTGTTCGTGACATAGTTCGTTTTCAATAATGAACACTGAAAGAGCAGGGACACAAGGCTCATTAGGGAAAGAGCCAGCCAATGAGCAAACATGTCTAGTAACAAGTTTAGTACATGTTATCAGGTAAGAAAAAAATGAATAAAGAAAGGAAGAAAGAAAGAGGAAAGAAAATAGTGACCGCTTAATATAAAATAAACTTGAAAATTATCCATATGTAGAAGTTTATCCAGCAGGTAGCGGGGGAGGGGGTGGGCAGATGGTCAGTGGAGGGGGAGGGGGATACTGAAATACATTCCTTCAGGTGGGGGGGCACCTCCAGTGGTACAACACCTGCCTAGCAAATGCAAAGCAGTATTTTCACAACTAGTCCATTCCAAAAACAAAATACAGCCAAGCATTAGTGTCTTAGGGCTTAGTCCTAATTAGCTTGGAGGTTAAGAAAAGAGAATTTTGGTTCAAATCCAGGCTGGCTTAATAAATGGTAGAGACCAATAACTCCACCTGACTGCAAAAATCCTGAAGGAGAGTATTGGCTCAAGTATTAGAGCACTGACTTTGAGCAGGAAAAGTCATGCAAGGCCTTGAGGCCCTGAGTTCATGTGTCAGAACGGGCTCTAGTCCATGATGCTGTGAGACTCTAAGGGAGAGTCTGGCTACTGTCAGCCTCCACTTTAATGAGCAGAGATGTGAGGAGTTGTGATTGGAGTGAGGGCATCTTGTTTAAATTTCCCTCTGATGGTTACACTTCCTTTTCAGAATCTTGCCAAATTATTTATCCGTAAGCAGCCCTTTCTATAATGCAGTCACACAGCATTTACAATCCCCATCCAGGAAGATTTTGTCCTGCCAGTTATCTCTTTTTGTGAGTCATCAGCCTTTCACTCGCCAGAAACTGATGTTTCTGACACATGTCTCCATCTGTCCTCTGTCTGCATGCATAGCTCATTATCTCTCTCTCTTTCTCTCTCTGTGTGTGTGTGTGTGTGTGTGTGTGTGTGTGTTCCTCACTCTTTCAATCTCCCTCTCTCCCTCTCTCTCACACGTTAACTTTAGTGGGCATGCTCATCAACCTTAGGCTTGAGTCAGTGCAACAGTGGTACAAAGGTTTCCTCTACAGTGTCCTTGCACCTGGTAATCTCCCTGAAGGTCTTGGGTCTCAACATGAACAGGGCTTTGCCTAGCAAACCCTGCTTGGAAACCCTACAATCACAGACTAAGGCAAGGGCATTAGTCCTCATGGCTGGGCCAGGGATGTGCGCTAGCCACATCGCTATCATTCCCACATATACCAGAACTTTCTCATTCCTAGGCCCCACCCAGTACCCTTATTTCTGAATTGCAATGACCTTCTAAAACATGCCCATTGAACAATCCAATGCTTCAGCATCCACTGCTTTTCCATGCTTCTGGCTTAGCCACTAGGAGCCTCAATGGGCTGTACATTATGACTTGAGCCAACTGTCTCCCATGCCCTGAACCCAGGGTGCTGCTGTTCTGCAATTGGTTGAGCTGATCCTCTGGGGCTGGGCTTCCTGTTCAGGAGGACACATTGCCATGAGAATGTCTCATGCGGTGGAACCCATGGTCCATGCAGCTCCTTCCTAAGATAAGTACATGGAGTAGCAGTAAGCAGAGGAGAGTGGGGCTTAGGTCATTTGATGCATTGTGAGAAAGTTAAGTTTATCCTCTCCACTGCTCTCCTCTGCTCCTTCACTCCAACCTTTCCCCTCCCAAACCTTCTCATACCTCCCATACTCTCCTTTCCCTGTCCTTCTTCATTTTCTTTCCTTTTGTTTCTTCTGCTTTGCTATCTATGCTCTCCTTTGCTTTCTTTTCCTTTGATATTGTTCTGTGACTTGGGCTTGAACTCTGCACAACTGTACTATCCATTAAATTTTCCCCTCAAGTCTTGTGTTTCTCAATTAGAGCCACACATTCACCTCTGACTTTTGCTCCTTAATTGGAGATAGAATCGCAGGGACATTTCTTCCTAAGCATGCTTTCAAACAATCCTCAGAGTTCAGTTTCCTGAGTAGCTAGGACTACAGATGTGAGATTACACTCATATTTTTACCGTAAATAAGGCATAGTGAGACCCAGTGTTGTGAAAGGTTGCCTGAGTCTTGGCTGTATCCTGGGTTCTTTCTTTAGGGCCTACTCCGTTTCTTTGGGAATCCTATACTCTAATATATTGGCTAGAAGTGAGAACCAAGCTCTTTATCACTGCAGAGTGACTGGAAACTGAACAGAAGTGCTGCCTGCTGAGAGATGTTCAAACACACTAGTGGAGATTCAGGCACAATGTCATCGGGCAACACTTGGTATGAAGTCTATAGCCACTGAAAACTAATTTCTGACAGTGAGTGTGTCTGACCTGGAAGCAGGTGCCAGCATAGCAGGGGGGCTGCAACTCCTCACTGCAGCCTGAAGAGGACAGACTTTGACCTGTTGATGTGGAGTTGGCTCTTGCAAATCTAAATCACATCACTTTCTCTCTATGTGGCTCTTGACCTTGGAGAATCCCGTCACCTTTCAGTGCCTCAGATTCCCCTGTAGGGGAGAATACATGTGCTACAATATCTGGGTTGTCACAGCAAATGCTCACCAAAGATGTTGGCATTGCTTGTTGATTGCAATTGCTGGAGGGGCTGCTGACCCAGTCCACAGAATACTTGGTGACAGAGCTAAACAGAGTTTAAGATGGGGGCAATCCCAGCTGCCCAGGCCAGAGCAAGCCTTGTGTCATGTCACAGAGCCAACAGCAGGAGGAGCTGTGGTATGGCTTGGTCCCTCTGAAGAAGATGTGAGGGGAGGAGAGAATCAAATGCCCCAGGGTGGGTCAGTGTCCTGATCTTTTGCTCAGGGGTGGGAATCCAGTCTGCTTCAAGAGGGGCCCCACTCCACGACTCAGAAAATGTCCTGTCTCTAATCTACTCTACCATGCTGCTGCTCATCTGATCTTGTCCTTGCAGAGGAAAGTGGGCACACTCAAGTGAGACCAGGAAGGATCCCCAAAAGGCCAACGAACTAGAAATTGTCACCCAGGGTCTGGTTGAGGCTTCTTATGACAATAGTTCTGCAGCAGATGAGGACTTACGATGGGCATACTATTGTTATGCACCTTCAAACTGTCATAGGGAGGAGGGAGGAGGTAGAATATTCCAGGGCTCAAGGACATTGCTGAAGGATTCTGGGCAGTTACTCTGTTGGTTCACAGAAACTTCTCTGCAGAGGTAGATATAGGTGCTGCACTGCTTTGTGTGTGTGTGAAGAGATGCTGATGTGTTGGTATATTGTCATTGATTTGCATGGTGAGACTGAGAAATCTGTCTTTGTGTGTTTGTGTGGGTGTGTGTTTGAATGCACGATGTATGTATGTGTGATTGTGAAAATGAGTATGTTGGTGAATGTGTCATATGTATTATACTATATATGGCTCTTATTAAGTATCTGTGTGTATTTATTTTGCTATGTCTTGCTTTGTGTCATTGTGGGGGGTTTGGTGTTTCTGTGTGGCCTTATGTTAAGCAAGTATAATTCTGTGCATATGTTCTGTGTGTGGTGTCTTGTATCTGTGTGACCATAGGATATGTTTGCCTCTGTGCCTATGTGTCTGTTATTTGTCTACAAGAGCATGTGTTGTATGTGTAAGTGTGAGAACCAGATGTGTGTTGATGTGTGTGTGTGTGTGTGTGTGTGTGTGATGGAGTGTTTGGCTGAGGGGAGCTGGCTGTGTGAGTTTGGGTGTGTGGTCTTTGTGCTGGGAGTCTGTGTGGTGATGGATTAGAGCAGTACAGGAATGACACCTCTTTCCAGGATTTCCTCTGCAGATCTGAGGTATTCTTCCCAGCAGTGTTTCTGGGAACCCAGCTCCTTGGAGTGTGGAACGGCAGGGCTGACTGTGCTGAGGGGAATGGGAGAGCAGCCTGGGGTCCCTGTGTGCTCACCCTTTGCCTGGTGGACAGACCCTAGTTCCATGGTTCCTCCAGGAGTCACATGCCCAATTGGTTTGCTGATGGAGTCTAGACTCCAATAAAAAAAAGGCCATGGCTAACCCTCACCAATACTAGGAAACATGACACAGAAGTGTCTAGAATGATCCTTATTTTACTGTGATTCTCAGCCATTCTGATACTGAAATAGCAGGACTCTTACACTCATAGAATGAATTTAGTGTTTGTTGTTCTGGCAGCCCCCAGGCCCTGATATATATATATATATATATATATATATATATATATATATATGTATATATATGTATGTATATATATGTATGTATGTATATATGTGTGTGTGTTCACAGAGGTATATGCATATATATATATATGTGTGGGGGGGGGTGCATGTGTGTTCACAGAGGTATATGCAGGTTGCCTGAGTGCCTTTTCCTTTGTTTAAACCCAAACCCACATCCCCTCCCTATCACACAGTATGATTAGCATGGCCAGGCCTCAGGCCTCCACCAGGGAGAAGACTTGGAGCCATAAAGACACCAGGAGCTCTCTCATGATTCTGGGAAAGTTCATTTTCCCAAGCATGGAAAATTGGAGGGTTTTCTAGGTTTCCAGGTACAGTTTTACAGCTTGGGCAGAATTGAAGTGGGTCTCACATCTACCATCTTTGCTTCATGCCATTGAGTGACAGTGGGCACTGCTAGACATCCTTGGGTCCTAGCTTCCTGCTTTAAGTAAAGGCATTGGTTGTGGTAACAATTGGCACAGACAATAGACCTTTGTCAGTTCTGGATGAAGATGGAGAGGAGGAGGAGGAGGAGGAGGAGGAAGAGGAGGAGGAGGAGGAGGAGGAGGAGGAGGAGGAGGAGGAGGAGGAGGAGGAGGAGGGGGAGGGGGAGGAGGAGGAGGAGGAGGAGGAGGAGGAGGAGGGTGATATTGATGGTGAGACAGTTCCCAGTGGGGATACGAATGATGATGGTAGTGTTGTCATTCTACTGGAGATAGTGGAGATGATGGAGGAGGAGGAGGAGGAGGAGGAGGAGGAGGAGGAGGAGGAGGAGGAGGAGGAGGAGGAGGGTGATATTGATGGTGAGACAGTTCCCGGTGGGGATACGAATGATGATGGTAGTGTTGTCATTCTACTGGAGATAGTGGAGATGATTATGGTGGTGGTATCAACATAGAGTGATCTGAGGACTCATAGCTGCTTCTATGCCAAGGATCATGCCTTAGTGGGTTCAGATATCTTCCCCTCCATAGCATATTGCTTCTTTGAAGGGTTCCTATGGAGCAGGCAGGAGGAGAGTGAAGTTTACAGAGCTAGAACCAAGTATTCAAGATGTTGGTGGAGTCAAGAATGGACAAAATTTTCCTGAAAACATAGCCACTGCTCCTGCCAATTCAATGATCCAGCAGTTGGTTCCACCACAAGGCTGGCCTTTGGGGAAAGAGATTTAGTGTTAGACTACAGGGCCTATAGGAATCTCAGGGGATGTGACAGGACCTCATACTGGGGCCGAATGGCCATGGTTTGCATGTAACACAGGCTGGTTTCTGACATCTCTGTAAGACTCAATCTGCAGGCAGAATAGAACCTTGGTCCAGGTGTAGTACCCAAGGGCTTCTAGCCATGGTCAGAGAGGCTGAAGGACCAGGAGCTAGACTACTGTAAGGCATGAAGATGCTCTGTACTAGGTGTAGATTTTGCAGTGAGCAGTGGGTGAGATGGTGGCTTTGATGGTCATGTTTTCTTGCAATGGTGGGGTGGTAGTAGTCTGAGGAAGATGGTGATAGCAATATGACAGGCCTGCATCTTCACTGTACTCCAGTGGTTTGTGTTGACAGCTAAGGTCACCTCATAAGCTACCTGGCACACAAAAGATGCAGCGGTGCTCGAGTTTACAAAAGTGATATGTGCTTGTCCATGTCTTCAGGGGTCACCATTGGGGAGGATATTGAGCACCTCCCTGTGTGTGCAAAGTTCATCCTAGGAATTTTCAAGAGGAAGTGGGAAATGAGTGGGAGTCTGAAACACGGGTAGGAATTTGCCAAGAGGGAAGGGATAGCATGGACAAAGGAACTTTTACAGACAGCAAAATTATCAGAGTGTGCCAAGGCCAGTTTGCAAGTGCCCCTGAAGTCAGAGTTCTGGAGGACATCAGTATTAGGCAAGGGGGCTGTGTGTTTGGGGTAACAGTGCAAGAAACATGAAGACATGATACAAATGTAGAGCTGTGCTTCAGACAGATGAATCTGACAGGGATAAATGTGCTGGGTGGCAAGAACAAGCACAGTCTGTTTTTATATATAACCTTTGCATAGTGAATCTCTCACCTTTTGTGTCTTAATTTCCTCAAGGTCAAGCACAGATCACCTAGAGCCATGATGATTCAAATAGGAAAAACTTAGAAACACCTCCTATGTGTTGGGCACAAGAATCTAGGGTCACAGTATTTCTTGGGCTCGTGTGAATATCCACAACCCTGCCACATCACAGGTTACAGGGTCAGAATGTCTGGATTCCTCTTGGGTCTCAGTAGTCAGCAAACCGCTCCCCTGGGCCTCAGGTCCTGTTAGACAGAAGCAGAGTCATTCTCTGGCCCCATTAACTGCCTAAACCTCAGCATACAGTAATGGCTGGCATTAAATCTCTGCACACAAAACATGCTGAGCTGTCATTTTCTTGGAGTTGACTCCAATCTTGCCAATCCAGGAAAAAGAACCCATCACACTTCAATTTCAGCACACCTTCTGAGATCGTGAGTAGGAACACACTGGAGCCTCCCCTGAGAGCAAAAGAGGCAGCCATGGAGGCAGCATCTGTCCAGAGTCACCTCAGGCCTGTTTGGAGCTGGCTCCTTCCATGGGAGCTTTGGAGATGATCTGTCTCATTCCTGGTTATGCTACTCACCTGATGAATAAACTGGGAAAGATGCTTAACTTCTTTGTGTCTCAGTTTTATCCCTTTCTGCTGAATCTTTAAAATGAGGCAAGTCCGGTCATTGTCACTATGAGAATTAGTGGAAAAACTGAAGAATCAAGATCTAACCTGAGAGGCAGGAGCTATTAGGAGGATTTGGGGAAAACCTGTGCCCCAAAGCTCTTGCATAAAAGGGACCTTGTCAGAGGGAAAGTTTATTTTACTTTCTGGGCTTTGGTTTCCTCATTTGTGAGAGTACTGCATTAGTCAAAGTTTTGAGCTTCTCATTCAGCCTCAATGAAGGAGTTTCCAGATCTTTCCTAGGCCTTGATATATGCACCTATGTCCTCTCTCACACCATGATTCTGAACCCCCAGTTCCCCAAACCTTGCACTATCTTTAGCTGTCTTCTTTGGGCCTGCAGGCACATGAGTGACCTTCATGTTTTTTGTCCTGGAGATGGTACTTATGGTGGGAGCCCTGGGGATTTGGGGGACCTCAGAGGCATGTGGAACTGAATGAAGTCTTTATTGTCATGGCTTGGTAAGTAGTGGCTGTCAGACACAATCTGATCTACAGATGTATCAAGTCATGTAACCAACCCTCATCCCCAGCCTGCACAAAGGATTGACATGTGTCAGAAGGAATGAAAGCCAGGCCCTGAAGGCACAGGACTGAAATCCCAGCTATTCATCTGAGGATCCATGTTAGAAGCCAGCCTGGGTAGGAAATAAAGTTTGTCAGATTTTGTGGGGAAGGATGGATTGGTCATGGGGCTTGACCAACTGGCATTGTTGTTGTCTCTGAGCTCTCTTTGTTCACGTCTAACATTCTACCACTTGGAGGCACAGCTTCACTTCTGGATTTTATGTAGATAATTTTATGTAGATAATTAGAGTGTCATGAGACTTTTCTGCCTGGGATGAATTTGAACCTCAATCCTAGGTTCTCAGCCTTCTGAGTACCTTGGATTACTGGCTTGAGCCACTGGTGCCTATCTGTGAGTTCATCTCCAATAAGCTACTCAGAAAAAGCCACAAGTAAAGCTGTGGCTACAGTGGTAGAGTGCTAGCTTTTTTTTTCTTTTACCAACAGGAAATTTTATTTATTTTTATATTTTTTCTTCTTCGTTGTCAAAGTGTAGTACAGAGGGGTTGCAGTTTCATATGTAAGGCAAGTACATTTCTTATCCAACTTGTTACCTCCTCCCTCATTTTCCCCCATCTCCTTTCCCCCCAACCCCCCACCGTGAGTTGTATGGTTGATTTACACCAATTGGTTTTGTAAGTATCTCTATTGCAATGGTTTGTCTTTTTATCCTTTGTCTCTCAATTTTGGTATTCCCTTTCCCTTCCCTAGTTCCAGTACATGTATATACAGAATCCGGGATACTAAGATCAGTTACAATAATACCAGGAGTAAAACCACAGGAAGGGAATATGAGAGAAAAAAAGGCAAAGCTTCACATGGTATGTTGAAATGAACTACAACAATGATATACTATATACTTCCATAACATGGAGTTCATTTTGCTTAGCATTATCTTTTTATTTTTTTATTTTATTTATTTATTTTTTGCCTGTTTCTTCTTTTTTTTTAAGTTTTTATTATAAAACTGATGTACAGAGAGGTTACAGTTTCATGCGTTAGGCATTGGATACATTTCTTGTACTGTTTTTTACCTTGTCCCTCATACCCCCTCCCCCCCACTTCCCCTCCCCCCCCCCCGAGCTGTTCAGTTCGCTTACACCATACAGTTTTGCAAGTATTGCTTTTGTTGTTGTTTCTCTTAATTTACCCTTTGTCTCTCAATTTTGGTATTCCCTCTCAATTTCCTAATTCTAATACCAGTATACACGATTTCCAATATACTCAGATAAGATTACAGAGATAGTGTAGATACAATCCAAGAAGGTGATACAAGAACATCATCAACAGTATAAACTACAGATACACATGGGATGTTGAAAGTAGTTACAACTGTGGTATAACAATCATTTCCATAAAATGGAGTTCATTTCACTTAGCATCATCTTATGTGATCATAAGGGTAATGCTATTGGGCTCTTGTGATCCTCTGCTGTGGCTCTATGGTCTCCCTTATTGGGAATAATTAGCATTATCTTATGTGTACTAGCTTTTGAAGAAAGTATCCCAGGCACTATGGCCAGGCCCTGGCCCAGAACCAGAAAAATAGAAAAGACAAAAAAGGAAATCTAAAAATGGACAAAACTCCATCAGAAACAGATCAGGCTAGCACTTAGTCTCTTTGGTAGATGACAGACCACTAGCATTCCTGAGACTTTGATTTCAAACATCCAAGAATCAATGAAAAAAAGTCAAATTCTAGGGCTCCACCCTGAGATGTAGATGCAGCAGGAAGCACAGAACCTGGTAATCTGCACTGAGTCTGGCATGCTGAGGGTCCTGATGCGCTCGCTGTTCTGGAGACACATTTTGGCAAACAAGCTGCCTTCAGCATCACTGCAAACAATCCTCAGGGGAAGTTATAGGTAATATCACAGCTCCCAGATGAGGAAACCTCACCAGGAAGAAGATGCACAGGGAGCTTCCATCCTGGGACTGTGTCCAGGCGATCAGTAAATTATTTTGGCAAGTGAAGCCGTTTGTGCTGTGACCAGTATGGACTCTACATAAGAATTTCGGTTGACATTAGGAGTAATAAAAGGTATCACAATAGGATAGCAAAGGAACACCCAGGATGAGGAATTATAGAACTCTAGAACCATCTTCCCTTGAGGGTGTGCAGGGAACATCTTGAACACCCTTACTCTATGCCAGTCCTGTCTAAGAAGAATGTTAATATGTTGATTATCTCAGCTCTGGAAAGATAGGGCCAGCATGTTCTTTCTGTAATTACTGGCTGAGAGTTTCTTACCCTCCTAACACCTATGTTAAAGGAAAACATCATTAGGCATCATTCAAGGTTGTGACCAAATAGGAACATTACAGTTTGCTGAGTGCTCTTATCTCTGCCAACTCCCATGTCTCTATACCTTGATGGCTGACATCCTTGATGAGTTATCCAGTCTTTTTCTCACAATCAGAAGGCAGCTGGCAAAGCTGAAGTGCCCTGTCTGAATTGAGGCCAAAGGGGAGGATGGAAAGACACATCTATTGCATATGTGTGTGTGTGTCCTTGCATAATCAAAAATACATTTCTTCCCTAGATTCTTCTATCTCTGCACACCTGACATGGCTGGGTATCATGGTCATTCATAGGTGGAGAGACCATAGAAACAGAAAACATTGAACTTGATACAGTCCAGCCAGTGCCATTCTATGGGGTGAGACCAGATTAGAGGAGTATGAACTTTAGGTAGGTCACTGTTTTCTGTTGGGCCTAACTGCTTTCCCCTCCATCCTCTGTGGAGCCGTGGTGCCTGTGTAACTCTACTGGGTGGGAGGGGCAGAAGCTATGCTCTTTTTAGAGATCTATAGCCAATACCAACCCTAAAAACTCCACAGAAGCTAGAGCCTTCCAGCAGAAACAGTTATGGTCAGGGGTGAGAGGTAAACATTGGGTTTGCTTCCACAAGCCGATGAAGACAGCCTCCCTCCTCTGTGGATGTGGGCAGCAAAGACTCCATTTCAGAAGGCCCAGAGTGGACGCTGTCACTGAGTTCTAATCTGACTTTTCTTGGACATGACAGAATAATCTGTCATCCCAGTGAGGACAGATGTGAGGTCATCATCATTTGTAGTTCCCAAGAGGGAAGTGGGGAGAGGGGGGGCAGGGAAAAATGAAGAAGGGGGTAACAACTTGAATAAGAAATGTACTCACTGCCTTACATATGAAACTGTAACCCCTCTGTACTTCACTTTGACAATAAAAATAATATAAAAAATTGTCAGGCATCAACACAGGTTTGGGGGGCTTATTTTGATATTTAAGAAATACTTCTATCCTTTCTTATCACACACTCATGAAATAACATTCTTGGCATTCTTGTGAAAAGCATTTCTTACCATGATATCCTTCAGTCTTTTATTTAATCAGAATAACACAATGAACATCATCATTTCCTGTTTAATATTAAATGTGTTATTTTTTTTATTTGAAGGGACTTTTATTCTGTACTCTCGCCATGGACCTGGTTAACTGTACTTGTAAAAGTAGAGAGCAATGTTGAGATGGCCTAATACACAGCAGGAAGATCTTAACAAATGTAGAGCCTGTGATAATGTTGTGAGAGGACATGATATTGGTTTACAATGTAAACAGGAGTTTCTGTATGATAGACAGAGATTGTAATGAATAGTATAAAACTGCATTTTGTAGTATAACTCATTTAACCATCAACTAACATTGTCCAGATATTTTATAAATGTTTACTTTATAAATACAGAATAGGTTCACTGCAAATACCTCTTTACATGAATTCTCCAATGTGAAGAAAGAGGTTCACTTCAGAAGATCCTGAGTCAAGACCAGCCTGTGCTAGCAAGATCCACTCTCAAAAAAAAAGAAGACATAACACAAATGGGTGCTATGGTCTACATTATAATATTCTTTGTGATTGTGCTAAATCAATTAAATTCCTTCATTTTTGTAATATGCTTATGGGTGTGATTTTTGGTATTTTTAACCTTCTAAAATTCTTTTTTCCTTTTCCATAAAAATTTTTCAAGCATTCCCACAGCAGTAATTGTTTTATTCATATGCAATGTAAGAATATTTATATATCCACATATGTCTACGCACACTATGCTCAACATATGTGTCCATAAAGTAAATCTAAGTCAAAACATAGTTGATCCTGGCACCAATAATTCACTCCTATAATACTAGATACACAAAAGGTTGAGATCTATGCACATAGTGTCAAAATCAGCCCAGACAGGAAAGGCTATGAGACTTTTTAAATCAAGTAGTTCATACAAAACAAACCACCTAGTACTGAGATTTCATTTTACTTCAACAAGAATAGTCATCAGAAAGAACATAACAAAAAATGCTTCTACAAAGGTAGGGAAAAAGGAACTTTTACACCCTGTGGTTTTCAATGTAAACTATCATATCATGTATATAAGAATATGTATATAAATATATGTTACTATACACAAATGTATACACATACCCATATTACCAAAAGTTTATATGTACTCCATTCTGTGGTAGAGACTACCAGGCTTACATTATGTTGGAGGCTGGAGCTGCAGATTCTTTCCTAGCCTTCTCTCACATGGCTGTTCTCCCACAACTTTCAGCTGTGCTGTTCCTTTTTTTTGGTTCTCAGTGTTCTTCTAGATTGGCTCTATTGAATATAGTCTCTCCTTATTTCCCCAGAGTCTTCTCCTTCAACATCTGAATGAGAAATCTATCCCATGCACTGAAGTCCTCTTCTCTTACTCTTTCCTTCACATCACCATTTCATGCATGACATATTATTTTATTTACTTGTGGGCCAACCTGTCAGTCACTTGCCCATGGCTCTCTCCGTCTCATTTGCTTCCTGGGGCTGGGAAGAATTGGCATCCTTGTTACTGTATTCTGAGATCAAAACAGATTCACTGCTCATGGAAATGAGTTACACTAGAGAATGCACAATGAAACCATCTAGAACCTCATGGACCATGCCTGCCAACACCATGCAGGAAGTCAATATCCTGAGGAAATGAAGGAAGGGAAGGAGGAAAGAAAAAGCAAGCAGGATCTTGTTCATGCACCAGGACCAGTAAATATCTGGGCAAACACAAAGACAGACAGACAGACACACACACACACACACACACACACACACACACACACACACACACCTATCATTAAAGTCCTCATACAACATCTTAGCAATAACAATACCATTAAATTTTTTTCAATTTTCTCTAAATAATCTTACCATTTTTACTTCTCCTTCAGTGAGTGAACACATTCTTGACACTAAAGACAATGAACTAGACACATATGTTACAATTTTCCTATATTAGTTTGACAGACTCCCCCTATGGAGACATTGAGAAAATTATCTGAAGACAATGAAATGTCACAATGAGACAATACTACTCTTATTCTATTCCCATTATCTAGGGGGCTTTCGCAGGAGTTTTTATTCTTTGGTACTAGAATTTGTAGACCTAGGCTCCCAAATGTTAGGCAGGTGTTCTACAACTTGAACCACATCTCCAGCAGTATTTTCTTCCTGGTTTTGGAGCCAGCATTTGCCAATCTCCAACAGAGGCTGCCCCCAGATAGTGTGTGGAAACTCAGAAAAACAAGCCTGAAATGCGATCAAGCAAACAATAAACAGAGGACCACTCAAAAACTGAAGAGCACACACAGCATCAGACCCTCAGAAACCAAGGAGGAGAATCAGCGAAGACCCCAGAGTCGGCAAGCAGATCCCCACTCTGAGTGTGTCCACCAGTCTGTTACTGAGGATTCGCATGCTGCTCCTGAAGCAGCTGCCATGGCCACTGTAGCCACCACCTGGAATGTAGGGCAGAGCCCGCCCAGCCTACTCCCAGAGGCAGGGCCACTTCTGCCACCATCCCTGCCCTCAGACCCATCAGACCTAACCCCAGCCTACTGCATACACTTCTGGATAGGGCTAATTTTCAGATTTATGTTATATTCAATGGTCATTCTCAACTATATTTTTTCTTTCTTCCATGGGATATCCCTGCTCCATATTATAAAGACACAGAGACCATGGAGCTAGAGACTGATGTGCTTGCCAGGTGCAGGAGCGTCAATGGACTGACTCACCATGGTAATTCCTGAGGCATTTTCTCCTGTCAGGCACTTAATAATCCAAGTTATCTTTAAGTCTCATGGCATTGCCTTCTGCATTTGACAGATAAGGAAACTGAAGCTCAAAGGAAAGGAAGGGACCCAGGTCACAGGACATATCTGAGGCAAACCTGAGTTTCCAAGCTGCTCCTGCTGGCTTGAAGCCCCTGCCCACAGGTTCCCCATCTTCTGTGTCCCTTCACCTCCACCCAGTCTGTCAAATTATCACAGAAGACATCAGATCCAAGGATGTTCCCAGACCAGCACTGGCATCTATACACCCATGACTTTCTTGGAAAAGTGAGGTGAATTTAATGTCATGTCTATACTGCGTGAGCAAGAGTAAGAAAGTTGAGGTAAGGTAAAGACATACCCATGTGTATATGTGTGCAGTGTGTTTTTAGTGTGTGCACATATATTCACCCCAGGAAATACTTGGAAGTAGAGTAGAGAGGGAGCAGAATGGTGAGCACCCTAGAATGAACGCTATGCTCCTTCCAATATAGGCTGTAGAATTAATACTTGCCTCAAGGAATTACAAATCAAAACTATCAGCCAAAGATTAGCACCAAAATCCAGCTCAGCTGGTAAATGACAATTGAGTTTAATTTGTGGTTATAGATATAATAGGTGGTAAACTGGGGTTGTTACCACTTGTTTGTAATCTGCTGCTATAACCACCCAAAACATGAGTGTGGGCCATGGAATTATAAAGGCATTTGAAGAGAGAAACTGGGTGATTGTTTCTACTGTTGGGTGGACCATCTGGTGGATGGTAATGCTTACAACCTAACTGTAAAAAAAGTGCCACGGTGGAGGTTTATGACCAATGGACTTATTTCTCAGTGTCTCTACTGATAAATTATTTCCTTTGTCAAAAAAGCAAACAGACAAAATTAATGTCTTCCTTGAAGAAAAATATTCCATACTTATAAAGTTTAATTACTATAAATTAACTACAGCTCACCTACATGAAGACTGGACTGTGGCTTTGTATAGCTTCTAAGCTGGGCTGTGCTGCTTGGTATTCAGTGATTTTGGCCATCTATGAGGCTCAGAGGATTCATGGATTAGTCACAGATGAGAAAGGTATGGAAGGTGTAGAGTTTTGTAGTGGTTTGGGGGCAGAAATGTCAGAGGAGCTCATTAGTAAATGCAAGTGGGTGGGGATGAAGCTTGGCCCTCACTTGAAAGGCCATGGCTGAAAGTACACTGAACATGGGGCAGAGGTTCAGAGAATTTGGGAGAGAAGCTAAAGAGGTTTTCACAAGCAAAAGAGTTGGCCCAGGGAAGATTAGGCTGAGTCAGAAAACTGTATTTAGAATAAAAGAAATAAAACTTGATAAGAACTTTATGCATGGGATGCAATTAACGCTGCAACCTCCTTGGGCAGTCTCATTTGCAGAGAGACCTGGGGAAGTCTGTGTACACTTTCCTTTCCTGATATCTGAAAGTCCAAGAAATGTTCATGCCCATCCAAGGCAAAGTATGTTAATGGCAGAGAAGAAAACTATGAAGGATCAAGTAAGCAATCAGTCACTTTTAGACAATGAAGCAAAGCTACAAGAGGATCAAGAAAGCAAAAAAAAGCATGCAGGTCTTCTGAAAAGAAAAACTGAAATCTCCTTTAATGTGGAGGTGGTGTAAGGATTCTGACAGGTGAAGCCATTACCTAACCCCGTCATCTCTTCCTTTGATAGCAACATCATTTCTCACTCACCCTACTACTGTACACACAGCAGTTCTTGGTTTTTCCATCTATTCTGGACTTTTTCTTTGTTTTGTCATACTGGGACTTAAACTTAGGGTGGCATATTTGCTAAGTAGACATTCTGCCACTTAAGTCATCCTTCCAATCTCCTGCCATCTCTGATTTCTTACACACAGAGTAAAATAATGTTCATGCCTAGGAGACAGTAAGTGAGGTTCTGTAGAATCCAACACTGTAGTAGGAGAGAGGTAAAGCCAAAATCAGGTGAGGAGATTAAAGAAAATGTGTAAGTGTGTAAAATTCCCACAAGTTCATAGGCACCAAAGAAAACATAACAAAGGTTATCCTGGTAGGTAGTGGAAAAACTTTTCAGATTTTGACAAGTATTTGCATGACATGAAATATAAATTACCTATTAACAAGGAATTTGCATTTGTTTTGGGTCTTGAAAGCATTCTGGTGGAGAGTTTAGTCAGAAACTAGAAACACCAAAGAAGAAGGGCCAAAAATATGTAATAGGAGAGGTAGAACAGGAAGGACCTTTCCAGCCACATAAATTGTCTATGTATACAGAAACCAAAAGCATAATTCAAAGTAAACCTCAACAAAAGTCAAACTGTAATGTGGCTAAAATGGTAGAGCATGTGCCTAGAATGCCCAAGACCCAGCCCCAAGATCAATCCCTAGTACTGAAAAAAAAAAAAAAAAAATATATATATATATATATATATATATATATATATATATATATATATATTGGGCTGGGGATATGGCCTAGTGGCAAGAGTGCTTGCCTCATATACATGAAGCCCTGGGTTCCATTCCCCAGCACCACATATATGGAAAATGGCCAGAAGTGGCACTATGGCTGAAGTGGCAGAGTGCTAGACTTGAGCAAAAAGAAACCAGGGACATTGCTCAGGCCCTGAGTTCAAGCTCCAGGACTGGCAAAAAAAAAAAAAAAATCAAAAATATTTGCAATACATGCAACAAAGAGGGACTGATTTCTGCACCTACTAGTAAAATCAATAGTATAACTATTTTTTAACTAATAAGTGATGGTGTGGGCAGGAAAATTAAGAAGTATTATAAAATATTACTGACAGTATAAATTGATAGTATGTTTCCCACAATATGTGTGAGAAGTAGAAACTGGGCTATTGAATGCAATAAATAGATACTTAGGGTGCTGATATTCAAAGCCAACCTGGGCAGGAAAGCCCATGAGACTCTTATAGGCAGTTCATCACCAAAAACATCCAGAAGTAGAGCTGTGGTTCAAGTGGTAGAGAGAGTGCTGGCCTTGAGAAAAATTAAAAGCTCAAGGATAGCACAGGCCATACATACCCCCCCCCACAAAAAAAATCTGCTTCTAGAAATCTATGACAAATAATGAAAAATGGTGAAAGTATCTTTATTAAATCTTTCTTAAATTTGAAAGTTGGAATATCTTTGGGAGGAGGTGCCAGTACTGTGGCTTGAACTCAGAGCCTCGAACTCTTGCTTGGTTTTTCACTCAAGGCTAGAGTTCTACCAGCCTGCACCTCTACCTCCAGCTTTCTGCTGGTTAATTTGAGACAAGTGTCTCTTGGACTCTTTTGCCCAGGCTGTCTTTAACTCATGATTATTAGATCTCAGCTTCCTGAGCAGTGAGGATTACAGGTGTGATCCACTGGCACCCAGCAAAGATGGAATATCTTTGAGGAATGCATCCGTGTTCTTTCCTCTTACACATTTCCTTGACTGAATTTCCATAGAAGTTACAATATGATATCTACCATTAACAAGACACAAGCTAAGAATCTATAGGGCTATTTGTGCAAACTATCTTCTCTGGAGCAGATACTATTACCACTATTAAAGTACATGTCTTGGAACTGTGGTTTGGGTTACCAAAAGTCTCAGGATGCTTCAAGGGAAGCGCCCATGTCCTGTTCTGTCACACTCTAGATTACACACTGGATGACAAAATGTTTTCCTGCCCACAGAAAACCAATGAAATGAAAGACACAGGGGAAAACATAAAACAGCAAGTTTGGTTTTAACTGCAATAAAATATTTATTGCCCATAACAAAGCACTAAATGGAAGGAAATGCCACTAGGAAACAGTGGAAATACAGACTATTATTAAATCAGGTACTTGCCCATGTATTCAACAAATGCCTAAGCTGAGAACATGCTTCTAGGCACTGTTCTGTTGGTTATCTGGAAAGTTAATGGTGAGCAAAAACAAAGCAAGACAAAATTATCTCCTAGGCTTAGAACTAATATCTTACACTTACTATTGAGATGGGGTAGGGGTTGTTTTCCACACCAATAATGAAATATTTCTGTTATGGTCATATAAAAATGGTCATCTTTTTCTAATGGTCATTAGGACAGGATAAGACATGCCAAATACCAGAGATATAGCACACAGTCATTGTATAAATTATTGGGTTGGATTCAGTGTTCCCGTGTGTGTGTGTGTGTGTGTGCCTGTGTGTGTGTGTGTGTGTCCACATATATATGGGGGGGGGGTTAAGGATTAAAGTAAGGGTGTAAATATTCTGGATGCATGTTTAAAATGTACCTTTATGAATGAAAAAGCCTCGGAGGCAATTATCACAATATAGAATTCGTGGTGGCCATGGATGATGGGACTATGGGTAAGAATTTTCAAACTGAGGATCAATGACATTCTTACTGAATGAAAGTACTGTTAAAAGTTCGGAAATCTTAGGAAAAAACTAGTAAGTATGACAAGACCTTTCAGAGAAGCAGAATTACAAGTAGCTACAGCACCTAGGCTAGTACAGGGTGGGAGTGGGGGAGAGAAATATAAAGCAAAAGGCTTTGTTAAGAAGCCAGAGAATTGTAATGGAACCCCCAGAAGGCAGCAATTGAATCCTCAGTTGCCTGGCCTGACAGGCTCTAGAGAGATGAAGAAAGAAAGCCTAGAGACTGTTCCTTAAGGTAAAAAAAAAATCCTGTTTTTTTCAAGCACGAAGGGCGGGGCAGAGCTTGCTCAGCAACGGCTAAAAGTGCAACATTGCCACCTGCTGGCCAAAATACAGAATGCCACCCACGCTGGATTGAAATTTATACTACCGACTATTTTTCTGCTCAGAGCCTTGAAGTTGCAGGCTGGAAAAGCAAAGGGAGATAAAGGGGAGGACTAAGAATATACTAACACGAGCTGAAATGGGAACTGTGAACATCCTCTGGCAAGAAACATTTCCTGCTAGTCCTGCTTCTGGAACCAAAACAACAGCCAAACGTCCTGTCATATGGGAAGTACACTGGTCTAGGATGTTTGGGTGCAGCTGGGGCTGTACCTGAGCATAAGAAACTAGTGATCACTGCCAGGCTTAGTTTGCAGCACTAACTTTGCAGTTTTGTTATCTTATAGTTAAGGGTGGACGGTGTTCGGATCTGCTACTCAAAAGCGATGTCCTACAGAGGACGACTCCTCTGTAGGACATGTCCTCAGAGGCCTGCTCCTCCCACAGCCTGAGGATATGCTAATCATAGGGTACACCAGGTGTATTCCTCTCACCCCACACCCCTTTAATCCCAACTGCAGGCCTCAGGGCACAGGAGACTGAGGACAATCTTAGAGGATGGTCCCCTCGCCTGTCTCTAGCCTGCCCTCATGTTCTGTGCATCAGATGAAGCCTAGCTTGTCAAAGATGTCCAGTAGTTCATAGGCTCCCTGATTATGTATAAGCATCTGAGCAGTCATCAGAGTATTCTGAATTATTTCACTTTTATCCTTACATACGTGAAAAATAAAGTGATGTATTTCATAGGCAGTTTTTATTTTAAATGTTTGGGCGCAAATTATCTTAGTTAAATTTTACTGATGGCCTCTTTGCCATAAAGACAGTTGTTTGATTTGGATACACATTTCTTCACTAATTGTTACTCCCACAGGGTCTCTCATGAGGGCTGGGCCTCCATGGGTCAGAATTCAACACAACATTACTTCTACTTCCAGCTGTACCAGCTCTTTGTATTTTGCTGAATTCTCATCTTGAGGCCTCCAGAGCAGTGTCTTGACTTACAAGCACTCTTACTTTACTCTCCTTGACCTGCTCAATTCATGTGGCTAGCACTAGACAAAAACAATTTACTGCAGGGCTGGGAATATGGCCTAATGGTAGAGAGCTTGCCTCACATACATGAAGCCCTGGGTTTGATTCCTCAGCACCACATATGTAGAAAAAGCCAGAAGTGGTGCTGTGGCTCAAATGGTAGAGTGCTAGCCTTGAGCAAAAAGAAGGCAAGGACAGTGCTCAGGCCCTGCGTCCAAGCTCCAGGACTGGCAAAAATAATTACTGCAGTTGTAAACCAATTAGGGACTTGAGCAGATACCCTTGCCTCTTCCTCCCCTCCTCTGTCTGTGACCCCTTTCCCATGTTACCTATCTCCCATCATTAGTTACTTTCCTACAACCCCCCACCAGACAACTCTAGCAATCCTTCAAACACACTACAAATACACCAACCTATAGATGAGGAGCCACTCTAGTTTGGGCTGGAGGCTCCCACTCTACTGGTTCTTTCCTCCCAATAAACCTGTGCTGGTGTTGAGTTGTCTGTTTATTCTCACTGTGTCTGCGTGTGTGTGCGCGCGCGCCAATCCTGGAACTTGAACTCAGGGCCTAGGCACTGTCCCTGAGCTTTTGTGTTCAAGGTTAGTGCTCTACCACTAGAACCACAGCTCCACTTCCAACTTCTGGGTGATTAATTGGAGATAACAGTCTCATGAACTCTCATGCCCCTCTGGCTTTGAACCACTATCTTGGAGCTCAGTCTTCTGAGTACCTAAGTTTACAGACTTGAGCCACTGGTATCTAGCTTCATGGTGTTTTTTTTTTTTTTTTGGCCCAGTCCTGGGGCTTGGACTCAGGGCCTGAGCACTGTCCCTGGCTTCTTTTTTTTTTTGCTCAAGGCTAGCACTCTGCCACTTGAGCCTCAGCGCCACTTCTGGCCATTTTCTGTATATGTGGTGCTGGGGAATTGAACCCAGGGCCTCATGTATACAAGGCAAGCACTCTTGCCACTAGGCCATATCCCCAGCCCCCATGGTGTTTTTTTTAAACCTAACAAAGGTCTTTTCTTTCCTGGGCCAGCTATTACTTCAATATTAAAAAGAGAAAATCTAATTCATACACAGTAAGACCAAAGGAGGACACTCTTAGTGGAGGAACACAAAGGAACAATGCCTCTGTTCCTCTGATCATATAAAATTATATTTATTGAAGTGAACTGCAGGAAATGGAAACAAGAGGGCTTTTTCTTTTCTTTCTTGTCCTATTCTTTTTTTCATCTCTGTGTGCAAAAAAGGGGAGTACAAACTAGAGGAGCATAGGGTGAACAAATGCAGCAGAAACTACGCTGAAAATGAACTATGCAATTTGTGGGTGCGGGTGGGAGGGAAAAACTGGGAGAGAAGAAGGAAGTGATAGTATTGTCCATAAAGAAATATACTCATTACCTGACATGAAACAGTAACTCCTCTGTACATCAACTTTATAATAACAATGTTATTTGTGGATGCTGCCTAGTAGAGCTCATTTTAATGTACAAGATGTTGATAAGCTTCTACTTTCTCCTTGAAATGTTCTTCACTTTACAGAGGAACGAAGAAAAGAAAGAAGGAAGGAAGGAGGGAGGGCAGAAGAGAGGGAGGGAAGTTAGGAAGCAGAGATGAATGGAAGAAAGGAACGGAAAGGAAGGGAAGAAACATAGCTGATAAGCCAGTCTCATGGCTGAAGGCTAAAAGGCCAGGTGAAAATCCACTCTCTCACCCCTCTAGGCAACAGGTGCCTGAATTTCCTGGCAGAATGGGGTTTGCACAATGGGCTCCCGGAACCAGGCCTGCGGAAATTACTTCAGGCTGAAACCACAAACTTGCAAAGCCTTACCAGAAACTTTTTGTACCCCCCAGACACCTTCACCCAGGACTCTGCTTAAGTCCCTTCATCTCTTCCCCCAGCATGCCATGCCTTGTGTCTCCAGACTCTCCTCAGATTCCCCCTGGGCTAAGGGCTTCACACTCTTGCTTAGCTTTTTTGCTTAAGGTTGGCACTCTACCACTCAAACCTCACATCCACTTCCAGCTTTTTGCTGGCTAATTGGAAATGAGAGACTCATGGATTTCTCTGCCCAGGCTAGCTTCCAACCAGGAGCCTCAGATCTCAGCCCCCTGTATAGCTAGGGTTATAAGCACCAGCCATTGGTGCTTAGAATTAGAGTGGTTTTCAATGATGTTATTATTTCCTGCATATTTATTGTCTAGTTAGGAAGCAGGCTAGTCTATTTAGTAATATAGCAAAAATATATTAGCTTTAGAAGATGAAGTTTTTCTTCAAATAATCAAGGGCTAGTATAATAGCTGGACAATGTGGCAGACCTATTCTTTTTGGAATGTGGTATTCCTAAAGATGTTCAAGTTTACTCAGTTTAATTCTTCCCTTTTTTTCTCATTTTCCTTTTCCATCTGGGACATTGGGCACAAAGGGTGAATATGTACACCAGTGGATTCCAAACTATTTTATTTTGCTGGTCCTGGGGCTTGAACTCTGGGTCTAGGCACTGTTCTTGATCTCTTTTTGCTCAAGGATAGTGCTCTGCCATTTGAGCCGCAGCTCCATCTATAGCTTTTTCTGTGACTAACTGGAGATAAGAGTTTGATGGACTTTCCCATCTGGGCTGGGTTCGAACCTAATCCTCAGATATCAGCCTTCTGGTAGTTAGACTTATAGGTGTACCTGCCACAAACTATGCTTTAAATGAAAGAAATCTTAGAGGAAAAAGTATAAGGAGATGGCTGTTCCAGACATTCCATGACACCAACTGTCTGTCTTCTAATTAACTCAGATATGATCCCCACAAATGAACAGAGTCAACTGAAACTCTAAATTGCATATGACTGAGGATTAGAGCTGCTTCTCTGGCTGATTTCCTTGAATTTGTTTCACTTAATGCTAATTTCTTAAATTTCCTTAATCTATCCAGGCACTGGTGGCTCACACCTGTAATCCTAGCTACTCAGGAGGCTGAGATGTGAGGATCACGGTTCAAAGCCAGACAGGGCAGGGAAGTCCATGAGACTCTTATCTCCAATTAATCACCAGAAAACCAGACATGGTGCTGTGGCTCAAGTGTCAGAGCACTAGCCTTGAGCTGAAGAGCTCAGGGACAGCACCCGGGGCCCAGAGTTCAAGCCCCATGATGGACAAAAAAAATAACTTAATCTCTCTTTACTAAAAATTGTCCACATTAAGTCTTGCTTTGTAAATAAGCCATTTTCCTATCATGGACATGTTAAAAGGCCATGAAAGGAACAAGTCACATCCAGGTGGCTGCAGGCAGTAGCTCCAGATCAGTCCACCCCCCGCTCAAGGCCAAGGCACTGAGGTAAGTTAATTTGTGGTCAGTCTATAGTTAAAACTTCTCTGCAAATAAAAACAAAAAACAAAACAATTGGGGCCAGTTCTAACCAGAAACATGTGCACTAGAAATAGGTATCACTGGGTCAGGAGTGACATAATGACCTCATCCTTTTTACTAGCTGATGAGGTATTCACTAAAGCAGACCCTAATCTTTAGTGGA
Source organism: Perognathus longimembris pacificus (assembly GCF_023159225.1). NCBI lineage: Eukaryota > Metazoa > Chordata > Mammalia > Rodentia > Heteromyidae > Perognathus > Perognathus longimembris. The sequence continues at coordinate 73,149,955 of NC_063188.1, read as the reverse complement.
ACATAGCCTATGGAGGATGAAGAGATTCCTCCAGATCCAGGTTAGTATTAGGGGTTCCAAACCCATTTATGGACTTGCCAGGGCTTCTACCTCTTCCCTAAAGTTGCTGCTTCTCCAGAACCATAATATGGGTATCACTCTCCCTCCTGTGACCTTCCTTCAAATAATAGAGGAAAATCAGGTTCTCTGCTTGGCTGTGTAGTTTAAGGTACTGGGTCCTCTTGGAGCCTGAAGAATCTGAAAAATGCTAGGGCCAAGAAAAATGGGCCAAAGATGGGAATCTAAATTGTGATCCCATCTTATAAATAGATTTGTTTTGTAAACAAAAGAGCCTGTCTTCCTAAAAAATCTTGCTATGGTGCTTTAAACATAGATTTCCATCCAAATGATCTATATTCCACTCCTTGGCAATAAACTCCCAATTTTCCTTATTGCATTTGGAGTTGAGCCCAACCTTTCTTCTTCACTGAAAAACCCCACTGTGGTGGTCCCTAAAACCTCCTTAGAATAAAATTTGACTTGCTATTCTTTATCAGGTGTCAAGAATAAATTACATTGGGGTTGAGAATGTAACCTGGTTGTAGATGACTTGCATGAACCCGGGCTCAACCCCCAGCACCTTAAAATACTAGTCAACATGAATACTCACTGTTGTTAGGAGTATAAATTAATTCAACCATTATGGAAAGCAGTTGTGGAAGTTCCTCAGAAAATTAAAAACACCTACAAAATGAACCAGTTATACCACTACTAGGTATGTAAATTGAAGGAATCAAAGTCAACATATGATAAAGATACTTACATGCCCACACTGACTGTGGCACAAATGCTAAATTATGGAATCATCCTATAACAAATACTTTATCTGAATTTACTATAAAGTACTGACTCTTTACTTGGACCCATAAATAATCTGAAAGCAGGATAAAAGTATGACATCTGTCTCTATTTTGTATCTGGGTCCTTTGCTTTATCTTCCCTACAATCACCTTGGAGTTTAGAAAGGACAGAACAAAGGAAATTATCCCCAAGGAAAGTAACAACAGAGCCTCTGCAGGAAAGACCACACACCATAAAGCAATGACTGCT